>NC_138204.1:192326341-192926341 GCF_964194415.1 Vipera berus
ACAAGCTGATTTGCTGTGTAATTTGCCATTCTCACAATAACAGAATTTCCCTTAACATGATACAACCTCATCAGTAAAACTGATATGCATTAAATTTATCTGACTATGATTCACAGCCTTATATATGAAGACAGCCCACTTTGTGTGGTTATTTATGTCATATTTCAACTATAAAGCAGGGAAACTTTATCAAAATATTTTCCATTGTGAAAGTCAACATGAATGTATGTTGACTGTATGATTTCTAAACAACTTTTAGAATATAAATGCTCGCAGGTGACAGAGTATGCTTTTTAAATATTTTTCTAATTAAAAAGGAGCCATATGTGTGACATTCCCATTTAAGAAATTGGGCATGAGATTATTAAATTCTCACAAGATTCCAGATGATTATATTAATATTTTGGAAGAAAGCTTGCAAATGAGAGATTGTGAGACACTGCAAAAAGAATGGAAGGGACAGTGGCCATCTGTACTGAAGAGACAGAAAGTGAATCCATGGATAATTTATTTGATAAATGCATCTCAGCACAGGTGGCAGAAACATGGGAAGAAACATTTCAAAGAGTTCAAATTGAATTGCGTTTTCAAACTTGGCAACTTTAAGGTGGGTGGACTTCAGCTCCCAGAATCTACCTTAAAGTCATCAAGTTTGAAAAACACTGAAATAGACTTTACCTTAATAAGTGGGCAATTTCTCTTACATTTTCTAAGACTGTATTTATTCCCAGACTTGCATTAGAGCTACATCATTTTTGCTTCACATTTTTGCTTCAAAGTGCTTCCTGTTGTACAACTGGGGGGACTGCTAATGATGCTTTTAAGCACTACATTGCCAGTCTCCAGTACATACACACATACATTCCATTGAACACAACATAACATTTTGGGCTTTAATCTAACTTCAGTTAGAATAACTACCACTAGCTAACTAGAAGTAGAATAAACCCCAGTTCTGAGAATCAAACACAGCAAAACATTTGCTCTATAATCTCAAGACATATATTCACTCTTCAACTATTATAATTGAAAATTATTCATTAGTTATAATCTCATCCAGGGTGATAGGTCTATAGATCTGTGTAGATATTTATTATTGTTGTTATTGTTATCATTATCATCATCATCATCATTATCATCTAACATACTAGCCAGGGAATACATAACATTAATAATATTAAGTTTTGTAAAACCAACAGTATAAAACCAAGATAATGGGCTCAGTTGCTAAAAACAAATTAATAAAAGATAATCTGTGGTATGCAAAAGCCTGCCAGAATAAAATGCATTTTGACAATTAGGAAATTTTAACTAGAGTGATGGCCAAGCATTTTTCATGTGGGCTGGCATTGATGTTGCTACTGAAAATTTTTCTGAATCATTCTTCCGTGACAGAGAATGGGCAGGATGACACAGAAAGACATACTCCCTAAGGCATTGCTGAACCCAGCCTTTTAAGGCAGAATTTCTCATGTCTGGGGAAAAAATTGAGAACCAGTTCAACTATCTGCAGTAACTGTCTATGGAGATTCTCAGTCATCCAGGACATGGTTGTCCCAAAGGTGCTTCTTCAAAAGGCAATTGGGCTTCCTTTGTTTTGCTTGAAGACGTTTCACTTCTCATCTGAGAAGCTTCTTCAGTATTCGCAGTCACATGATTCCATGAGCAGAAGAGAACTAATAAACTAACACATTTGGAATTGTATTTTGGACCATCTGACATTTCTAGAAACTCTTCAAAGGCTATGTATGTAGATTATGTATTAAATAAACACACGGGAATATATTGACAGCTTGAGTTCAAAATGTTTGAAATTAGAGAAGTGTTGAACAAATAAACCTTTGTATGTTTACCCTATGATTTTGAGAGTTTATACCTTCAGGCCAAACACAATCAAGTTATTTATTGAGGATGCCTGCTACTTTACAGTATATGTAGTGTAACTCCTTTCACAGAATAGCCAAATAGAACAGAAGCAGAGAAATTGTAGCATTTCAGATATTGCTCAGCTGCACTTCCAGAATCCCCAACTAAAATGGCCAGAGATGTGGGACAAAGCAAAGCAGACACAGATTCCCCAGATTAGTTTGCCAAATTCTGTAAACTTTTGGAAATATAATCCCTGTCAGTCAGGAAGCAGGGAACTTCCCAGCTGGTTCCATATGTAGCTTTAAAAAATAGTGATAAATATATTTCCTTCCCAGCCATATTGTTGCCTGAATACATTTTAACGTTAAGAAATTTAGGAAATGATGTGAAGTATAAAGTTGCTAAGACATGGTACACCAAGTTCTTTTTTAAGTCAGTTATTATTTGATTGGGAATTTTGGACACAGAAGATGGAAGCGGATTTCTTTTTCTTTTCAGACTAGACTAATCCATTCTTGGAATCTGTTTTTGCCTTTCCAAATTCCAAAACAAAAATGAACACTAAAGATCATGTGTGTATATGTGTGCGTACACACCCACACCCACACAGAGACATGGTTTTTGCTTTTCCCAATATATAGGGCAAATTTATGCATACAATGCAGATAGTAGGAAGGATGATGATGATTAAACTTTTAACTTGCTTGACTCTCAATCATTCTGAAATGCCCTCTCAAGTTCCTTAATGCATACAACTTTTATTCAAACAAAAAACATTACAATAAAATCCCAAAGGTGCTTTTTCAAGAGGCAACTGGATGACCTGGATGACTGAGAATCTCCATAGACATTACAATAAAATCAATACAACATAAAGATAAAAGATGGCAAGTACAAAGCAAGGTGTCTCATTCTTCCTTGCTGAAGACCTGGTCTTCATGGCTCTTTTAAAGAACAGAAAACTGAGGGGCCACCCATCATTCAGGGAGAACCTCATTCCAGAGAGCACGTTCTGTTGCAGAGCAGGCACAATAAATGATATTGTTCAATTGAAGGAACCCAAGGAGGAGCCAACCTTGAAAGATAAAATTGGTTATGCAGATACCATGGGAGATAAAGAACCCCCTAATTAACCAGACCCCATGTCATGAAGGGCTTTATAGGTAACAATCAGCACTAAATTGCACCCAGAAGTAAACTGGCAACTAGTGCAGTTCCTGAAGCTGAGGTATCACGTAGATATACTGCTTGTGCTGCCACATTCTGAACCAGTTGAGGCTTCCAGGTGATCCTCAAGGGCAGCCCCATATAGATAACACTGGTGAACTGACTAGGTCATGTGTGAATCCCCCACCCCACCCCCATCTAGGTAATGGCATAACTGGCATATCAGTTATGCCATTATGAACACCTGCTTAGCCACAATGAACATCTGCTTTCAAGTAGGAACTGTGAGTCTAGAAAGACGCAGATTCCTTAGCAACCTTGAAGTGGGAAGGGCTACACCATCCAAGGTCAAAGATGAAATATCTCCAAACACCCACACCCACAGCCACTCAGTCTTGGTAGGATGGCAAAGAGAGAGTTTTGCCTCATCCAAGCTTGGTCTTGGTAGGACTGACTCAGAGATAGCTCCTCCTTATCCGAACCTGCACAGCCTCCAGTATTTTCAGATCTGGGAGAATAGGGCTATTTGCAGTTCAAAATACCTCTGCATACATTTTGGCACTTCTGCATAGCTTTTTGCAACCCAGGATGCAAAACCCAGTCTTTCAATGCCTTCCAATGCTTTATTTGTATAGCCAATGAAGCTCATATGGAGAATGATGTGGGGATTTGAGTCTACCCACCCACCCGGTTATTTTTTTGTTTTTGTTTTTACAACCATTCACTTAGCAAATGTCTATAGAGATTCTCAGTCATCCAGATCATGATTGTCCCAAAAGTGTTTTTCAAAAGGCAACTGGACTTTGTTTTACCTTGAAGATCTTTCACTTCTCATCCAAGAAGCTTCTTCAGTTCATTCAGTTCATTCTTCAGAACTGAAGGAGCTTCTTGGATGAAAAGCAAAATGTCTTCAAGGAAAAACAAAGGTCCGGTTGCTTTTTGAAAAAGCATCTTTGGGACATTCTCTTAAAAAGGTAAAGGTTCCCCCGCACATGCATGCTAGTTGTTTCCGACTCTAGGGGCCGGTGCTCATCTCCGTTTCAAAGCCAAAGAGCCAGCGCTTGTCCGAGGACATCTCTGTGGTCATGTGGCCAGCATGACTAGACGCCAAAGGCGCACGGAACGCTGTTACCTTCCCACCGTAGTGGTCCCTATTTTTCTACTTGCATTTTTACATGCTTTCGAACTGCTAGGTTGGCAGAAGCTGGGACGAGCAACAGGCGCTCACTCTGTTACGCGGCACTCAGGATTCGACCCGCCAAACTGCCAACCTTCTGATCGACAAGCTCAGCGTCCTAACCCACTGAGCCACCGCGTCCCTGACATTCTCTTAGTAGTGTATAAACTGAGTCTGTGTCCATGCTTGCCAGAAAACCACTGAGTACGGTATTCAGAAAATTTCCATTCCAGAAGCAATAGCTTAAGGTTTGAGAAAAGGTATGTTGAGGGTAGAAAACCATTTCTATAGAAGAAACTGAAAGTTAAATTAGGTAGCCTTGTTGCTATTATTACAATATTTGCACTGGTGTATTATTTTATGGAAATAACCAGGTATGTTGTATTTCATTCATATGGAGATGTATGTGTTATAATTAAAAGAATAATTACAGCTCATATGGATAAAAATATAGTTTTATTACCACAGTGAGACTGGCTACTTTCAGTTGTCATAGTTTCTCTGTGGGAAAGAAACAGTAAAGCGCTTGGAAGGTTCCAATTTTTCCATTGATGTAGGATTACTGTTCAGATGTTTCTTTAATTTAGCAGTAATACTGTGGCTGTTTGCTCTAAGGATGTTTCCACCCACACATGCATTCCCAGTTGATACTTCAAAATGGGCAACACTTGTCTCTGGAAATATAAAAAGAAAACCTGAAAGCAGATTTATAGTATGTGTCTAGTTTGTTTGTGGCTTTGTATTGCCTTGTTGAATCAAGTGTAGGCTGCTCAGAGTTTACATTCCCAGGCTGTAATTTAACACAGTTTTAAGGGTGCTTAATTCCTTTGAATATTGTATGCATGATTGTGCTTACAGTACTGTATAGTCCTATACGTATTTATTCAGAAGTAAGGCCATTGGAATCAATAGAACTCGGATAGATCTGTTTATACTGTAATTCTGTCTTTGATTAGGACACAGACATTTGTCTATAATGAGGACCCAGATTGTTGGGGGCAATTAAGCTGACTTTGTAATAATGCCGCTTGGGGGGTGTATGAAAGCCCTAATAAGCAGGCATATACATAGAATGAAGGCTACTGCTAAGATTGTAAGCCGCCCTGAGTCTTTGGAGAAGGGCGGGATATAAATGGAATTAAAATAAAATAAAATAAATATAATGTCAGCATTAGAGAAAGACCAAGAAAGAAAAAACCTCTAAAGGTAATACATTTCTTGGCAAAATCCTTTTGTTTTTGTTTTTTGGAGGGCTTCCTGCTGAGGGTTGAGAAACATCTATATGAGATATTAGAACTTTGTATTTTCTTTGTATGTCAAGTAAGGTACCATTATGGCCCACAAGTGCTTTCCAACATTAGATTCCAACCAAAGTGCAAAGAGCCTTGGTGGAGCAGTGGGCTAATGCCTCCTTAAGTAACACCAGCTGCCTGCAATTAGTGCAGGTTCGCATCCCACCAGGCTCAAGGTTGACTCAGCCTTCCATCCTTCCGAGGTAGGTAAAATGAGGACCCAGATTGTTGGGGGCAATTAAGCTGACTTTGTAATAATGCCGCTTGGGGGGGGTGTGTGTGTGAAAGCCCTAATAAGCAGGCATATACATAGAATGAAGGCTACTGCTAAGCTTGTAAGCCACCCTGAGTCTTCGGAGAAGGGCGGGATATAAATGGAATTAAAATAAAATAAAATAAATAAAACTTAAATGAAACTCTTTTAGAAGTGCATGTCATTGTTTTGTTTATCTGTGAAATCTAGGGATTAAAAAATTATTTCTTATTGTCTGTCTTTCTTTCTTTCTTTCTTTCTTTCTTTCTTTCTTTCTTTCTTTCTTTCTTTCTCTATTCATTTGTTTGTTTAGTTATTTTCAATTTATTTGCTGCCCATCTCCTGCAAGAGTTTATTTTTGTGTCTCTTGGGCTAGTCTTTAAAATGTGAGGTCTACTGGGAAGATAAATCGATGTCAGATTTTTATTTCTACATGAATTTTAATTTTGCATTTGAGAAATCCTGTCCAAAACTGCACATTTTCCTCCTCAAACTAAATGTTCAATACCTATTAAACAGGTCAAATTGTTGCAAATAGATGTAAAAGTTTATAAATTTTGGACCCGTTTTGCATGGGGCAAAAAAAAATATTGTTGCAATATATTTGTCAGTTTTCAACTAGGAAAGATAAATGTGTTTTTGTTTTTTGTCCTTCCAATTCACATTTTTAATTTTCTTGTTCAGCTTTGATTTTTTTTTCTTTTGTATTTTAATCTTTTTGAATAAAATAAAAATTTGGCCAAAAGAAGGAAAAGTATAGTTATCCAACGTGGTCTGGTAGCTCTGCTTCAGTCAGCATATTTATTCTGATAGGTTGTGAATATGTTCCTTCACATAGGAAATTGTACTGTATTGCTCAAGTATTTCTAAGTGGAAGTAGAAATCTGCTCCTTTATATTAGCTGATTGGTAGTATAAACTCAATATTATGAGTTTATTCAGAGTTCACATTTTGAAACTTGTTTGCTTATTTATCCAAGGAAGACAGATAATTTAAGAATTAAACTCATATATGATATCACTGATTTGAAGATAAGATAAAATAAAATAATCTTTATTGTCATTTTACTGTGGGCACAATGGCACACATCAAAAATGAAATTTAGTTGTCCGCTCTCAAAGTGTAACACATACATGAAACACACCTAAGACATACTATATACAACATATGTATAGATCCACACCCCTACATATACATAACAATAAAATATTAAATACTGTCCATCTTGAATATATAATGGAAGGAGGAAGCCTGAGTGTTCACAAGGTTAATGCTGTACGGAAAGAAACTATGGTTGAATCTGGATGTTCTGCTGCGGATACCACAAAGCCTCCTCCCAGAAGATAACAGGGAAAACAGGTCGTGAAGAGGATGTGTAGTGTCCCAGATAATCTTACGGACCCTGCTCAAGCAACACTTCTGTGCTATGTCCTGGATGGAGGGGAGAGAACTGCCAATGATCTTGTTGTGATTCAGCGTCAGCCTGTGATACTGGCAGCTGAGTCTGATGATTCTGAAGAGGAGGAGGAGGAGGGGTTTGGAGAGCCTATGGTGTCAGAGGGAGGCTCTGATGCACTGCAGGACTCTCAGCCTGTCCCCTCCCATCATGTTCCTCATCAGACTCAGCCGTGTGAGCATGAGGTATTGGACATAGATGATTCACAGCTGGATCTATTCAGGGATGCTAGGAGCAGGAGGCAATCCAGAAGATTAGAACAGAGAAAGGCCATGAGGCAACTCGGTGAGAGGAGGAGAAGGCAATGAGAAGCCACACCTTGGGACTGCTGATAAAAGGGGAAGGTGTGGGAGGTGCTGGTTGCTGAAGGCAACCGTTTGAAGATATTCTGCTAGAGTCCTGGTCTGTTATTCCTGTTTAACTCTTGTTTGAACTTTTGGTTTAACTCTTGTTTGAACTTTTGATTTCTTTGTAAATAAATTTGGTTGAGTTTTTCCAGCCTGTTGACTATAAAAAGGGGTTGTCCCTCACATTCAAACAGGGCTGGTCGTAGGCTGGAACAGAACAGATCTTTTTGGCCATCCTCACCACTCTCTGCACCGCCTTCCTGTCTGAAGCAGTGATGCTTCCAAACCAGACTGTGATGCTGTATGACAGGATGCTCTCAATCGTCCCCCTGTAGAAAGTGGTCAGGACAGGGTAAGGAAGATGTGCTTTTCTCATGTGTCACAGAAAATGCAGGCACTGCTGTGCCCGCTTCACCAGCTTAAAAAAAATTAAAACTAAAATAAGAGAAGTTGGAAGCACAGGTAGTTGTCAACCACAATTGAGCCCAAAATTCCTGTTCCTAAGCAAGACAGTTATTAAGAGAGTTTTGCTCCATTTTAAGACCTTTATTGTCACAGTTGTTAAGTGAATTACAGCAGTTATTAAGTTAATAATGTGATTGTTAAATGAACCAGGCTTCTCCATTGATTTTGCTTGTCCGAATGTGATCGCATGACCCCAGGACATTGCAGCCATTATAAATACATGCAAGTTGCCAAGCGTCCAAATTCTGATCAGATGCTGCAACGGTTGTTAAGTGTGAAAAATGATCATAAGTCAGTGTTGTTGTAACTTCGAACAGTCACTGAAGAAATTGTTGTAATTCAAGGACCACCTGTAATGAAAAGGGAAAATTATAGTTCATGTTAATCTGAAATATGATTTTTTTGGGAGTAAAAATATACACCAGAAATGTCATGTTGATTGCATTTGGCTAAAAGGATAAAGTAGCCAACCTTGTATGCATCTATTGGTTAACTTCAATGAGATAATACATCCCAGTTGGTGTATATAGCAGATTTTTTTTCAACCTGATATCCCTCAGATGTATTGGACATCAACTATCACAATCTCTAGATGATGATTAGGCCAGGGCTTGCCAAACTCTTCAGCTCATTGACCCCTTCATGAAGTTTCATATTGTAATCAACCCCAAAACATTTATTATATTAAAATATGTTCATAAATGCTACTTTATTAGTAGTACAAATAACAACAATGGATAGTCCCATCAACCCCTCAGGTTTAATATTCACTATTTTTTCGGAACAGTGTTGTAGACATTAGAAGTATAGAAGTTGGTCTAACATGTCTGAAGGCATTGAATTGGGAAATGCTCAAGTGCAGAAATACAGGTTTATATATGACTTGCTTTTACAACACCATAAAAGTGCCTTAAAGAAACTGTGACTGTCAGAGATGCTTCTGCTCTGCTTGGCTGCTAGGGATCGAGGGAAAGAAGAAAAAGTAAGAGAGCAAAGTAATTCAGGGAAAGTAAAAAGAAAAAAATGACTAGTTTTTCCTTTGGCTGTGTCCAAAAGGACCATGATGCACAATTCAGCTGAATCTGGGTAGTCAAAGCCTTTTAGGTAGAACTTTAGCTCCTCCTCCATAAGTTTCCACCAAATTGTAATGTTTATGGAAATAGAAAGGAAAAACAAGTATATACCATAGAGGACAGTTCAATTAACCATTGCCTTGTTGCTGTCCATTTCTTTGCTTGGTCCTGCTTCCTCCTTGGATGCAGCTCCTGGCATGCTATTCAGAAGCCAAGTGAGACCTTCAGCTTGAAGAAAGTTTTGCTATCCTACCATAGTGAAAGCTTTATATATAAAAAAAAGAATTCCAATTCCTCGTACAACACATATTTAGTCAAGCACTTAAAATAATTACTGTTAATGTTTTGGTGTAATTTTCCACAGTCTATTCAGGGGCCCAGATCACAGTGAAGTCATGCAATGAAATATTCCTAATTGTGATGCATTATATTATGATGAGAATAATTGAGCATTTTCAGTATACTGTGATAGATTTAATTAACCATTGCAAAAGATCATAAATGCTTAGTTAGACAAACAACACTTGCTTAGACTGAAAAATCGCTGAATGGGAAGGAAATGCCACTAGCAACCCAAGCATGTAAAACCCCAGCCCTCCAATGCCCTCTAAATGCTTTATCTGTAGAGCCAATGAAGCTCAGATGGAAAAGACTGTTCCTTTCCCCATAATGGGATTTGCACTGCAAGAAAGCAATGCATTTTCTTGGAATATCTTGTTATGTAAAGATAACTGATGTAAGAGATGACCAATCTGAGCCCAAGGGAGGGGTCAAGCATGTCATCAGTCTTGAGTCCCTTTGTGCCCACAAGAGATCCAACTCCAGCTCACCTTGAATTCCATTGGCTCTTATTCACTGGCAAATTACTTTGACCATTAGTAGTTCAAACTCTTGTAGAGAGTGTTAGCATGCAATAAACCTGTATTCTTTTGAACAGTTCCTGATTTCCTGTGCTTGATAACTAAATTCTTGTAACTGAGCAGCAACAGCCAGCTACCCTTTCCTTAACAAGATTCTAAATTATTCTCTGGCAGAACACGTGGCCTCATTCTCCCAGGCTTTATGCATTCTGGGTTCATTGCAGGGAATACTTTAGAATAAAAACTTAGTGAAAACTGAGCATTATTATCTGAATAATGCTGTGAGTCATACTCTATAGTTAATGTAGAATTAAAATGGTAACACAACTTGCTTAGCAGGAACCAACAAAGGGAACTTTTTCAGATGAAGCACCTAGAAGAAGTTCTTGGAAGTGTGAGGTTGACAACAGTGGAATCATTTTAATGAACTACAACTGCTTTATGGATGAGATGTGGACATTGTGTAAGTGCTACAGGCTCTACCGCTGATTTTTATCGTGTGGGAAGATTTTCATTGTAAACAGTTCATGCATTTTGACTATCTTTGACCCCACAAAAGCCTCACACTGTGACTTTCACTTTGCAAGCAAGGAAGAGACATTATCAGCTCTCTATCTATTGCATTTGCATGGACAGTGGTTGGTGGTTCTAAGAACTGTAGTTCAGCAGCATCTCAATGGTCATTGTTGACTTTCTCTGTTTAAAGGAATTTGGTTTTCTGGGCCTTGAAAGTGCAAAGCGCAATTGATTTTTAATAAATTGATTCTTGTTTCAATTGCCTTATTTGGTTATTTCCTGTTCTGGTATCTCTCTTCAGCAATTCCTCCCCCTAGGCTTGTGTTCTCAAGCCTATTTCCTTGCATATATTTTGACAGCTTTATTGAATGTAGCTCTGATTTAAAATTGTGACATTTCCCAGACCCCTATGAAAAGTGGTACTCAAACTGTATCATTAGAATTTAATGCCTCTTTTTTTTTAGTTTATCCTTTAGGGAGGCCAATGGCAAAAAGAAAAAAAATCCAAGCAAGTTAATGTTTTGCCTCTGGCTTAATAATTAACAGAATGCACCCAAATTAATTTAAAATCTTTCCCCTGTCCAATTCATCTTTTTCTTTTCCCCAATTTCCATATATTATATTACAGGGCTGTTTAAGCAATACTGATGCAGCCTATAAAGAAACAGCAGGCTGATTATGAATATAATTTTCCCATTTTGTTTAATTTGAAAATTATACAATTTGTTTTGCCATTCTGTTTTACATAATATCAAAATGGTTTGGTAGCAGTAGTGAAGATATAAAATTTCATGTTAAATTATGGGGGTCTTTAAAACAGGAATATTGGTTCCAGAGGAATGAACAATAGAAGTGTATTGCATACTTAAGACACCTGAAGCTGTTGTAAAATAGAGATGTGGTTGAATTATTTTATTTAAAATAATAATTGATACACAGCAGTGATTGTGGTCATAAGTTAACCTGGGAGTCCCTGCTGGAGAGATTCTCAGATGGTGAAACTGAGAGCTACCACACATGAACATGAGGAAAACTCGGTCTTTGGTCTGGAGACCATCTTCCCAGTCTCACACCACCAACTGTATTCCAAAGGTGGCAGAAAGCAGGGGAAAAATGATGACAACCCCCCCCCCCCCAAAAAAAAAACCCTGCTGGACATCAGATGCAATAATAGTGGGAAAATATAAACCCTTTGCTGCTTCTACCCACATAGCATAGCCTCCAAACCAAGTTCTCACTTGTTCTATCATATCCAGAAGAATAAATTCTGCAACAATTTCACATGACAGATTAGCTGTAATTTGACACTGTCTGTCCCAAGCAATTCAGCAAAGTGGCAAAGAAAAGAGTTGTGAAATGATGGCTGCCACAACTAAATGATGGAAACTGTTTGAAGATAATTCAGGAAAATAGTTTTCTATTTCTAGGGCAAGAAAAAGAACAGAACGTTTCAGAAGATTCTGAGAAATGTTGGCATAATTCTAGAAGTGGTATTCTGCATTTGTTTACAATATTATATTTATACTGAAATCCTGGTATTGAAAAATAGAATAAGATTGCCAGAAGACATGAAATACATCCATCAAGAAACAAACTAGAACCTATTCAAATTGCCACTTTCCAGTAGTGTGGCAGCCAACACATAAATCCAAAGGAAGGATGTGTCAGAACCTAGGCTTATAATTTTTTTAAATTTTTTTAATTTTAATCCCATTTATATCCCGCCCTTCTCCGAAGACTCAGGGCGGCTTACAATTTAAAGCACAAATCAACGTGCTTAGCAATAATATAAAAGGACCACCCTAGGGAATATATATTGGTATGTCTTTGTAGTTCTTGCTTGAAACTCTAATGAAGGAGCAGCTTGGGGCCACATAGAACAATTTTATTGATGCCAACTGCTGCAATGATGGAAAAGAGGACAAACATGTGGGGAGGGGGGACACCTTGGTTTTATTCTAGTCATCATGGTGTTTCCATGTCTCTACCCTCTTTTAAAAGGCTGGCATGCTTTATTTAATTTGGGATTCTACTCCAATTAAAAGCCAGGCCAGATCTTCAAGCACAAAGGAAGGAAACTTAGTTGTTTGGACAATGGCATTCACTGTAAGGCAAGACCACGCCTTGTTTGACTGAAGCATCAGAATGGTCCACACTTTCTAGCTTTTGCAAGCTATGATGGCATTTTATCTGTGGAAAATAGGTATTCCTAACAGATCTCCACACACACACCATTTGGAAATACCCAATAGATAGATAGACATACGCACTCATTAAGCCCAAGCTTTAGCGCTATAGAGAGCAGTTTCCTATTTTCACATTGTCTTAATTCTTGGCAACAAAATAATTTATGAAATCTTGAATTTCATCATTCTAAATCCTTGGCAACTCCGATGTGTGACATATGAAGCATGAAGTATTCTCTTCCCCTTCTTGATCCTTTCAAGAACTGAGACTAGGAATTGGGAGGCAGCTTTCTGTGAAAGAAAATAGGAAGCAACACTAGAAACATATTGTTGCATTTTGCTTTGCTTCTCTGGCACTCCCAGAAGGAGGTGAACAAAAGATCTTGCTAAAAGATTGCATCACAGATTTTCAGTTGGAGAGGGGTTTTTGTTGTTGTTATGAATTTCCATTTCCCCTTATGTCTGGTTTCATATTTTTTGAGCACATTTCTATGCCAGATTTGCTCCAGGGAAATTATTCATTGTAACTGGCACTATATTTGAAATACATTCTCTTACAGTTTCCCTTTGATGTGCTCTTTGCCTTCCACCCCATATCAGCATCAATAAATCTGCACAGAAAATTACGTTTTAGCTTCTGATAAAACTTTAGAAGGCGTTCGCAGACAGAATGTTGTAGTTTTTATTAGGTCACTTAAATTCAAATATCTGTTTTCTACATTGAAATAATTGGGAAGGATACACAAAGTGTAGTCCATTTGTTTCTGTTAATATACAGTATATTTAATATTGTATATTTAATGTGGAATAGAAATTCATTTTACATTGAATACCACTAAAGGGTATTTTACTCATCATGGAAGATAAATGTGCCTTTTCACTCCTACGCACTTGTCAGACATAGCAAGAAACTTTTGTCTAGTTATGTTTTGTTGCATATATGAACAAAATAAACATATTGTAAAGCAATAGTCCCAAAGTTACTGTATATGAGAAACACAGTACTAGGTACTTGATAATGGAGATTAGAACTTACTTTAGTTTACCATAGAAAGTTATTCTTGAAGGAACAAGATGGGTTTCTTCTGAGAAATAGTCATGTGCACTTTTGTGTTAGAGGAACATTATAATTTTGGAACACTACAGAAAATATATTTGCTGCAATGCTTTATTAATCTAAAGTGGTGGCAGACAGGAAAAAGGAGGAACAATGATGATTTTGTTGTACTTTCCAACAGTAAATATACCTTGCTAACTAATACTTAGTAAGGAATGTGGTGAATTTAAGAGAAAGTGCATTCTTTGATGTATTTTTCTAATAAATGGGAGGGGAAACCAAGAGACGTTGTTATGGCACTGCATCACTCATCAAATCCTATTAACCTCAGGACACCTCTGTGGCATAGCATAGTGTATATAAATCAAAAGGTCCAAATTTCATCTTAATTTTCCTCCTCTCTTTTGATGACTGATAAGCCAGCAGTGCCTCCACTGGTTGGTTGCGCTTGGTTTCCTTGTCTGGGCTCAGAAGCTAAGCAAGATAGCACATGGATGGGAGAACTCCAGGGAACACTAGGAATGTCCCAAAATATTGCCAAAGGAAGCAGCGACAAACTATTTCCACAATCTGTCGGGAGAACTACATAAACCTATCAAGGGAAGCCTTGCTATTGCTATATTTAAACTCCATTGAATCTCAAGGATTGAGAATGGAGGATTTGTGATTAATGAAGCAAGTTCTCCCCTTGCTTAGTTAATCACACATCAAGGTATGACTTATTGTTCTTTATTGCTTACTATTGGTTCGGAACCAAGGGCAAACTGTTATTCAGGCTACCACCACAACCCAAATGCAGAAGATTGAATGACCATGAGTTAGCCACAGAGTTAATGCATTTTTTTTTACTATGGTCCATTTTTTCCCTTCAGTTTGGCAGCAGGTAATGAAAAGAAAGTACAGCAACCAGACGTTGTTGGACAGAGATCTCCATTTTCACTTCTTCTTTTGCAGCATTGGCCAGATCATTTTCCTGACCAGGGTAGACAGCAAAATGTTTTGGCAAATGCTACAAAGTTCTCCATAAAGAAAAAAAGCTTGGAACAGCTCTGATAATTTCATGCACAATGGTAGGGCAGTCGTTGGGAATGCTGAGTGTCTTGTAGCAGATCCAACGAGAAGTGAAAATAGGATGTGGAATGATCTGTGTGTTGCACAATAGGTTAGAGCTATATGCTTGGGGATCTTGCAGGAGACACTCAGGATCAAAAAAAAAAGGTTTGCCTGCAACATTTGAGAAATCCTGAGCTTAAATTATAAATAAATGCAGCTGATGTCAGTGAAATCATGGCAGTAGATTTTTCCACAAATATATTGAAGCATGAGTGTTGTTTTACTGAAAAGAGAATGGCAGAAAAAGTTTTCATACTTAGTGGCAAATGATGTTGATTTATATCACTTTATAGTGACTTCATTGTAGGCAATGCAACTTGACAGTTGTCACATCGTATTAGCAACAATGGATGGCATTATCTTTTCTTTTACACTTCACCTGCTGCAATCCTAAAGTAGTTATATAAAAAGTGCATTCCTTTAGTCATTTTCACAACAGTTATGAAAGGGAAATTCTTTAAACTCATTTTTTTTTCAAACAGGCAACCATTTTATTTATTTATTTATTTATTTATTTATTTATTTATTTATTTATTTATTTATTTATTTATTTATTTATTTATTTATTTATTTATTTATTTGTTTGTTTGTTTTTATATACCGCCCTTCTCCCAAGGGACTCGGGGCGGTGTACAGAGCAAGGTAGGAATACAATTAAACAGTAGTAAAAACAAATGAAACTCCAAGAGCTATCAGGCCAGGCCGGACTGCTGGAACAAGTAAGTTTTTAAGTCGCGCCGGAAGGTGCGAAGTTCGGGGGCCATCCGGATTTCGGTAGGCAAACAGTTCCAGAGGGTTGGCGCACCCACTGAGAATGCCCTCCCCCTGGGGGCCACCAGCCGGCATTCTTTGACCGGTGGCACCCTGAGGAGGCCCTCTCTGTGGGAGCGCACAGGACGGAGGGGTGTTGACGTTGGCAGAAGGTGCTCCCGTAGGTAATCCGGACCCATGCCATGTAGGGCTTTGTATGTCATCATTAGCACCTTGAATTTCACTCGGAAGGCAACCGGAAGCCAGTGCAGCTCACGGAGGAGAGGTGTGATATGGGAGTAACGGGAGGCCCCCAAAAGTGTTCGTGCAGCTGCACTCTGCACCAGTTGAAGCTTCCGAGTGGCTCTCAAGGGCAGCCCCATGTAGAGAGCGTTACAGTAGTCAAGGCGAGAGGTCACAAGTGCATGGGTGACTGTACGTAAGGCATCCAGGTCCAGGTAAGGTCGTAGTTGGCGCACCAGTCGAACCCGAGTGAAGGCCCCCCTGGTCACAGCTCCTATGTGCTCTTCCAAGGATAGCTGTGAGTCTAGGAGGACACCCAGGTTGCGGGCCCTATCAACCGGGGGTAATAACTCACCCCCGATGTTAAGGGATGGGATGCTCTGAGTATCCTGGCATGCCGGTATGTACAGCCATTCAGTCTTGTCCAGGTTGAGTTGAAGCCTGTTCCTCCCCATCCATTCCCGAACCGCTTCCAGGCAACGGGACATCACGTCGAGGGCATCTATTAATGAGGAAAAAAACAAATTATTAATTTGTTATACTTTTGTGTGGGCTACCAAAAAAATCATGAAATAGTAACCACTGTTTCTCCAGTTCTGTGTCAATGAGAAAACGAAAGAAAACATGAGAAGAAGGGGAGGGGAGGGGAGGGGGGAAGGAAGGAAGGAAGGAAGGAAGGAAGGAAGGAAGGAAGGAAGGAAGGAAGGAAGGAAGGAAGGAAGGAAGGAAGATGTTAGTTTTTGACAGTGCTTTTTTTCTGGGAAAAAAAGGTGCTGGAACTCTCATCTTGGCGGGCGCAGGAGGTGGGGGTGGGTGGAGTGGGGCGGCGCTGCTGCGGTCACGGGTGCGAGGGGTGTTGGCGGCAGGCTCCCCCCCAGGGCCGGAGCCGGCACGGCTGGTGCTGTGGGAGCAGCAGGGCCTGCTCTATATGGCGGGGCTGCGCGGGGCGGGCAGTGGAGGCAATGCGGGCCAGGCGATGCAGGGTGGCCACTTATGCACACAGGGCAAGGCAACGGTGGCGCAGGTCCAGCACCAGGTAGGCCACCAGCCTGGCTGACACGGGTGAGCACAAGGATGGAGTGCACATGGACTCCACAGAACCCACCTCCCACTCCTTGTCTTCTCTTACTTACCTAGTTGAGATGGTGTAGTTGGGCAGCAGGGAGGGATGCAAAGTTCCTGCCTACTTGCTTTTGCTGCAGACAACTAGCTGGTGCAACGTTTGCTAGCCAGGTCTTTTGGTGCGCTCAGCAGCAATTACTATTGGCTTTCGAAAGCCAATAGGCGTTTGAAAGCCAATAGAGGGAGTAGCATAGCTTGTGCAAAAGCTTTTTTGTGTGTGTGCAAAAAAAGGTGCCAGAACGCCATTCTGAGCGTTCTATGAGAAAAAAGCCCTGCTTTTATGTTTTAATCTTATGATTTTAAATATATATTTTTTTCTATTGTAAATTGCCCCAATATGTAGTTCCCATCTTCAAAAAAGGGAAAAAATAGATCCAGGAAACTACAGACCTATCAGCCTGACCTCAATACCTGGGAAGATTCTGGAAAAGATAATCAAACAACAAATCAGCGAACACCTTGATGCAAACTAAGTTATCACTAAAAGCCAACATGGGTTTGTCAAAAACAGATCATGCCAGACAAATCTTATTGCATTCTTTGACCAAGTAACAAAACTAGTGGACCAGAGGAATGCTGTAGATATAATTTACTTAGAGTTCAGTAAGGCATTTGATAAAGTAGCTCACAACCTACTACTTGATAAGATAGAAAAATGTGGGTTAGATAGCATCACCACCAGATGGATTCGTAGCTGGCTGACAGGCCGTACTCAGTGTGTGGTCCTCAATGGAACTGCATCTATATGGAAGGAAGTGTGTTTTGGGGTGCCCCAGGGCTCTGTTCTGGGCCCAGTGCTCTTCAACATCTTCATCAACGATTTGGATGAGGGGATAGATGGGGAACTCATCAAATTTGCAGACGACACCAAGCTGGCAGGAATAGCCAATACTCCAGAAGATAGGCTTAAGATACAGGAGGATCTGGACAGACTTGAACACTGGGCGCTATCTAACAAAATTAAATTCAGTTGTGAAAAAAGTAAGGTTCTACATTTAGGCAGGAAAAATCAAATGCACAGCTACAGTATAGGTGGTACCTTGCTCAATAGTAGTAACTGTGAGAGAGATCTCGGAGTCCTAGTGGACAATCACTTCAGTATGAGCCAGCAGTATGCTGCAGCTGCCAAAAAAGTCAACACAGTGCTAGGCTGCATTAACAGAGGGATAGAATCAAGATCACGTGAAGTATTAATACCCCTTTATAATGCCTTGGTAAGGCCACACCTGGAATACTGCATCCAGTTTTGGTCACCACAATGTAAAAAAGATGTTGAGACTCTAGAAAGAGTACAGAGAAGAGCAACAAAGATGATTAGGGGACTGGAGGCTAAAATATAAAGGGAACGGTTGCTGGAATTGGGTATGTGTAGTTTAATGAAGAGAAGGGTGAGGGGTGACATGATAGCAGTGTTCCAATATCTCAGGGGCTGCCCCAAAGAAGAGGGAGTCAAGCTATTCTCCAAAGCACCTGAAAGCAGGACAAGAAGCAATGGATGGAAACTAGTCAAGGAGAGAAGCAACCTAGAACTAAGGAGAAACTTCCTGACTGCTAGAACAATTAACCAGTGGAACAACCTGCCTCCAGAAGTGGTGAATGCTCCAACACTGGAAGTTTTTAAGAAGAGACTGGCCAGCCATTTGTCTGAAGTGGTATAGGGTTTCCTGCCTGAGCAGGGGGTTGGACTACATGACCTCCAAGGTCCCTTCCAACTTATTATTATTATTATTATTATTATTATTATTATTATTATTATTATTATTATTATTATTATTATTATTATTATTAAACCTCGCCATGTGGATTGCATACAAATATTATATAATTGGTAAATAAAGGTAGAACATATGTTAAATATACATCAAATGATAATATGCTTCCCTACAAAGTCAATTCTTGCTCAATGACAGACCAAGGAGTTAACTCGGAAAGGCAAGAGGAAAATTTAGAAGAGATCTGTGCAACTTGTAGAAGGGAAAGGCCCACACTGACAAATTAAAAATCTTTGTGGTCTGTAAAGGAATGCTGGTGGGCTAATCAATGATTTGGTGACTAGAGGAGCATCTACAGTGTTGGAGCTTGTGGTCATGGTAAGCCATGAAGGCACTAGGCAACATGACTTTCAGGGCAGTGGTGGTGATTTTATTACTTTTTAAAAAAAAGTCTGTGCTCTGTCCAAGGGTGCTTGGTAGGCTGCATGTACAGGCCTGGTCTAGAATTTATTTTGGAGCATTCAACTATCAGGAGCAGGCATGTCAAACTCATTTTGTTTGAGGCAACTTCTTATAAAAGAATTGCCGTTGATTTGTTTTAATAAAATAATTTAAATCAATTTTTCACTTGATTTCAAATTAAATGAATTATATTGGTTGACAATGAGATTTTTTAGTACAATTGCCAAATGCAATAAACTGGTTTTAGGTATATGTTACTGGAAGGAAAA
Source organism: Vipera berus (assembly GCF_964194415.1). Lineage (NCBI taxonomy): Eukaryota > Metazoa > Chordata > Lepidosauria > Squamata > Viperidae > Vipera > Vipera berus. The sequence continues at coordinate 192,345,731 of NC_138204.1, forward strand.
AGCAACCCCTGCTGTGTTACTGATCCCAGAGAAGCATTTGCATGTATGCAGATATCCTTAGGGTGCCAAAGTTATGGATGAGAAATATTGGTTGCAAAGTTGGCATTTCTGGATGTAATACAGATATTTTGGACTTATTTTTGTTTCTTTGCATGTTTGATATTTTTAAAAAGGCATATGCTACCGACTACACTTATGCAGATATGTAACATCTTTTGCTAGGATACATGATCACTGCTTATCCAAAATTTTAATATACAGATAATATCACCAGAAATGGGTGTGAGTCTCTCTTTTTGAGATGTGGTCCTGGGGCGCAGTTGGGCTTGCTGCTGGTGTACCTTTCACCTAGTCGCGCAGCGGCAGCCCTGCCTGAGCTACTCGATATCCTCTCGGGGTTGGTGATTGAGTTCCTCAAACTCATAGTTTTGGGTGACTTCAATCTACCATCCCTAGGAGGATCATCTGAGTTAGCTCGGGAGTTCATGGCTTCCATGACGGCCATGGACCTGACGCAAGTAATTCTTGGACCGACTCATGTGGGAGGCCACACCCTTGACTTGGTTTTCTTATCTGGATGGTGGTTTGATGATCTTGGTGGGGGTTTCCCAACTAATATACCCCTGTCATGGACCGATCATCATCTCCTGCGGCTGGTCTTCCGTTTTGCCACCCCCCGCCGTGGGTGTATGGAGCCAACTAGATGGTACCGCCCCAGGTGCTTAATGGACCCTGATAGGTTCCAGGCAGCGCTGGGGTCCCCACCTGCTTCTGTTGCTCACAACTCGGTGGATGCCTTAGTGGAAGCCTGGGAAAGGGCAGCCACGGAGGCACTTGACCGAGTTGTACCCTTGCGGCCCCTGACCCGGTGCAGATCCCAGCGAGCTCCATGGTTCTCCGCTGAGCTTCGGGAGATGAAGCGTCGGAGATGGGGCCTAGAGAGCTGCTGGAGGTCCAGCCGATCCGAATCCAACCGATTGCGACTAAGAACCCACATTAGGTCTTATCTCGCAGCGATAAGGGCGGCGAGGTCTAATTATTTCTCTGCCCTTATCGCGTCCGCAGATAACCGCCCATCCACCCTATTTAGGGTGACCCGCTCCCTCCTTAATCAGGAGGTGAGGGAGGAACCCTTGCAGGGTCGGGCCAAGGAGTTTGGTCAATATCTGTCAGATAAAATCGCTCAGATTCGGACCGGTCTGGACTCCAGCTGGGCGGAGTCTGACGATCAGGACACGGGCAGTCTTGTCGATGTTATCTGGGAGGAGTTTGATTCTGTGACCCTTGAGGAAGTGGACAGGATCATGGGGAGATTGAGCTCCACCACATGTTTATTGGACCCGTGCCCTTCCTGGCTGGTGTATGCAGCTCGGGAGGGGACACGAGGCTGGTTCCAGGCGGTCATATCTGCCTCTTTGAGTGAGGGTAGTTTCCCCGCCGTCTTGAAGGAGGCGGTGGTGAGACCTCTCCTCAAGAAGCCTACCTTGGACCCAGCTGTGTTAAATAACTTTCGTCCGGTCTCCAACTTTCGCTTTCTTGCGAAGGTTGTTGAGAGTGTGGTGGCGCATCAGCTCCCGCTGGTCCTGGATGAAGCGGATTATCTAGACCTGTGCCAATCAGGTTTCAGGCCCCGGTACAGCACGGAGACGACATTGGTCGCTCTGGTGAATGATCTCTGGAGGGCCCGGGACAGGGGACATTCCTCTGTCCTAGTCCTATTAGACCTCTCAGCGACTTTTGATACCATCGACCATGGTATCCTGCTGCGGCGTCTCAGGGGATTGGGAGTGGGAGGCACGGTTTTTCAGTGGTTCTCCTCCTATCTCCTGGGACGCTTGCAGTCAGTGTTGGCAGGGGGGCAGAGGTCGACCCCGAGGTCTCTCATTTGTGGAGTTCATCAGGGGTCGGTCCTCTCACCTCTCCTGTTCAACATCTATATGAAACCTCTGGGTGAGATCATTCGTGGTTTTGGAGTTGGGTATCATCAGTATGCTGATGATACCCAGCTTTTTATTTTGACCCCAAACCACCCCAGTGATGCCCTCGACGTGATGTCCCATTGCCTGGAGGCGGTTTGGGTCTGGATGGGGAGGAACAGACTTCAACTCAACCCCGACAAGACTGAGTGGCTGTGCATACCAGCATCCCGGGATATTCAGAATATTCCACTTCTTTCCATGGGGGGTGAGTTTTTACCCCCCGTAGATAGGGCCCACAACTTGGGAGTCCTCCTAGATTCGCGGCTTACTTTGGAAGATCATATAGTGGCTGTGACTAGGGGGGCTTTCGCCCAGGTTCGCCTGGTGCGCCAGTTGCGGCCCTATCTATTTATTTATTTAGTTAGTTAGTTAGTTACATTTATATACCGCCCTTTCCCTGAGGACTCAGGGCGGTTTACAGGGAATTAAAAAATCCAACATACAAAAGTTAAAACCAAATTAAAAAATATTAAATTGACCCTGTACACAATTAAAACCCCAATTAAAAATTTCTCCTCAGCCTGGGCCCGAGAGCTCAAAGAGCCAGGTTTTCAGGCCCCGGCGGAATGATCGGAGGTCGGGGGCAGTTCTCAGCTCTAGACAGGGATGCCCTGTGTACAGTCACTCATGCGCTCGTGACCTCTCGTCTGGACTACTGCAACGGTCTCTACATGGGGCTTCCCTTGAAGACCACTCGGAGGCTCCAGCTGGTACAGAATGCAGCCGCGAGAGTTGTCTTAGGAGTCTCCCGGTACTCCCATGTTACACCTTTGCTCCGCGAGCTGCATTGGCTGCCAGTTGTCTTCCGGGTGAGGTTCAAGGTTTTGGTAATGGTTTTTAAAGCCCTACATGGCATGGGTCCGGAGTACCTTGGGGATCACCTGCTGCCAGCGTCAACTTCCCTCCGCCCTGTGCGTTCCCACAGAGAGGGCCTCCTCAGGGTGCCACCGGTCAGAGAATGTTGGCTGGTGGCCCCCAGGGGGAGGGCCTTCTCTGTGGGCGCCCCGGCTTTATGGAATCAGCTGCCGGTTGAGCTCCGGATGGCACCTGACCTTCACTCCTTCCGACGCGACTTGAAGACCTACCTATTTGAACAAGCTGGCCTGGCCTGATGGGGGATGCGCTGGGGTTTTTATTGGGGATTTTTTACATTTTTCTACTGTTTTTAGTTCGGGCTCGTATTTAATTCTCTTTTTAATTTTTGTATTCTGTATTTTTATATGTGCCCTGTTCACCGCCCTGAGTCCTTCGGGAGAAGGGCGGTATACAAATATAATAAATCTAAATCTAAATCTAAATTATTTTAGCCTTTTTAATAAATGTTGTTATTGATGTTTAGCTTACCAGGGAAAACATCATATATTGTTATGTATATACTAGGTTAATTATTTAAAGACTGAAGTGCAACATAACTAGATTCTAAATAATCTTATTTTTCAAAACACACAAAAGTCCAAACAGTAAAAGTAAAGTCCAAATTAAGAATATTTCATTCTTAAGACTTTTTTAGATTCAAAATAGTTTTCAAGAGTGTACAAAAGATACTATTTTTTTCTAAAATCAGCTAAATTAAACATATTACACTGAGAAAAATGTTTCTCATTTCTTTCCTGTTACCTTTGATTTCATTGCAGAGATGTTAACATAAGAAATAGATTATTTTGTTATCTAATTTTACCTTCCAAAAGACAGAAGCAGATGAAAAATGTGAGGTTCTTTCCTGTTGGCTTTTTTGAATTAGCTGTTTTAGATTCTAAAAGTTTAGTTCCTAAAGACGTAATCCTGTAAATAATTTTAATGTCTTCCTCTAGTGCAGGCTCTTTTATGACTCAAGGACTTCAGCTCCCAGAATTCCTGAGCCAGCATGGCTCAGCTTGGAAACCTCTCCCTTTCCCCTCAGCATGGCTGGCTCAGGATTTCTGGGAGTTGAAGTCCATGAGTCATAAAAAAGAGCCAAGATTGCTAGCCCTGTAATAGGCTTAGGAAAGCCAATAACGGAGCTGTTTTTTTCCCCCTGCAAAAAAAGGTGCTGGAACGTCGTTCTGAGCGTTCTATGAGAAAAAGAGCCCTGGTTTTTGACCATATTGAAAATTAATTTTCTGCAATAAGGGTTTGGCTGAAGAAGTTAATTGCAGATCCATTAGTTAGCACTGATTATGTGTTTGAATGATATTTTTTTTAAAAAAACTGCTGATGTGTATATTTTTGAAAGACCCTTGCCTTCTGTGGGGGTTAAAATAGAAACCAGAAATACATCATTGCAATTCAGCTAGTCTGTGCATTGAACTAGTAGGGAAAGAGAGATTACTCCTCCTCCTTGCACTATAACTTAAAAATGGGGAAAAACAATCAATTTTCTTGAAATACTTCCTTTATATAGCATTTTGCATGATTCTTTCATAAATATATACTTTTTTGTAATATGTTCCTCTAGGATGTTTTCTGCGAGAACTATGTACCATGGATTGTAGAACTATATTGTGAAGTTTGGTTTCCTATGTGAGCATGACCAAACCTGCATAGGAAACCAATTGATTCCTTTTCTAAACAGTTGATGGATAGTTGGATACTTTCTATTTTGGCAGGTCACACTTTCCTCTTGCTGTGGTGTTGTGTGAAGCACCAAGCAGTGCCTTTGTCTGATCAGCAGAAGTTTAGCTTGCCTTCCATATGGTTATGAAATTACATCTAGGAATTCTATTTATTTATTTATTTAAGATATTTAGTAATATATGGCCACCCATTTTAGTGAATGTGACTCTGGGCAGTGTACAACTAACAATTTAAACAACATTAAAATACTTTAAAAATAAATTAAAACAAGATCACAGGAAAAGAACATTCATCTAAACACAACTGAATGCCTGTCTTTATTCCAGAATGTTTGGCAGTGATATGCAACGGAAACAACTTCTCCTCTGTGCTTAGTTGAGACAGAGATTCAGTATTTTTGTCAGACATTGTTGGAGGAGAGTCATATTAATCTAGAAAGAAAGAAAGAAAGAAAGAAAGAAAGAAAGAAAGGAAGGAAGGAAGGAAGGAAGGAAGGAAGGAAGGAAGGAAGGAAGGAAGGAAGGAAGGAAGGAAGGAAGGAAGGAAGACTTGCCATATTCATTAGGTGCCTGCCATATGATATTATTATTGGTGTGATCATTGTCACCTATTTACCTCTCATAATAGGATCATTAATTTTCCTGGATCATCCACCATTTAACACAAATGTCAGGAAAAAACACACAGCTGAATTACTGGGACACCAATATAGGAGTTATGAGAAAGAGAATAGAGATTAAACTGTATGAACTTGGTCACTATCCCTAGATTAATTATTTTAATTTATTAGGATATCTGACTCTAATATAAGGGGAGCTGATGAAACTTGTAAGGAATACATTCACTAAGCCACAGTTAGTATTTCTCCTAGTGTTTTCAAGAATGATGCAAACAGTATTCTATATGCTTAATCCTCCTATTCATGTTCCATTGTATAGGAGCCACCTTCTATCCATTAACAGCAATGAATCATATTTGGAAGATCCCAAATGACCCTTGAGGATCAATCCCTTAAGGATTCAAACTACTTCCCATCCTTTGCGAGAGGATATGTATAAATCTAGTTCTTAGATTATCATGGACCCATGAACTGAATTTCAATTTGTTTTTATTCATTCAATTATTATTTCATTTATCAAATTTACACGCTGCCCATATCACCTAAGTGGCACTCAGGTGCAGTTATTTTCACAGAAGCATCTCTAAGGATGTGTCCAAAGTCATTAAACTGTATTTTAAAGTAAATTATAGGATTCTCTTAAAAGTACCTGTAAGTCAGTTGCAGTAGAAACTAGGTATATTTACTGGGAAGTATGCTTTGCTGTCAGGTAGGTATGTCTAAGAGAGCACCTTAAATAAAATATTGATTTAGCTCTGCAGTTGGTATCCCCCCCTGGTAGCTTTGTTTGGGTTCTGAATTTAAGAAGGACTGACTTTGGCTAGTCCTTGGATGGGAATCCTCCAAGAAATAGTACAGCAGTAAACTAGATGGGAAGTCTGTAAAATATCATGGGAGAAAGCAACAGCAAACCACTTATAAAATGTTTGACCAAAAACATACATAAAAGTCTCCATGAAGTTACCAGGAGTCAAGCTGAATTTGAAGATGGCTTCCTTTTTCAGTAAGTAAATGCGTTGGTGTCCTCTTCAACTGATCCTCCAAATCTCAAAGTTATCTATTTCATGAAGGTTCAGATGCTTTGGAAATAATTACTAACATTCAAGTTTTTAAAAGATTTGGTGTGTTTGAAGACCTTAAAGAAATTTGCTTTCAATTCTTAATTCATACGAACCAGTTCTATGCCAGTTCCTATTACGCAGCAGTTTGTATGAACAAATGTAAGCCTCTCAGATTTCTTCTTCTGGTCTCATTTTCTTATAATTAAATGTGTTTTTAGGAAACTTCAAGGAGGATCTACAAATTTGTTTATTAATTTTAGTCTAGTCCAATCGAATGTCAAGAGAAACATGGAAAATTATAGATTGCAAGGACCCACTTAACTGAATTGCACAAGAAAGCCAAGACTGAACTCTTAGCAGTAGAATGTTCTGAAGAAAGGCAAAAGCTGAATTCCAAAAGTGCCGTGGTTGAAACAAATGTATAACTAATTATAACTACATGTATAGAATATGTATATATGTAAAACTGAGCCTATGATATCTATACCAGTTGCCACACATATTATATAATGCATGAAACAAATTAGCAAGAAATTATATGAAACCACTACAACACTGAGAAGTCTACCTATCTGCACGGTGCTGATATTGTAACTTTTATGGTATTTCACAGATACTGAGTCTTGAGAGAGAACCTTGAAAGAAAATAATGTTTTGTTGACTGTAAATTGTATCCCAGTAATGTAATTGCAAAACTGAACCAAATGCATTAATGGTGTGGTTATATATTAACAATATTTTTCCTATTTGTATTTTTTTCCTATACATACTCCTTTCTCCTCTTATTTTCCCCTCAATAATAATCCTGTGAGGTGATTTGGGCTGAGAGAAAATGGCTGGCCCAAGGTCACCCAGTTGGCTTTCATGCCTAAGGCAGGACTAGAACTCACCATCTCCTGGTTTCTAGCCTGGTGCCTTAACCCCTAGATCAAATGATGGCGAAACTTTTAGAGACCAAGTGCCCAAACTGCAACCCCAAACCCACTTATGTATTGTCGGGTGCCAGGTGGACGTAGCCCTTTGGGTGGGTTTGGCCAATTGGGTCGACGTGGCCCATTGGGTGGGCGTGGCTGCAGTGGTAACGGCAGACTGGGTGGGACTAAAAAGTTCAATCAATCAATTCCAACTTTGCGAGAACATTTTTTCCCCATGAGAAGTTGAAATTGATTGAACCTTTTTTTTGTACATGGCGGCGGAGGCCTAAAGTGAAAAGGTTTTTTAAAACCCAGCTGAAGGCCTAGGACTGGGGCGACAGCGCACGTGCCCACAGAGAGGGCTCTGCGTGCCACCTGTGGCACCCATGCCATAGGTTCACCACCATGGCCCTAGATCAACCCAGTGGGGACACATTTTCATGAATGCAGCAATCCAACATTTTATGTATTAGTAAATCTACTGATACATTGTATGATGTGTGATGAAACAGTTCTGTTTATATTTACTTATTTTCCCACCATTCAGTTTTGTTGGATGATCACCAGGTGTTATATTTCAAAAGAGGGAAGAAAAACTTCCTTCTTCATAACATGCATCATTTTATTAATCTTCACATATCTTATTTATTTTTCTAATCAACATGGTTCTTTCTCATCTGGCTTTTGAGGGAATAGCTGTTGATATGCAAGCAACAGCTTATAGGAAAATGCCAAATAATAAACAATTTGGTCTTATATAAATACACTATTCCCCTTCATGGATTACTGCCTTGTCGTGGCGAAGGGGCTTGCGTAATTCAATGAAGCTATCAGCTATGCCATGCAGGGCCACCCAAGACAGACAGGTCATAGCAGAGAGTTCTGACAAAACGTGATCCACTGGAGAAGGAAATGGCAAACCACTCCAGTATCTTTGCCATGAAAACCCTATGGACAGTACCAAAAGGCAAAATGATATGACGCTGGAAGATGAGCCCCTCAGGTCGGAAGGCGTCCAATATGCTACTGGGGAAGAGCAGAGGGCTAGTACTAGTAGCGCCAGAAAGAATGAAGTGACTGGGCCAAAGCCGAAAGGACGCTCAGCTGTGGATGTGTCTGGTGGTGAAAGGAAAGTCCGATGCTGTAAAGATTTTTTCTCCATAGGAACCTGGAATGTAAGATCCATGAACCAAGGAAAGCTGGACGTGGTTCAACAAGAGATGACAAGACTGAACATCGACATCTTAGGTATCAGTGAACTAAAATGGACAGGAATGGGTGAATTTAATTCAGATGACCATCAGGTATACTACTGCGGGCAAGAATCCCTCAGAAGAAATGGAGTAGCCTTCATAGTCAATAAAAGAGTAGGAAAAGCAATACTGGGATACAATCCTCAAAATGACAGAATGATCTCAGTTCGAATCCAAGGCAAACCATTCAATATCACAGTAGTCCAAGTCTATGCCCCAACCACCAGTGCTGAAGAGGATGAAATTGACCGGTTCTATGAAGCCCTACAGCACCTTATAGAACTAACACCCAGAAATGATGTCCTTATCATCATGGGGGATTGGAATGCTAAAGTAGGAAGCCAAAAGATAACCGAAATAACAGCAAGTTTGGCCTTGGAGTACAAAATGAAGCAGGGCACAGGCTGATAGAATTTTGTCAAGAGAATACGATGGTCATAGCAAGCACTCTTTTCCAACAACCCAAGAGACGGCTCTACACATGGACATCACCAGACACAGAAATCAGATTGACTATGTGCTCTGCAACCAAAGATGGAGAAGCTCTATACAGTCAGTAAAAACAAGACCAGGAGCTGACTGTGGCTCAGACCATGAGCTTCTCGTTGCAAAGTTTAGGCTTAAACTGAAGAAAGTAGGGAAAAGCACTAGGCCACTCAGGTATGAATTAAATCATATCCCTGACGAATATACAGTAGAGGTGACAAATAGATTTAAGGAATTAGATCTGATAGACAGAGTGCCTAAAGAACTATGGACAGAGGTTTGCAACATTGTACAACAGGTAGCAACCAAAACCATCCCAAAGAAAAAGAAATGCAAGAAAGCAAAATGGCTGTCTGAGGAAGCTTTGCAAATAGCTGAGGACAGGAGGGAAGCAAAAGGCAAGGGAGAAAAAGAAAGATACGCCCAATTAAATGCAGAATTCCAGAGAATAGCTAGAAGAGATAAGAATGCCTTCTTAAATGAACAGTGCAAAGAAATAGAAGAAAACAATAGAATAGGGAGGACCAGAGATCTTTTCAAGAAAATTGGAGAGATGAAGGGAACGTTTCATGAAAAAATGGGCATGATAAAGGACCAAAATGGCAGGGACCTAACAGAGGCAGAAGAGATTAAGAAGAGGTGGCAAAATTACACAGAAGAACTATACAAGAATGAGCTTAACATCCCTGATAATCACAATGAGGTGGTCACTGACCTTGAGCCAGACATCCTAGAATGTGAAGTGAAGTGGGCCTTAGAAAAGCTGAGCAACAACAAAGCTAGTGGAGGTGACAGTATTCCAGCTGAGCTATTCAAAATCTTTTTTTTAATTAAAAAGTTTTATAAAAGTTACAATACAAAGCCACCCCCAAACCACCCCCTCCCCCTCCCCCACTTCCCAGAACTGAATACAGGGTTACAAAAATAACAATCAAAATCTAAATAACATTAACCAACTATATATGTAAGCAAGTTCCTAACGCACTTTAACTCCCCTTTAACATGAACACAAACAAGATAAAAGTAAACACAATAATAATAAGAACTTAAAAACAAAATAATATCCATATTCTTAAACAATACTAATAATAAAAGTAATAATAAAATATAATAAAAACTAATAAAAATACCATAAAAACATACTAATATTAATATCATTCTATAATTCATTCATAAGCTAGATGAAACTTTTTAGTCCCATATTTGTTCTGAATATAATCTATCCATCTTCTCCAGACCGAAATGTATCTTTCTTGTGAATGATCCTTCAAATAAGCAAAAATCTTAGCCATTTCTGCCAAATTTGACACCTTAAGTGACCAATCTTCTATAGTAGGCAAACTATCTTTCTTCCAATATTGACCTACCAAGAGCCTTGCTGCTGTTATCAAATTCAACATCAAATTTGTTTCTTTAGTATCACAATCTATAACAATGCCCAATAAAAACAATTGTGGAGAAAATTTTATCTTTCTCTTAAAAAATCTTTTGAATATTCCACCAAATTTTAATCCAAAAAGCTTTAACATTTCTACAAGTCCACCATATATGATAATAGGTAGCATCCAAACTACCACATCTCCAACATTTGGGCTGTAAGTTAGGATACATGCAGGACAATTTTTTGGGATCCAAATGCCATCTATAAAACATTTTATAAAAGTTTTCTCTTAAATTTTGAGCCTGGGTAAATTTCACATTTCTAACCCAAATGACCTCCCATGTATCCAATGGAATTGGTTCTCGAATATTTTGAGCCCACTTTATCATACAATCTTTAACTAATTCTGTTTCAGAATCCAATTCTATTAAAGCATTATGTATTCTCTTTATATGCGCTCGCTTTTGATCTTTAATTTGTTTTACCAAATTTTCATCAGTTAATGTAATACCAATTTTCTGATCTATCTTCCACCTTGTTTGCAATTGGATATATTGAAACCAAACTATCTATTTCCATTAAATCTGTAACCGATTGAGTCGGTTGAGATAGTGTAACAACCAAGTCATCCGCAAATGCTCTTAACCTATAATCATTCTGCTTTATTTTTATTCCCCTTATTTTAGTTGATGCACGAATTTTAATCAATAAAATCTCCAATGTTAAAACAAACAACAATGGTGAAAGGGGGCATCCCTGTCTTGTACCTTTTTCAATTTTAAATGCATCTGTTAATCCCCCATTAATTATAATTTGTGCCGATTGTTGTTGATATATAGCCTTAATAGATTGCAAAAATTTATCCCCAAAATTGATCTTATCAACAACTTTCAATAAAAATTGCCAATTCAATTGATCAAACACTTTTTCAGCATCTAAAAATATCAGTGCTTCAGGGACTTGGTTGTTCTTATCCAAATACTCTATTAAATTTACAATTTGTCTTACATTATATTTCATATGTCTTCCAGTTATAAATCCAGACTGATCACTATGAATCATTTGTTTCAAAACCTGCATTAATCTATTTGCCAATATTTTTGCAAAGATTTTATAATCTATATTTAAAAGCGATATAGGTCTATAATTCTTTGGTTGGGTAAGGTCTTGATCCTCCTTTGGAATCAGCGATATAAAAGCCCTTCTCCAGGATGGAGGCACCACCCCTCCAGCCTGGATATTATTAAATAATTCCTTTAACGGTCCTACCATCTCTGCAAATAATAATTTATAATAAGTTGCTGATAACCCATCTGTACCAGGAGCCTTACCCAATTTTAACTGTTTAATTGCTGAAATGATTTCCTCAGAAGTGATTAATCAATTCATCTCCTCCTGTTGCTCATTTGAGAGCGTAGGAATATGTGCTTCCTGTAAATACTTATCTATATCTAAAGCTTGTATATTCTCACTAGCATAAAAATCTAAAAAACCCTTTTTAATCAAATGTTGTTGATAAACCTCTTTACCCTTATATTCTATTTTCTCTATAGTACGTAATTTCTCTTTTTTCCTTAATTGATAAGCTAACCACCTACCAGGTTTATTTGCATTATAAAAAGTATTATGTTTCGCATACCGCAAGTTAGTTGCAACCTGATCCACCATTAACATATTAAATTGCTCTTTCAGCAAATTTATTGAGTCCCTTTCTCTCTTATCTAATGGGTTCAAAATAAGAGCTTTCTCTTTCAACTTAATTTCTTCTTCCAACTCTTTACGTTTTTGCATCTTCTTACGCCTATGTCTATTATGCATATAAATCAAAACCCCTCTCATATAAGCTTTACTAGCATCCCAAACCATTTCAATCAAAGTACCTTTATGCATATTCAAAGCAAAAAATTATTTCAAATGTTCCCTACATTTCTCTGAGAACTCATCATATCTAAATAAATTTTCATTCAGTCTCCAAGATCTTCTAATCCCATCTTCATTAAACAACTCCATCCATACCGGACTATGATCCGATAGTGTTCTGGAAAAAATCTTGATCTTTTTAACCCTAGAAAAAAGATCATTAGTAATTTAAAAAAATCAATTCTGGAAAACGATTGATGCCTGTCTGAAAAGAAAGTAAAGTCTCTGTTCTCCAAATTTCGCTCCCGCCAAATATCTCTTAATTCCAAATCATCTTTCAAATCAAAAAAGGCTTTAGGCAGTTTAGAATGATTAGGGGTATTTTTAAAAGATCCCTTCTTATCCTTACATGAGTCCAAAACACCATTCCAGTCACCCATCATAATAACAGTTTTATAATCCAATGGAGTTATTTTCTCATGTAAAAGCTTATAAAACTTTCTTTGCTGTTGATTAGGTGCATATAATCCAATAATAAGAACTTTCTTGCCTTGTAACAGTAGCTCAATAATAACATATCTTCCTTGTATATCAGTCTCAATTAATCTAACTGGTAAGTCTTTTCTTGAGTAAATAACCACTCCACTCTTTTTATCTGGAGCAGATGCAATAAAATGTAATCCCAGTTGGGAATTAATCAAATACCTTTGATCTTTCGCACAAATATGAGTTTCTTGTAAGCAAACAATATTATTTTTATGTTGCTTCAGGTAATGAAATACTTTCTTTCTTTTTTGTGGTGAATTCAGGCCATTAACATTCCAAGTCAGGAACTTTGTCGGCATTCTTTGCGACCTGAAGCCTATAGAACAATGCCTGAAGATCCTCAGTTGGTCTCTTCAGTCTTGCTCCTCCCACCGCCTCAGTAGTAACAGGACCTTGTATTGTAGAACCAGTATCTATCTTCTGTTTCAATTGCTCCTTTTCTTTACGTTTGTGTGCAGCCCGTGTCATTCTCTGTTCCTTTGGATCATCCTTTAACACCAAAAACTGTTCAGTAGATTCAGCCTGCTGTGCCTCTCCAGCAACCAATGACATTGCACCTTCAGTTTGCTGTTTATCTTCCAACTTTTCTTCTTTTCTCTTAAGTCATGGAGATGGTAGAGAACCTGCTTTCAGGACATGAATATAAAAATCTTTTGCCTTTGAAATCGTGTTAAGTCGATATCATGTCCCTGCATAATTCACCTCCATTCCGATAGGTATCTCCCATCTGAACTGAATCTGTTGATTTTTAAGCTTCTCAGACAGGAAACCAAAATCTTTTCTCTTTCTCAAAATTTTTGGAGGTATTTCTTTTAAAATTATAATATCCTGACCTGCAATTTGAAATCTCTGTTGATAAAAGGCCTGGATAATTGCATTTCGGAGTGACCTCTTAGAAAAATAAATCACCACATCTCTAGGTAAATTTTTCTGCCTCGCAATCCAAGAGTTAACCCTAAATATTTTATCCACCTCTCTTGATAATTCCTCAGGATCACATCCCAAAACGGGAGCTATATCTTTTGCTACCTCCTCCTTTAAGTCTTCACGTGGGTTCTCGTTCAATCCTCTTATTCTCAAGGCAAATTCCATGTCTCTATATTGTGAGATAGTCACCTCCTCCTCTGTTCTATCAATTTTATTTTCAACTGTGGCAATTCTACTGTCTAATTTTGCACTGTTTTCCACAACCTCATCCACACAATCATCTAAACGTTCAATGTGTGTGGCCAACCCTTGGAGTGCGAGCAATATGTCTTCTCTCATCTCTCTATTTTTACTCTCAAAAAGATCAGCCATCTCCTCCTTTATTTGTTGAGCTGTTTGTTGAGCTTGAAGCTTCAAAGCATCCTGCAAATCCTTAAGTGTAAATGCAGGTGGTGGGGGAGAAGGTGGAGGAGATTTGGGCTTCGATGTAGATTGCACTGCAGGCTGTATTACAGGAGAGGAAATTGAACTTTTAGGAACAACAGGAATTCCCTGCCGTCTTGAAGCCATTTCCCCGCTTGTTAAAATTCACTTTCCCTTATCGCTTTCACTTTCCCTATGCACTTCAAGATAAATAAAGTCCCAGAAAAATCTTTAAAAACTATAAAAACTCTCAAATACACAAAAATCCAATATGTTATTCAAACTTTGTTACAAAATATATCTCCTTCTTCACACTTTATTCTTTCAAAAAACAAAAGAAAAACATTCTGGCGCCATCTTTTCCCTTTCAAAATCAAATTAGGGTATGGAGAAAATTAATACTCCTTGAGTTAAAGTTCCAAATACTTGCAAATTTAACTCCTCCTGATCAGCTCTGTCTGCTTTCAAATCAATCACAGATCACTATAATCAGCAGCATCTAGCTTCGCCCCATCAACTCAGAGCAAAGGCATCCTGGATTCAGAGAAAGCCTCGGGCTCCAAGGGAGCTCTCACCCTCTGACCCCCAGATATTTCTGGGGGGTCTAGGGGAGCTCTACCTGTACCTGAGGAAAGCTCACCTCCCCTTCTTCTCCCGAGGGGGAGGTTTACAAGCCACGGGACAGCTGATTTTCACTGTCTCCGCAGTTCTGACAAAACCTCAGGATGGGCAGCCGAAAAAAGCCACCATCGGTGCGGCATTGCCACCGGAAGAAGAGCAACTATTCAAAATCTTAAAAGACAATGCAGTAAAAGTGCTACACTCAATTTGCCAGCAAATTTGGAAAACTCAACATTGGCCACAGGATTAGAAAAGATCAGTTTACATTCCAATTCCAAAGAAAGGCAGTGCCAAAGAATGTTCAAACTATCGCACCATTGCACTCATTTCTCATGCTAGTAAAGTTATGCTTAAAATCCTACAAGCTAGACTTCAGCAGTATGTGGATCGAGAACTACCAGAAGTACAGGCAGGATTTCGAAGAGGCAGAGGAACTAGAGATCAAATTGCTAACATACGCTGGATCATGGAGAAAGCTAGAGTTCCAGAAAAACATCTACTTCTGCTTCATTGACTATGCTAAAGCCTTTGATTGTGTGGATCATAACAAACTGTGGCAAGTCCTTAAAGAGATGGCTGTACCAGACCATCTTATTTGTCTCTTGAGAAACCTATATGCGGGCCAAGAGGCAACAGTGAGAACTGGACATGGAACCACTGATTGGTTCAAAATTGGGAAAGGAGTCTGGCAAGGCTGTATACTGTCACCCTGCCTATTTAACTTATATGCAGAGCACATCATGAGAAAGGCAGGGCTAGATGAATCAAAAGTTGGAATTAAGATTGCCGGAAGAAATATCAACAACCTAAGATATGCAGATGATACCACTCTAATGGCAGAAAGTGAAGAGGAACTAAAGAGCCTCTTGTTGCGAGTGAAGAAGGAGAGTGCAAAACTTGGGTTGAAACCAAACATTAAGAAAACCAAGATCATTCCCAGTTGCAATGTATGGCAGTGAAAGTTGGACCATAAAAAAGGCTGAGCGGCCTTTGAACTATGGTGCTGGAGAAGACTCCTGCGAGTCCTTTGGACTGCAAGGCAATCAAACCGGTCAGTCCTAGAGATCAACCCTGGCTGCTCTTTAGAAGGCCAGATCCTGAAGCTAAAACTCAAATACTTTGGCCACCTAATGAGAAGGAAGGACTCACTGGAGAAGAGCCTAACGCTGGGAAAGATTGAGGGCAATAGAAGAAGGGGACGGCAGAGAATGAGGTGGCTGGATGGAGTCACTGAAGTAGTAGGCGTGAGTTTAAATGGGCTCCAGAAGATGGTAGAGGACAGGAAGGCCTGGAGGAACGTTGTCCATAGGGTCGCGATGGGTCAGACACAACTTCGCAGCTAACAACAACAACAAAATACACTATTTGCCTATGGCTTCCTCTGTCTTTCTGTTACCAGAATTATTGGGTGACTATTTGCAACAATATGGAAAACTGAATGAAATTCTCTTTTTTTTAAAAAAAGAAAAAAAGTAGGCTTTGTTTTCAGTATTTTAATAGGACAGGGTTCATACATTAGGCTAATCTATAGAATTCTTAAACTATATTTTGTTGACTAAATGATAGCTGACTAATTCATACACATACTAAACTATAAACCAAGTCTTATAAACATCCACGAGAGGATTCACAAATTGAGCTAAGCCCAAATCAAGCAAAGTTCGCTATGTAAACTAAGCCAGAGAATTAAAAAAGACTTTTGGGATTCTTGGATTTATGATAGTCTCAGTATAGAGTATTGAGAATGTTTATCTGCTGAGATTTTGTAATAATAATAATAATAATAATAATAATAATAATAATAATAATAATAATAATGATGATGATGATGATGATGATGATGATGATGATGATGATGAAGAAGAAGAAGAAGAAGAAGAAGAAGAAGAAGAAGAAGAAGAAGAAGAAGAAGAAGAAGAAGTAGTTGGAAGGGACCTTGGAGGTCATCTAGCCCAACTCCCTACTCAGACAGGAAACTCTATACCATTTCAGACAAATGGCTGTCCAGTCTCTTCTTAAAAACGTCCAGTGTTGGAGCATTCACAGCTTCTGAAGGCAAGTTATTCTTTGAGTGATGCTTCTAATGTACATGTTTGAAGATGATGAAGGGTTTCTTTACTTTATTAACTTTTATACTGATTTGTAAGTTGTCTTGGACCCTCATTTGGAATCAAAAATGAAATATTAATATAATAGATATGATTTATGTATTTATGATATCTGTGATTTAAATTGAAATAATGTGAACACCTGATATAGAAGATAGAATGGACACATTACTGCAGGGGATAGGATTTGAACAAATGGTTGCAAAGATGAAGCCGGTTCTACCTAGTCATCAGTAGGAACTTCTTTATCGTACAAGGGTCTGTGGAGATTGTGAGTCATCTAAGTGATAGTTGTCTCAAAGGTGCTTTTTCAAAAGGCAACTTGGCTATTTTTTCCTTGAGGAAAAAGAAGAAAACATTTCACTTCTCATCCAAGAACTTCTCACCAGTGAACTGATGAAGCTTCTTGGATGAGAAGTGAAACATTTTCTTCTTCTTCCTGAAGGAAAAAAACAACAGTCCAGTTACCTTTTGAAAAAGCACCTTTGAGACTCATTGTGCAAGATCTCAGCCAGTGGAACAGATGATGCCCATATGATACTGTGAGTTCTCCTTTCTCCCATGAGACTCTGAATGGTTTTCTATCAGAGATACCATAGTGGACCTTAGTGAGCAGGGGGTTGGATAGATAACTAAGATCTAAGATCACTTTAAATTCTATAATCCCATGATTCAAATATGTGAATTCCAATTTTTAGTATCCAAATGCTAGGAAATGTACATCTGAGCAAAGGTTAAGACAGCAATGTGATCTTAAATCCCACAGAATTCAGTAAGACACGCAAGTTGGTATGCAATGGATTGAATTGTTAGGGTTGGTGCATATTTCCACTATCAATAGAGTTTTAAAATATCTTAAATATAAAAACGTAAAAAATAAATTAAATTTGAAATGCTGTCTAACTTACTCTATAAGACTATTGTATAATGTCTTATAAAACTCAAGTACATATTACATTAATTTTAATTACCTGGAATTATTCTATTCAGTTTTTATTGCTTTAACTGATAACAAGCTACCTTTTTCTTAAAAGGATTAAGAAGCAGATATCCAGATACTTTCCCCAGCCTTATTCATTATGTTGCCTTTTCTTTTTCATATTATGACTGTATTTATAGGGAATTTATAGATTTTCAAGTAGCAAAACTATTTCACCAGCTTTAACAAATCACTTATCCAGGAATGCAGTACAACCAGTTTTTGCAGTAAATGGACCTCAAAAAGAAATTGAGAATAGAAAGGATAAAAAAGATTATAGTTAAAACTAGAAAATTCAAGCAAAGTGATGTTAGATTTGGATGCAATCAAGTAAAAGGTTTAGTACTGGTAAATCATTCAGAAGGAAAATGAGTATTTTTATATGGGGGCAAAAGTTTCACTGATTTTGATAACACTAAAATCACATGACTTAATGTATATACAGTAATACGCACTCAAGTAAACAAGGAATTTAAGATAAAAGTAGGGCTAGATTTCCTTATTTGGGGTCCTTCAAATGTATTGTCTACACTCTATAGCTTCCAGAATTCTAGCCAAAATGGTAGGCTGATAGCTAGCTAGTAATTATAATAAGAAGAGGGTTCTAAAACAGCTTTGACTACTAATTCATACCACAGTGCCAATGTCTATCAATCAGGAGGGTTTGTTTTTGGGAAAACTAGTGACATAAAGTAATATGAACATTATATACATTCAGTTAAGTGCCACAAAAGGAAAAGATATGTGTAGTTCTCTCCCAAGAGGGACTTTATTGAGCTGTCATAATGTTTTGACATTTGTCGATTTTTTGTTTCCTGAGGACAAAAGAACTTCCAAATTAGTGTCACATTTTGTTTTAGATGAAACCTCTCAACATCTAAGGGCATACAGATCTCTACCTTCTATGTGAAAAATAACTCTCGTCTTAAACTTTTTGCATCTTGTGAACTTTTTCAGTGATATCCAGAAATATTCTCATTCGTTCTGTCTCTCTTTCTCATTGGAAGTTGAGAAATCAATACCTTCCTAGGTCTAATTTATTATCTATATTTTGATGTGTCAGTACTTGAAATAGGATGTCCAGTTCTTTCTGTCACACCTTCAGAAAGGTGTTTTCATACTGGCTGTGGTGCAGAAATTGTCGTGCAAAATAATTAGACCATTGAAACCTTCCTTGATGGAGGTAAAATCACAGTGTTTAAGATCTTAACTGGGAGAGGAAGCAAATCAAGGGAGAGGCTGGCACTATAATGCATGATATAGAAAAAAAGCTGATGCATTTTATGAATGAGCAAATCCTGCATATAGTCTTTTTTTTTGGGGGGGGAGAATGCCTTCAGTAAAGACTCAAAACTCAGAATGAGCCCACTGCTCCCGTATTTCTCAGGATGTGGTGACAGTTAAAACCCCTTTAGAAAAGCATTCAATAAATAAATGGGGACTATTAAGGTGGTTTTCAGAGATAATAGCCACTTGTTATCTGCAGAATGAAAGGGTCCACGGTCCTTTGACTCTCAACTTGGAACCATCTCCTATCTCATCTTTGTGAACTTGGATATTGTAATTTCATTAGAGAGTAATCCAAAGCCACAAGGGTCCTAGGACTGCAGGAGTCAATTGGATTCACACAACACACACACACACACATTTTTAATTAGACTAAAAATACGAATCCCGGGCATGTTAATGCTAGAAAAGAATGGTTGAACACCGGGATAGAGTCAAAACTAAACAGTTTAATGTACCTAGCTTTCGTTGGCCAACTGCTAACGTTGTCAGAGTAAAATTGCCGGAGATGTGGGAACACGTTTATATTGCCGGCTTTTTTTGCGCTCTGCTCATAGAGCACATCACAGGTCTGTTCACCTCCACTGGCCGTATTGTCCTGAGCTGCCTCGCACTCACTCTCACCTGTGTGTTCTGAGGTTGAGGGCATTGCACCCTCCTCAGAAAGTGCGAATGTATCTTGATGCCTGTTGTCAGGGGCGGATCATGAGCTGTTCCTTCTGCCACGATCGGCTCTCCCACTGTCACATGTGCCTCCATGCTAAATGTTTTAGGGGTTCCCCCCTTTTTACCCATCGCGATGTGCTGGCACTGCACAGCCAAGAGGTCCTGGTCCTGCCTTGAAGGCACCCTCCATAAATACTTGCGTTGCTTGCGCTGTTCTTCCCAGTTCCTGAGTGCTTGATAGGCGGGGAGCAGATCTGTGTGGCAATGGAGAAATACACACACACACACACACACACACAAACATTGCTTACCCATGGGACAACATGAAAACACAACGAGAGAAGAGAAGGAGGCGTCAGCACAGCTCACTCAGGAATTGGGAGAGAGACGACAGACCAGTGAGGACAGGGCGGCACACATGACAGGAGAAATGCTACCAGACATGATCACACAACAACTTATGGGAGCTGTGGGATGAAACAAATGAGAGAATGATTTGGCAATAACTTTAAACAACCAGACACGAGCAGAGCAGGCAGAGGAAGTAAAAATGAGAGAAGAGAAGACATCAGGATCTAAACATACACAAGCAGATGCAACAGAATTAGGGAAAATACGATCAACTGGGGCAGGTAGACCGGTTACGCCATTAGGGAAAATACGATTGACTGGGGCAGGTAGACCGGTTACACGCTTGATGAGCAGAGTGTTGAAACAGCCAGCTTTATAAGCAGACCTTCCAACCTCTGGCTTTCACTCTGATGATATCAGCAGGGGACCGACGAAAGCTTAGTAATAAACAGTTGTTTTTATATACATACACACACACACAATCAGTTTGTCTGCAATTCAGACATACTAAGATTTCTAATATCATTGATGACTAAATTATGTATCATTTATCATGAACACTGAGCACTGAATCACTGAACCCTGGATCAACAGTCTCAATATCCTGCTGTTGGATTCATCTGTTGTAAAAAAATAAAAACAAAACCCACAACTTTCTCTGTAGCTTAAGAATACAATTACTGAGTGGCAACAGTACTTTTCCAAGTATAGGTTATTTGTAACCAGCAGCTACACTGAGATGTCTTTCCATGCTACTTCTTCAAAGATCAGATGAAAGAAAACGGGGCCTCTTAATCACATTTGAGCTATTGGTGGTATTTTGAACAAGGTTCATATAATTTACTTCCACATTCCGTGGTTCAGAAACAGAAACCATAGAGCCTGTCCTGTTTAGACTGCACCTATTCTGCATGGGTTTTGTAGAATTGCCAAAGCTTTCCACATCACTGACTTGAGGGCTGGTGTTCAAAACAGACTTGAGGGTTGATATTTCACTTTGTTCAGGTGCCTGAAAGCTGCTCACAACATGGGACTACAATTCTGAAAACCTTTAAAAGGGAGAGTGGGAGCGACAGTCCATCAGGGATAACTGTCAAGGAAATGAATCAAAGGAAATTATTTGTTTTGACTTCTCAGTGATTTATATATTTCAGCATTACGTGTTCTGTCACGAAGGTTTTTTTTTTAAACCATAATGAAACTCTGGTTTTAAAATTCCAGCTGACTCCCAGGTGCTTTACTTTTTGGTTTGTGCTGGTTCCCAGAGAATTCATAAGAACTTGCAAATGATGAATTAAAAAAGGGATATTAAGCAAGCTTTGTCTTAAACTGAAATTATTCCAACCCTTCTCCCCCTAAATTCAGATAACCCCAGTTTATAGGGCCAGAGAAAGAAGAATCCTATGTTCCCATCAACACTGATAAACTTTTCTTTTGATTTAACAGCCCGCCACAATCTGCCTTTTGATTTATTATTATTATTCCATTGCCTCCTCCTTTCCTAATGTTTCTATTCCTATAGTGATGTGTTTGGAGCCTACTTAAATTAAAAGGGATGTCTAGCAAAAATTCACAAGAGCCATCCAATAGATACTGTATGCATTTTTCACATGGCTTTGACAGCCATTTTAATATGATGAGTCTTTTCTGCCTCTCATTTTGTCTGCCAGCAAAATGATTCAGCATCCAGCCTTTTAATGTAGGTGGAAGAGGGGGTTGTTTTTTTTGTGTCTTGGGAATAAAACGTCTAGTTTCCTTCTGACCTCTCAAGAACTAAAAAAGAAGAATACGAATGGAATATAAAGAGGCATACTATTTCCCTCTATCCACTGCTGGTTAGAGAATATCCCCTGGCTTGCTAATTAGCTACATGGAATGTAGATAATGAATTAGACCTGGGATGGTATAGATATCCATTTGTCGGCAAACACAATGGCATCTGTTGTGGCAAGCTCTCTGAGTTGGCTGACCTAGTCTGTACACTTGTTTGTTATACCTCCAGTTGTCTGTTCTTTTTCTCTAGAAGGATGACTTTTTTTCAGTTACACTGTTCCTTGGTCTTTAATCATTTATCACACAGTGATATCTAAAGAAGCCTCCTTGTTTATGATGTGGTCTCTTTCCAATAAATTCTTTCTCCATGCACACGCTTATCTTATTTCTGAAATGCATAGCTGTATTTCTGAAAAACGTTTGGCACTTTTGTAAGTGCATGCAGTCCATTTAATCCTATATTCAATAGGTGTGCTTGATGTTTGAGCAGATTCTCCATCTTACAAAACACAGAGCACTATTTGCATGGCATAACTTGAACATTTAGACTGGGAGCCGTGTAGGTTATAAAGAAATTTGGCAATTTTTGCTTGGTTATCTTCCTGAGAAAATGGCTGTTACAAACAGGAAAATTGAAGAATTGAAAGTATGAGTATGAATGGCCCTGAAGAGAAAAGGGACTGATAGCATAAAGCAGGCAGCTGTCCTTTTTATAAGTGTGAAAGGGTCACTTAATGAAAGTAATAAAGAATAAATGTTTATGTTAGCGTTAGCATCAGAAAGGAAGAACAGAGGAAGCGCCATCAATGGAAATGCAGAATTTGAAGGCACCAAGGCAGCCCCCATAGTAAGGTCACCCCCCTCACCTTATCTGATGTAGCATTCTTAGCCTAAGTGTCATAGAATAGTTTACATTACCTTTTTTGTGTTTTCTTGTAAAAGCACATAATCTGGGCTTCTCAGCATTTCTTGAACATGAGGTCCAGTGTTCTCTTAGATTTATACATGCCAGTAGACCATATTTGTTTGCATTATCTCGAGATCTTTTGGCTCTTTATTTAGTGGGCCTTTTCCCACAACAGACTTAATGGTACTATAAACAATCCGCTCATGCAACCCCCAACTCAGTTTACAATATCCAGTGTATTACATCAATTACTTCTTGACATCTGTAAGGTAATATTATTCATTTTCTAGAGATATTAACAACAATATAAGATTTTTTTATCACACTGATGGCATGTTGTGCTTGTATCCATGTGGTTATGCTTAACAGCTTCTATAACTGATCCCTAAGTATTAACTATTTCCCCAGAGTTGCTAGGAATACAAAACAATTATTTCTGATATGTATGACCAAAACTATTTAGGAAAGGAAGACAAAACATTCCCTTTAAACAACAAAAAAGCAGAAAGTTCAAATCTGGGGCTGCTCATTTCAAAATCATTATCCTATCTAAAATATTGGTACTGTGAAAATATTTGCAAAATCAGATTTGCACAAAAATGTGTACATTTGGAGAAGTTATATACAAAATGTGTTTACGTATATGGGAAAACCATAAATAAAGATTTGTATATACAGTATGCAGAAAAGCAAAGATAGGCAGAATAAACATGGCAGGAAACATTACATTCAAGACCAAATGCAGAATCATCCTGCATATTTTTCTTTTAAAATCTTTTATTTGTGATTTTGCCACATGGTGAATTTAATTGGTCGTGTACCTTTCATCATCTTAGTTCAGGAGTGTTGAACAGGAGATCACTTCAGAATACTAGCAAGAGGACCTAACTTTCCCTGGAGCTGTTTCTCTTTCCTTGAGTACAGGGGGGGAAATGGAAGTAGATAAACGAGCTGGAAGACAGAAAAGGTTTCCACCAGTTTGGGCTATGGCCCTCTCCATTGATATCTATCAAAAGTTGTTGTTGTTGTTGTTGTTAGCTGCGAAGTCGTGTCCGACCCATCGCGACCCTATGGACAACATTCCTCCAGGCCTTCCTGTCCTCTACCATCATCTGGAGTCCATTTAAGCTCACGCCTACTGCTTCAGTGACTCCATCCAGCCACCTCATTCTCTGTCGTCCCCTTCTTCTATTGCCCTCGATCTTTCCCAGCATTAGGCTCTTCTCCAGTGAGTCCTTCCTTCTCATTAGGTGGCCAAAGTATTTGAGTTTTAGCTTCAGGATCTGGCCTTCTAAAGAGCAGTCAGGGTTGATCTCCTCTAGGACTGACCGGTTTGATCGCCTTGCAGTCCAAGGGACTCGCAGGAGTCTTCTCCAGCACCATAGTTCAAAGGCCTCAATTCTTTGGCGCTCAGCCTTTCTTATGGTCCAACTTTCACTGCCATACATTGCAACTGGGAAGACCATAGCCTTGACTATATGCACTTTTGTTGACAGGGTGATGTCTCTGCTTTTTAGTGTGCTGTCTAGATTTGCCATGGCTTTCCTCCCCAGGAGCAAGCGTCTTTTAATTTCTTGGCTACAGTCCCCATCTGCAGTGATCTTGGAGCCCAGGAAAATAAAATCTGTCACTACCTCCATTTCTTCCCCATCTATTTGCCAGGAATTGAGAGGGCCAGATGCCATGATCTTGGTTTTCTTAATGTTAAGTTTCAACCCAAGTTTTGCACTCTCCTTCTTCACCCGCAACAAGAGGCTCTTTAGTTCTTCTTCACTTTCTGCCATTAGAGTGGTATCATCTGCGTATCTTAGGTTGTTGATATTTCTTCCGGCAATCTTAATTCCAACTTTTGATTCATCTAGCCCTGCCTTTCTCATGATGTGCTCTGCACATACGTTAAATAGGCAGGGCGACAGTATACAGCCTTGCCGGACTCCTTTCCCAATTTTGAACCAATCAGTGGTTCCGTGTCCAGTTCTCACTGTTGCTTCTTGACCCGCATATAGGTTTCTCAAGAGACAAATAAGATGGTCTGGTACACCCATCTCTTTAAGGACTTGCCAGAGTTTGTTATGATCCACACAATCAAAGGCTTTAGCATAGTCAATGAAGCAGAATATCAAAAGTTACCAACTTCTATTTTAGGTCCTTTTCTCAGTTGTTAAAGTGGATGATTATGCAGTTTTGTTCATACTGAAAAGAAAAATGGAAATAACTCTCATTCTTGGCAAATACCAATCATAATATTGGTATATTATGAAATGCATCATTAGCAAGTAAAGCATACAGGACAGGAAACAGAAGTATAGGAGAAATGGAAAAAAACATGATATTGAATACACAAGAGGAGTTGTATTATTCATTGAATCTCTTCCTGTACACACAGTTGAATGCTTCAGTGGGCGAGGATTGATCCCTTGGCAAAATTTAACTATATGTATTTCATGGAAGTGTCTCCTTTAAGTTGTAATAATATAACCAAATTCAACTGTGCTGATTGAGAAAATGGATTTGGATTATACAGGCTTAAATCTTCCATGTTGTGATGAGAGAGGGAAGTAGTTGGAGAAATGGGAAAACCCACTTCATCTCTTGCACCGTAAATATAGACACTACTGAATATAGAACCTCTTTTATCTTTTCTGACAGAAATAATTGCTCTCCTGTGCTATTCCTTCACCAAGAGGCTATCAGTGTAATTAGAAATGCTAAGGCAACAATTCATAAAGCAACAGAAAGGTCTGTAGGCCAATATTTCACATAGAGAAAAAATTGTCCATCATAATAATCTATGTAGTACAATTCATACACATTCATATTTGATTGATCTTACTTACTGAAACAGAATAGTTTCAAGCCCTCAACTGTGATGCTGGATTTTGTATACAGAACTGGCTAGCTAAAAAATTCAAATTATGGATTTAGTCTAAACAGGCAACAAGGTTGTAAGTGTAGGATTAGGGTAAAATTAGTAATAGGATTTTGTGTTTTATTTCACTCTTTACCCTAGCCATGTGATAAGAGTTGAAATGATAAGCTAGCAACCTGCCATTGTTTTTCTGAACTAGGAAAATATATTTCTTTGGTAGATCATAGATATCTATTTTGCAGCTATTTGGGCTACTAATCAAAGTTTCTAAACAACCTTCAAACCTATGAATATAACAGGTCAGCACTGCAGTGCCTGTAGGCTTATAATTTCCAGTTTCCCAGAAATGTATCTGTGATATACTTAACTAAATTACTTTTTAAATAATTAATTCTCAAAGGCCAACAATCATACACAGGATTGTTCAAATCTATTGATCTTTTAGCATCTTGCTCGAAATCTCATGTTGTTTAGAGAGGCAATGCTAAAGATATTTTTGTGAACTGGCTGAGATTTGCTGATGAATTCAGCCATTTATTTATTAGTTGCAAATTATCTGTTTTATTTATTTATCATTATTTATCATTTATTATTATTTATTTTATTTAGAAATTGCCTATCTCCCTCACAGAGGGATGCGGGTAGATATATAGATGAAATGTTAAAAATATAAAATGTTTAAAAACATAAAAATGAATATAAAAATCTAAAATAGGGCAAGAATAATTAAAAATGTGACATTACAAGTTAATTAAAGGATGGGGTGGACTAATCAGTCCCATGGTTGTGGCAGCCTTATGAGTCCCAAGCAAGAAGGCAGAGCCAGGTCTTTAGATATTTTCTAAATAATCTATGAAGATTGGTGATACATATTTTATTGCATTTGGGTGTGTTGAAAGAAACATCTTCATCAGGATCTAGTCCAAGCCAGGAATAAACAACATGGAGACTGCTTTAGAAAGAAGGTTGCAGTTTATTGGAGAGGAGAGTCAGACAGAAAGTTGGCTCTGGAAAAACTGACGACATGTAGTAGAGAGTGGTGGATTTTTATACCTTCTTGAGCTTTTGTTTGGAGTTGTTCCTGTGGCATGAACTTTGACCTGAGTCTGAGTGTGCCTTTCTGGTATTCTGATGGTGGTGGGTTAATCCTGTTATGTCCCAAAGGTCATATCTTGCTTCCCTGGGGCTGTGGCTGATGACTGTTGGATTTTTTGGTGTGAGAGATGGTTGATTCTAGGGATCTTTTTTTCTAATCCCAGCTTCCTGACTCCAATCTCTCTGACAAGATTATCACATCTGCATTTCTGCAGACCTGGTTTCTGTCTGGGGCAGAGACTTGGGGAGGGAGGTTGATTCTGCCTGTAAAATCCTTTGGGGAAATATATTCTGCCTTTTTAATAATTCCCAAAATATTTATTTCTCTGGATTCTTCCCACAGGTGTTTATAGCCCTTAGATGTATATAGTGTTTATGAACAAGTTGAGTAACAGGCTCTCAGACTTCCAAATATAGTGCCTTTTATCTTGTTAGCTGTTATAAGATGAAGCCTAACAATTTTGTCCAGAAGTGTTCAGTCTCTACAGGACTGTGACATCTGCCTTTTCCTATTGTATAGAATGACTCAGTTACTGTATTTTTTGCTTTCTGGAGTTTCCTATTTTCCACTTCACTTTTTAAATTGAATTTTCATGTAAGAACCTTTTCTCTTTCTTGCACAAAAGGGCATTTCATGGTTTTAGGTTATTCCATTTCAAAGCTTTTTAGGCATTGTTGAAAAGAAATAAAATAGCTTCTCACCTAACTATTTTAAACTCATTTTCATCCTGGTCACACCTGTTCACTTTGCTTGCCAAGACTGGTAACATTTTCTTCCACTTTTAACACTTGAAATTGTAGCTGAAAATTAGGTCCTTTTTTTCCTTTTACCCTTGCTACTCCCAATAGAAATACAGATTTCAGAACTTCAGACCTACTGAAACTTAATATAAAATGTGGACCAGGATATGTCAGTTTTTGCTGTTTAGAAATGCCCAACTACTAAGCTTTTCTGTTTTCCTATCCTACTCCAACTCCATGCATCTGAATGCCATAGAAATATGTTTCTATGGGACAAGGAAGTCCTATCAATAGTTCCTAGGGTCTAGAAAAGGTTTGAGTACCAGGTTGGAGACCATAAAAACTTACCCCTATACATTCAGTCCCCATTCATCAAATTCATGCACCCAAGTATACTTATGATTTATATACTGTACATTTATTCATACACACACACACACACACACACACACACACACACACACACACACATTTAAAAACAGAGAGGGGGATGGAGAAGTCTATTTCTTTCAGCTTCTCTGTGATCCTAATTCAGAACATTGGAGATTTTACTGCTATCATCCCAGCAAGCCTGCTCAAGATGAATAATTTCTCCCATTACAATTGCTGCCATTACCACCACTAGGGTAAACATAAGCATATTCAACTAATATTATAATTAACTACAAACAACAGGATGACAAAGTAACAACAATGGTGCATTGGAAGATCTGCAGGAAATACCATTTGCCTGCAAGCAAGAACTGGGAAGACCACAAAACAAACAAAGTAATAGAAAATGGACGCTAAAGTGCTCTGGGACTTTAGAATTCAGACAGACAAGCATCTGTCACACAATGCCCCAGACTTAACAATTGGGGGGGGGTTGTATTCAAAAATGTATTGTAAAACTTTTCAATTAAAAAAAAACAATTGTCGATAAGAAAGATAAAAAAACCTGAATAATAGTTGTTGCAATATCTAGAGAAAGCAAAATAGAAGACAAATAACTGGAGAAATTCACAAAAAATAAACACCTGCAAATAGAACTGCACAGTGGTGGGATTTAGCAGGTTTGCATCACTTTGGCAGAATCGATAGTTAATTTTTTGTTGCCCAGGCCTAGAATGGACTTCTGGAAGTGGCATCAACACAGAGAACCAGTTGTTCACACATTTGAATCCCACCACTGGAACTGCAGCAAAAGAAAGCAAAGGTAGTATCAATAGTAAGAGGCATCTTGGGTACAAGTCCAAATCACCTGCAGCACCATCGGCATTGATAAAATTACCATCAATCCATTACAAAAGGCAGCTTTACTTGAAACCGCTTACATCGTGCAACCATGTCTTTTATATTATTAAACAACATCTGCCTATCCCAGGTCCTTGGGAAGGATTTACAAAAGGGTCAGATCCAATCTAAACACGTTGAGTGACTGTGTGCATGTTAATTGCCTTGATAGCATTTCCTCCAGTAAGTTTGTACTTGAATCTGAGGTGAGACATTTGTCCAATCCAAACTCCATTGCAATAAGCTTGCTATATATATGGACAGCATTGAGAGCAATTCTTTTTCAGATGGTGTTTTTCAATACAGCTTCAGAGCACCCATGTAAAGGAGGTGTGATAGCCTGGCAGATATTTTTGATATTTGGTAGCAATGGCCTGGATTGCTCAGTAATATTAAATGGGAAATTAGTGCAAAGACCAACTGTAGCGATAACAGTAAGTCTCCTTGAAAGATTCTTCTCTTGCTATTAACCTCTCCTAGTCTATCATTAACCAGCAATTGTGTCTTTCATGATGCCATTGATCTTTGCACAAAGTTTCTATTTCTATTGTTTGGGTCCTGTTATTTCTAAGCACTTGTTTATCCAAGTGTATTATTATTATTATTATCCCCTTAGTCTCTCACAGGATGCCATCAAATTATTGTGAAATTCTAGGCTTCTATAGAACACAGTTTGAAAAACACTGTTCTGTCCTGAAGAAAGCAGTAGATTATTCTCCTTAATGGCACTCAAGACATTAGCCCTAAATATTTATCTATATAAAAGAACATTTCTATCCTTTAGTGGAACTGTTTTAATAACATTAGTTTTACCTTCAGCCAACTTTCAGACTGTTAAATAATTGCTCTTTCCTTGGGATAGGCAAATAAGGAGCACATCGAGCTGTTCAAGAAGCAAGGAATTAATCTTAGCCTTTGGAAGCTACATTTTAGAGGCTCTACAAATATCCCAGTGAATAGATTTTATAAAATGTGTTGCCTTTGAAATAAAAAGCGATAGGATCCATGATGTGGGGTGGCCTTGAATCCATGAGCATCCTTGCCCCACTTGGATCAATACTAATGCAAGAATGAGGGGAATGGCCCTTGGCAAAGGTCTTCTTGGAACTGGGACTTTCTTGTATCCCATCTGTGCATTTCCACAAGTCAAAAAATCTTTACATAAGAGAAAAGTGTGTGATAGTAAGTGCTTGTTAATAACAAGAGAGGTCTGTGTATTTCTGCTTTCTCTTTCTGCTTATGGCACTGGATCTACTGATGAGAAATGATGCACAGAACATAATTCCATGTTTGGTATCATGTTGCATCGCTCATAGTGTGTTCCTAGAGACCTTTGCAGACAGCTATTATATTTTCTCTTGCATAGCAGCAAGTGAACAAAAAGGTCCTTGGAGGTTCTTTAAGTAACAGACATCTATACTAGAAAATGGTAGCCTTTTATCACAGCAATCAATAAGTTCAAGTAGAATCCATATATAAAATGCAGACCCACTATTATTCTTGCACATTTCCTTTTGATTTATTTATTTATTTATTTATTTATTTATTTATTTATTTATTTATTTATTTATTTATTTATTTATTTATTTATTTATTTATTTGATTTGTATACCGCCCTTCTCCCTAAGGACTCAGGGTGGTGAACAGTGACATAAATAACAGAATGCACAAATACAGATATTGAAAACAAATTAAACCCTAATTTTGCCCAAATGCAGAAGATAGTTATCTTAAAACAATAATTAAAACAGAACCCGTCAGACCAGACCGGATTGCTTAAACAGATATGTTTTTAGGTCGCGTCAGAAGGAGCGAAGGTCGGGAGCCATCCGGAGCTCAACCGGTAAACGGTTCCATAGGTCAGGCGCCCTCACAGAGAACGCCCTCCCTCTGGGAGCCACCAGACGGCATTCTCCGAACGGCGGAACCCTTAGGAGGCCCTCTCTGTGGGAGCGCACTGGACAGAGGGACGTTGACGCTGGCAGCAGGTGATTCCTAAGGTACTCCGGACCCATGCCATGTAGGGCTTTGAAAACCATTACCAGCACCTTGAATCTTTCCTGGAGGACAACTGGGAGCCAATGCAGTTCACGGAGTAGAGGTGTAACATGGGAGTATCGGGAGACTCCCAACACAACTCTCGCGGCTGCATTCTGTACCAGTTGGAGCCTCCGAGTGGTCCTCAAGGGCAGCCCCATGTTAAGAGCATTGCAGTAGTCTAAACGAGAGGTCACGAGTGCATGAGTGACCACACGTAGGGCATCTCGGTCTATATAGGGCCGTAATTGGCGAACCAGGCGAACCTGGGCAAAGGCTCCCCTAGTCACAGCTGTTATGTGGTCTTCCAAGGAAAGCTGTGAATCTAAGAGGACTCCCAAGTTGCGAGCCCTATCTGTGGGGGGTAATAACTTACCTCCTATAGAAAGAGATGGAATGTTCTGAATATCTCGAGATGCCGGTACGTACAGCCACTCAGTCTTGTCAGGGTTTAGTTGAAGCCTGTTCTTCCCCATCCAGACCCGAACTGCTTCTAGGCAATGGGACATCACATCAAGGGCATCACTGAGGTGGTTTGGGGTCGAAATAAAAAGCTGGGTATCATCAGCGTACTGGTGATACCCGACTCCAAAACCATGAATGATCTCACCTAGCGGTTTCATGTAGATGTTGAATAGGAGAGGCGAGAGGACCGATCCTTGAGGGACTCCACAAGTGAGAGGCCTCAAGCTCGATCTCTGCCCTCCTGTTAATACCGACTGCGAGCATCCCATGAGATAGGAGGAGAACCACTGGAGAACCGTGCCTCCCACTCCCAATCCCCTGAGACGCTGCAGCAAGATACCATGGTCGATGGTATCAAAAGCTGCTGAGAGGTCTAGGAGAACTAGGACAGAGGAACAGCCTCTGTCCCGAGCTCTCCAGAGATCATTTATTAGTGCGACCAATGCTGTCTCTGTGCTGTGTCCGGGCCTGAAACCCGATTGGTAAGGGTCCAGATAGTCAGTTTCCTCCAGAACCGAAGGGAGCTGATGTGCCACCACACTCTCAACAACCTTAGCAAGAAAGCGAAGGTTGGGGACCGGACGAAAGTTGTTTAATATAGTTGGGTCCAAGGTAGGTTTCTTGAGGAGGGGTCTCACCACCGCTTCTTTCAAGACAGAGGGGAAACAACCCTCACTCAGGGAGGCGGATATCACCGCCTGGAGCCAGATGGCATGTATAATAGAAATTCAGCCAATGACTTGTACTATTGCTTCTGCGGTATAGGTTTGGTGTAATCTAGTTAGATTTGGGCAGACAATAAACTATACATTTTCTTACATGAAAGCAACAGCACAGTTAAAAAGAAGTATTTTTACTAACACACTGGTAGAAAAATGAGATTACAGTTTTATTTTTATTTATTTTAATTCCATTTATATCCCGCCCTTCTTCGAAGACTCAGGGCGGCTTACAAGCTTAGCAGTAGCCTTCATTCTATGTATATGCCTGCTTATTAGGGCTTTCACACACACCCCAAGCGGCATTATTACAAAGTCAGCTTAATTGCCCCCAACAATCTGGGTCCTCATTTTACCTACCTCGGAAGGATGGAAGGCTGAGTCAACCTTGAGCCTGGTGGGATGCGAACCTGCACTAATTGCAGGCAGCTGGTGTTACTTAAGGAGGCATTAGCCCACTGCTCCACCAAGGCTCTTTTTAATGGTTGAGTAGCTCAGAGAAATTATGCAGACCAGTTAAGCATTCCTTAATACCAGTGACCCAATCCAATTTTCAATTTCTCTAATGTGTCTCTCTTCAGCACTTCCAAATTTGATGAAGTTATAATATATTAATGTAAATGATGTTATAATATTCCCACTATAGTTATGGATTGCTGTGAAGGAATGTATTTTTTCCTCTGAGAATTTTGTGCAGACTGGTAATTAGCAGTTAATTAATGATAAATGCAACTAATTAGGTGTTAACTGATAAATGAGTTTCAAAAATGATGATTAAAAATAGTGAGAATATTAAGTAAAATCTAACTATTCAAGGCATGTTACATGTTTTTAAAAACATGATAGTTTTATAGAGAATGAGAAAATTGTGCTGGGTCCTCCCTCTTCATCACCCTCCACAGGGTAAAATTTGGTAAAATTTTAGACAGCCAGTTTGGTGTGGTGGTTGAGGCAGCAGGCTAGAAACAGAGAGACTGTGATTGCAAGTCCAACCTTAGCTCAGAGTCAGCTGGGAGGCCTTGGTCCAGTCACCCTGCCTCAGCCCTAGGAAGGAGACAATAGCAAACCACTTCTGAAATCTTGTAAAGAAAACTGCAGTGGCCTGTCCAGGCAGTTTGTCAGGAATTAGCATTGATTTAAAGGTACCGCGCATACAAATGCATACACACACACACACACACACACACACACACACACAGGATGGGGGCAGGGTTGTAAATAATGTGTAAATCTCTATATAGACATTTTGTCCTTCTTTGCCCTTCTTTATCCTTTGTCCAGGGGGCACGATGCCTTAACCACTACACCAAACGGGCTCTCTAAATTCAATGTAAGAGGCCTCCCCCCCCTCTGCAAACTCAACTCTTCATAACATTAAAAACATTGCAATCAGTGACTCAGATAGCTGACTTTCATTTCACTGTATAGGATGCATACAGTGTGGGGATTGAACTCAATAGTCTAAATAGCCCCTCCAAATTCAGTGATTTTATGTCTCTCGTAGAAGAGAGTCCAGGGACTAAAACTATTTTCAAAGAACATAATTGCACTCCAATTGCACATCTGAACGATTCTCCTTAAATAAGTAGTGAAGATGTAGTTCATAACAACAGAGAAATTAAATGTGGGTACAATGTAACTGTATAATGACTAATTCAATTTCCTAAATGTTAACCTTATGATGATTACCAAGCACTAATAAGTCATCTGATGTTTTCTCATCCATACAAGCTGCATTTAATAAAAACAAGGACACACTAAGCAAAGTGATTCTTCATCCTCCCGCTCACATACAGTATGTACATTTAGAGAATGTTTCATTGCTCCTCCAAAAGCAAGTTTTCCCCTTACTTTTATACAATAGAAGAGAATATTTGTAGCTCAGGGTTGAACTGTGAGGTTATTGGTGCTCTCTGAGCTTGGTAGTTTTCTTGCAGACATTTCATTACCCAACTAGGTAACTTTATCGGTGCTAGCTTATTCTTCTCTTCAAGATCCTGTGATGACATCTGTGTACAAACATAAAATTTGTTAGCAAACAATGAGTCAAATGGTTGGCTTTCCTTCACTATATAGGATGCATACAGTGTAGGGATTGAACTCAGTGCCTAAAACTGGGTACAATACTCCAAAGTGTGTTGGAGCACATTGGGGTGTGGGGGGGAGAGATCTTACAAAAGCAGAATAAAATAGAACAGCCACTTCTTATAATTTGGAAACTATGCTTCACTGAACGCAACACAAAATTTCATTTGCTATTCTTTATGCCATATCCTATTGCTGACTCATAGTTTGCAGTCAACTACTGTGTCAAGGTTGACTTGTAATGCACCTCTACTCACAGCTTGACAAGAAAGACAATGGGACAGTGGAGGGGGAATGCTTGGAATGTATTGGGACCTGGGAGGAAGGTGAGGAATTTACATAAACCGGTGGAGGGGGAATGCTTGGAATGTATTGGGAGCTGGGAGGAAGGTGAGGAATTTACATAAACCGTTTGCAGCCTGAGAATATCTCAAGACTTCAAGGCCGTGAGATGGGGACATTCCGAAGGTACAGACTGTTTTCTCAAAACAAAATGAACATGCTGGATTGGTGGACAATAGACAAGGGGTGGCCCAAATGGGGAAAAGGGGATCAATCAATATGTAGAAGTTCTGCACTATAAAAGGAAGTGACCTAAATTACCTAAAAATATATGTTAACAATTGCTCACTCATAACAAATGCTTTCAGAGGGATGGAAAGGGTATTAGATTCAATGACTTATAGGCCTATTCTCAGGAGAATTTCAGACTCAGTCTTTTGGAGAAAGAGAGAGTATTTGGTCCTGTCTAGAGCACACCCAAGGCAGACCAGAAAGCTTGTGGATAAGCAAGACATAGGCAGACCTCATTCAATCTGTGTTTGCCACCGTTGCAGAAATGGCCTAAATCAAGGTTTGCTAAAGTTCAAAGACAAAAATAAAAAATACTTTTAAAAATCCAATAAAAACACAGGATAACATGCCCAGGATGGCCCAAGGCAGATTGAGGTTATAGTCTGGTTTGCGAGCTGATGGATGTTAAGAAAGAAAAGTCAGGAGAAAGTTCAGGGAAAAGAATATGACTCTGTCCCACTCTCCCTCCATCACCAATCAGCTCAGTTTCTGTTTGGAACATTGTACTTTTGTATTAGGGGAGCTCCAAAATTTTGAAAAATGTTGGATTCACCCAAAGTACCTCTTTCCTTTGCTTTTAAGACTATAGGCCTTCACGTTTCTTTTGACAAAAATAATTGGTTTAGTTATATCTATGTAGGCTTTTCCATCTTCTTATCACTTGATAAAGCTAAGATCATGAACTGACTTTGACAAATCTATTTGTTGGTAACATAAATAGTCAAAGATTAGGTACTAAGGGGACTCTTGCCAGTGAATGTGGGGATGTTTTAGTGGACTACCTGGTGGATTTCTACAAAGCATTGCCCTCTGAGAAGCACTGCTATAGAGACTTGGATCTGGTAAACCTATTCAGTCAAACTTCTTATAGGTGTCACTTGCTTATTTAGAATAAGTCTGGATAGTTGCTGTCCAGGAGACTGGAGAGAAATAATATTGATTTTACTAGCATAGGCATAATATGCAAATATATGCAGCTAGTCACACACACATATATATAAGAGGACACCTTTCCTTGAACAATATTCATGTTCTTTATTTATAGGGGAAATGGGCTTTCTTAAATCCACCCTAAAGATTGTTATGAATCCATTCAACTTAATAGTAGAATATATGTGCTGAATAATCCACCACCACCACCTCTGAGGTAGCAGGTTTTATGCTTTTTCCACAGATGGCTTAAAAATGCACATGTTGGTAGACTGCAACATTTTTATTACAAGAATTACATTTTGTTTCTGAATTACCTATAGGAAAATAACTATTACTTTTTTCTGCACATGCTTCCTCATCAAAAGCAACGTGGGTGTCTGTGGGAAAAGGGCATCAAATGACAAAAGATGTGTGATGACCTACTTGCCTCATATGATGGTAAAAAAAATATGTAAATGGAAGCATTTGTATGAGGACATCCCTGTTCATACGTTGTTATTTTTGGCATCATTGTGACTTGCAAAAATTACTGCTTGAAAGGAACACATCATTATTTGGAAGGGAAATTAGAATCATGTTATGTTTTTTAAAAGCACAAGCTCTGGTTAGTCTCATTAATAAAGTAGACTTGACAGAAATAGACTTGATTTCCATCTGAGGACCAAGAAGATATTGTGTTATTACTTTATAATCTTTTTATGGATTTTCTAAATAGAGCTTGTTGTCTTTCAATAGTCTGTGGATCATTGTGTATGTCCTAACTAGAGCACTTTGGACAATACATTTGCATAGACAGTTATTTTGCTTTTGGTTTCTGATTTTTTTCTGTCACTTTTGAGCGTGCGACCTGTCTACTTTAGTATTGACCAAAGCTTTATATTAGATTATTTGCATAAATCTTTTGTTTATTAGGTCTACATGATCGGTCTCATCTTTTTTAGAAAAGAAGAATCCCAAGATAAGTTTGGACATTATCATACTATTAACCCTTAAATGATATAAGCTTTAAAAAGTTTTAATAATGCAGGATCCAATCTGGGTTGGTCACGAGGACCAGAGATTTGGTCTTCCAAGCTTTCAGATTGGTGCTAGAGCTCATCTTCAGGGAATTTCTCTCTAGCAGAAGTCTGAGAACTCAGAAAACAAAACGTCTGTTCCTAGTGACTGATCCAGATTGGATCTTGCAACATTATCCTGGGACACATATATTTGCCTTCATTTGTGAGTTTTAATAATGTCAGACCACAAATTATTGTAGGGTTTTGGATTATTGGCTCCCTTGCACTATTCAGAAAGGTATCTTTGAAGACATGGGAAAATCACTTAACCCAAAGCCCAGAGAAGTTAAGTTTCTGACTGAATTCTATGTTACTAGTTCTTCTGCAGTTGCATTATCTCAAATCCCTGTTGATCTGATCAGTTATATCTACATTAATCCTTGTTCCCGTATCTGCCTGTCGGGTTCTGTAAAATGTTCTCCAAAGAGGTTGATAGCTATTTTTTTTTAAAAAAAATACTCATCTCATTTCCCATGCCTGCTTGTAAAAGGGGCTACGAAGAAGCTCACTCAACTGTCACACTTTTATCTTTGATGTCAGGCAAAGAAATGCCTGACATCCTTCTCTACTGAGGTGTTTAGAATTTCAGTCTGAGAACCGCTGTTTTAAAATTTCTCCTTTGTTGATCCATAATATTGTTGAATACATTATGTATCTGCTCAGAGAAGATATTGGAATGGCAAAACTAATAAAGAAGTAAGGAAATAAATATATATTTCTTAGTTCCCTAGAGTTCCTCAAAGAGAAAACTCAATGATACGGAAACATTTTGTGCAAAGTTTCTGTGCTTACCTGCTGTATTTGTTATTGATATATCTAATTGTGATCCTTAAAAGCTTTTACAGAATCCTCAGCACCACAGAGTGGACCATTGATAGAAAAATCATGGGTCAATAAAATATCTCTCTCATATAGTGGAAAATCTGGAAAACTTACAAATAGGAACACTTCTATAGAATACCACAACTGTTCTACTCATTGTTAAATGTCTCTTGATTTGCTTCAGCATGGAACATGGAAACCATTATACCTAGGTCAGTGTTTCTCAACCTTGGCAGCTTTCAGATATATGGACTCTTAACTACTAGAATTCCACAGCCAACAGGTTGGCTGAAGAATTCTGGAAGTTGCAGTCCACACATCTGAAACCTGCCAAGATTGAGAAATACTACTCTAGAGGGATTGCAGTCAAAGTAGAGAGGGTTGCTGCTAGAAAGAAAGACAAGTGGTCTAACCTGAAAAATGCAGCTTCTTCTCTTTTGTTTCTCAATCTGCTAGAACTGCACTTGGAAACAGCATTTTGAAATCTGTAAGCACACATGTCTAATCCCACGGCAGATCACACCACTTTCTGATTCAAAATTTCCTACTGACTAATGTGACTTTTTCCTAGGAACAAAAAAAAATTCTCTATCAGGCAATACTTATGCCACTTTGGTTGCCATAGAACATCATGCTGTGTTAGTAGGACAAACTTTCACTGCTGCTTTGCTCCTCATTTAAATATATTATTTTTCTATTCATTTATAAACTAACCTATAATTCATTGCAAGACCTACGTGCATTTTCTGACATCTGTGTTTGATGAAACAACGTAAGCAATTTACACTTGTGCCAGATTATATACATAGCAGTTATTGCTTGGATTTTTCTCCCCCTCATTATGTGGGGTTGAATAGGTGAGGTTGTTATGAAATGCTGAAACAGTATAATCTTGGCTGGGTTAAAGTTAACTTATTTGGAGGTAAATTAAATCCTTCCAGCAATATCATTCAAGTCTCAAGACTGTCTTGTAAAAACGTGCCCTCTCTGGGCACTCAGTTTGTGTCATCCTCATGCATAGGTCTAAAGAGGTGAGAAGGGACAGAAAAGCACCAACTTACAAATCAGCTTTATTTTTAAGGATGCCCTTTGATTCCAGAGAGGTATAATCTTAAAGAATGAAAGAGTTGAAAAATGTAATTAGGTGATTGAAAAGGATCTCATCAGTTTGCCTTTTTGTAAACAAGCAAATTTTCATGCCAGCTGTCTTCTTTTAACATCCATGACTTTCATTCACAATGTCAAATTTGTAAGAACTGAGAGCCACATTTTCTCAGAAAAGAGATGTCAGTTTTTTATAAACATCTAACAGTTGCCCATTTCAGGATCAAAGCACACAGGGCAAAAAGCCTTGGGAAGGAAGTTGGATAAAAAAGCACTGGAATTAAAACTATGGTGGTATTAGAAGGGACTGCGCTTTCATGTGACTGAGGAAAGTCAGTTGTTTTAAGTGGCTCCATCCTGGTATGCAATAAATATTCTTATTTAGCCTTGCCGTGTTTTGAGTCTGCACCAGAATCTAAGCCTTATCATAACAGACCAAACCAAGACAAATGTCTAGGAACTGCTTCTGAGATTTGTATGGTGGCCCAAATCAAATCCTGTGACTTTGAACAATACACAAAAGACAAGCATCCAGAAAAAATAATTCAAAAAATACATAAAAATATCAAAGCCATAAAAGCAATCTTACTGGATGCATATTACTAAGTTGTTCTTGTCAGTGACCTCCATAATATATACCCACTAACTCAAAGATCATAGAACCTAACCTTAAATATTAACAAGTTGATAGATATTCTTTTGCACTTGAAGTCCTTGATTATCATAATTTCCCATTAGAACAAAATGATGGTCGCAATGCACATTCCAACTACACTATCACAGCATTGATGTAATTGTGGTTCACATTACTAGAATTACATCTGGTAAAAGAATAAGCCTATATAGGTATCCTTGGGACAAACTGTCTAATTCAGATTTTCAGATAAATATTTTTATTTCTTTAGGTTGTACTAATTAGTGGACACCTGGACAGCTGGGATGTGGGTCAGGGAGCGATGGATGATGGTGGAGGAGCATTCGTATCATGGGAAGCATTATCACTCATTAAGGACCTTGGTAAGTACCTATGTAAATACTATAGTGCTCTAACATTTATGGCATTATCTTCTTAGACTTCCTTAACTTTATTTCTTGTAATACATTTTCCCAAAGTTTCCTTCTGGCAATAGCTATTTCTTCAGGAAGTGTAGAGTTTTTAATTTTCAAACATAGCACTTTCTTATTTGTTTGATTTGTGTTTTAGAAAAATCCAAAGTATCTATGAACATTGAAAGTCCCAATAAAAATAGTTCTGACAGTTGTGAAATCCTATTTGTTTGCAATATTCTTTTTCTAGTGCCTGGTCCACGGTAACACAGCTTGTAACACCATTGTTGCCCATAAGGCTAGTCTCTGAGTATAAAAGATGAATCTGACAATTAACAGCCATGTTTGCACCCTGTCTTTTCTCAAAATAGTTTGATTAAGCAGTTTTGGATGATACATTAGGTTATGAATAAGTAAATTAACATTTATTATATGATTTGTGTTATGTACTGGGCTTTTTGAGGGAATACCACATGGGTTGCTGGAGCAGCTAACAGCTCTCCAGCAACCCAGACTACCAGTCTCCTGTGCTGCAATTGGCTATCCCCAGACAGCAATGGTTGATTCAAACCTATTGGCTGCCGCCTAGGGGCTAGACTATGTATTGCAGCTGGTTGCAGCCATTTCCCTCAGTACAGTTCCAGCACAAAATAAACAATGAGTTATCCTGTACTCAGCTTTGCGTCTTCATTCCTGCACCAAAGAACCTGCTATTTAACAGTGGTGACAAAGGTGGGATCCTGCTTCACCGATTAAAGAGCTGAAGTCTTCAAGGGAAAGGCAGCACATGCCAGAGGGAAGAGGCATTCCCCCCCCCCCGTCTCAAGGTCGGCTAGCAACTACGATAGTGACCTCGTGCTCAGAGAACTCACTCCCTGAGTCTGAAGCAGGATCTGGAAGAACGCAGGAACCAGATAGAAAGAATGCCGAAGGTTGGCAAACTGCGAGAATTCAACATGAAAAAACCGGAGGAATGGCCATCATATCTATCGCAAGTAGAAAACTACCTCAGAGCCAATCTTTGATATGGCCATTGTTTACTATTAGTTTGTTTATCAGAGTTGGTACTTCCTTGATTGCAGTATTGTAATATTATGATGATGATGATGATGATGATGATGATGATGATGATGAAGAAGAAGAAGAAGAAGAAGAAGAAGAAGAAGAAGAAGAAGAAGAAGAAGAAGAAGAAGAAGAAGAAGAAGAAGAAGAAGAAGAAGAAGTAGTTGGAAGGGACCTTGGAGGTCATCTAGTCCAACCCCCTGCCCAGGCAAGAAACCCTATAACATTTCAGACAAATGGCTGTTCAGCTTCTTAAAAACTTCCAGTGTTGGAGCATTCACCTCTTCTGGAGGCAGGTTGTTCCACTGGTTAATTGTTCTAACTGTCAGGAAGTTTCTCCTTAGTTCTAGGTTGCTTCTCTCCTTGGTTAGTTTCCATCCGTTGCTTCTTGTCCTGCCTTCAGGCGCTTTGGAGAATAGCTTGACTCCCTCTTCTTTGTGGCAGCACCTGAGATATTGGAACACTGCCATTATGTCCCCCCT
Source organism: Vipera berus (assembly GCF_964194415.1). Classification (NCBI taxonomy): domain Eukaryota; kingdom Metazoa; phylum Chordata; class Lepidosauria; order Squamata; family Viperidae; genus Vipera; species Vipera berus. The sequence continues at coordinate 192,386,789 of NC_138204.1, forward strand.
CGTCCTTCTCTTCATTAAATTAGACATACCCAATTCCAGCAACCATTCCTTATATGTTTTAGCTTCCAGACCTCTAATCATCTTTGTTGCTCTTCTCTGTACTCTTTCTAGAGTCTTATTAACTGTTCGTCTAGTAATAATCTTGGTGTTAATTTCTGCTTACCTGGGAATTGTTTGCTGGTGATAAGGTGTTTTGGTCTTTTTGTTTTAATGTTGGAGGAACACAAGCCAAGAAGCAGGAAACTTGATTTCAACCTGGTGAATGTGTCTGGATCACCCTGTTATTTAGACAAAGGTTGTGATGGTTCCTAGTTAGAGAGTTAATACTGCTTCCTCTCAAGGAAACCTGCTGACTTCTGCTGCTCATCCCTATTTAGGTGGTAGCTTGACTTAAGGCTTGGAATTCTCCCTAGGCCAGGCTCAGACTCTGAACCAATGGCCTCTTGCATTCAGTCATCCACATTACTTGCAGGTGGCCCTGTTGCCGCCTAGACTGTAGGCAGAAAGTCCGCCAGCCTGAGAATCAGAGGAGGTCATAACCTCTATTGATATTATACTTATTATAATATAGAGATTACGATAGTGATATAAGACAAAGCTGGATGGGGATGGGGATGCAGGCAGATAGTGTATAGGTTTTTTTCCCCAACTGTTTTCATCTTTTAAAAGGAAATCTTAGTTTTATTAAGTATGTAAAAAAAATTCTACAAATCATTTCCACCATTTCCACAGTGGTACTGCCTTGATTTTATCAGCTCTAAGAATCTGAACAGTGGTTGAACAGATGAAAGATTTAGCCAGGAACCTTTGTGTTCAGCAGCATCATTCAACGGAACACAAAGCAAAAGTTGTTCACCTGGCCACTCATTGGATAATATTCTGCCCAGATTCTGCATGACTAATTTGTTATTGCAGTAATTTAATTTTAAATACCTTAAGCATTTCTAATGAAAATCATTCTGAATCATGGCAGCCATTTAAGCTGGTAATTGCCAATACTACTGAAGTAGTCACCACTTTTTTTAACCTTAAAGATGCATAGCAGGTTCCATAAAGAAGTTGAAGAAGTTAAAGAAAAGTTCAGTGCTGAGTCTGAAAAGCATTGTTTATTCACTAATTCCATACAAATACATTATGTAGAATGGGGAAAGGAATCTGCATCCTGGTTTGTTCTGATAGTTAGATAGATAGATAGATGAGAGATAAACAGACCGAAAGATAAATGGGTATCTCCAAATCCTTAAACAAAACTGAGCTGAAGACATCTCAGAGGTACCTTTGCTATGTTCATAGGTCTTGAGAGGAATCATTTTAACCCCTTTTTCTGCCAACCAAACTTTCCAAGCTCCACAGTCTCTTTGCCCTCTGGAAAGCAGCCTTTGGGAATCCAGACAACATTCCACCTTGGTTCAATTTTTTTTGCATTTATTTCAAATTCTCTAAGTTCCCGCACTTATAGTTAATTTGATAGACTCATCAGGTGGCTTTTCAAACTCATTGATACTAAGATCTCTAAAAGCTTTAATATGGTTAGTTAAGCATTTTCCAAAAGTCATTAGAATCACACTGTGTACCCCTAGAAGTCCAGAAGATACTGACATTCTGAGAAACAGTCTCATCCTGCTCCATATTCAGGAGGCATATGTACAAGAATACTGCCCCAAAAGAAATTTCTTGCTTGGTTTTAAAGATGAAAGGAAATTATACAATTCTGTAACTTGTATTTGAGATAATTGTGATTTATTTTTACCCTCACTCAAGCCACATGTCTTAGGCTGCTTAAGGCAGATGCATGTCCATTTGAAATTTCAGCAGAATATCTCATGGGTGGTCAAAAAGAATTATTCATCATCTGTGGATACCCTGACCATTGCAGAAAAAGTTTTAATTATTGTGTATTTTTACTTATCATGGAGGAAATGTCAAGGCCAAATCATTCCACAGTACATCATTAGAACTGTCTTAGAGATTCTTGCAAACTTAGTTTTATTGTTTTCATGTGGTCCTTGTTTGAAAAACTAGTCTAAACCTATTTCACTTATTCACAGTGGCATCCAGGTGGGAAATGTTCTTTTTAAAAAATGGTCTTTGCTGGGCTGAATGCCATCTATGCAAAAGCCAAGGAATAGGGCCACAACTTTTAATTCAGATTCACACCACATTCCTCAGCCAGATGGGTATTTCTTATTCCTCTACTACTCTGACTTTCAGCAGAGGTTGGAAGAAACCATATTTCGAGTCTGGGTTGAAGTTCCGATTCCTTAATTACAGAGGTCATTTTACCTCAGGACTGACTGTCCTGGAGATTAATAGCTGCAAAGAGCATATATATTTAGACGATGTTTTCTTGGCAACAAGGTGAGGGGTTACATATAACAGGGCATCTTTAATGGATACTGAATATAAAATGGATACAAAATTAGAGGTCTATGCTTGAGGATGAAGTCGCTCCTTAATTATATAACCTCCAGAAGTGCCTTTACTTGTCTTTACCTGTGAAAGGTTGAGCTATGCTATTTTCTTGCAATGCTAGATGTACCCCAGCACTACCTGCATTAAGAACCTTCTACTCCAAGTGTGAAGGGAAAGGAGAGGCAGCTTCAGTGACATTCACTGATGGGCTATTTGAGTTCTCATGTTGTCTTTTCTAAATTAGTGGCCTCAAACTATAGGAAGGCTGCTGAGAGTCAACATAGCGGAGAAGATGTTTACTAGAATAGAAGGTAAAAAAATCTTGCTAGGGGCATATAATATGTGCAGTATAATATTTTTACAGACAAAGCCCAAGAGGGGGAAAAACCAGTTTCAGTGTCTGATTTTGTAAGGTTCCTCAAATTTGGTTCCTCAAATTTGTGAATGTTTTTACAAAAGTTTGCACTATGATTGTCATGCATTTTGACACATATTTCTCAGCAAAGGCAGATGACTGACTCTTTCCTAGGAAGCTCAATAGTGATATACAAGTTGTCATTGTATAGCTGAGTATAGATTGTATAGCTGAGTATAGAGTTGAGACTCTAGAAAGAGTACAGAGAAGAGCAACAAAGATGATTGGGGGACTGGAGGCTAAAACATATAGGGAACGGTTGCTGAAATTGGGTATGTGTATTTTAATGAAGAGAAGGGTGAGGGGTGACATGATAGCAGTGTTCCAATATCTCAGGGGCTGCCACAAAGAAGAGGGAGCCAAGCTATTCTCCAAAGCACCTGAAAGCAGGACAAGAAGCAATGGATGGAAAGTAGTCAAGGAGAGAAGCAACGTAGAACTAAGGAGAAACTTCCTGACAGTTAGAACAACTAACCAGTGGAACAACCTGCCTCCAGAAGTGGTGAATGCTCCAACACTGGAAGTTTTTAAGAAGAGACTGGACAGCCATTTGTCTGAAATGTTATAGGGTTTCCTGCCTTAGCAGGGGGTTGGACTAGATGACCTCCAAGGTCCCTTCCAACTTATTATTATTATTATTATTATTACCTTTCGTGAATGTGCCATACATGTTCTGGTGCTGAAGGAATTTCAGTCTTTTCATTCACTTTTTTAACTATATAATATGTCTCTTTGCATTCAGAAGCAGCCATTGTATCATTGCGCTCTCTCTCTCTCTCTCTCTCTCTCTCTCTCTCTCTCTCTCTCTCTCTCTCTCTCTCTCTCTCTCTCTCGCCTGTGTTTGTAACTATATGAAAATGGAGTTTGAGAGAGAATGTTGTGTGAGGCATCAAAATAGATGAAGTTGGTGTCACAGTGAGGAAGAGAAAATTATATTAAAAATATGGACTGAATATAAATCACTACATTTCACTCAGAAAGCAGAGGCACATAATGACAATGGCAGAGTGTCTAGTTTAAAGGTTAAAAAAGTGTTATGTTATTGCCAAAATAAGGATAAAGGAAACATGTTTTTTTTTCTGCTCAAGACAGCCTTATATTATGTGTATGGATCTTCGGCTGAGAAGAAAGAAGAGTAAAATTGAGCATTTTTATGCGGAAAGAACTTATGTAGAATAGTGGTGGTCAATTTCTTAGACCTGGGTCACGTGTAAGTTCAATTGTTAGAAACTTTTAGGGAAAGGCTGATAGTTTAGTGCAGGGGTCTTCAAACTTGGCAACTTTAAGACTTGTGTACTTCAACTCCCAGAATTCTGGGTGTTGAAGTACACAAGTCTTAAAGTTGCCAAGTTTGAAGAGCCCTGGTTTAGTGGTAGAGAATCAGCTTTGAATGCAGTAAGTCACAAGTTAATTCCAGGCATCATCAGTTTAAAAAGGTAAAAGATTCACAGAATGGCTAATGGGATATGCCTTCGCCTGACACCTCAAAAATAGCTTCCAGTCAGAGTAGATAGACAGGAATAAGATTGAAGGAGAAATGGTTTGATAGAATTCAACTTCTAAGAATGTTAGTTCATATTTGGGGTAGGGGCAAGAAAAAAATCTCAAAACCATCAGAATCAGGGTTGCTAACCGATCAGGAGGATGAACAAATCTGATTCAAAGGATCAGGGAAGAGAGGCAAAAACAAAACGAAATAAAAATACTCCCTGCCCCTTGTCCTCGTCACCTTCAAGAAGATTAATTATATGGGTAAGGCTACAACAATCCTGATCATCACTAGATGGCAGCAAATGGAGTTTCGTATGGTGTTGAATGACAAGATAATCCTGTGTCTCCATGTTTGACAATGTGAGGGCAAGTGAGGGTACTAAACAGGCCAACACATTTGTCATAAGGAAAGCAGTTGTACTATATATTTGAAAATAGTATAAGAATTTATCATCTCTCAAGTATTTTTATCAACTCTGAGGAGTTATCTAATCAGAAGTAAATGACTTAGGCAACTTTTACTTCTTCCTAATTTGGTGTTAGGTTTCAATTGCCAGGATTTATATGATTTGGACAGGGCATCACTGAAACAACTCCCATGATAGCTAGAGTGTCAAAATCAAGTCCACTTGGAGGACTACAGAGTAGAAATTCTTAACTGTCACCAGGAGTCAAACTAGAGTTGAAGGCATCTTTTTCTTCATTTCCCTTTTTTAGTTTGCAATAGTCTTTGTCAAGTTTAATTTTATCTTCTCTGTTGACATCTTTGTCTTAGAAACCTTCTCCACAGCACCTTCACATATTGTTATTTTTCCTCTCAAAGAGCACAGCTATTGTCTCAGCACCAATTACTCTCAAGTGTACTTCTAACCTTTTCCAGTCTTATGTCTATTCCTGTCTATTAATCTTTAATTGACAGATTACTTTTCTAAAGGGAAGATGTCTAGAACTAAAAATCTTGAGCTTGTCTCTTGGCGTATCTCTTTTCCCTTTATATCTCTCTTTTCCCTTTATATGTCATTTTGTTTCTCAGATTTATCTTTGAAATTATAACTAGAACTTATTTAATCAAATGCATTGAGCCTGCAAGAATTTTATTTATTCAATTTTTATTCATTTATTTAATAAACACATCTACATGTGGCTGCCCTTGAAGAGCATTCAGAAACTTCAACTGGTGCAAAATGCAGCTGCATGGGTAGTAAATGCTACCAGATACATGGTATATGTGAGCCACACTGGTTGCTGGCATGTTTCCAAGTGCACTTCAAGGGGCTGGTTGTCACTGTAAGCGCTGCATGCCTTGGGATTGGATTACTTGAGGGACTACCTTTTTCCAAGAATCTCTACCTGTCCAATTTGATCCAGCTTGTCACTGACGTCTTCTATCATTTTTTTTTTAAAAAAACCAAATCTAATAACATCTTCCTCCACGATATTAAAAAAGAAGGTCTTTTCTCCTTGTCTTAAAATATCAAAACACTGTTCATAATCTTTCTTCACAACTTCCACTAAGAAGCCTGTTCAAACTACAGAACCTACATATTCAGAAGTCTTCTTGTTTATTTAGTATCTCCAGGGCTTTTTTTCTCATAGAATGCTCAGAACGGAGTTCCGGTACCTTTTTTGGATGGAACCTTGTAGGGTAGGCAAGGCAGGTTGTATGACATGTGTGAGTTCCAGCACCTTTTTCTTTTACAAAAAAAGCACTGAGTATCTCAGTGATGTAAATAATGATCCTTTTGACTAGTGCCTCCCAAAATAACTCCTCCCTCTCTTCTTCCTAGCTAAGCCTTGTGAAATGGTTGTCTTCCTTTCTGGTAAATACATCATTCTACTTTACATTGTAAATTTAGAAAGTTGGATTAAATTGTTAGAAAGAGAGGACTTGGCTAGAGTATTTCAGTTGATCCAGTGAATTATCACAGTAATATTTTGGATTCTGAGTATTGTGGGGAAATATTTATTTAATTGCATTCCTTGCATAGATTTGTATCTTATTCTTGTATCTGACACATGAGGCAAAGGCTGTAATAAAATATGTCTCTAAATATGTAGCTACTGGGCTTTATTTTCTGCAAACAAGTTATAGATAGATGGGAGCATTGCCATGAGGTGGTCTTTAAAAGGTGTCAAATACATTTCCACTCAGACTGTTAAATATTAGCGGCATTCAAGGAATTTCTTATGTCTTGTCAAATCAGATCACTTTTTTTACCATCAACACCACGCCCAAATGGAAATGACAGGAGAAACTACCAAAAGTAAATAAGTAATCCTCATGAAACATGTCATATGCATCCTAGCTATGTTCTACTTCAACTCTTTTAAATGGATTTAAAATAAATCAACTCATGGATCTGTAATGAAAGAAAGTAAGAACTTCAGAAAAGCTGGACTAATTCCATTGGTTAATCTTCGTTGTCTAATATTGATATATAGTTAACATGTCATATGTGCATCTCATACCTCTGTTTCAATCCCCGCAAACAAACAGGAGAATTGCATGGATGTTGAAAAGTCATGCTCAGTCAATACTTTTTTTCCATCCAGAGAAGAATTTGCTTCTTATTTGTACTACCCAACAAGGTCCACTCAATATACTTGTCCATAACTGATTTTGGATTACGAGAGTTCATGTTGGTTTATCAAACATCTCTAGAATTTGTATGTTTTGGATATTTACTTTATGTTAAAATCTATACTTAAGGAAACCATAACACAATGCACAGTGCAAACCCAGTTATTGCTTTGTATGAAAGATGGATTCATTTTACCTGTGTTTCTCATCTCAAGTAATCTTTCTTCATGCACAGTAACTATTGAAAGGGTAAAAGAATTTAGTGCATGCCTCACTTGGGCTGAATCTAATATAGATGGACTTAAATGTATTAGGTGGCTTTCAAATGGCTTATATTTAATTTTAAGGTTATTCCTTCATAAATATCATTAAAACACAGATGGTCTTGCCTTGTCTCTCAACACTGAGTTTCCAAAAAAATCATAGATTTTTGTGAATCTAGATTGGAAGAAACAGGACTATCAGCTTGTTACACAAAAACCTATTGGGGATGCAAACAAATGCGTTTCCTGGGGTTCTTTCATTGCCACAGTTTGCAAAATTTATTCTGGAAGATATTGATAGGCAACACCATAAACACACCCTTTCCTCTCAGTGCAGCAGCAGATGGGGGGGGGGGAAACAAATTTTTTGGCTAGCTGCCAAAGAGGCAGCAAACAGCAGACACTGGGGTGGGTGCAACAGGTGCCTTTGGGAACTTGTCTGGAAGCCTTTCTTTGTTTTGGGATCCTATGATTAGTTCCCAGTTTGTGAACCAGGAACAGCAGGATTGCTAAACCATACCCTTCCTGGAGTCGTTTAACTCTTCCTCCACCCCAGACCATTTTCTCCAGCTAAAAACTTAAACCCAAACAGATTATTTATACACAATTGGAACAGACCTACATTGTTAACAAATTGGTTGTCTTTGTGTGTAGCTTAAGCGTGAAAGCAAGGAAGATTTCCACTCTAGTATCACCCAGCCTTCACATAAAACCTTAATGCAGACCACCTGCAGACCATTGGATCACACTACTGTACAATGATGGGGAGTTGCTATGAATTGTTACTTCAGAAATGCTAAAAGATGTAGAGTAATGATGGAGAGAAAAAAAATCAGAATGGAATAATGGTGCTAGGAGTGCAGAAATCCTGTGCAGAAGTGGGCTGTGGAAAAAGAAGAAAGCACATAGAAAGAAATGTAAAAAGATGTTTGTGTGTGTGTGTGTGTGCTTAAATGAGGGAAGAAAAAAAGAGAGAAATTAGCTTGATTGTAAAAATGCGATGGGGCAGGGTGGAGATTTCAGAAACAGTGCAGAGAGACGAAAAAAGAGACAGATTGGGAGGAGATGCATTTAAAATAAATGTTTTACTTTCCATGATAGGCAAAATGTTATTTTTTAAAATAAATATTTTACTTTCCATGATAGGCAAAATGTTATTTTTTTTCTCCTAATACATTAAGGCAGGCTTCTTAGGATGCTAAAAATGGTAAAAAAGCTTTCAAGGGCTGAGATGAGAGAGAAGCTTGTTTATTTTCTATCTAATAACAGGACTCCGGCCCAAAAGAACTCTGCGTTTGGTGCTTTGGACTGGAGAAGAGCAAGGGGGAATTGGAGCGGAACAATACTACAAGCTACATAAAGTAAGTAACTTGATAGAATAATATGTTTAATTCTTTGGGTTCATTGTTTTTTATATCATTGTTTTATGGTTTTTATTGTATGCCACCCAGAGTCATGTTTTTTATGAGATGGGCAACCATATAAATATAATGAATAAAATGAATATTACTTCATTTCATTAGCAGTCTTCTTGCAATCCTTACTTGTGAGCAGTAGAGTTGGAAGGAAAAAAAATCAAGCAGCCATAATCATATTACGGTTCAAATTTGGAAATTCTGCTCATATTCTCAGAGATAATGCACTGGTCTATAGAATCCTTTTCTAGACCTTAGTTTGCCAGTCACAATGTAATATTCAACAATATTTACAGCTGCCCCACATTTATTTTTAGAATTTGAGCTATAATCCAAATGAAAAATCCTGTTCCCCTTGGCTAAAATATTTAGAGGGAAAACATGTCCATTACTACTATTCTGCATTCTAGTACTGTTTACTGGTATATAATTTTCTTTGGGGGATAACCCTACACTCAGCTATTAAGATAAATATTTGATTTGGCCCCTAACTTGCTAATTTAGATTTAGTCTTAGCAAGGAGAAAAATAATCTCATTGGGGTACCTGCCCTGAAAATTAAAAAGGGTTTTCTGTTGTGCCTGGATATTTTGGTTATCATCAGCACTTTCCATAAATAACTAAGTTCTTGTGATTTATGAATGGAAAAGGGGTGAGTAAACATTTTGTATATTTCACTTGTGTTAAAAGTACATTTTACAATATGTTGGGTTGAACTCAATTGATTTTTTATGAAAGATTTAGGATTTAATGTGCATTTTATCTGTAGAAAATGAGGCATATTTTTAACATCACAAATGTTTTTATGATGTATTTCTAAAATTTAAAAATGAGGTAAAAGAACGATAGGATGACATCTCATCCTTGTGGCATTTATTCATAACTATCTCCTCAAAGCATGAGGGATAACTTAATAGAATTGTCTCAGAGCTAAATATGATTATTTTATAAACATTTCATAGCTTAATTTGATTTTAATTATTTCCAATACTTACTCAAACATGAAGGAAATAAAACATTTGGTACAAGTGTCTTTACATTTAGCTGATGTTTGCAAAATACTTGTGTCTGATTCTAAAACTCAGACAAAACTATTTGCTGCTTCTAATAAGATAAATGCACACAGACAAGCACACATATGCACATTTTATTCATTAAAAATGTTTGAAAAGCTTTGTCCTTATTTTGAAATAACTTCATTTGCATTCAGTAACATTTCTTAGGCCAAGAATAATGAACCAGATACCTGGAATTGAATTCTGTCAACTTTATCCAGTATGGTCAGCAGTCCAGTTGATGAGAATTGTAGTCCAGTAACATCAGAAGGGACACAACTTCATCATCCTCCCTGCCCCCCAACATGGCCAAATGTGACTGGCTTTATAACATTGAAATGATATTTCATTCACTGTTTTGATGGAAAGATGGAAGAGAATTGCATCTAATGCCTCCATCTCAGATCGCCAAGCACCATGCCCATAGCACACCTATTTTTTTTAAATGCTCACTTACCTTGCCATGACCCAAACGGCCCAAAAAATTATGTTCTATATCCAATGAGGCCACCCCAATAGATGTCTCTGGTGGCATGCAGAGGCTAATATTTTTTAACATTTAAAAGGCTATGGATGAACCCCCTACAGCAGGGCTCCCCAATCCTTAGGCCATGGTCTGGTACTGGTCCGTGGCCTGTTAGGAACTGGGCCACACAGCTGGAAGTGAGCAGCAGGTAAGTGAGTGAAGCTTCATCTGTATTTGCAGCCACTCCCTAGCGCTAGTATCACCACCTCAGGTCCATCTCAGATCATCAGGCTTTAGATTCTCATAGGAATATGGACCCTACTATAAACTGAGCATGCAAGGGATCTAGGTTGTCTTCCATGAAACTGGTCCCTGGTGCCAAAAAAGTTGGGGACTGTTGTTCTACAGCAGGGGTGTCAAACTCAATTTCATTGAGGGCCGCATCAGCATTGCAGTTGCTGTCAGGGGGCCGGGTGGGTATAGCCAGGGTGGGCGTGGCCTACTGGGTGGGCGTGGCTAGAGTGCGTATGGCCTACTGGGTGGGCGTGGCCAGCCCTACATCGTTCGCATCAAGGGTGCCTATGGGGGCCTGGGCAGGAGTGGGACAGATCTGAGGGGGTCTGGCAGAAGGAGGGTCTCTGGGCCAGGGCCAAGGCAGTGGGGGCCGTTCCCTCACTGTTTCCAGGATGGCTTCGCGGGCCACATGAAACCACTTCGCGGGCCGGTTCCGGTCCCCGGGCCTTGTGTTTGACATGTCTGTTCTACAGTATGTTTATTCCAAAAAGGCATGTGTGACCAGATGTTGAGAAGGAAAAGATTGAGCATTCTCCTGGCATTTCTCGTCTCCAAATTTCCCCTACACAAGTAGCAACAAAATAAAGATGCTAGGGTTTATTACATTCATTTGTGTATAATATTTATTCTGCCCTACACAGCTATTGAATTTTTCCCTTGCCATCACTTTCTAGTAGACTAATTTTTCCTTGCTTGCCAAAGAGTTTGTATTTCTGTGCTGTTTCTAATCTTATTTATTGAAAATTTGACAGGAAAATGTTATAAATAGTTCCATTTTATATTCTAAGTATGAAAGGAATTGCCTAAATAATAGAGCGGGCTAGGAAGGAGGCCTTGGGCATCACTAAATCAAATCTGAATAGTGAGAACATGCACAGGAAGGGGAGAAAGTTGTTCTGGGGGGGGGATGGGAAAGAAATGAACAAGGAAAAAAATGTACTTTTGGAGGAATATTTCAATCCTTTCTTAGATATCACATTTGATCTGTTATAATTATGTTATATTTGGCTATATATCTACCAGCAGGAAAGTCTAATAAGCACTCTGGCAAAAAAAACCACCAGATTAATGTTGTAAATAATCCACTTAAAAACTTCTTAACTTTTTACAGAGATATGTAGCCCATATTTCTGAGAAATGGATTCCCAGAACAGAATACTTCTTATAGCTGGTAATTACTTGAATTGCACAGGCATATGATCCATCATTTAAACTTGAAATCTTTACATTTTAAAGGTTATTTTTTTAAAAATGATTGGATTGCTCATTAAACATAGTGGTTTTATTATGAGCTTGGCAAAGTACAAAACTGAGCATAATTAATTCTTTTGTCTTAAAAGAGTAATGATTAGCAAGAAATAGATATTATGACAAAGCATCAATAATAAGAGAGTCTAACTTCCAACACTGGAAGTTTTTAAGAAGAGACTGGACAGCCATTTGCCTGAAATGGTATAGGGTTTCCTGCCTGAGCAGGCGGTTGGACTAGATGACCTCCAAGGTCCCTTCCAACATATTATTATTATTATTATTATTATTATTATTATTATTATTATTATTATTATTATTATTATTATTATTATTATTATTATTATTATTGTTGTTATTATTGTTGTTATTATTATTATTATCTTCTTTTGTAAAGTCCAGTCCTCTCTTTATTTTTCTTGCTTGTGTATATATGTAAATCCCCTCAAATAAATAACCTTGTGGTTAATTAATATTAGACAACTTTGTGACCTGTTGGTCACCCTTTGAGAGAAAGGTACTGCAATATGATGTGAGCAGTATGAACACTAAATTTTAGGCTGACCTTTTTTACCCCAATGCTTGACAGTCCCATAACTGTCTAAGAAGTACTGTATATATATCATAAATAGAAAAATAATTGTAATGGCAAACAAGCTTCAATAATAGGACAATATTTACTTACCCAAACAGGTAAAGATCATGGACGGACCAAACAGTGGGAGCCAAAGTGACTTCTAACTTCCTTCTGGCTTTCCCATTGACTTTGCTTGCAAGGGAGTATTGGAAATTACGATTAAGTGACCATGGAGACGCTGCAACAGCTTCAACTTTGCAAATAAAACTGGTGTGAACTTTATGGAAATTTGAGCTCCATAGAAGTAATGGGTCTCAGATATTTTACACGTTCTTTAAGTTCTTTAACATTCTTTAAGATTGTAGGTCATTCAAAAAAGAATAATAGACTGTTTGCGCTAGCTTCAGGTACATACCAATATAGATGAAATCCTGACATTTAGCCAATCTATCTATATACTACTAAACTAGTATATAGATACATTGGCTAAATGTCAGGATTTCATCTATATTGGTATGTGGTAATAATTCACAAGGCCATGGCAAATGTTAGATAACTATTTTTTAAAATAGTAGTAGAATATAATATTTATCAAATAGAGGGATAAATAATTAAAACAAGTTAGTCAATGATACCATGACTGACATTGACCAGTGCATCTCCAAAATCCCAAATACTTTTATTAAGGTTTTAGACCAATTTGGTGTCAGCTTTTTCCAAGTCAGGAATTTTCTTGGTTTTTAGTCATTGCCTTCCATATGATTTTTTTTTTCATTGCAGATGTTTAAATGAATCTATTCATTTAAACAAATCAATGTCAATAATATTAATTTTAAATATTTTGATTTCCTTGGATACATTTTGACTGTAATATAGAAATTAGTTTTTCTTGACTCTATCATAGATGGATTATCTGCCTGATTTACTTCTGCCTCAGTAAACTAGAAATACCTCTTGTATATAAATAACAATGCACTAGACATTCCTATGATCCAAGAAAGTCAATAGCCAAGATGTTAGTGCAGCTTAATTAGGATTCTATTCACAGCAAAATCAAAGTTCAGAAGAAAATAATAGCATTTTGAAACATGGCAGCTTTGTCAGCATTTTCTTAGAGTTGATGGGCATAATCCCACCACATATATTGTTGCTGCTGCTGCTGCTGCTACTACTACTACTACTAATATTGCTACTATTACTAGTAATAGAACAGATAATATTTGTGTATTGTTCTTCCTCAGATGTATGCAAAAATGCTGGAATGAAACAATCTTCGACAGAAACAGTCCGATTAAAAAATCAATAATGAAATGAGACAGTGAAAAACATTTAATGTACAACAATTAAAATGCATTTAAAAGGCCATTAAAGTTTAGATGATCCAATCTTGTATATTGGTAAACCAGCTCTTCATAATCAGCTATACTGGGACTTCTGAGCCTTTTTTCCTACTCAAAATTCTCAAAGGAAAATAGCTGGAGAGAAAGAGTAGCTGAAAAAAGACCAGTTGTCATTTTGAAATCCATTGCTGGCGTCTAAGGGAATATGGAATATGGCTCTCTAATGTTTTTTTTTACTAGTTGGAGGGGCTAACCAAGTCTGTCCCCCTGGATCAGGCTGGTTTTAGACATTAATCCTGGAAGCAAACTCAACTGAGTTTCTCAAACCCACCATTTGAGAATGTTCACTCATATTCCCTCTCAAGTGCCTTCACATATTATTCTGATCCTCAGCAGATTTTAAGGTTTAAGGTCAGGGTCATAAAAAGGAGTTAGACAAGATGAGATACTCAGTCAGAATTGAGGTTCCAAACCCATTTAGAGCTTTGAAAATCATTACTAATGCTCTGAACTCAGATAAAAAATGTATTGCAGGTTATTGTAAATCTATTCTCCAAGGAGTTTGGTCTGGAATTTAGCCTAGTGAGCCAGCATGATGTCAACGAGGATTTAGTTCAGGTATTAAGGTGAAGTGTCCAGGTGTGTGATATCAGGTATATAATATCACAGTCAATTTTTTACAAATGGATTAGCCAGTTCTGGCAAGCTGCTCTTCTTTTTCTGCCTTACTTAATAGGTGTTATCTTCAACTTCCTGATCTATATTTGTTTTCCTGCTGAATTTGGAGCTCTGACACTAGAGAATGTTCCTGCAGTTTCAGATCTGGTTGTGGTGTTCATCCTTCAGGGCTGTCAACTGGCTTTTGGGAAATTCTACACCTATCAATCCAATTTGGTTTGACTTATTTTTCCCATTCTGATGACATCTCCTGTGGGGAAGCTTGCACTGCACATTGTAGTAAGAGCCCAGCGTCCAGTTTATTCCCTGACAAAAGTGATTACTTCCATGGATTGATATTTTAATGAGCCTGCACATTTGAAGGAGCCTTCCAATATGAGAAGACATGGAAGAAACAGCTGAGCCCACATTAAATCTATGCCTCTGATAGACAATCCTGACTTAAATTGCTTAAGAGAACCCAGTTTGATCTGAACTTGTTTTGACATCAGTAGTTACCTTTTTGTTGTCCAGAGGGAACTGAAGAGAGATAGACAGAGACATACACACACATATCTCCACATGCATACTTTGATTAGATTTAATAGTCAACTATTGTACATTCAATACAACATTTTCCATTTGTCCCAGGAAAATAACCCAGGTTTCTACCACTCAGAGAAATTCCAAGTGACCCTCCAGAAATCAGCAGTGAATAAGGAAAGCAACAAACAGACTTAGCAAAAACCCTCAAGACAACCAAGAGTTACTGAATCCCATGGAAACTAAATGTTGGGTACACCAACTATCTTTCATCTGTTTCTGTTTCTGGCAAACAACCAGGCATGCACAAAATTATACTGTAGATTATCTCTGCATTGTTTTTATAATGGAATATATATTAATATTTCTGCAATAAAACCTTTTGTTGTTGTTAGCTGCGAAGGCTTATTCCCAAATGAAGATGTCTGTTAGAACAGTAGCCGCAAAACTCTACTTTCGCCCTGCAGTCATTATATGTCATGATTTGAGGTTGAGATGCAAAACTGTAAGTGTTCTGGGCATTTCTGTTTTTAAAAAAAGTCCTGAGCACCAAAATATTCCATTGCTTTGTTTATTGTTCTATCATAGGGATGTAATTTTTTTTCTTTGCAGCACAAGATAACATTTGGACTATGAACAGAATAACAGGGACACATTTCAATACAACAGAACAAAAGCTAAAAGAGATTCAATTTACTTCCAACATTGCTGAAATTATATTAAATTAATTCAATGCTATCATCCAGCCGGAAGGGTCCACTGTTGGTATCCATATCAGAGTCATGTTGAATTATTGCCATAAAGTGTTCTTGTGAGATTTTTTACAGTGTCGTTCACTATTGCTTTCCCTAACCCTTCCCATTTATCCAGACTTGGGACTGGCATATGGTTGATGAATGGGACTATATGGTTGGGTTAAATTCAATTCACTTAATATGATTATGCCATTTATATTTAATCAATTTCCCTGCATTAAAAATTACAAATAGGTGACAACCTTTGAAAAAGTTCTGGATATCTTACCAAAGGCTTTGGGAAGACTGCATGTGACTTTAATGGCTTCAGTTGTATCACTCTTCTCTAACAAGTCCAGAATCCAGAGGTTGAAAACAATGAAATGGTATAGCAGAAAAGTTAATGATGTGCTTTACAACTTAAATGATTCACAAGGTTATCTATGGCAAGGTTCTGTAAGACTATGCACTCGGTGTACCATTGCTAATCAGAGATCTGAATGCATGTCAAACTATTATTCTTTCCAGGAGCTACGGGTATTCCTTAATTTACAACCAATTGTTTAGTAACCATTCAAAATTACAACCAACCCAAGAAAGGAGACTTTTGAGCCAGATTCAAAGTTATGAAGGTTGAACCACTCTGAGTCATGTGACCAAACTTTGAGTGCTCAGGAACACAGCTTCATTAACAAACATTTACAGCATCCTGCAGTGACATGACTGTATTTTGTTAAAAACCAGCACTTGCTTCCTATTTTTGGCAAAACCATGCCCATAGCAAAGCATTGGTTGGCTTAATGACTATGCTATTTGTTTAATGACTGCTAAGTCACTGAATGATCATGATGATTCATTTAATGACCAATGCAAAAAAGTCATAAAATTACGACCGTCATGACATACAACTCTATGGCTCCATTATGGGCATATGTCAAGGATGACCTATACAGTCTAGAAGTCTGTTCCTAAAAGGAAAGAATATAAAATTGGGTTATTTCCTCAAGATTAAAATAGATATACTGTTTTTTCTGGTAACTCTTAATAAGTATTTGCTGATACCAGGGCTCTAATGATGATGCTTTATGGATTTATTTATAGATAAAAGATAGGATATGGGAAGAGATTGCTTACAATTTAAGAAAAGCGCAAATTTACTAAAATTATTATTATTATTATTATTATTATTATTATTATTATTATTATTATTATTATTATTATTATTATTATTGTTATTATTATTTGGAAGGGACCTTGGAGGTCATCTAGTCCAACCCCCTGCTCAGGCAGGAAACCCTATACCATTACAGACAAATGGCGGTCCATTCTCTTCTTAAAAACTTACAGTGTTGGAGCATTCACCACTTCTGGAGGCAGGTTGTCCCACTGGTTAATTGTTCTATGTTTAGATGATGGTTGTGACTATCTTTTTTAATATTTCTTTTCTTTTTAAAGCTATACTATTTCCCTTTGCACTTTTCCTTTTTTCTATTTTTCTATCTTTCTTTTAGTTTGCAATAATTTAGCTATTGTAATTAATTCATTAACAAAATTGCTTTTAAAAAAGTTTTGATAGGTTTCTTTTTCATTCTGATTTTTTTTTTGGTAGAAACTTTGTTGTTTTAAACATATGTGCCAAATTAAAGAGTGAGAATAAGAAACGGAAGGGTGGAGAGGTGTAACCATATCATATACTAATGGTAGGCTTCCCCTTCTGGATTTGATATTAGAAAGATGTGAGCCATTGCTGAAAGGGGTAACAACTGTGCTCCCAAAAGTGTTTTTTCAAGAGGCAACTGGACTTTCTTGTTTTTCTTTGAAGACATTTCGCTTCTCATCCAAGAAGCTTCTTCAGCTCTGACTGAATTTAAATCCTTCCATTCTCCATCCAGTCAGAGCTGAATAAGTTTCTTGGATGAGAAGCTAAATGTCTTCAAAGAAAAACAAGAAAATCCAGTTGCCTCTTGAAAAAGCACCTTTGACAACCATGACCTGGATGACTGAGAATCCCCATAGACATTGAGGAATGTGCTGTTGCCACCAGCTTATAAAATCCCACCATTGTAAAGGATTCTCTTTTTCCCCCGATTACATGGAGATCCGAGAAGCTGTCATCAGAGACACCAGATTTGCTTAATCCTGCTACCAATACTTTTGTTTCACTTACGCTCTGATATTTCATCTGTTTCATATATATTCCTTTTACCTAGTCTCAGACTGGCCTCTTAACTGTTATCATTACTAGCTACCCTTAGGTGGTTAAGTTACTCTGAAAGTATTTGCTTTGAATATTATAAATCATTCATTAAAAGGACTTAATAAGATTCCCATCCTCAGTCTGTCATGCTGCTGTTTGTACTCATAGTTCACCATTAAAAATGAGCCTATTCTTGACTATATGGTAGCAGTGATTTTAAAAATCATATGGAGATACATTATTGTGATGCACAATGATTGTCAATTATTCACATGTTTTGACTTTTTTTAACCTTAGCCATGGCACATCTTGTTCAAGTAGACCTCAATTTATGACCACAATTGAGCCCAAAATTTTTGTTGCTAAGCAAGATAGTTGTTAAGTGAATTTTGCCCCATTTTATGACTGTTCTTGCCATAGGAATTAAGTTAGTACCATCATTATTAAGTGAATCTACTATCCCCATTGATTTTACTTGTCAGAAGGTTGCAAAAGAGGATCATATGACCTCAGGACACTGCAACCATCATAAATATGGGACCTGGCAGAAATAGAATTGGCTAGGACCAGGTTTTTTTCCTCTTTTGTCAACCTTATTGCCTCTTCCTACCACTCCTGTTCTCATTTTCTTTCTTCCTCCCTCTGTCTTTAATTTTTTTAAATTTTCTCCCTGTGAAGAGAGAAAGACAGATCTACTTTGCAAATTTTAAGGAAGGAGGGATCAGCCACAATTCCAAAAGATCCATTTTGCAATTTGCAATGCTGAAGCTCAGTGGGACCTGAGGAAAAGCTGTTTTCTCATTTGTGAAAACTCTCACCTCACCTGTACCCTGAACGTGGGGCAATCTAATCAATTTCATAAGCTGGAAAATCTGAAGCTTAATCTTTCCAGTAAGTTACTAGTCAGTCTAAATTCCAGGAAAAACAAGCACCTTGATTTTTCTTGCTAAGGTATGCAGTATGTACCTGCCTCACCAAACATCCTAACTTCTCCTTCACACACATGTTGTTGTTGTTGTTAGTTGCGAAGTCGTGTCCGACCCATCGCGACCCTATGGACAACGTTCCTCCAGGCCTTCCTGTCCTCTACCATCTTCTGGAGTCCATTTAAGCTCACGCCTACTGCTTCAGTGACTCCATCCAGCCACCTCATTCTCTGTCGTCCCCTTCTTCTATTGCCCTCAATCTTTCCCAGCACACACATACATATCTACAATATTTACCTGTAAGTGTTCTATGCTAACCTTCAACCAAGGTCACAGTTGTCAGGAAAAATACCCAATTGCAGAACTGAAATTTTGAGACATCATCATAGCTTTCAATGGGTCTTTACATGCAGGAAGAACAACGTTAGGATGGCAGGTAATTTTCCCTCTCCTAACAGCTCTAATTTTTGCAAACCAGCCACCATACACCCATAGCCATGTACAGAGAAACCTGGGGTGGGGTGGGGGGTGGGGAGGGTGTCTAGCAATGTACTTTCCTCCTTTCTGTGTGGAATAGATAAGGACAAACACTCTGGAATGGAGATATTTTAGGTAGGAAATCTGACCCCCCTAAATAGAGCAGGCTACCAGTCCCGAACAGGCTGCATGCCTCCTGAAGGACCAAGTTTGCAATTTAGAGATTTATCTGAGCAAGTGCTAACTGTCCCCAGTTATAGACTGCAGCAGCGAAGGAATGCTTTTTACCAGCATAATATGATAGACCGTTTGGTATGCCATTGTCGCTGGAGGATTATGGGAGTTGAAATTTAAAACTTCTGAAAGGCAGATGGTTGGGAAAGACCGCCATAATGAGCTAAAAAATCTCCTTGCGCTATTAAGTGAAACATAAGCTGGGATTCCGGAGCCCAGGACTGTTATATGGCTGTGGCAATGCCAATTGTGTCCCTTTTTTTTGCAACTAAACATAGATGTTTCGAGATCAAAAAGAAAAATGAAACTAAATGAAACTCCTAAATCCAAACTTCCAAATTTCCCCTTAGGGTATCCAGGAAATTAATCAGCACTCCCAGGGTAGAAGTATTCAGCTTAGTAATAATTACTTGCTACTTAATATTTTTAAACAAGTTTAATTAATATTTGCATAGAACTTTGAAAGGTCATGCAAGACGCAGTAATTTATAATCCCAGCATTTGTTTAATAAATGAAGATACATACATACCATATTATTTATTCACTTGAAAAGGTAAAAAATTATTGACCTAGTTTACATTTATTTTATCCAGTGTGATAATTACCTAAGGAAAAATCGCTATTTATCTCAAAATCTAGAAACTGGGATTTTAAATGCTCCCACAAGCTAGGCCTGCAAAGTGCAATGTAATCGAGTCTGTAAACAAGGATCATAGACAACACTGAACAAATTCTGTGGTTTAGCCATGTAATTAAACTTGCAGTTTATCAAAACAATATGCACTAGATAATTTTCCTATCTAATCTCATGGCATCCCAGGAAGACAAATGACCACTGACATGGTGTACTTGCCAAATTACCCTTCCAACATCATCTGTATTTCAATAGAAGTTAACTTTCTGTTTTTCAGGTAAACATTTCCAACTTTGATATGGTTATGGAATCAGACGAAGGAACGTTTACGCCCACTGGCCTGGCTTTCACAGGCAGCCTTAAGGCTCGTTGTATCATGAAGGAAATCATGAAACATTTGAAGCCTCTCAACATTACCAATGTTTTTGAAGATGGTAGAGGAACAGACATTAATTACTGGATTCATGAAGGAATACCAGGTGAGATTCTAGAATGAATTTTACAGATTGCTAGGTGGGGCTTAATTGTGTTTCCTTTCTTAGGTGATGCCCTTTTATGGAGACTAATATTGGAGAGCTCTTTTTCTTGAACAACTCTTTAGCAGAAATTAAATGTGTGAACATATTTCAGGATTAACTACAGAAGCCTGGCTATATAATGTACATTTGAAAGACTTAAAAAAACATTTCAGATGATACATAGACAATATGTTTGCAATCTTCTTTTAAGCTTGAGGATTAAGCTTAATCTTCCCTTCAGTGATGGAGTAAAAATAACATCCCACATAAAGGGCATTCTCTGTAAAGGGGGAAAAGGCGCAAACTGAAAATAGCATCGTAGGCTGTCTTTTTTTTCTTCTCTTGTTCACATGGCTGCAGATGAGGACAAGCACATGGGGAAATTTATGGTGTAATCTATCCTAGTTCATATATAATACTGCATCCAACATTTTATCTGGAAATACACAGCTATAGGATGAGTGGTGGCAAGCAGCACAAAAAAAGAGATTCCCTACAAATTGGCAATCTCAGGTTTCCTTTAGTGTTATCTAATACCATTGAGGAATTCTAAATGCGATGTCTTTTTTCCCTTTCATTCTCTATTTCTTTCAAACTCCCAGACTCTTTTTCATATATGCATATCCACTTTATTTCCTGACCAGCAGAGATTTCACATTAAAACATTTCTAAAGACTATCATTCTAGCATTAGGAAGATCCATTGACTGACTACTGTCTTCAAAGAAATAATCAGTTAATACTACAGGAGTCTCCCCACCCACTTCCCAGCTAGTCCTTAACTGGGCAGTCATTCTAATGGGATATTGTCTGTGCAGCCCCATCAGATAGACCAGACCAGGAAATTAACTGCAAAGGAAGGCTAATCCTATTGTTACTGAAAATGGCTACGGTAGCAGAATCTTGCAAGTCTGGTGGTGCTGTATATCTTTTCCTCCTCCTGCTCTTCCTGCTCCTCCTGCTCCTCCTTCCAAATATACTGAGCTGATTTTGAATGTTATGTTGTTCTGGACTTTAAGAAAAATGTTTCAGTCCTTTTCTCTAGGTAACAGTTCCTATATGACTCGATCAAAATCAGCTTTGTTGTTCTGTACATCAAGGTTGACACTGCTAGGTGGCCTAATTAGATAATTTGGGGAGTAGTATATAAAGCCTTTTTGTCTTTCCCTTCGTTTTCCCCTCACAGTCAAGATGATGCTTCTGTTTGTGCCTCTGATACTGGCCTTCCTCTGTTCCTTGCCATCTGCAAAAAAGATGAGGTCATCCACCCAAAACAGAACAGAACAGAATAACAGAGTTGGAAGGGACTTTGGAGGTCTTCTAGTACAACCCCCTGCTCAGGCAGGAAACCCTATACCAGACATGTCAAAGTCATGTGACATCGCGCAACATATCAGGAGAGTTTTGCCATTGCCAGCAATGGGCTGGGTGCGGCTTCCAGATGATGTGTCCAGCTCAGGGGCCGGCAGTTTGACACCCCTGCCCTATATCATTTCAGACAAATGGCTGTCCAATCACTTCTTTAAAACTTCCAATGTTGGAGTATTCACAGCTTCTGGAGGCAGGTTGTTCCACTGATTAATGGTTCTAACTGTCAGGAAATTTCTCCTTAATTCTAGGTTGCTCTTTGATTAGTTTCCACCCATTGCTCCACTTACTCGCCATGTGAATATGGGGATGAGAAAGGAGCTATAGTTTTCTGTAGCAGATTGAAATGATAGGGTGATCCAATGGGAGAAGGGCATGGTGAGGTCACACTTTGATGTTTTAGCTCCAAATAAAAATCTGGGATTTATTATTCAATTGACTGTAAAAGATTGGGACCAGATTACACTTCTGTTCATGTGCATTATATAATAAAACACAGACTGAATTATTTCCAAATCTTATCCAGTGCTGTTAAGTAATGCATCTATCCATTTTTCCATGAAGAACAAAAAACATTTTTAATCTCCTGATCATAAGTAGGACTGGACTGCTGTTTGTTAAACAAGAAGATGCCAGGAAGTACAAACTGTGCACAAGTTGCCAATGAAGTATCACATTAAAAGCACAGATTTTAGAATGTTTTGATTATCACCTCTGATCTACATGAGCCTTGGTGGAGCAGTGGGCTTATGCCTCCTTAAGTAACACCAGCTGCCTGCAATTAGTGCAGGTTCGCATCGCACCAGGCTCAAGGTTGACTCAGCCTTCCATCCTTCCGAGGTAGGTAAAATGAGGACCCAGATTGTTGGGGGCAATAAGCTGACTTTGTAATAATGCCGCTTGGGGGTGTGTGAAAGCCCTAACAAGCAGGCATATACATAGAATGAAGGCTACTGCTAAGCTTGTAAGCCGCCCTGAGTCTTCGGAGAAGGGCGGGATATAAATGTAATAAAAAATAAAATAAAAAAAATAAAATACATGTTTCAAGATCCATAGCACATTTTTTGTAGATGATTGATTCCAGTTCTGTCTGGTGCCAGCCTTCCCTCTGTATCTGGTAAAAGGCCATTAAACTATTTCATCTGATAAAAAATGTAGTATGCTTTATACAGTGTTATCAATTAAGGCCCTGGAAAATATAGCCAGGTGCTTCTGGGCTGAAAGAATTAGCTGGTGACAACACTGTTGCCCAGGGGACACCCAGTTGGGGGCTCCTTTCATGTCCCCATTAAGTGCCCACCAAAGTGGTACCTATTTATCTACTTTTTGCATGCTTTCGAACTGCTAGATCACCAAGAGCTGGAGCAAATGGGGAGCTTACTCTGTCACACAGCAGCACTTGGATTTTGAATGTGGGCTTGCTGATTGTCAACCCAGCATTCTAACCATGTGAGCCACTATGCTCTTCACTGATCAGAATGATGCACACCCCTATAATGTCACCAGCTTTTGTTTAATAGCCAACAAGATTCAACAGAGACTTTATTAGAAACTTAACTTAATTAAACTTCTTCCAAGTTTAGTAATAACAATAACTGCTAACCCTCTTTCTTAACTGTTCCTAGCTTTATCTATGAAGGTCTTAAATGAAGCTTAACATGAATAGTCTCAATGTTCAAAATAATTTACTTGAACTACAAACGTTTCACTTGTGGTGACAGTCTTCAATTTATTTTTACTGCATTTTGTTTCATTTATCTTATTTTATTTTATTTAATGCTTTATATTAAGGCTGATCAATGAGCAAAATAAAGTGTTTTGAGTTTTGACCATTGTGGCAATTTTTTACCTAGGTGAGACCTAAAAAGAATTATTGCAGGCAACACACCCATAGTGTATTCTGTGATTGTTCAATCATTTCACAGATTGTTTTGCAGCTTTTCCTTCAATTCTTGCAATCCGTGGTGCCATCCTGATGACACACATAAATCTTTTCTCCTCTCCACTAAAAGCAGCCATCTGGCATTACTTCCCAATAAAAATCAAATAATGAAAAGTTATTACGAAAAGTTGGTGCCATGGAAAGGTTTGTTTTGACTGTGTCAGCTGTGCTACAGCTGAAAAGGTGTCACTCATAAGCTAAAAGGGAAATGACCAGCTGAACTACCAGAAAAATGAATATACTGTATATATTCACCTGTCATGACAAGAAGATGTAAAGCTGAATAACAAGTACAAAAATCAAATGTGACTGCTTGCTGAGAATAAGAAGGCAAAGTGGCAAGACTAACAAAGAAGTCAAGATACAATGAAGATCTCTACTGTACTTCTTTGTTCATCATTGGAGATGTGATGTTCTCTTGAAGGATCTGTTTAGCTAATTCCCTAAAGAAAATTTATAACAGTTACATACAACTCTTGCTTGATATTATAAAAATACTGGAAAAGATGGTAGGTCTGAGGTGAAATATCATACTTTTTTCAGAAACAAAGAATTCCAGTTTGATTTCATTGTATTCAACTTGACCTTTTATAAGCACTTACGAAAACATACATTAGATTTTTAAACATAATGCATAGAATTCTATACAATTTAGCCTTACTCCTTCTCAAAGTTGCACAAAATCTCATAACAGTGAAATCCATAAGTGCAGTTAACAGTGACCTCATGGAATGAAACAGCTCACCTTCTTCATAGGATTTGTATTGCTGGTATCATCTTCTAAAGAAAAAGTGCCAGTATCCTGGACCATTTTGTATATTATTCAACTGTAAGAAGGTTGGAGGACAAGGACTCTTTCTTGCATAATTTCATTTTAACTGTCAAGCTTCAAGCATCTGTATGATGTGGCCACCATTATTGCTTCTCAGCTTGCCAATGCACTAGGCAAAGGGGAGGGGGAAATGGAATGCAGGCTCCAGACAACAAGAAGTTGGCCTATGTGAACAATGGATGTTTCAGCAGATGTTTGCAAATACACGGAGACACTTTCTCATAATAATATCTTGACACTTGATTGGACCACATGACCTGCACTAATAGGGGCAAGGAGAATTGTTTTAACTATAGCGGGTTGTGCAGGAATTAGCCAGAGCTGGTTTTGCTTCATTCATGCCAAAATAATAACCGTAAACATAACCCTAATCATAACCGAGTTGGAGCACTGGAAATGATGTACTCAATAAAGTTTTGCATTAAGAGATCAGATTGCCTTGATGGTGCTTGCTCAGTTGGGTTCGTCAGTCGGAACCTTGACATTAACATTTCCTTGACATCATTCTGCCACTTTGAGGCAATGACATTTTTTTTCTGTTTTAAAATATCATATGGAATAATTACCCTTCATGGATTACTGCTTTGTCATGGTGAAGGGGCTTGCGTAATTCAATGAAGCTATGAGCTATGCCATGCAGGAAAGGTCATAGCAGAGAGTTCTGACAAAACGTGATCCACTGGAGAAGGGAATGGCAACCCACTCCAGTATCTTTGCCATGAAAAACCTATGGACAGTACCAAAAGGCAAAACGATATGATGCTGGAAGATGAGCCCCTCAGGTCAGAAGGCATCCAATATGCTACTGGGGAAGAGCAGAGGGCTAGTACTAGTAGTGCCAGAAAGAATGAAGCGACTGGGCCACAGCCAAAAGGACGCTCAGTTGTGGATGTATCTGGTGGTGAAAGGAAAGTCCGATGCTGTAAAGATTTTTTCTCCATAGGAACCTGGAATGTAAGATCCATGAATCAAGGAAAGCTGGACGTGGTCAAACAAGAGATGACAAGATTGAACATCAACATCTTAGGTATCAGCGAACTAAAATGGACAGGAATGGGTGAATTTAATTCAGATGACCATCAGGTATACTACTGTGGGCAAGAATCCCTCAGAAGAAATGGAGTAGCCTTCATAGTCAATAAAAGAGTAGGAAAAGCAATACTGGGATACAATCCCCAAAATGACAGAATGATCTCAGTTTGAATCCAAGGCAAACCATTCAATATCACAGTAGTCCAAGTCTATGCCCCAACCACCAATGTTGAAGAGGATGAAATTGACTGGTTCTATGAAGCCCTATAGCACCTTATAGAACTAACATCAAAAAATGATGTCCTTATCATCATGGGGGATTGGAATGCTAAAGTAGGAAGCCAAAAGATAACCGGAATAACAGGCAAGTTTGGCCTTGGAGTACAAAATGAAGCAGGGCACAGGATGATAGAATTTTGTCAAGAGAATAGGATGGTGATAGCAAACACTCTTTTCCAACAACCCAAGAGATGGCTCTACACATGGACATCACCAGACGGTCAACATAAAAATCAGATTGACTATATGCTCTGCAGCCAAAGATGGAGAAGCTTTATACAGTCAGTAAAAACAAGACCAGGAGCTGACTGTGGCTCAGACCATGAGCTACTCATTGCAAAATTTAGGCTTAAACTGAAGAAAGTAGGGAAAATCACTAGGCCACTCAGGTATGAATTAAATCATATCCCTGTTGAATATACAGTAGAGGTGACAAATAGATTTAAGGAATTAGATCTGATAGACAGAGTGCCTGAAGAACTATGGACAGAGGTTCGCAACATTGTACAAGAGGTAGCAACCAAAACCATCCCAAAGAAAAAGAAATGCAACAAAGCAAAATGGCTGTCTGAGGAAGCTTTGCAAATAGCTGAGGAAAGGAGAGAAGCAAAAGGCAAGGGAGAAAAAGAAAGATATGCCCAATTGAATGCAGAATTCCAGAGAATAGCTAGAAGAGATAAGAATGCCTTCTTAAATGAACAGTGCAAAGAAATAGAAGAAAACAATAGAATAGGGAGGACCAGAGATCTTTTCAAGAAAATTGGAGAGATGAAGGGAATGTTTAATGCAAAAATGGGCATGATAAAGGACCAAAATGGCAGGGACCTAACAGAGGCAGAAGAGATTAAGAAGAGGTGGCAAAATTACACAGAAGAACTATACAAGAATGAGCTTAACGTCCCTGATAATCACAATGAGGTGGTCACTGACCTCGAGCCAGACATCCTAGAATGTGAAGTGAAGTGGGCCTTAGAAAAACTGAGCAACAACAAAGCTAGTGGAGGTGACAGTATTCCAGCTGAGCTATTCAAAATCTTAAAAGACGATGCTGTAAAAGTGCTACACTCAATTTGCCAGCAAATTTGGAAAACTCAACAGTGGCCACAGGATTGGAAAAGATCAGTTTACATTCCAATTCCAAAGAAAGGCAGTGCCAAAGAATGTTCAAACTATTGCACCATTGCACTCATTTCTCATGCTAGTAAAGTTATACTTAAAATCCTACAAGCTAGACTCCAGCAGTCTGTGGATTGAGAACTACCAGAAGTACAGGCAGGATTTCGAAGAGGCAGAGGAACTAGAGATCAAATTGCCAACATACGCTGGATCATGGAGAAAGCTAGAGAGTTCCAGAAAAACATCTACTTCTGCTTCATTGACTATGCTAAAGCCTTTGATTGTGTGGATCATAACAAACTGTGGCAAGTCCTTAAAGAGATGGGCGTACCAGACCATCTTATTTGTCTCTTGAGAAACCTATATGCGGGCCAAGAGGCAACAGTGAGAACTGGACACAGAACCACTGATTGGTTCAAAATTGGGAAAGGAGTCTGGCAAGGCTGTATACTGTCGCCCTGCCTATTTAACTTATATGCAGAGCACATCATGAGAAAGGCAGGGCTAGATGAATCAAAAGTTGGAATTAAGATTGCCAGAAGAAATATCAACAACCTAAGATATGCAGATGATACCACTCTAATGGTAGAAAGTGAAGAGGAACTAAAGAGCCTCTTGTTGCGGATGAAGAAGGAGAGTGTAAACTTGGGTTGAAACTTAACATTAAAAAAACCAAGATCATGGCATCCGGCCCTCTCAATTCCCGGCAAATAGATGGGGAAGAAATGGAGGTAGTGACAGATTTTATTTTCCTGGGCTCCAAGATCACTACAGATGGGGACTGTAGCCAAGAAATTAAAAGACACTTGCTCCTCGGGAGGAAAGCCATGGCAAATCTACACAGCACACTAAAAAGCAGAGACATCGCCCTGTCAACAAAAGTGCGTATAGTCAAGGCTATGGTCTTCCCAGTTGCAATGTATGGCAGTGAAAGTTGGACCATAAAAAAGGCTGAGCGCCAAAGAATTGAGGCCTTTGAACTATGGTGCTGGAGAAGACTCCTGTGAGTCCCTTGGACTGCAAGGCGATCAAACCGGTCAGTCCTAGAGGAGATCAACCCTGACTGCTCTTTAGAAGGCCAGATCCTAAAGCTAAAACTCAAATACTTTGGCCACCTAATGAGAAGGAAGGACTCACTGGAGAAGAGCCTAATGCTGGGAAAGATTGAGGGCAAGAGAAGAAGGGGATGACAGAGAATGAGGTGGCTGGATGGAGTCACTGAAGCAGTAGGCGTGAGCTTCAATGGACTCCAGAAGATGGTAGAGGACAGGAAGGCCTGGAGGAACGTTGTCCATAGGGTCGCGATGGGTTGGACACGACTTGCAGCTAACAACACAACAACAATGGAATAATTTGATTACCCAAGCACCACATGAGGGAGTGAGCTCCTGTTCTTGCCCCAGTTCCTGCCAACCTGACAGTTCAAAAGCATGCAAATGCAATGTAGGTGCCACTTTGGTGGAAGAAAAGATAATTGACTGAGCCTTGATGTATAATCATGCCGGGCACATGACCACAGAAGTGTTTTCAGACATCGCTGGCTCTCCCAGCTAGAAACAGAGTTGAGCTTCACCCCCTTAGAGTTGGACACAAGTGGATAAGGGAAATCTTTACTCAAGAACAAGTTGGGTTGCTAGTTTGGCCACAAGAATATAATTCTTTCTTAAATATTTATTAATTATTAATTATAAAATATTATTATATAATTATAATAATTATAAAAGCTCCATGTCATTGATGCTTTTTTTTGCAATGAATTAGCTTTGAATAGATTTCAACTTTTTTAGATTGTTGAGTTGGACTGACTGAATTAAATTTTGCAATCAGTTTAGAAAAACTGCTTTTGCCCATGTTTCTGTGCTCCATATAGTTTTGGTGCCTTGATTCAGGAAGTAAACTTGAGTAAAAGAATGGATTATCTGGACTTAATATATGTTCAGCCATTTGATAAAGAAATACACAAAAAAGATCCAACCTAGAACTAAGGAGAAATTTCCTGACAAAGAGAACAATTAATCAGTGGAATGGCTTCAGACCACAGATTGTGGGTGCTCCGTCCTGCAGGTTTTAAAGAAGAGATTGGACAGCCATTTGTCTGAAATGATTTAGAGTCTCCTGCCTGAGCAGGGGACTGGATTAGAAGGCCCCCAAGGTCCCATCCAATTCTGTATTCTGCATTTTGCTTCAGATTGTGTAGATCACCTTAATTCAGACACTGAGACTGAGAAATGCATTTTGATTCCAGTTTAAAATAGAGCCTTCCTTTTGCTTATTTTCCAGAACATCAAATTTTCCAAAACATCAAATCACTACCTAGTTAACTAGTGAATGAACCACGTCAAATTTTCACACATGGTTTTGTGATAGGTTACAGTATTAAAATTTGAATTGCAGGGTGGGAAAAGAAAAAAATTGTTCTTGTCATATCTGCTTTTCTCATTACCACTCCCAAAATTGCTTTCCCCCATATAAGCTATTCCCTATTTCCTCTTCATCTTTCTTTGAAAGGATATATGTCACTTTGTTATATGAAAGCTTAAAGTCATATAATCTTGGTTGAATGATGTGTGTGTTTATACCAGCAATATAATACAGTAAATGTAAAAAAGAAAATCCACAAAAATAGATTCAGTCAAATAGATTTGTACTAATGGCAAAATAGATCAGAGGTTGGGGTATGGTTTCCACAATAAAGGAGGGTATTTATTTAATTAATTAATTAATCATATTATGTTGTAGGCTCTGATGAGCAGGAATGAAGACACGCAGTTGAGTACAGAGAAACTCATTCTTTATTTAAGCTGAAACTGTACTGAGGATTTGGAGTCACCCTGCCACAATATATAGCCAGACCCTCTGGTAGCAACCAATTGGATTGAACCCATGTTTGCTGCCCAAAGTTGACCAATTTCAGGACCAGAGACGTCCTGTCTGGGTTGCTGGAGAACCGTTAGTTCTCCAGCAACGCACGTGGTGCTATTCCAAAAGCCCAGTACATAACAAATCAATCACATTTAATATGGCTGCTCACTCCAGAAGACTAGGTGACTTACAAAATCAAAAGAATGATTAAAAACAGCTTTTAAAAGACATTAAACAAAAATGGTAGTCCAGACTAAAAACAATCATAAAAAGATAATACAAAACACAACTGCAGCTCCATAGACACACAGGCTTCAGGCCTAGGAACAGAGCCAGGTATGAAGGGCCTTCCAGACCTCAGCAGGGTGGGTGCAAAATATATCCTTTTGTGGGGGGAGGAATACAGCTCTGTATATAGGTACATAAAATTCTCTGTCAACTTTTCCAGTCATATTATGAACCACATCTTAGGGTCTGAACACATTTTCTCCACTTAGAAAACAAACTGATTTCAAGCTAGGTAGGTATTTTTTAATGAACAGTGCTTAACAGGATTTCCTCCTAGGGTCATCCATTGCTCCTGAAACATGTCTATCTGTGTCTCTGACAGGATCTGAGGTACAGGGATCCATAGTAGGGAGACAGATGACAGAAAAAGAGAAAATGAATTTCCATAGTGCTGTCTTAGAAGTTGCCACTTCAGATTCCCAAGAACTTGATATGAATGGAGGTTTCATGGATAGACTTCCTGGTC
The DNA here is from genome assembly GCF_964194415.1 of Vipera berus. Lineage (NCBI taxonomy): Eukaryota > Metazoa > Chordata > Lepidosauria > Squamata > Viperidae > Vipera > Vipera berus. The sequence goes on from NC_138204.1 coordinate 192,417,450, forward strand.
TCGCTGGATGCCATATAATCATAGGGTGAGGGGAAGGCCTTTGCAAAGGGAGGGGAAAGTTAAGAGAAAAAAATCTCAAAGAGGCACTCTGGCCAAGATATTCCGACTAAATGAACTACCATTGGGAACATGAAAGGCAGTTTAAATCAGGCTTGATGGGAAACAAGCAGGTATTTTTGGAAAAAATAGATGTGCCAAATTTAATCCAAACAAACTATAGTACATCAACAGAATTTACTTAAAACTAAATAAAATTGCTTACAGTAAATACACAGAGTCATGTTCAACAGCCCACGTCCTTTTTGAAGAGCTGAAGAATTCTTATAATTAGGCAATCTTTTACAGATATAGATACATGGAACTATAAAAATGCTGTTCTTAATTTAAATAAACAGTGTGTACAAATGGGTGGTCTTTTCCTGTCTATCAAATGCAAACCAAATGTAGTGAAATTCAATAGAATCCATTAAATCTGATGGCCTTTTGATTTGTATAGATTGTCAGTCCTATAAGGCAGAACTTCATTAGCAGGAAGTGCTCCTCGATCAATTTCCATCAATTTTTCTTTCATTTCTGAACTTCAATTGCATATAGAAAATATGTTTACTACTCCACATGTGTTCTAACCCACAGGGTCTGCACAGTGCTTGAGTTGATAATATGTTGTGCATGCAACTGTAAAATAATCTGACTTGCTTGATATTCTTTGGTAGGAAATACATGCCAGAATTCCAAGTAGATGAACATTCTAGTAGTCCAGGCAAGTAAACAAGACAGTAGGTGCAAAGAAAATAATCAACAAAAAGGTATCTGGTCAAATAAGTTTTGAAGTGCAATGTAACTTGATAAAGGAGCAGAGTTCTCTCCAAGACCATAGAATGGATGGATGGATGGATGGATGGATGGATGGAGCCACTCTCATTATAGAATAGAATAGAATACAAACAGGACAGAACAGCAGAATAGAATAGAACAGAACAGAATAGAATTCTTTATGCACCAAGTGTCACTAAACACCCAAGGAATTTTTCTCCGGTGCATAAGCTCTCATTGTACATGCAAGCAACAAATGATAAATCATGATGATAATAATAAAATACAATCATAAATCATAAAATACAACACCCAGTGATAGTCATAGGATATAAAATAAACCAATCAACATAAATCGTAAGATACAAACAACATAAGTTGCTAAAGGAATAGGTAATAGGAAAGATGAGAAGGATAATAGTAATACAGCCCTACTATGTGGTTTTACATCCTAAGACATAGGACAGTGTTGTGGGAAGTAATTGTTTAGTAGAGCGATAGCATGGGAGAAAAATTGTCCTTGTGTCTAGTTGTTTGCAAAGCCCTATAGTGCTGCCTTGAGGGAAGAAGTTGAAACAATTTATGTCCAGGATTTGAGGGGCCTGTGGATATTTTCAATCTATTTCAGGAAACAATTCTTTTACTATTTTATCCTCCTCTGCAATTGAAATGCAATGAAACTAAAGAATCTTCTTATGATTGAGACCAGACAAGAAATACGACTTTGTTGTAAGGCTTCATTAACAGAATCTTGCAAGTCTGAAAGTACAAATCTCTCTCTGTCTTTTTTTACATCTGGAGAACTTGGTGTGGGGGTCCTTTCTAAGCTTCTTTCCCTACCATTATATAGTTGTGGGCTATGGCCTTTCTTATATGACCATTCCCTATGTAGTATCTTTTCCATCCCCTCCAAAGTCATTCCCACATACCATATCATTACAATATTGAATTATGTTATGCACTGGAAGAAAGTTCTCCAAATCTCTTACAGTTATTTTTAATATTTTAAGGGAGAACCTAGCAAATATGGTTGAGTGTTGAGTCAGCAGAGTGTCTCTTTGAAGAATTTTCACCTTGCAAACTTAAGTATACATGCCCATGTGTGGTATTGTGCAGTCATAAATGAATCTTATATTAAAAAAGATTTATACCTTTCCACAGAAATGGAATTCATTGTTCCCAGTCTTAGAACATACATAGAGGACACTGGAAACATGTGAGATTTTTATCTCATTGAACTTACTAATACTTAACTGACAGACAACATTGTTGCCTAATTTGCAGTTGCTTGTTTCTGAGGTAATTCTTCACAGTGCATTCATGGTGCTTTTAGTAATCCATGGAGACAGCTCAAAAATTCAAAATACGTTTCAATGTTTTTATTTAGTTAGCAAGAAGTGATATCATTACAAAGAGCAAGACAAAGCCCTGTTAAATTTAACAAGTCAGAAATTGTCAGAATCATATTTCTTTTTTCTCATTCATTCATTCATTCATTTTTTAATTATACTCCACTTTTATTATGTTTCTAAATAACTCAAAGAGGTGAACATATGTAATATTCCTTCCTTTTTTTTCTTCTCATTTTCTTTTCCTATTCAGTTTAATTAAATAAATAAAAATGGTTAGAAAAAAGAAGCAGATAAAGTGAGAATGGGAGATTCAGCAGTCCTGTTGGTATTGGTGCCTGTTTAATTATGTCACAGGTAGATCTTTAAAACTGTTCAGAAATCTGATGAATACAACCATCTAGCTCAGACATGTCAAACACAAAGCCCGCAGGCCAGATCCAGCCTGAAATAGGTTTAGATCTGCCCCGCAGGGCTACCCTGGAGATGGTGAGGGACCAGCTCCTGCCACTTCAACCAACCCCAGCCTGGCCTGGTAGCAACTGCAGCTCTTTGGCCTCTTGGCTGCTCATTGGCTGGCAGCAATGGCCAGCTGGATATGAGCCAGAGCGTCCAATAAGTTGCACTCAGCCCTATGCTACTTGCACCACACTTGTACATCTTGGGGCCCTGCAGCCCGAAAAGTGCAGGTGGTTCAAGCACTGCAGCTGTCAGGCTGGCCCATTAAGCAGCAGGCAGAGGCAGAGGCATGGGGGATCATGCATTCTGGTTCATTGCATGCACTGGGCTGCCTGGAAACCGCCCCATCCCAGCTACGGTGGCCACAGGCAAGTAAAGACAGATGGTGGGGCTTTGGCATAGCAGCCTAGTCAGTCATTGTCACTGCCCCATCATGGCCCCTGCCCGCTCAGTGTCCACTGTCCAACCTCATCTCTAGCTCTGGCCACACACGTGGGACAAGCTTCCCACCTGCCACTACACCTCCGACATCCCTGGCAAAGGGGAAGGATGGGGAGTTCCCATCCCCAAGAGGCAGCAGAGACTCATTTCCTTGCCCTGCCCTGCCCTGCCCAAGCCCAGCCCCAGAACTGCCCTCTGCAAGAGTTGGGATGCCATTTGAGGCTTGCCCTCCAATCCCACCTTCTCGGGCCCCCCATGTGCACTGCACTCGAGCACCTCAGGACCTGCAGCCACCCCACCACCTGCCTCATCTTGCCTCACCCTGTGGCAGTGCACTGGTAGCAGTAAAAGCTCCGTCCAGATCCTCCTCCAGGCTGGTCTGTGCCCAGCCTCCTCTCTGCTTGGGCTGTGGTGTTCCATCAGCCATGTGCCCCAGGGCATGGGGTGCAATCCTTCTTCATGGGGTGGCTCACACATCTGGCGTGAGTGCCACATTCTTCTCTGGCCCTGCCACAAAGCAGAGAGGGCAACCCAGAGCTGGCCCCTGCCGATGCTCAGCTCGTGCTGCCCTGTGCTTCCATCTCCCCCAGGCTAGGCAGTGGAGATCTAGCTGATCTAGGTCCTTAATTGTATGATGTTACATAATGCATTATCTAATATCAGGCTTGGTGATTTGTCAGTTCCCTTCAGCCCACTTGAAAGGCCCTTGGAAGTTTTCAGGACTTATAGGTCTCTCCTGATAAAAACCTGGTTCTTTTTCTAAGAAGGTGCTGACACTGCTTGAGGTATTTATCAATCTGGTTCATTTCCACCTCATTCAATAGAAGTTGTTTCAGCCCTATTTCCATTTCTGGTCAAGTTAAACTGTGTCATTAACCACACAAGTAATTTATATAGTCACAGCTTCCTTACTGTATGGTGGCAATTACAGATACGTCACAAATCAGATAAAAAACTTACAAATAACTATGACCAACATGAAGCCTGAACCAGTAGTTTGATCCTTCATATTATTTACCTGTAGGCAAGTGATAATCAATGCATAGAATATTCAATAGTATTCAAGCCATGCTCTACAAACACAGCTATCCTATACAGGACAAGCTTCGAAAGACCATATTAATGGGATGAACAGCAAAAGTCTGTTCTCCAGAGGCTCACTGAAAACATTAATTTAGCCTCTGCCCATATTGGAAGCAGAAACAAGCTTTTGCAAATCCTTTGAAAGAAGTTCTTTGAAGCTGTAGGCATCTAGATGGGTAGCCAGCTCGATACAGGATAAAGAGTTGCTTTTGATTTGAGCAACTTTACGAATCTAATAAACAAAATAGCTTCATGGAAACATTTTCCCAGACAAAGTAGCTATATGTGCACATGCTTTCTGAAACCACCACAGAAACTTGAATTACTTTAAAAAATAAAAAAACATGGCTGCTTTGATGCTTCTAGAAGAAATGTTTAAAGGAGCTCCTGAATGTTGAATCATTTTCCTTCCTATTATGAAAAACAGAATCAAATCCTGGTGAGTGACTTAAGAGTAGAAGTATATCATTTCCACCCATTCCTCTTTTTTATTCTGAGATTGGAAAAACTGTGACAAGATACAAACATAAAGCTAGTCTAAATCTACCTGGGAATTCCAGAACTTCCCTAAGATTGCAGGTCTCTGATCTGAAGCCATGCCATGGAGAAGCCAATAATACTGAAGGTGAGCAGTTCATTGTAGCAAGAATGAGGTTATTAATGCTGAGCAACTCCTTTTTCCACAAGGGAATTTGTGTAACATAAAGGCACAATAGTTCTATGACCTTCCATTCACCCTTTCTAGTCAGGCAATATCTCCTTTCAGTCTAATCCATTTTAAATTGCTACATTCACTGGAAGAGAAGAGAAGTCATAATTTCCTCTCTCTCAAAATGACAAGTACTATTAACAGAATAAAAGGAAGTTTGTCTAGAACGATTTATTACCACTTCTTATAGGGATATTTATTTATTACATTTTTATCTTATCCTTACTTACATCACACCAAATTCTGAAAAGCCGCCCCTGGAGACAGAACCCACTTTAGACAGTGGTTTACACAACCCTAATCCTATAAAGATCTGGAAAATATTTCCAGTTGGTTTTCCCAGTAGGATTCACTGATACCTATGCCAGAGGTAGAAAACCTTTAGTCCTCCAAACGTGATTAAATTATTTTGCTTATGCATTCATTTAATCCTTCATTCAGTTTAGACTCTGGGTGACCCTGGGCTACTTACCTTAAAAATTAGGTACATTTAAAATGTTTGTATTTCATTTAGAGGATACACTCTAAATAACAATAAAACAATCTATAGGGACTCATCCACTCTACCCCAAGACCTGGGAGAATTTTCAAACTTTTCAATGCCTTTCTGAATATCATTACAACTTGGCATCCTCACCTGAAATGGTAAGAGGAGAATGTCAGCATCAGCTGAATAAAATCAGAGCATCCCACTACTGAACAGCTTGAATTGTTGTTTACTACAAACCCTAAATAAGGATTTTGACAACAACTGAAAAGATCACAGCACATCACTACTGAACAGATGGAATTGTTGTTTATTACAAAGACTAAATAAGGATTCCTGGTGATAAGAATGTAGTGTTAGTTCTCTGGATCCTTCTACTAGATACATCCAAGCAGCAATAAAGTATTTAGTTCTTTGCATCTCCTCTGTTGAATGGTGTCTCTTATATATTCTTCACCAGCATCTTACAGGTGGTGGTTTAGCACTTAGATTATCATTCCAAAATCAAATTGGGTGTAGTTGTTAAGATGATGGGACTAGGTCTGGAAAGATTTGGTTATAAGCCTACACTCAGCCACAAAAACAGTGGAGAAGTTTTCTGCATTCAGGACTTGCCTTCATACATATGGGTGGGCTTCCAGCTATAAGTAATCTGAACCCTTTGTGTTAAAAAGTATTTTACATTTTCATCCTGGACCTTTCAAGCATGAACTGGATCAAGAAACAAACTACGGTAATTTTAATCACAGGAGTAGAGTACAGTAAATGACCAAAAATTCCTGGCAACTTTATTGTGCTCCCATCCCTAAACATACATTTACAGTTCTTGCATCATAGGGTAGAAGATCAGACTATTATTTCATTAAGCCTACTAAAATATTTTTATCTTGCTTCTGAAAAGCATGGAGGATTGGAGCCATCTGTACTTTTTGGGTTCCATATAAACTTTTCTTCACTTTACTATATAACCTCAAACTATGTCCTATATTCATGTTTCCTTCAAAGAGCAAATATTTATCCTGAAACCACAATTTAATAGAAAAGTTCTAATTTCATATTATTCTAATTTCCATATTATTTCTTTATTGCCATTGATATGTGTTTGGGATTTAAACGGTGAGAATGTTGGAATTTTGTAGTTCTGAAATGCAAAGTATGTCGTATTTGGGGTGTACGTTCCAAAAGATTGCAGTCTATACTGCTTTCCACAGCAGCTTCCACAAGATCTTGTACATGTCTGTGTAGGTTTGTTTGTGTCTGTAAAAACAGCTTCCATTAACCAGAAATTCCAAAATCAACTTTCATCTGGCTGAGCTGTCTAATTTCATTTTCTGCAACACTAATAGAACTTCGCTTCCTATTTCTAAACGAAGTCAGCCTTACAGGTTATGGGAAGAATCATTAATGTTTTTCCCAGACACCGCTGAATAATCAACATTGTCATTTTTGGACTTTGCTGACTTACTAACCAACTCTGGAAACATTTACACTTGTGTGAATTCTGGTCATCCTTTAAACAAATCTGAAATTTCTTACCAAACAAGCAGCACTAACATGCTAATTGTTACTATTTATAAATGGAAATATTTATAACTAATAAATGAAGAGAATCTGCTTCTATCCTATTAGTAGTTACCTTTGAAACTAGAGAACATAATATACACAGTTTTGTAGTAACTAATAAACCACAAGTATGCAACTCTATGTATCTATTTTACATACACATGTCTATTATATACATACATATACATATGCAGAATGTGTGTGTGTGTGTGTGTGTGTGTGGAGAGAGAGAGAGAGAGAGAGAGAGAGAGAGAGAGAGAGAGAGAGAGAGAGAGAGAGAGAGAGAGAGAGAGAGAGAGAGAAAGAAACACATTAAAGCACTGAAAGTTAAGAAGTAGGTCTCTGATATAAGCACTGTCCTGCAAGCTATAAAATGCTGTATATTGCATGTTTGTTACAAGCAACTGGATTTCAACAATTGAATAACCAAGATTTTTGAAACACAGCCATGTAAATTTACCTAGCTGATCATCTATTTCAATCCTTTCTTTACATTTCCCATGAAAACTCAAGCATAAAAATCTTTAGCTAGGTTAAGAGCAGACATGAAAAATGTTTGATTTCATTATTTGAAAGGACTGTGTTTATAAACATTCCCTGAAATTCACCTTGAAAGTTATTCTATAAAAAAATCATACTGGTTCAATATGAATTGGGCAATTAACTTCTCAATCATTACATTTATCATATGGCATAACACTAATGCATAAAATTTCACGAATATGCATCAAAAATGTAAAACATCAGAGCAGTAAATTATTTTTAAAATGCACAGTACGAGTGATGAATAAAATTATGAATACAGTTAAATTCTATATGAGCAGTTTACTGAGATGGCTAAACCTATGGCCGGTATGCAATGTAGACTAACCTCCTTGTGGTGCACCCATGAAATGTGACCTTGTCATGGGTCAATAGTCTATATCAGGGGTCTTCAAACTTGGCCCTTTAATGACTTGTGGACTTCAACTCCCAGAATTCCTCAGCCAGGCATGCTGGCTGAGGAATTCTGGGAGTTGAAGTCCACAAGTCATCAAAGGGCCAAGTTTGAAGACCCCTGGTCTATATATTCTGACTGCTGGACCTCACAAGGATCTCCCAGGAAGAAGCAGCAGCAGGACTACTGAAAAATTCTGAATCATCGAAAACTTTACATTAACACTGTAACTCATTGGAAAACCACTATACTTTAAGGACTCCATATTGAATTTAACTGCTTGTGTACTGTGAGAAATGTCCCTTGAAGGGAGAAGATTCTTAATCTCCCACCCATTGTCAGAGAGCTGGTCTATACATTTTGCTAACATTCCCGTACCTGATTCTTATATAGCAATCTGATCTTCTCCAGGTCATTACCAGATCAGAATAACATGTATAATTTTATTACCACATATACCACATATTCCACACAATTCATGAAGTGTCAGATGGATTTGGAATAAAGACATTGCTTTATTAAAGGGGTCGTGACCTCTCGTCTGGACTACTGCAATGCTCTCTACATGGGGCTACCCTTGAAAACCACTCGGAGGCTCCAGCTGGTACAGAATGCAGCCACGAGAGTTGTGTTGGGAGTTTCCCGACACTCCCATGTTACACCTCTGCTCCGCGAGCTGCATTGGCTTCCAGTTGTCTTCCGGGTGAGATTCAAGGTGTTGGTAATGACCTACAAAGCCCTACATGGCATGGGTCCGGAATACCTTGGGGAGCACCTGCGGCCGGCGTCAACTTCCCTACACCCAGTACGCTCCCACAGAGAGGGCCTCCTCAGGGTGCCACCGGTCAAAGAATGTTGACTGGTGGCCCCCAGGGGGAGGGCATTCTTTGTGGGCGCGCCGGATTTATGGAACCATCTTCCGGTCGAGCTCCGGATGGCGCCTGACCTCCGCTCCTTCCCGTGCGATCTCAAAACCTACCTTTTCGAACAAGCTGGCCTGGCCTGATGGGATGGGGTTGGGTTTTATTAATCTGTTTTAATCTATTTTTAATGTGTTTTAACTTATTCATGGGCAGTTGTTTAATCATTTTTAATTTTTGTATCTTGTTTTCTAATATGTATTGCTCTGTTCACCGCCCTGAGTCCTTCGGGAGAAGGGCGGTATACAAATAAAATTAATAATAAAATAATAATAATAAGATGTTAAAGATTTTTAAAAATCTAACTAGGCATTATTAATTTATTAGTTTGCTCGTATTCATACTATAATACAAGTTTTTTCAGTAGCTCACAATCAAAATATACTGCTCAAAAAAATAAAGGGAACACTTAAACAACACAATGTACTGTGTTTAATAGTAGGATGTCTTATCTTGTGTTCCCTTTATTTTTTTTTTGAGCAGTATATAAATATAAAATAGTATTTAAATTAAAGTCCAACTAGAGCCCAAGTATTAAATTGTAGGGTTCAAATAAAAAAAATATAAGTTTATATGGTGTTCCTCTCCCGCATGTTCTTTCATCTTGTATGTCATTTCAGACTCTTATTCTATCCTGATCAATATAGATTTCCCCATAAATAGTGATGACTGTGGTCATGCATTTCATAGCCGTCTAGATCCTAAACTCAGCAAGAAATAGCCAAGCTTTGAAGCAACCTGATCTTAGTAGGTTCTAGAATGTTCTACATCAGTGGTCCCCAACTTTTTTGGCTCTACAAACCAGCAATGGCAATGGCAAGGGGAAGGTATGGTTTCATGTGTGCAACCTAATCCAACACATGCGCAAATAAAGCTTTATGTACTTGCCCGCTGCTTGTGTAGCCCAGTTCCCAAGGCAAATGGAAGTCTTGGCATTGCAATTTTGTATATGAGTCAACATTGCATACACATAAAGGAATAGGGCTTTGATGTCACCATTGCCACCTTAGTAGTTACCACTGCATCTCACTCCTTTGGCAGGGCTACTCAGAACAGTCTTCTTGGAGAAGATATCAGATACAGCAACAAAGATGCTTATTGGTCTGGAGGCTAAAACATATAAGGAACAGCTGCTGGAATTGGGTAGTTTAATGAAGAGAAGGAGTAGGGGTGACATGATAGCAGTGTTCCAATATCTCAGGGGCTGCCCCAAAGAAGAGGGAGTCAAGCTATTCTCCAAAGCACCCAAAGGCAGGACAAGAAGCAATGGATGGAAACTAATCAAGGAGAGAAGCAACCTAGAACTAAGGAGAAACTTCCTGACAGTTAGAAGAATTAACCAGTGGAACAACCTGCCTCCAGAAGCTGTGAATGCTCCAACACTGGAAGTTTTTAAGAAGAGACTGGACAGCCATTTGTCTGAAATGGTATAGGGTTTCCTGCCTGAGCAGAGGTTGGACTAGATGACCTCCAAGGTCCCTTCCAAATTTACTATTATGATTATGTTTATAAGGAGAAGCAGTGACCATGATGTCACACCCTTTCATATATAACTTCCACATGGTTTTAACTAGTAATGCATGACTGAATCATTTCTGTTGTCCTTATTAGGAATAATCTGGCTGACTAAATATTTTAACTTACATTTCCCAGCCTACATCCAGACCTCTATCATTCTCAACTCCCAACACAAACTGAAAGTCCAAAATTCTGGAAGCAGAATTTTGGGACTTAATTTCTGGAAATACTCCAGAAAGGTTGGCATGTTTTCTTTAGCATTTCATCAGCTTCTATGAGTCACACAAACTCCCCTAAACCACCCAGATGACAAGAGTTTGCACATCTGACAAACTATATGCCATGGAGCAGTTTTAATTGCTTAACACGTAGAGAAACAAACACACACATCTTGCTTTCATTAGAAGAATATATGTTAAGTTGTTTTGTTCTGTGTGTCTGACTCCTGTGAACATAACTTTTGAAAATTTGAAATTCACACGAGCCTCGGGGAATGGTGCAAGTTTCCCGGCAACCCAACCTTTCCCAGGATCTGTGCACTCTGCTTACCTTCAGTTGGTGTTTTCTTTCTGTTGACAGGCCCTGTGGCTTACCTGAGGCTCTCCACCCCTTTGTTCTTGAAGCAGCTTCAAAGAATGCTCATGTGCAGCCCCCCAAAACTACACTAAAACACCTCCATTCATGCATGATTTGGGGGGTTTCCAGAGGCCATGCAAGAGCTTAGTCTTCTCACATAACTTCTAGAAGCTCTGGAGGCCTCCCAGGAGCACCCCCATTCTCTTGCAGACTCCACAGATTCCAAAAATTCTGTGAGAACAGGGCATGCTAGTTATTGTCAAGTGTTGGTGAACATTGGTGAATCACCCAAAATATCACAGCATGTCATCTTTGACTTGTGTGTCATAGGTTTACCATCACAAAGGTAGGAAGATGTACAGCCCCAGTTAGCATTATTTTCCTCCTAAGCTTAAGGAAATGCACTTGTTGAAAGCAGCACTACTACAAGGGACAAGAAGGAAGCTATTTCACCACCTTACATACTCTCGCATTTTTGTGCTTCATCACCCACCTCAGATCTTCATTTCTCAGTTTCAGCTATGAAGTGTGTTATTCCTCACAGTAGATATAAGAACTAAGCGCAGACTGAGTTATGAAGGCCCAAGTTGGATGGTGAGGATAAACATGATTACATCTGCAAACTTTTCTATCCACTGCTAGGGTCAAACATGTATTGAATAGTAAAGTCAAATTGCCTCTACAGCATCTTGAATCTTTTAAAAAAATACCTGTTTCAAGCCCACTAGAGTAGGAGAGAATAGCGACTGGGTATAAAAGTCAACTTCCTTTTATGATTTTATTTTATTGTGGTCAATACATGATTTGCTTAATTTACTAGCCTTCCTTAGGGATGTAGATAGAATTCTGCCATGAATTCTCTTGTAATGAATTATATTTCTCTTCCACTGGACTTTAAAGACAGTTACTAGCAACAGAGAAAACCAGCAAACATTTGTCTTTGGTGAGAAAAGACCCACAAACTAACAATTGCAACTGATTGATTTGATTATTATGTTGTCCTTAAGCTGCCAAATCATCAGTGAACCAATTTAACACACGTTTGTCTTTAGTCAAGTACAATTATGTAAAGCAGGCTGCAAGAAATTAGTAATTGTCACACAGCAAATTTCAACATTTAGTTTTGACCGTCTTTGCTGGGACTTGCTGAGTAAACAGAACATTAGCAAACAAAAACAACCTCTAAAAGAAGAATGAATAGCTTCAAGGAGATTCAAAAGACTCACATGTTCGTGAAGTCTTATCTGTGACAAAATGCTCCATCTATTGGTTAATTACTGTGACATTACATACTGGACCCCTTCCAACCTTGCATTCTCTAAATAGATTCCATAAAATGCTGAGGCCTGGGCTTTTTCTAAAAAGAAATGCAGTCTTTTATTCCATGGAATGAAATAAAAATTGTGACACATAGCATTTTTGCACACCTTATTTTGGAGAAAAATGAATTCTAAACCAGAATCCAGCTTCTATGTAGCTCTGGATTGCTGCTGCTGTTTTGTTATTATTATTGTTGTTCATTGCACAACCAGCCAGATGTTTACATTGGATTTGTCATATTTATCCACCCAAAGACCTAGGACAGGTAAATGTTATTGTCTGATGATATTAAAGATATTGTCACAGGCTGTCAGCTTTTCTAAGTAAAACTACCTTTTGCAATTGATCTATGATGATTTTGTCAATGCTGAGGGTGTTAAAAGTTATTGCACCTATTATTCTTGGTACTATTTTTGTTTTCTTTTGCTACAGTTGTTCCATTTCTATTTGCAGATCTTTGTATTTTGTGATTTCTCCTGTTTTTTCTCCTCTCTTCTGCTCTCTCTGCCACATCAACTATCCAATTTTTTTCTGTCTTTCACATTGAGAAGTCTAGGGCGCTAGGTGGCAGGCGCCAACATAATAAAAAAAACTGAAAAGTAGCAAAAACATATGTAAAACAAAACAAAAAGATTTAAAGACATACATATGTTAATAAACTGAAACATGATTCTTTACAGTCATCAGTAGCTCATCTGTATTAATCAAGTCGGCAAACTAATGAGTAGTTGACCCATTTGTTTGCCTTTCCATGCCAACCAGAAAGTCTTTCGACTGTAAGCTCATTTTTTCTCCAGAAGTCAACTCTCATGTGATAGAGATAGAATATAAGCATCTGAAACTCAACTTAATTTTGCTTCCATAATTGTGGTCTTAATGAAATGGAACAATATATTTAAATAAAGCAATAACTTCACTGAATCTTCAACAACATAAATGCAATGAGGTCATTTCTACAATGCTATTTCTTTTTTAAAAGGATATAATCTGATTATTATTATTATTATTATTATTATTATTATTATTATTATTATTATTATTATTAAACTTCTGTTTTATTAGTTAAGTAAAATTTGCATGTCTTACTGGCCCTGGTTAATTCTGCAAAGGCTCTGACCTAATTAATCCTCAACTGAGATACCACCAAGAATTTCAGGAGTTTTAGGGTAGATTGGTAAATTGAGCATCTCAAGACAATAGTACTTCAGTGTTGTTGACCAAAAAGCCTATACAGAGGTGTACCTGAATTTGCAGAATCAAAATAGAGCTGGAAAGGACCTTCAAGGTCTTCTAGTCCAGCCACCTGCTCAAGCAGGAGACCCTATACTATTTCAGACAAGTGACTGTCCAGTCTCTTCTTAAAAATCTCCAGTGATGAAGCATTCACAACTTCTGACGGCAAACTGTTCCAGTGGTTCTCATCTGTTAGGAAGTTTTTCCTTCATTCCAGGTTGCTTCTCTCCTTGATTGGTTTCCACCCATTGTTTCTTGTCCTGACCTTTGGTGCCTTGGAAAATAAGTTGACCCCCTCCTCTTTGTGGCAACCTTTCAAATACTGGAATGCTGCTATCATGTCTCCCCTAGTCCTTCTTTTCTCTAGACTAGATAATAAGAATTAAATCATACCCACAGTGAATGGCCAACAGGATATTGTGTGTTAAAGTGTATCAGTATCTGCAAAGTAAATGAAACATCAATTGATCAAAGATAGCAGAGTAGATTGAGTGGCATGCAAGTGGCATTCTGATTGGTGGAGTATTATGTATTCATAGGCTGATGGTATCGTTTGTACTAGGCATCAGATTTGGCCATGTATATCTGTATTGCCTATACTGATTCACCTCTTTCACCTTGATCCAGTAACTGGGCTATGGAAAATATATTGGGAGTTGAAGTTTCCCAAGACAGGAATGTAAGTTATAACAACAACCAACTGTCATCTACTGTAGTACCAAGCCTGAGAAATGCAGAGCAAGATGTTTGTAAATATATGGGAAATGCTGAATATAAATTGCAGTGGAATGCATCCTCATGATCACAGAAGGCAATCAATTGCTTTAAGTGGTTTCATTTCAACTCACAGTGAAAATACTCTGTATACTGGTTTGATTGGATATGTTATTATTTGGTGGTTTTCATCCAGGCTGCTTATGGCGTTATAGATTTTAGTAGTTTTTATTGTTTCATATTTGCAAATGGCCCAGAGTTTATGGGACTGAGTAGCTGCAATATATCTTGATCAATAATTAAAAGTAAGATAAAATATATTTTTAAAAATGCTTTATGAGAAACTATATAGGAAATAAAAAGTGAATTTTCTTGCAGGATTCAAAAAATCTTGGAATCTTACTGATCTGTATAGGAATGCAAGCAAACTAAGAATTAATATATATATAGAAATGATATAATCTAGAAATAGATTCATTTGTCCATTCTTGTTTCTTCAGGTAACGGGGCTATTATTCATAAATTAGAAATCTGGAATTTTTTGTCAGGTAGAGTGAATACATTTCATTCCCTTCCTAATATATCCATTATATTTCAGCATAGCAAAGATACCACTTAGCTAGTTTAGGTAACAAATTGTCTGAGTATACATTCTTATTTGCAAGTGCCATCTTATCTAATATAACTTTTTAGTTGTTTACATGTATTCAGGACAGACTAAATTCAGTGATAAAATTAAGATAACAGTTTTGCTTTAAATCACTGGGGATTCTATTTATGGCATTTGTTGCCCATTTAAACTTCCAGTTATATAGGTGATATATTAACATAACCATATACACATGAAATGATAAAGCTTTGCCATTAATGGGTAGTACTGTATGTTAGCCCAGATGGAAAGAGAATTGAAAAATACAGACTATGGAATGACAGAAAAGAAAAACCTAACCATTGTATCAATCTCCAAATTCCAGTAGTTTGGCAGTGGGTAATCCATGCTGTTTAATAGTAGAAAATCTTTCTCTAAAATGCCTGGAAGAAACGGAGATGGGGGAAGCCAACCAGGGTGTTCTTATAAAACAAAGCCTACATTTGTTTTGGCTAACTTGGGAGCACTTGAGGATAAGTTATTTTAGATTCCTGTCCCACATTTGTGCCATAGAGTGAAACTTCTTCCTTCACAGAAGCCTGATTTCACACCAGTTGTATACAGAGGCCCAGTTTTTATCTCCAGCTGCCGCAACAGGTTTTGTGACACAAAAGCAAAGGTTGTGCTGCAAAGTAACTGTGATAATCTGAGCTATAATTCAGCTTATTTACTGCATCAATGCAAATGAATAAAAATGAATTAAACAGAAAGGGAAATTGGACTCACAACATATTTTTTCCTCCTTCCCCTTGGCAATTCTCATTTAATTAACCACAAGGCAGCTGAATGAGTGTTTTCCTTTTCTCCATTTTGTTTAAATCTTGAATTTTAAAAGCTTTGGAGAAGAGTGAAACAGGAGGTAAAACAGCAGGACTTCTGGTGTTATTTATAAACTCAGTGCTGGAAACTATTTCAAGGTCTATAGCAGGATAACTCAAGCACCATTTATTTTCCTCAGTAATTTCAAGTGTGGAGGCTCAGTGACAGAGTTAATGGCACTGGAACTACATTAACTTCTTGATCACTTTGGCTTGATTTGACAAAATTCTTAGTGTATTGTCTATTGCTGAAGGCACAAATCGGTCACTTAATATCATGGAATGATGACAGTTCTAGAGATTGCAGCGTCTGAAATGAAAAATTGAAATTATGCATGCCGGCCATGCAAATTTTGCCTTTAAAAATGGGGGAAGGAGGAGCCACAACTAAAAATCTACTTTCACTTATTCTACATCAGATCTATAAGGCCAAATCCACACTACATTTAGTAATAAAACTAAGAATCAAGATTGCAAAGATAATGCTCTTGGTTTGCTTTTGTGGGGGAGAATTAATGCTTGGAGGGAAAAAAAGCTTTACTGTTTTCACATTATGTCACAGTTTCTGTGAAATGACACACACACACAGCTCCTAGTATCAGATTTTGCAGTCCATGGAATGCCTCTGATTTTTCATCAGTTTAAAGTAAGCCTATATTTAATGCCAATTACACTGTAAGCCCTGAAATAGCTTTACATAGTTTTGTTAACACAGAGGTCCCAGCAATGTTGGGAGGGGGCAAAGAAAATACTAATTCTGCGGCTGTTGCATTGGGATCAATGCCGCCTTAAAAATATTTAATATAATTCCCAATCACCAAAAAAAAAATTTAGAATTTCAGTTAGGGTAAGCTAATGAAGAAGAAAAGTGCCAAACATTTTTAATAATCTATTGAAGCATTATTGAAGATGGTTACAGCATAGAAGCACCCACAGAGAAAATACATCTCTTGAGTTTAAAAAGCAGGGACTGTCTTGAATAGCAGAAAGCCAGTAATTCATGAAGGTTATCTATTTTTCAAGGTACCAGCCACAGATCAGCCTCCTTTCAATTATTAAGCATTTTATTAGAGCGGACAAAACCGATTATGGAACAAAACAGAAATTCTGAAATTCCTAATTGTGCCAAAGAAAACTTTGCTTCTGTCAGTGGAGACAAAAGAATTTTAGACTTGTTCAGTAGTGATGCTTTAACTAAAGAAATAAATATATTTATAAAATATTTTATTCCAGCTGAATCTCAGATTGCTGGGTAGCTTGAATCAGCCTCCTATGTACTGTTTTTAAGCCTGCAGAAGGCTAGAATTTGGGTACTCCCAGGGAGAAAAAGTAAGATTGATTGATGAAATTTATTTTTCTTCCATCTCTCAGGTCAGGTGACTCTGAGCGGGCAGACTTCCTGCATAATGGTTTTAGTTTACTTATTATATTTTAAGTTATCCCTTGGCTATACAGAGCCTGCCAAGCACTTTGGAGCTGCAAATGGTCATTGTTAGGGTGGCACGTGGCTTGACTTTTTAAACACCCAAATCAATTAAAAATGAAGCTGCTTAGTCCATCTACTTACTATTCAATATCAACAGCACTCACATCTCTCTCCAGATTTCCATGCTCTTCAAACATTCAAGACAGCTTGCTATCCCTAATTTGTGAAAGCAGTGGATAATGCAAATTCAGATTTATCAAACAACATGTTCCCACATTTTATGATCCTCCTACCCTTCCTTTTATTGATTATGTGCCATCAAATTGGTGTGAACTCTTGGCAACCACACAGATTGATTTTCTGCATGATAATATACTGTAGTTTTTCTCCATGAAAATCATGGATTGTTTTATTACAATATTTTTATTTGTAGGCTGCTTTGTTAGACTCTATGTAAAAAAAATCAACAACATGTGTTTGTGATACATTAGAATTAACTCTGGGAGGCCGAAAATACTATCTGGGAATTCGGGGGGGGCGGCCTTCAGTGCCAGCACACCTGTATTTTTCCATGTTGATGAAGATTACACACCAATGGCTAAACTAAATATGTGTCTTTCTCTCTGCCCCCTTGGCTTAAAAGCAGGCATCTGAATCCGGGGCCTTTAATGTGGAACATCTTAGGACAAGTAAGAGATAAGGGAGGGCGTTCTCTGTGGGTGCACCTGACCTTTGGAACCGTTTACCGGTTGAGCTCCGGATGGCTCCCGACCTTCGCTCCTTCCGACGTGATCTAAAAACCTATTTGTTTGAACAATCCGGCCTGGTCTGATGGGTTTGGGTTTTAATTATTGTTTTAATATAATTTATTTTTACATTTGGGCACTAGGGTTTAATTTGTTTTTAATTTTGTATTTTGGTTATTTTAGTATTTATGGCCCTGTTCACCGCCCTGAGTCCTTCGGGAGAAGGGTGGTATACAAATTAAATTAAATTAAATAAATAAATAAATAAATAAATAAATAAATAAATAAATAAATAAATAAATAAATAAATAAATAATGTGAAGAAAAGCAAGCAAGCTTTTGCACTTCAGAACCTGCTAAATATATCCTCTATCACTGTCGATGACTCTGCCTCTCCTTCTCTTATTCAGGAGAAAATAGTTTATAGTATATACCTTACTGTAATTAAAACAGAAAGAACATTCAGCTCTAAATGTTAGCTACCCTGGGAGTAGAGAGCTGAAGGGAAGCCCTTTCTCATATTGCATCTCCTGTTGGCCCAGGGTCTCCTGGGAAGATGCACCTTCTCTATCTTCTGGGAGGAACTTTGTGGTTCCATCCAGTGGAACTCTGGCTATTTTAATATTTGCTTTCATTTATCTTTTCCTCTTTTGTTTTCCTTTGAATTTACTTTAAACGCAGGTTTTGAGACCACCCAGACTACTTGTCTGTTAGGATGATGTGCAATAGACATGAATTCATCCCATATTTCAAAATAGTAAAGCATTAAAAGAGAAATGCAGTGCAACATTTAGATGCCAAATAACCAATAAATGTAATTATTATTATGCATTGGATTGAACCCATCCCATTATCTTCACACAGAAATATGATACTGCTCCTATGGCACCTGGTTGAAACTCTTCTACTTAAACAGATATTTTATGCACCATCTCAGGCTTCCTGTCAGTTTTCTTCACTGCAACATCTTTTGGGAGCTGATTTGTGTCATGTTTCCCAGTTTTGCAGATGCTCTGAGCTATGGAATCATTAAGCTCCCAATAAACTCTTGGAAGCTAATGTGATTTTGGTCCAGACCACAATATCATTCATGACACATGCCAAGAATTTCTTGGATTGCCGCAAATAATGGTTTCAATTTAACTAGGATGCTATTAAGCAATTCAAAGCCAAAGGCAAATTTTCATTTATTTCAGGGGAGCAACGTTTAGCATCAGGGTAAAGGAAAAATTAAGCACTTTGGCTAGGGGTCAAACGTCTAGGAATGAATAATTCTGTCCATTTTATTTCCTTCAATTTTGTCATTTTTGAGAATGTGCCAATTTTTGTTCCTCTCAATTTTCCCTCCTTTAGTGGGATTTGTTGCATAATGTATTTGCTTGAGGTTGACTTTGGGGTTTTTTTTTTGGGGGGGGGGTGTTAAAATATCTGTAATAAAATTGTATGTCCTTTTTTGTGTGTATGCTATTTTCCAAACAGATCCGTTATTTTTATTAACATATGTTATGGGCCTATTTGCTTATTTTGTTTTGGTTAGCAAACTGCACTGCAAAATTTTGAATGACAACTAAATGCTGATTTATGTGGAGGATTTTGAAAAAAATGATGACATACCAGGCATTATCTTATATGACAAGCCTTGAGCTTTCATAAGCATGACTTTGGAATAACTTTGTAAAGTAAAATAGTGTCCTTGTTCCTATACAGAAAGGTAAAAAAAGTTCAAGATGGTGGCTACAACTATGTGATCAAGATTCTGGCATCTTGATTTCCTTGAGCACCTCCATCCCATCCCATCTGCAGAATTCATCCTTTGAAATCAGTAAAAATAAAAACAATGAACTCCAGGATATAAGAAAAAATTCTTCTTTATTGCTGAGCTTCCATCAACAAGCTGTTGACATCATCAGAGCAAGGGCTGAATTCAGCCCTTGCTCTGATGATGTCAACAGCTTGTTGACAAAAGCTTAGCAATAAAGAAGATTTTTTTCTTATATCCTGGAGTTCATCGTTTTTATTTTCACTGATTTCAAATGTCTACACCTGGGATTCCAGTTTTTAAATTTATTAAATAAATTCATCCTTTGTAATTTTAGAATTAATGTAGAATTTAAAATTTAAATCTGTTTAAGCTGCTAATAAGATCATCCATTGTAAAACCCTCCAATAAATTCATAGAATACTTTTAAATAGTTTTAAAAAGTTATTTGATACCATCCCATCATCGTTTTGATTATTGGAACAATGCTAAAATTATGTTGCATTCTAGTATTTTTTTTTTAAAGAAAGAAGAGCTTTTTAAAAAATCCAAAATCATGGGACTGCACCAAATAACAAACAGTGATTTCTGGATGCTCGATCTGAATGTCATATTTTTGTAAGAAGTCACCAAGGTACAGACTGGGAGAGAAGAGTCTCTCATCATGCTAACTGTAATTCTTGAAAATTCATTAATGCAGATATCATTCTTTGGGAATCAGTTGGCAAAGTTTCAGTAGAAACTCCTGTCTTCCTCCCATAAGTCTCTGCCTCTTCAGAGACCACCGCGGAAACACCCTCTTCTGAAATTCCTTCTACTTAACTCTAAAGCAGTGAAATCATGTTTTGTATTTCGGTATTTTGGTATTTATTGCCCTGTTCACCGCCCTCAGTCCTTCGGGAGAAGGGCGGTATACAAATTAAATTAAATAAAAATTAAATAAAATGTTTACACCCAGGTTACTGCAATGGTTCCCCTTAAGACCGGTCTCGTCCTCTTTCCAACCACATCCCAAGAGGAGGAGGAGGAGGAGGAGGAGGAGGAAGAGGAAGAGGGATTTTGTTATTTTCTCAGTGTTTCCAAGCACAGATGGCAAAATCTCTAGTTAGAAAGAGATTTAACCAGAACATGTCTCGGGGTCTCATACCTCTGAGGACCATATTCCCTAAAATAAGTCTAGGGGGAATAATAACATGATAAATAGAATCATCAACATTTTAAAAATAATTAATCAGCATTTTTATTTGCATTTAATCATGCAAAACTGATTCAAATTATTCCAGTCATTCTGGAGTGGCAAAAACAAGCAGAGTGACTTGAAAACATTTTACACACCTTATGGAAAGTAGAACAATCATAACCATAGGTTTACAACCTACCCATCATCCTGTAGAACGTCTGCTTCTTAAGGTTTTCTCCCATTCCAAGGAGTGGGAAGAAATTAATTTAGACTGGTGTTTCTCAACCTCAGCAATGTTAAGATGTGTAGACTTCATCTCACAGAATTCCCCAACCATTGTGTTTAAAATTTAAAGAAAACATGGTTTAGACAACAAAGTAGCTGGTTAAATTTCCCAATGGATCAGGAGGAATGGAAAAGGCCTGGAGGCATGGAATGCTTTCAAGCCTAATCTGTTGCCAACCTAGCTCTGACTTGGCTGGGATCAGAGGATGGTCTGACCTCAGAAAAAACAACAACAATAGAAGCTGAGAGGAAAGCACTGGATTCCATCCTTTCCTTTCCAGGTTATCTCCTTCTATATTTCTGTGTCTTTTCTCAAACTATCAGATTACAGATTTACTATCTCAGAGTTAATGAAACATAATCTAAAAGATTCTGTCTAAATTTATAAAACATTCACATGACAAGGAAATCTCATTGTGCTATTCTCCACAGGTGCCAGTTTGAGTAATGATATCACTAAATACTTCTGGTTTCACCATTCCCAAGGTGACACAATGACGGTTCAGGATCCAGTCAAAATGAATCTCTGTGCTGCCCTTTGGACTGTTGTGTCTTATGTGATTGCTGATATGGAGGAGAAGGTACCGGTGTAGTTCAAAAATAAATCAAGAAAAAGTATTGATTGTTTTGGCACAGACCAAGAATGCAACTGATCTAGCCCTCTGCTGAAACTCTAGGTTTCTTCCAAGAACTAAACTTTTCTTGATTCAACTCAGAACATGTCCTTTTATCATGTGTACTTATTTTGAATTGTGTGTCTAATACCTTCTTCTTTGGACAACTTCCTGATGCTTAGTTTCAGTGCTTTGTTCTTGTTGTTATTGATCCTTACTCAACAATATCATAAAAGCTGCTGATTATTAAGTTACCCTTTGGTCTGCTGAATGCTTAAAATAAATATAGTATTATGCATGAACTCCAGAGTCTACCCATCTGTCAAAACCTGCCTCCTCCCCAGGCTCACCCCACATTAGACAGAACAATCTGTGGTTGGTTTTCTACTGATAGAAAAGGGATGCTCAGGGAAAGGGTAAATAAAGTCAGGGCAATCCACCAAACCACCTTCCTTATGTTGTCCCTTTTTAAAGGATAGCACCGCTAGCTGACCTCATTACTGAGAGAAAAAGGTTCAACAGTTAGGACAGCAAATGTTATGGTGGGGCAACATATATTTTTATTAACCTGACTCTCTGACTGTGCCCAGAGGCAAAAACTAGTGTAATTGTACCAAGGAAAAATCTACTTGAAAGGTTCTATACACAGAGAATCAAGAGAACCTCTGGCTCCATTCTCCAATGATGAGATAATCTCAATAAGTAGATATTTAGCTCTGAGGTCTGCATCTCTTTCTCAAATGTACTGAAAATTTAAGTGTCCCTCTTTGAACCATGTTTTTATGGCCAAATATTATTATTTGGGATGCGGTGGCTCAGTGGGTTAGGATGCTGAGCTTGTCGATCAGATGGTCGGCAGTTTGGCGGGTCGAATCCCGAGTGCCGTGTAACAGAGTGAGCGCCTGTTACTCGTTACTTTCGTCCAGTCTCCAACCTTCGCTTTCTTGCGAAGGTTGTTGAGAGTGTGGTGGCGCATCAGCTCCCTCTGGTCCTGGATGAAGCGGATTATCTGGATCCGTACCAATCGGGTTTCAGGCCCGGGTACAGCACGGAGACGGCATTGGTCGCTCTGGTGAATGATCTCTGGAGGGCTCGGGATAGGGGATGTTCCTCTGTCCTAGTCCTATTAGACCTCTCAGCGGCTTTCGATACCATCGACCATGGTATCCTGCTGCGGCGTCTCAGGGGATTGGGAGTGGGAGGCACGGTTCTTCGGTGGTTCTCCTCCTATCTCCTGGGACGTTCGCAGTCGGTGTTGGCAGGGGGGCAGAGATCGGCCCCTAGGTCTCTCGTTTGTGGAGTTCCTCAGGGGTCGGTTCTCTCGCCTCTCCTGTTCAACATCTACATGAAACCGCTGGGTGAGATCATTCGTGGTTTTGGAGTTGGGTATCATCAATATGCTGATGATACCCAACTTTTTATTTCGACCCCAAACCACCCCAGTGATGCCCTCGCTGTGATGTCCCGTTGCCTGGAGGCGGTTCGGGTCTGGATGGGGAGGAACAGACTTCAACTCAACCCTGACAAGACTGAGTGGCTGTACATTCCGGCATCCCGGGACATTCAAAATGTTCCATCTCTCTTTATGGGGGGTGAGTCTTTACCCCCCGTGGATAGGGCGCGCAACTTGGGAGTCCTCCTAGATTCGCGGCTTACCTTAGAAGATCATATAGTAGCCGTGACTAGGGGGGCTTTCGCTCAGATTCGCCTGGTGCGTCAGTTGCGGCCCTATCTAGACCGGGATGCCTTGTGTACGGTCACTCATGCGCTCGTGACCTCTCGTCTTGACTATTGCAATGCTCTCTACATGGGGCTTCCCTTGAAGACCACTCGGAGGCTCCAACTGGTACAGAATGCGGCCGCGAGAGTTGTCTTGGGAGTTTCCCGGTACTCCCATGTTACACCTTTGCTCCGCGAGCTGCATTGGTTACCAGTTGTCTTCCGGGTGAGGTTCAAGGTCTTAGTGATGGTTTTTAAGTCCTTACATGGCATGGGTCCGGAATACCTCGGGGATCACCTGCTGCCGGCGTCAACTCCCCTCCGCCCTGTGCGTTCCCACAGAGAGGGCCTCCTCAGGGTGCCTCCGGTCAGAGAATGCTGGCTGGTGGCCCCCAGGGGGAGGGCCTTCTCTGTGGGCGCCCCGGCTTTGTGGAATCAACTGCTGGTTGAGCTCCGGATGGCACCGGATCTCCGCTCCTTCCGGCGCGGGTTAAAGACCCACTTATTCGAACAAGCTGGCCTGGCCTGATGGGGAGTTAATTTAGGGTTTTAAATATTTGTATATTTTATTGTTTTATTTTGGGCATTAATTTAATTCTATTTTAACTTTTGTATTTTTGTATTTTTATTATATGCCCTGTTCACCGCCCTGAGTCCTTCGGGAGAAGGGCGGTATAAAAATTTAATAAAACGTAAACGTAAACGTAAACGTCCCAGCTTCTGCCAACCTAGTAGTTCAAAAGCACGTAAAAATGCAAGTAGAAAAATAGGGACCACTACAATGGGAAGGTAACAGCATTCCATGTGCCTTTGGCGTCTAGTCATGCCGGCCACGTGACCACGGAGACGTCCTCGGACAAGCGCTGGCTCTTCGGCTTTGAAACAGAGATGAGCACCGGCCCCTAGAGCTGGAAACGACTAGCACACATGTGCGGGGGAACCTTTACCTTTACCTATTATTATTTAAACTTTCTGAAAGATGTAACTATTTGATCCTCTACAGAATGTCCATTGTACAAGCTGGCACTTCTTGCTTGCTGTTATATTCCCACATCTAAATAATCTCAATTGAATCATTGGCTCAGCATCTTGTTTACTTTTTGCTTGCCTGGATGATTGCCCAGACACTAAATGTTGCAAAGGTCCTTAACACGTGGTCCCCCCACATTGTAAGAGTGTATAGTGAGATGAACATGTTATTGTAACATTTAAATGCTGGTGGAATTCGAGAGAAATATATTATGTCTGCAGTCTTCATTGTAGTGCTGTGAATCCTGCTACCACAATCCCTGTGTGTGTTTTGGTTCCCATTCCTTTTATTTTTGTTCATTTGTTTTAATAAATGAAAATATTTGGAAGGCTGGCATGCTGTAAAATGTGGCATCAACCGTCATTGCAATCCACCTTTCCAAGAATACAACAAAGAAAAATGCAGCTAATTGAGGTAGGCCCTGGAGAGAATTAACAAAGGTAAGTTATTTCACCTAGCCATGGTGAAAGGGGTGAATTTTGAGGATCTGTAGGGGTAGCATAGCCATAGAGCAAACATATACTCAGCCTGTGTATTTTGTGTTTTAAAATATGTACAAACCTTCTTCAGCTTATTCGTAGGGCTTCTATTTGTGCTCTGCAAGAATCCAGGCAGACACAAGATGGTAGCAAAGAGAACACAAACACTCTCTGCTGCCACTTAGTCAGCTCAGCTAGGACAGCCTATTTGTTCATTATTATTCTGATTGCCTTTTCATTGTTGTTGTTGTTAGTTGCGAAGTCGTGTCCGACCCATCGCGACCCTATGGACAATGTTCCTCCAGGCCTTCCTGTCCTCTACCATCTTCTGGAGTCCGTTTAAGCTCACGCTTACTGCTTCAGTGACTCCATCCAGCCACCTCATTCTCTGTCGTCCCCTTCTTCTATTGCCCTCAATCTTTCCCAGCATTAGGCTCTTCTCCAGTGAGTCCTTCCTCCTCATTAGGTGGCCAAAGTATTTGAGTTTTAGCTTCAGGATCTGGCCTTCTAAAGAGCAGCCAGGGTTGATCTCCTCTAGGACTGACCGGTTTGATCGTCTTGCAGTCCAAGGGACTCGCAGGAGTCTTCTCCAGCACCATAGCTCAAAGGCCTCAATTCCTTGGTGTTCAGCCTTTCTTATTGTCCAACTTTCACAGCCGTACATTGCAACTGGGAAGACCATAGCCTTGACTATACGCACTTTTGTTGACAGGGTGATGTCTCTGCTTTTTAGTGTGCTGTCTAGATTTGCCATGGCTTTCCTCCCGAGGAGCAAGCGTCTTTTAATTTCTTGACTACAGTCTCCATCTGCGGTGATCTTGGAGCCCTTTTCATAGCATGAATATATTTTGCCTGATTTTTCCTTAAGCATAAGTGCCCCATGTCTATGCATTGTCTGAGTCTGTGCATGTTTTTCTGAGCATCCCCAGTCACCCTCTATAATATATAATATTTATATATGTTGTGCTTTAAAGCAGCCAACTAATGCAGTTTGATGTTTGGACTTAGATCCCACTAAATCTAACTCTTGAAGATTCTTCCCAAGTTACTTTTCAGTTCTTTTTGTCCACTACTAGTTTTAGTGAATGTAATCAATTGGTGTGATATCCTTGTGATTATGGCATGGGTATATAAATTTTCAGAGGTACCTGTCAACCATCGATCGATAACTCTAACCCATCTGGCAGGGTTGAGGAAAGCAGGAGATAGCTGAAATAAGCAGACATAAACAATTGCTGTGTGAAACCGACTGGAGGGGAAAACTTTTCAGCAGGCAAAAAGGGAACAAGAACTACATTTCTTTCAGTATGATCAGTTTGTGAAATAAGCATTTTATACTATCAAGTCACAGGAAAAAAGCTGTTTTTTGAGTTGGCAAGCTCTCTCATAGCCAGCTTTTTTGTGAAAGGTCCTATGACATCAACTCCGAATGAGTCACTAATTTAAATTGTCTCATACATTTGAAATGTTGTTACCTTGCTTACATAATATGCATAAATATATAATTGAGTTGTGTGGTTCATCATGATTCAGTACAATTTATAAGAATATAATGTATGTAATCATATTGTCATTGTTCAGTTCATTACAAGCATATTTTATTATGTTGCACTATTGATATTACTTAAACCAAATGCTAGCTGAATTTCTGAAATACAATAATTAAACTGATCTTACATTAATAACTTATTTCAAATCTACCTGACTACATGGCAGCCACTACACAAGAACTGACACATGTATATCAGGCAGAGTACAATATTTTCGTAAGTTTGGCAGCATCTTGCTTGTTCTTGTATCTATCCTGTCTGCATTCTGAAATGCAGGACAAAGAAAAAGAACCTTATTCCAACCTTACAGAAAACTCGTGAGGATGGAAAATGGGAGAAAAGCTTCTGTTTGATTGAGTGAGCCTTTCCTTAAACAAGTTTAGTTCTGGAAATATTCTGTTACGCGGCACTCGGGATTCGACCCACCAATGGTACTTAGATGGAAAGCTGATGATAAGAGGAGAGGCTTTCTGATGAGGAAAGCACTCTGCAAATGCCATATAACCAATCCAGCAACATCAATTATTAGCAAGTCCAGTAGGAAGAATCCTTGGGCTTTGCCATTCTCCAAACCTGCAAATGGTAATATGACTTGTACACAGATCCTATATCAAGGTGATATTGGCTTCCTAACAACATTGAGAAGTGAAGAAAACCCTTAGAGTAATTAACATTATCAGTGTAACAAAACTTAAGGTAACTTATCTTCTGCATTTGGGCAAAATTAGGGTTTAATTTGTTTTCAATATCTGTATTTGTGCATTCTGATATTTATGTCACTGTTCACCGCCCTGAGTCCTTAGGGAGAAGGGCGGTATACAAATCAAATCAAATCAAATAAATAAATAAATAAATAAATAAATAAATAAATAAATAAATAAATAAATATTTGGGAACCTTCTGGGCCAAAAGCTATTCTGGCCTATGAAGTCAATTCATCTGGACATAGAGATTCCAGCAAAGCTTCTCCACATTTTCCACAATCATCATTAGGTGCCTGACACTTCGAGGCATCCCAACTAGACCTAAGCAGTTTACAGAGTCAGCATGTTGCTGACAACCTGGGTCCTCTTTTTACCGACCTCAGAAAGATGGAAGGCTGAGTCAACCTTCAGCCAGTGAGAATCAAGCTGCTGGTAGTTGGCAGAATTAGCCTGCAATACTGCATTCTAATCACTGTGCCGCCACAGCTCTATCGTAACTGGGTAGTAGAGAAAGTAGTTTTACCTAGTTCTGATCCTTTTCATTCTTCACCAAGAAACTTCATTTTCAACTATGCTCAAGGAGAAATTAAGCCGATGAGCTCAATATTCGCACTGTATATTTACTCTGATAGATCATAGCCTGACTTTATTTATCCTTAGTCCAAGGAACTGGACAATTTAGCTTTGAGATTACTTGAGCTCTGAACATTTCACCTAATTATATAAAATTATATCCTGTTGCGAAAGCTATTGGCTAATTTAAGAGTCAAACGTATGAATCACATATTTCAGTGCTGCAGGCATCAGTTAGTCCCTAAATTTCCAACTATGTATTTACTTAAGCTTCATTCATAAAGATCTGGGCCACTTCCATTTATCCATTACTGCCAGTGGGCATCAAAGTATTCTCAACATCCATAGCTGCCTCATGAAATATACATTTCCTTCAACTGTACCCAAATGACTAATTTTCTGCTCTTTATTGATTAGCATAATAAAAATCTCATGACAACGAGACATAGAAATGTTACCATTTATTGCCAGTTGAAGTGAGCAATGTTTCCTGCATAAAAATTAACAAAGCAAATGTCTATGTTCTCCCAGATGCATTGCATGAATGCAAGACATTTCTTAAATCAAAAATGTTACTTAGGTGCTTGCAGTTTTCCCTTCTGTGCGAGGTGTCCACAGGATGTAGTCACTCCAAAGAGTTAAGATAATCAAGTACAGTGGTGTACTCATTTGAGCTGTGGTGCTGGAGAACACTCCTGCATATTCCTTGGATAGCAAAGGTGACTAACAAGTATTGGAGCGCATAACACAAGATATGTCAGTAGAAGGCAAAATTACGAAACTGTGTCTCACTGACTTTGGCCATGTCATGAGTGTAAATTTACTGAAGAAAGCAATTATATTTGGAAGAGTAGGGGTAAAAAAAAATCAGGCTGCCAAAGAACATGGTAGTTGGACACCATCAAAACTGACACTAGCCAGAGCATAGAAAAACTCAAAAGAAATAGGGCAAGATGAGAAGACATGAGAGATCTGGCCCATAGAATTGTCAAGAGTCAGACTCAACTGAATGGATAGCATCATCATCATCATAACAATGGTGTG
This sequence comes from Vipera berus, assembly GCF_964194415.1. Lineage (NCBI taxonomy): Eukaryota > Metazoa > Chordata > Lepidosauria > Squamata > Viperidae > Vipera > Vipera berus. Next base: position 192,446,148 of record NC_138204.1, read on the forward strand.
ATTGTAGCTCTACCTGTTTTCTATGTGTATCACATGTGCAATGCACACTGACCACAATAACAACAAAAAACACAGGCAAACCTTTCAATGCCACATTGTAGCCGCTATCTTGAGTTTTTTTCTATCATACCCTTCCGACACTCTTTTTCTGATTCAGAAAAATCAAATTAAATTTTTGTTATAACAGTAGAGGAATGTCCATTATGCAGCACTTGTTGAATAAACTATGTCAAAAGCAAACATAATCCAGTCAGTGATGTACTACTACATTATTTATAGAGAGAGAGTAAAACTGATTTTTTTTCCTCTTTGGGGACCCAGGGGATGAACCCTAAAGCAGACATGTCAAACACAAGGCCCGGGGGCCGGATCCGGCCCGCGAAGTGGTTTCATGTGGCCCGCGAAGCCATTCTGGAAACAGTGAGGGAACGGCCCCCACTGCCTTGGCCCTGGCCCAGAGACCCTCCTCCTGCCAGAAACCCTCAGATCTGTCCCACTCCTGCCCAGGCCCTCATAGGCACCCTTGATGCAAATGATGTAGAGCTGGCCATGCCCACCCAGTAGGCCATATGCACTCTAGCCACGCCCACCCAGTAGGCCACGCCCACCCTGGCCATACCCACCTGGCCCCCTGAGGGCAACCGCAATGCTGATGCGGCCCTCAATGAAATTGAGTTTGACACCCCTGCAAAGGATTCAGTGATTCAATGCTAGGCATTTTTCATTGGCTAGGCAAAGAACAAGATCATTCCATCTTTCCATTCCATTTGAAAAAACAGCTGGTCAGAATGACGTTGGCATATCTCCATCTAGATTAGAGGCAGGTTGCATGGCACATGGCTCTGGCCTCCAGCACCTGTTTCTCTCTCAATGTCTTCTGCCTGAGACCAAGCCCTCAGTTGATCGAACACAAGATGGGATTTTTAAAAGGTCACATATGGCCTTCAGTTCTTTTTTATAGTTCAAATAACTTCTGAGAACACCTAACAGGCCACTGAAGCTATTGCTGCTTGAGGGCACAACTTCTGTTTTTCAAACCCACACTACAATAAGGCTTTCCAAGACTCTGGTTTACTTTAACAAACAAAAAAAATCAACCTTATAAAAGGAAGTTTCTGACTGATAATATATTGCAGAGTAAATTTATTTGCATTTGATACACTACTGTATCAAAATAAGTTAAGCTTTATTGGTACATGTCCTCTAATTATATAGACCTAGTTAATATAATGAAATATTTACATTTATTTCTTGGGCCTGAGATCAACTGTGTTTAAAATACTTCCTGATGCATTAAACTAAAGAATTTCTGCTCTCTCTACTTTCTCCTCCTTTATAATAATTAGGATTTCTTCACAGGGCACTTTAGTTTTATCTTTTTTCAGGCAATTCTGCCTTTGCCAGAAATTTTTGGCTTGGTTAACTTGTGTAAATGAAGTGTTTTGTGCCTGAATGTGCCTGGATGAAACTATCCTTGCTCTCATAAGGATGCATAGCAACAAAACAGTCCAATCTGAACATATTTTATTGCAAAGCCATTTTTACTTTGTAAAATCTAATGAATGAAGGCATTTTTGCTCATGAAAACCAACCTATATACTCTGATCACACTTCAGGTCTTCTAGCCTTCTCCACCCCATCACAAACTCTATTTTTATTTATAAATTTGGGATTTAAAATTTTTATTTAATTAAAAAAGGACTTGATAAATTAGGAATGAAATTCCTATGCACTGGGGAGCTATGATATTATGCCAAATTGTCACAATAATTGTGATTCAGCTGACACGCTGCAGCTGGCTACGCTTGAATATACATTTCCTGCTTGAGCCAGAAGGAATGTTTCTGGCTCTCTTTACAGTGTAATTTGTACTTTCTGCTAGGTAATATTTTAAATTTACTTATCCATGACTATTTGGTTCTAATGAACCACTTACATACACATTTTCTTATCTTATGTTCCTTATCTGAGGGCATTTGTGTCTAATGACAGTTGCAATAATGGCAATTACTTTTCTGTTGAGCTTCATTTAAGTGGATTGGTTTAGTAAACAATTTCTCAGCTGTAATTCTACGGGTGTCCCTCCAGAGAATCCTGGCTCTGGACCAGTAGAATGTTTGAGATGCCTCCTCTGCTAAGAAAGTTTAATCTCAGAGGGGGAGGTCCAATCTTGGGGGGGGGGGAAACCCATCACTTTTGTGATCCTTGTCTTCCTAAGTATTTCTTCTTTTCCTTAATAGAAACAAAAAGCATGCATTAATGGTACTCTGGGTCATTTAAGATGCTTAAAAGCCATAGTTTGCTTGTACCTTAGCCCAGAAGTATCTTGAAATGCCACAGATCCTTTAGACAAAGATTTTAAAAAATGATTTAGGTTCATGAATTGAGGTTCATGGCTGGGTAGAAGTTTGAACCTGGAATGATCCAGTTGCAGCTCAACATATTTATCTAACTTTCATACCATATGTGACATGGGTACAAGCAATACTCTTGCTTCATTGTACAGGTACTGTGGAACCAAGATACGTATAACAGATCTTAAAATAAATTGTATTTTATAGGTATCTACAAAATCCCCCAAATCCAAATATTCATCTAAATGTTTGGTGGTGAGTATTAACATTGTATGGAGAACTAGACTGCAGATGCTGGACCGATCCTCTGTATCGCCACCTGCTCATCCCATCTCTTGCCCCTTTTTAGTGTAAAACTCCCCTCAGACCTTGTTCTACACAAAAATCAAAGAGATTGGCAAAGGGCAGGTATGTATAAGTAATCCAATGTGTTCAGTCAAGCATGAGCAAAGGGCCAAAAGGTATTGTGAAAAAGCTATGAAAGATAAAGTAAATATCAACTAATCATGATGGGGAAGCTGGTTGATGGGCAAATGCATCAACCTCTTTTCCTTTTGATAATATCTCACATATGCAACTGAGATCATATTCATTTTACTGAGGTTAAAGGAATGCAGTGGGGAAGAGAATTCCTTAATCTTTTTTTATACTGGGTAGTTTAGGTTGGAGTTTTTGCTTTTGTTTTTTGGTTCTGTTTTAGTTGTTTAAGTAAATCACCGATGGGTGATTTATAAGATGAATTGCTCCAAAGTATCATTTTTCAAGCCCTTCATTCCTGGGTCAGCATTTCATAACACAGAACAGTTGAAAATGCACATTATTAATAATTATCCCACATGTATACCTTTTAGACTTGGAGGTGCTGTTTAGATGCTGTCATCACATTTGATTATTAGTAAAATCCAATATTTTCCTGCAATGTATCATTGCATTGTAAATACTGAAATATAAAACCGAGACAGAACACCAATGAACTATACTGACAGCATTCACAATGTCTCCAAAGTGGGGGGGGGGGGAAAGAACAAATATTTATTTGATTTCTGTATTGTTATCTATGGTTTCCTCCATTTCTGTCACAGATTCCATGTGTTATTTTAAAGTTTCCATTTAAGGTAATATATTAGATGAAAATATCAGCCATTGGCAAACTTTACAAGGTGAGATTCTAATACACAGTATATAATCTACGTTAGAAGCAGGCAGGTTCTGTTGGTTTAAGTAATGTACCAAAACTAATGTGGCACAACAGAAGCAGATAAGACCAAGACCTGCGTTGGGAGACGTTCTGGAGCAGTAAAGAATAAAATAACATCTTCTATATTCCCAAAGTTCAAAACAAAGAAAAAGGGTAAGATTTATATTCTCACCACATATCCAGTGTTTATTGATATGCAAGGAAAGAACCATTTTCCTAAACAGGAATAAAAGTCTGGCATCCCTTTCTCAGGTTTTTCAAATGAAACTTCGAGTTTGCACAGGTTTTCCTTCAGATGGATGGAAGTAACTATTTATCACAACACAACATATATCAATCAAGTGGGACACCAGGAACCTCTGATCCAGAAACATTTATGCACAAAATTTATCTATGCAATGACAGAGAGTACAAGGGGAAGCATATCCTTTCCCCTAAACAAACATATGTAACTGCACTCTCACAGATACTATGTTGGAACACATGGGAAAAAATGCAGTGCAGAAGCTCATTTAGTGATGGCTCAGGAAAAAAAATACGACTAAATATTATTATTTAAATGTATATGCCTAGCTCCCAGAAACCTTCTAATTCTATTAGAGCAGGGGTGTCAAACTGCCGGCCCACAGGCCGGTTTCATCATACTGAAGCTGCGCCCACCCCATTGCCGGCAATGCAAAAAGTCACAATACGTCATGACACGTCACATGATGTGGTGAGTTGACACCTGTGTTTTGGAGTATAACTCCCATGATCTCTATCCAGCATGATTACCATAGGATGTCTCCATCTAAGTAAAATGTAGGAAGGTCCTGCTAACAAAGGGATGTTTTCATCATAGACCCAGATAGTGAGCTTTCTTATTGATCAGCCTCATTTTTAAAATAATCTTACCCTGTTTGGAGGGACTGCACCTTCTCTACTAAGCTGCCAAAGAGCTCTGAAGATATGGTTTTCAGAGGACCTTGGAGGATAAAGCAGAAAGTTGATTACTGTGGGGATGAAGACACAGCAATGTGATGCATTGGGAACAGGTTATTGATTTGTTGGAGGGTTTTTGGGGGAGTTATTTTACTGTTTTAATTCCATTTCTGCAGGCTACACAGTTTTCAGATGTAGAAACCAAGGGAAAATAAATACAGATAAATGAATAAAAATACTGTAAGACTTGCAAATTGCAGGAGAGATCATCCAAAGGTTTTGGAGACTGCAGGGCTGCCGAATGCTGGAGTAACAAAATAGCCAAATTTTACAGTGAAATTGAATTATTTTTTTAACCAACAGCCTTGGGCCCCCATATAACTAGCTAAAATTATAAAATTAGAGAATATATAATAGCAGGCTTTCTCAAACTGTTGTTCCCAGATGTGGGGTTTTTTTTCATATCCTCATATCCAGTTAGCATGGAAAGAAATGGTTTACAGCTTGGTATCCTCTCATACCCACATATTCTTTCTTTTCTCTCGCTGGGAAAAAGTATGAATAATCTCACATTAAAATGACTCAAGGGATGAAATCTGAAACTGAAGATAAAGCAAACATAATTATGAGAGACTTAACTATGAGAAATATATATAAGCACTATGTCATACTAAGATCAGCATCAGCCAGACATACTTCCAAGCTTAATAAATAGGAAACAACAGTGGCTAATATGCTTTGTAGCTTTTTATTTCCAACATATCTCCCTTGATAGCCCCACCCACCCAAGAAAAAAAAACATTAAAAACATTAAAAAAAAACATTGAATTCAGCCTTAGCCACACTCAAAGCAGGCCAATTGAATCAGTGGGATTTTATATCCCACAGATTTTAGTTCCTCTGCTTCAATTACATCTTGAGGCAACCTATTAAAACTGGTTGTTTTTTAACATGGGTTTAGTTAAAAAATGGTTTAAATCAAGTATTATAACCTACTGTTGGTATTTTTTTTACTGAAAACAAGCTACACTTCCTGTTTTGAAACTTCCACTTTAATTCTATTTGATGAACTTGTCTGGGGTTCTAATTAGTGAATCTTATGGAAGCAAATGAGAATATGAAAGAACACAAGGAGTCAGAGATCCAGTTAACAGATGAAAGTCACAGAGTGGTAAGGGAGAGTTTGTGGCTTTGCATTTTAAATGATTTGTGCAATAGCAGATAAACATATACCCATAAAATTGGTGAGTGATCAAGCATTATATACATTCCCATGGAAACAGAAGGACACACATCCAAACAAGCACCCTTGAACCGTTTTCTCTTTTTCAGGAGCCTCTTCACCCATTCACTTGCAGTTCATTCTAGCTTTTTTTAGACACATTCCAAACAACTGCTTCAGGTCACTTATGCACATGACATATCAGAACAACGGGCATGAAGTTGTGTGTGCTTAAATCTTTACAATTAAACTACTACACATAAAATGAGGTATCATCACACAATTACAGTAAGATGATTAAAGGTCTGAAGACTAAAACATATGAAGAACGGTTGCAGGAATTCAGTATGGCCAGTCTAGAGAAAAGATGGACGAAGGGGGACATGATAGCAGTATTCCAATATTTGAGAGATTGCCATAAAGCACCAGAAGGCAACACAAGAAACAATGGATGGAAACTAATGAAGGAGAGAAGCAACCTGGAATTAAGGAGATACTTCCTAACAGTGAGAACAATTAACTAGCGGAACAACTTGCCTTCAGAAGTTGTGGGTGCTCAATCACTGGAGTTTTTAAGAAGAGACTGGATAGCCATTTGTCGGAAATGGTACAGGCAGGGTCTCCTGCTTGAGCAGGGGGTTGGACTAGATAACCTCTAAGATCCCTTCCATATCTATTCTGATTGACTTAGAAGGTTTTTTAAAATTAACAAAGCCATAAAAAGCATAGTTTGGAGACTATACTTCAGCACTGGAAGAAAGAAACATTCCTTTAAACTATCATAGTGTTTTCCTGCCACATAAGTATACTGAACATCTCATTTGATAATTATTGGTTGCAACTGCCTGGCAGTAGGTCTTACAAATGAGGACTTGGAACATTAGCTCATGTGGTTTGGGCTTGTCTTATTACTGCCACATTTTGAGCTGATGTCAAGAGGATTGTTAAAATTATTTTGAATCAATTTTCATATGTTAAAGAAACACAGGTTTTATGTTTAAAATCCACCAAAATATCAACAATTCTGGTATTCAGAGCATGAGGTTTGGCTGAAAACATTATTTAAAAAGACTAGAAGATAAATTTACATATAACTGGCAATAGTAACAATTAACTGTTTGTTCCTGTTGCTTGTGATCATTTGTGAAGAAAAAGAGGAAAGGAAGAAGCAGATATTGTCAATTAAGAAAGAGGAGGAGGGGGGGGACTGCCCAAATCTCAATAGCTCTAGCAGCCCATAAAATCAAACAAATTAAAATAAAATCAACAAAAAATATAAAATGACTAATTTTTAGATTATAATATATTATTTAAACTATTCTGTGTATGAAAACCTTTCCATTAACTAGTCTGATGAAATAATTATATTTGTTTTTTTATAAAGAATGAATATATACAAGGGGAAAAATATTGACAAAAAACATTGCCAAGGTATGAACACTATTTCTGTGTATGTTTCCAAGAGTTCCATTAAAAATTTGCAGAGAATTTGCAGTGTTTGAAGCAAAAAAGTGAACACGTTTGTGGCACCATAAATATTATGTTTATCAAACACAAGTTTTAGTGGATTTGGGCTCACTGTACCAGGCTGATGAAATATAATTCCTATATCACTGATGTAGCAGGACACTCATGGCTACAGAGTACACTGAAAACCAGAAGACACCCTTTGAGAATAGAATAGAATAGAATAGAATAGAATAGAATAGAATAGAATAGAATAGAATAGAATAGAATAGAATAGAATAGAATAGAATAGAATAGAATAGAACAGAACAGAACAGAACAGAACAGAACAGAACAGAACAGAACAGAATAGAATAGAATAGAATAGAATAGAATAATGTATTTGGCCAAGTGTGATTGGACATACAAGGAATTTCTCTCCGATGCATATGCTCTCAGTGTACATAAAATTAGCAAAGTGATAGGTCATTACAATAATTAATTAATAAGATATAACAAGTGATAAATCATATATACCAATTGGAGAAGGTATTAGGAAAGATGAGAAAGGCATGGTCAACCAGTTCTGGATCATTGCTAAAATTATTATGTGGACATATTCATGTAATGCCAGGACCTAAACGCAACTCAGAGGTGTGTATTAATGGTGCTGGTGAGCAGGACTATTTCATGCATTTGTACTGGTTTTGGAGAAGAGTTGGATTTTTGCTTTGTTTTCAAAACTGTTTTTTAAACTTTGTTCTTTAAGAATTAAATTCTACAAATTTCTCAAAATAGAACTGGCACATTGGATGTTATTGCTCTAAACTAAGGATAACAAAGGCAATGTCTAATGTCTGCAACATTCATCATTAAATAGCCACACTATGTGTTGCTGTTTTTTTTCTTTTTTCTTTGCTTTTTGTAAAGTTAACAAACTAAATTTTAAAAGAGATTTCTCTCAATGCTTCAATTGCCTTGGCTTTTTCTCTTTTTCTCTTTGTTTTTTTAAAGACTCAAGGTAAAAAAAAAAGCAAAACTTTCAAGTTTTGTCTAATTTTATAACTTTTACACCCGTGAATAATATTTAGAATTTTTTCCAGTTTTTTCCACTTTTGTTTTCATTAATATATATTCTATATTGGGCTTGCAATTTTAATATTTTTGGGTTAGATCATATTTTCATTTAGGGAGCTTTTTCTTTTCTTTAAAGCCACTGAGCTGGGCTGCTTATGGTAGGAAAAAGGAAAAGCATATTTTTAAGTACCAAATATTGAAAAATGAATATTGAGAAAATGTAATATTGGCACAACAGAAAGTCTACACCTTTTATTCTCTGAATTCTCAGCACAGTGAATGAGGAACTGAATATTTACTTGTTGTTTTGTGCATTCAGCAAGCCTAAATACAAGATTTGCTTTTTCTTTAATTATAAAAATCATTGATAATTTAAGAACCAGTTGTGTCAAAGTTCTTAAGTATATTATTCTTTTTCTGCTATTGATGAATCACAAATGTCTCTCTTAATCATTAAATGTTTGGTTCATTAATCAATCAAAATTAAAATCAGCAAGTCCTTTTCTTGATGAATGCTCAAAAATTTGAAGAATAACAATAATGTTTTTATTTGATAAAATAAAATATTTTATTTGATATTTAATAATATTAAATATAAATTCAGTCATTCATACCCTTTACTTACTTGGCTTTGTTATCATCTTCCAGTACCAGATGTGATAAATAGTTTTAATTATACGGAATCAGAAAATAAAATTACATCAAAATCAACTACAGGAAATTGTATGTAGTCATTGTTGTGATTGTTTTCTCAATAATAACTTAAAAACTGGACTTATTTAACATAAAAAATCCAAAAATCAACATACCTATATTCCTCAAGATGAATGTTCACTCTCTGTGGTCTTAAATTAATTTGCTACCTCATAACTTGTTTATTTTGTTCAAGAAAAACTTTTGTTTATTTTATTCAAATATCACTGAAAGAAAGAGAGAAAACATTAAAATGAGTCAGATCCCATTTATTCCAGGGGATAATATACAGAATACCTAGCACAGGGGTAGGCAATCTCGGCTCTTTTATGACTCATGGACTTCAAATCCCAAAATTCCTGAGTCAGCATAGCTATGCTGACTCAGGAATTCTGGGAGTTGAAGTCCATGAGTCATAAAAAAGTCAAGATTGCCCACCCCTGGCCTAGCAGGATTATTCACCTATTATATGGAAGAAGTAACTGACCAGCTACTACATTAAATATTATACCTAGTCAGTATTCTTTCATTGTTTAAAAAGTTTTCCTGATCCACATGAAGTGGCTCAGGGCAACAGTTGTGGGTTAAGTTAAAAGGTCTAAGTCTAAGTCAAGAAGGCAGTCAGTTGAAAACGTACTTTGATAGAATCCTCAGAGCTCCCAATAACTCCTTGAAATGCAATTTTATTTTATTTTTATTTATTTTAATTCCATTTATATCCCGCCCTTCTCCGAAGACTCAGGGCGGCTTACAAGCTTAGCAGTAGCCTTCATTCTATGTATATGCCTGCTTATTAGGGCTTTCACACACACCCCAAGCGGCATTATTACAAAGTCAGCTTATTGCCCCCAACAATCTGGGTCCTCATTTTACCTACCTCGGAAGGATGGAAGGCTGAGTCAACCTTGAGCCTGGTGGGATGTGAACCTGCACTAATTGCAGGCAGCTGGTGTTACTTAAGGAGGCATTAGCCCACTGCTCCACCAAGGCTCTAATTTGACTAACACTCATCCTGTTCATCTGATTCCTGCAGTTTCCTGTGCTATTGTCCAAGGGACTCTTTTCTCATCATCTCACCACATATGCAAAGGTTATGTTTTCGATTCTGGAGTTGGTCTGATAGCTAGAATGACACTGTCAGTCATTGAATGTACACTCCTTCCTGACTTTCTCCTGAACAAAAGGTTCTCATCTTTACACAAGCAACCATCAAAGGGATTGTTTCCCATCTAATGCCTCTTCTTGTCATAGCTGCTGTAGTTCTGCCCAAATCAATGCATCATGTCTAAAGTTTCAGATATATTTTTGAATTGGAAAAGGGTGAGTTGCACTTGTTTATCTCGTTAGGTGAGACACACCTACACACACAAATACCTTGCATTGCCCCAATTTGATCTGACTCTTATCTTAGTTACAAACCAGAACAGAGTCTTTATTCCTATTTTTAGGCATGACCACGGAGATGTCCTTGGACAAGCGCTGGCTCTTCGGCTTTGAAACAGAGATGAGCACCAGCCCCTAGAGTCGGAAATGACTAGCACGCATGTGCGGGGGAACCTTCACCTTCACATCTCAGTCTACACAATAATTCATTTGATCCAGTAATTACAGAAATTGAGCAAGTTCAGATTTTATCACTAAGCACAATTCACAGTTTTCAAATGCATCAGAATGGGAATAGAAAGTATGATTGTCAATGAAGAACTTGTGTGTTTTAAAAGCATTTCTTTGGTGTCATTTGAGATCCTTTATGGCTTCCAAAGTCATGATCTCCCTTTTCGAAGTAAACACTGCTGGCAACATCTGTCTAGATTCCATGGGAAACTATTTAGTGAATCTTATAATGACATGTTTATCTTGCAAGTTGTCGAGATGAGTAAGTATATAGCCTGAATACCACCATTCAACTTGAATTGAGAAATAGCTACCACTCAAGAAATTTGACAGAGTAAATATGTTCTTAAACAATATCTGTCAGTTTCCTATTAATCTTTTGGCTCAGATTTCATTGCAGGCTGGCATCTTAAATGGTTTCCCTTTCCTTCAGTAAAGGAAAGCAATCATGTTTTACCTGACTTGCTTCCCCTTCTCCAAACTGTACCCAAATAATGTGATTCAAATGTTTATGCCACTGAAGTATGCTAACCGAACCATGCGGTTTACTGGTTATAGTAAGTAGTTCATAGTTCAAGCAGAGCTGGTGTTTTTACTCTCTAGTACGATGCTCAGCCCTACAATTTTAAACTGTATGGACTTCAATTCCAAGAATTTGGGGGACTGAATATGTGATAGTTAAAAAACAACGTTTTTCAACCAATGCCTGGTTGTCTGAAAAGGATCCCAGACTGGCAAAAAAGCACTGCAAATTCTGGCAGCATTATGAGGTAAAATGGTATTTGAGTGAGTGAAAACTACTACAGATATGTCCTAAAACCTCTCCCTCTTTACATTGTCGATTCCCACATCTTTGTTAAATAATGACTAGGTTAGCAGGTGCCACACAATAACCCATGTGCTCTTCCAAGGAAGAGCAAGTAAACCAAGAAAGGCATTTAGACATATGTTTTCTCGAATATTTCAATACTTATATAGTTGACCCAAGAAGATTTGCATCTTTGTCAATCCTTTGTTCGTCCATGGAGATAAAACCATCCATCAGACCAGAAACCTAGCCCAAAGCCTTTCCCACCGTCCTTTATTGACCTTCTTGTTAGAGTCTGCCATATTCTCTTATCACCATTTTTTCCTCTAAAATGTGCCTCCCTGAACTAACTCCCTGTGTCCCAAAGCCCTGAATAATAGCATTCCTGAAAAGAAAGAGACAATGAATGTCTTCCTGTGTACAGGTAGTTTGTTTTTTTATAAATTTTATTATTTATTTATTTATTTGTGAATTTTATTTATTTATATATTTATAAAATGTATTTATTTATGTATTTATAAAGTTTATTGGCTGCCCATCTGACCATTGGGTAACTCTGGGCGGCTTACAGTTACATATGAGCTAAAACATAAAAAGTTAAAAACAAACATTAAAACCAAAGAGATATAGGGAGGGTGGGTGGGCGGAGTGGAGGGAGAGGTGGGATCTGTTGTTACTCAATCTACCATCTCCACTGAGGTGTTCCTCAATTTACAACCCAAATTGAGATGGCTATTTAATAAGGCATCCAATTTTACATTTTTTGCCAGGATTGTTAAGCGAATCACTGCAGTTGTCAAGTAACTCAGGCAGCCGTTAAGAGAATCCAGCTTCCTCCATTGACTGCTTGTTGGAAACAGACTGGGAACAGGTTGCACATGGTGATCATGAGATACTGCAATCCTTGTAGATACTTGCTGGATGCCAAATGACCAAATTCTGATCATGCAACAGTTCTAAGTCACTTTTTTCAGCACTGTAACTCTGAATGGCCACTAAACTAATGGTTCTAAGTTGAGGACTACCTGTACTGTGCAAACCTTTATTTTTCTGGCACTTTCTTTCTTTCTTTCTTTCTTTCTTTCTTTCTTTCTTTCTTTCTTTCTTTCTTTCTTTCTTTCTTTCTTTTTGCCTTCTTGGATAACTTTTTCCAATAGCAACAAAGCTCCAGTAACTCAGAGCTGCCTTAAAAAGGGAGGTTTCTCCTCAATCCAAAAATCTTTTTTTCCCTTTGTCTACAGGAAAGTAAGTTTTGTCTCCGTATTTTCTTTTCCAATATAAACTGTATCTGTGCAAGTTGTATATAGTTTTGCGAGTGAATGCTACATCTGTAAACTTCCTGCTTTCACGTTTGTGGCACGTTTTAATGCTATAGCACATTAGCCTGATCTGCTTGGCATGAAGCTTCATATTTTTCCAGTCTTGTTGAGCTCCACTCTTAATTGCTTTGGTAAGAAATTTGCAATGTCTTTAGATGCTATTTATCAGCTTTCTCCATCTATAAGAATTCTTTGCATGGTCTGCTAAAGTGAATTGAAATAAATGTTCTAAATTCATCATAGATGGTTAACTGTTTATGATCCCTAAGTTAACTTCTGTTGGAGGCTGTTAAATATTGACAGATTGATAAAAAAATATTCTTCCTTCATAGTGATATCACTAACCCACTTTCTCCATGGGAATCCACCTAATTGTATCTAGTTAAAATTGCTTTATTCAAATAACATGAAAATGTGGCTTTTCTTTGTCTTCTCATTTATAATGAACAAGTAAATTCTATCGACTAATAAGTTAGAATGTCATTTTTAGACTTAAGTTTTCATAACAATGTCTAGTGTCAGGTTCCAACAGAACTGGCCCCTTGGGAAGCCCTGGTTCATAACAGATATGAGACAATTGTTACCCACTGATTGGAATTTGGATTTAAGTTTTCACATTTGCCTATATTTTTATTCTTTCCTCAGTAGTTAACTACACTGATGCATTCCAAAGACAAATAATTCTTAAGGCAATTCAGGGGAAAGGAAGCAATGAAAATTCTCACTACAGATGTATTCGCTGTTCCCCTCCTGGCAGCTACCTATCAAACAATTAATGAATAGACATGAAGCCATGTCAAAAAAATAACAAATGCAGTCACTTTCAATTTTTGAATACAAATATTTAACCGTAGTCATAAAGACTAAAACTTCAGAACTGGCTAGAAAATCAGCGTCTCTGTTCCTGCTTAATCAAAACTGAACTGGTCCAAGGAAGAATTTGATAACATCTGTTGTTTCTCATGACTAAGGGAGGAGCATGATTCTCTCCACCTACACATTTCATTATGTTCAGTGATATGGAAACATCTCCTCTACATTCAAAGAGATCCAGCTCTAACTCATTTCCTTTGAGTATTGAGACTTGAGACAGATGTCCTTCCAGACTTCCTCTAGCCTCTGCTCCTTTGCCTTAGTTTTGCTTACAAGTGTGCATCTTGTTTACATAGTAGAGAAAAAAACATCATTAAGAGAAGAGGGGCAAGAATTGACTTGGGTTTTGCAAAAGCATGGCTCTGCAGTCTGGGAAGGTATACAGATAGTACGTTGCAGTGCAAGGCAGAATGGATCACCTTTATCTGATACAAGAAAGAAAAACAAAACAAAAAATAGCAATGTTTTGTCCAACCATGCCAGACTGCAATTCCCCAAATCACCAAAAGATCACCAAAAGTCACGGGAATTGGAAAATACTAAGTTAGTGAAAGCTGTTCAGTGTACTGTACAATATATACCGCAGAGGGCTATTGACTGGGCTAACATAAATTAATGGCAGTGCTACTTTTGATCTACAGTACTTCCTATATGTGCCTTTGGTCCTACAGGATCCCAAGCTAGCTAACATATGTATCAGGTGCACCTAGGAAATGGGCCCCTACCATTATCCTGGTTCACTTTTTTTCCCTTTCAAGACAGCTTTGTTATATTTGAAAATAATATGTCACTCTGAACTGCATCAAACCAACATGGGCGAAAAATATACATAGTGATACCTCCTGTTCCATTTTTATTGTTTCCTAGGGCCCACTCCAGGTAACAGCTAACTAAAATCTCAAAAACCATTTCTGTCTTGAAATTCTCCATTACTCAATTTTTACTTAGCACTAGGAACATTGTGTGCAGAAGTTAATGGAGCAATGTCAGAAAACGGGTGACCTGAATTATGTTGGCAATCTTGGGGCTCTCTAGGTGAAAAAAAATGTCAGGGTCAGGAAGACAAAAAACCTGAATGGATCCATTAGGATAGCAAGACTGAAGCTGATGTATCTATCCAACCAATTCTTAGACCATTTGCAGAGACCTGAAAAAAAGCTTTTAAGAAGGACTCCAGGGCTAAACAGGCAAACAGAATGTATTTCTTGTGATTGGAGAAAAAAAAAACAAAATCCTTCTGATTTGCACTTGTTACAATGTGCCTGAAGTCAATTATACTTATTCATTATATCAGGAGAAACATAAAAATAACTCAGGCAGAGTGGGAATTGGTTGAAACTGAATTTTGAATTTATATTTATTCTTCTGTATACACCAACAATCATGGGTTATTTAAGAAGTGTGCATTAAAAACAAAAAATATTAGGAATGAATTTGTATTACGTACAGAAGTGAGTGACAGTAAACAACAGCCTTGCCTTGTTTAAAAATATGTCAGATAGATGTTGGAAATGTAAACCTAAGTCAGGTACTTATTATCGTGTATGGTGGATATGTGTTGAAGCGAAGAGGTACTGGGGAAAAAAATACATACTTGGCTAGAAAAGATTTTGGGAAAACCTGCAGATTTTACACCTGAATTTTTTTTATTAGGTATTATGCCAGAAAATATTGATAAACAAAGTATATATTTGATTTTGCATGTGATAACAGTGGCAAGAATCATATTTGCACAATATTAGAAAAAGGAAGAATTACCATCAGAAGAAGAAATAATTAAAAAAAAAATAGAATGTGCAGAAATGGACAGGCTTACTATGAGGTTGAAAGAAAAAGAAGAAACAGAATACTATCGGACTTGGGACTTGTTTTATCAATGGCTGGAGAAAAGAATAAAGGATTAGGAATTAAATTTGTATTAGTGAATGATAAACTCAGACAACACATTGTTGAATAAGCTCTATTGAATTGTATGGAAAAAGTTAATAAAAATTTTACAAAAAAAGAAGAGCAAAAAGTGGGAAGTTTACAGAACAGACAGCAATATATGAAGCAGAATATGCACTTGAGGGAAGTAAGAAGGATTTGTAAGGAAGAAAGTTATGGAGACATACAGTGAATGTTTTGTGTTGATGTAAACCAGATTTAAATACCTTTCCTTTCCTTTTCTCTTATTTCATGTCCTGAATTTTCTTTGTTTACTCCATTTTCTGCACTTTATCTAAAGTTGTTTGTCCTGAAAAGAAATGACATGTTGGGTACACATGCACATGCACAAAAGAGGAGAAAATAATTTATTTTGCAATTGATCTAGAGCAGACATGTCAAACTCACGACGTCATGTGAAGTCACGCAACGTATCGGGACGGTTTTGCCATTGCCGGCAATGGGATGGGTGCAGCTTCCGCATGATGCGTCCGGCCCATGGGCCGGCAGTTTGATACCTCTGGTCTAGAGCTTTCTGATGTGAGCAAAATAAGCAAAAGGAGACACAGTTATGGCCATAGTGGCTGGGGAATTAGTGAAATGCACATCTGGAGGGCATGCAAGTAAGGGAAAGTCATTTTATTGTTACTTACCTATCCTATCCCACAACATTTATTGTTTGTTACTTATCATACATTATGTATAGTAAAGGATTCCAGAAAGAATTGTGGGGGGGACCCAAATAGCAAAAATGTTTAGCATCCCCTTCCTATATTCATAAAAGCTCTTCTCTGTCAATTCTAGGCACCATAAACTTCACCCAATTATTTTAATTCTTACATGCATGTTTTCCGCTGTCCTTATTCTGCCTACCATTGGAAGGGTGTAATAAGAAAGACTCAGAATACCTAGCCAGGTGCCTTCATTGGTGTGCTATATGTCCAGATGGCTTTAACGTTTTGAGTTAGCTTTCCAATAGCTGAAAATGATAGACTTCTGTACTTCAGAATGTGTTTCTTAAGGGTGGGTTGTAGAGTCTTTCCTCAGAAAAACTTATGACGTTGGCACTCTATATTTGTCAGCTAATTTGGTTTCTCAGGAAACTTAAATGACATAATAGTTCTTGGGTAAATAATGGAACTATGTTAGGAACATACAGATAGATTGTCAATTAATGCATTTTCCTATCTGCTAGCAAAGTAGATTTATGTTCTTTTTCTCTCTACACTTCAGACATTGCATGATCACTTGGTCATTCCAAGAAGCCCAGAAAAGAAGAAACAATCTTTATGAAGAGCACAGTATATTGATTACTTCTATTGTTAAAGGAAAGAAAAAGTCAGAATACCTAGCCACCTTTTACAGTTTCTTTAAAAATAACTTCTTTTTAAGTGAAAGACAAATCCTTGCTGGCTTTATGTTACTATTGTTCCTGGAGCTAAACACCCAGTTTCATTCTCATTAGGATCCCTGACAGAATTATTTTACATTCCTAGCTTATCCTGGCAATACACTTCTCAGAGATATCGAGTTCATTTCATTGGGGGGGAGAAAAAGGTCTACGGTTGAGTTACTTACAAAGATACAATAGGGCCTTCTTTTGTTCTTAAAGAAGGGACTAGTAAATGTCAGAAAAAAGAGCACTGGGGCACAGTTCTTAACACAGTGACATTTCATATATTCAAATTAAAAAGCACTGAAAGAATAGATTGCTTTTCTCATTCTCATTGAATGAAAAAATTACAGCTCTTAATGGAATACTTTGGGATTTACATGCAACACTTAAATGCATTATATCTTAGAAGTGAAAGTAAACTCAATATTTCATTGGCAACCCTGAAATACATCTTCACAGCATCAGCAAAAGCAAAACCCTCACAACAAAACAAAACAAAAGATAAAGGATTTTTGTTTTGTCCCCATAGCAAGGACACCCAGCTTTTGATTTTGGTGATCATAGGCATTTGGGGTAAGAAAATGAATCTATAACAAATACACATCCATTATACTTTTGTGTGACACTTAAATAAATCTATTTTGTTTTTAGAAAAAAATACTTGCATTTTCAGAAGAAATATAATCTAGAGTCCATTGGTTCTCAACCTTATCTTCACCACAGACCCCCTTTAAATACTTTTTGTGGCCATGGACCGTGGCCATGGGCCCACAAGACTTAACTCAATATTTAAATCATAACATTTCTTCAAGCCTTTGTGGACCCCCTGTGATGACATCACTTTTCCCCCAGGGGACCACAGACCACAGGTTGAGAACCACTGATTTAGACCAAGTAAAATTATGTTTATGCAAAATATTCCCTAAGAGCTCATGCCCACTTTACTGTGGCATGAATATTCTTAGTAACTATTTTTATATGACTTCCCTTCTTGAGGTTGTCTATATTCTCATCCCCGCCCACAGCTGAGACAGCTTCAAGTTACCTTTAGCTGCTCTATTTTTTAAAATTTTATTTCTTAAATTTATATGCTGTCCCTCTCTTCCATAAGTGACTCATTTTAACATTTTCCCTCTATACCTGAAAAATCTTGGCTGTGTTTTCATTAACCATTCCACTGATAGTGTGGTTAATAATTGGTTAAGGGGTGGGATCTGCTTAGCTCCATAAACTCTGGGTTCAGCTTTAGGGGGGCATTATGATTTGAGGGCAAAACATTTAAGGCAAAAGAAGTAAGTAAAGCAGGAGAGCGCTGTAAACATTAAACTGGCCTGTCAAGCCTCCAACCACAGGATAAATCATTGGGCAGATGGTCAGTTACCACCAGATCCCTAATAGTAAGTGGGTAAAAGGAGCATGGTGGCTCACATGGCTAGGACGCTTTGCCTGATGATCAGCAAGCCCACATTTGAGACCTGAGTGCTGCTGAGTGACAAGGTGAGCTCCCGTCATTTTTTCCAGCTCCTGCTGACCTAGCAGTTCAAAAGCATGTAATCATAAGTAGATAAATAAGTACCACTTCGGTGGGCACCTTGGTGCTTCCAACATGAACACAAAGTGGGTTAAAACAATGGCTCCCTGCCTCGCTTATCTGTAATTAACCATTTCAACCCATCAATGAGAGGAAGCAGCTTTTTTCTCAACATGACTTGTAGCACCAAACCCATGTTTAAAAAGTGCTGAAAAATAACTGAAAGGATTCATGGAGACTGCAAGAGGGGAAGGAGTTCTCCTGTTGCACCAAGCAACCTCCCTCCCCTGTTATAAGCTAGACATGGATCTAGCACTCTACTACTAAAGTACTTTTCAAGAAGAATGCTACACTTGTGTTCAAAAGTAGCCCCTATGAGCAGCTGAGGAGGATCTTTTATCTTACCAAGCTATCCCTCAACTACCTATTAGCTATTTTTCAGAATAGCTAACACTTAGTGGTCCATTCTCACTTTTCTTGTAGCCAAGTGTGGGAGGACAACTGATAGGAGAATCTGAGAAAGAACATTTTTATCCACCAGTTTTAAATCTGTACTGACATGCAAAGTGAGGTCCTCACTTTACAAGGCTGTCCCCATTCACCCATAGAACAGCTACGATATCAGGTTTTCTATCAAAATTTCTCTCCTTCCCTACCTATTCCCATGTTAGGGAGAGCAATTATGGTTGTTTTCCTGCTCAATAAAAGAAAAAATGAAGTCAGAGGAATCCATAGATCACTTTTCTTAATTGTCTCTTATTAAAACTTTAAGGATAACATAACACACCAGCATACTTACTAAGGCAGAGTTGGAAACCAGGCAAGCAAATGTTATATAGCTCAAGGAACAGTGGATTGAAATCTGGCTATGATCAAAATCTCTACTGGACTCTTTTTAGAAATAGGAATTATATTATTTCTATTAAGCTTTAGAACTTAAAATTTAAACTGAGAGGCTGAGGAAGATCATTGGTTTACCTAGCTAGTGGCTACAAGCATTAACAGCTACCTTACTGCAGACAAGACCTCTTGTCCAGCCTGACTTTTAAATCAGTTTTAATATTTGGAAGAAGAAAAAATCTATGTTAAATTTTCAGAGGCTAAATTTTTGCCTTAGACTTGTCCACAGTAGGATTTTTCTTGCAAATTAGCTGAGAAACTTCATACTTCATAAAAGCTTTCAAAATTCTAGTTCAAAATCCCCTAGGATTGTAACTCTCTGTCTTCACTAATTATTTTAAAATATGTATTATTTTTAAATCCTGATACACTCATCTGCTGACAGCCAAAACTATCCATATATAAACCAAAGCTGAGGGAAGTAAGGCATCATTTGGATGAAGTAAATTTAAAAGAACAAAGCAGATTTAAACATTATTTTACTCATTGAATAAATGCGATAGCAAATTTAAACAAATCTATTTCCCTTATATATTTTATAAAATAGTTAGGAACACCCATCTAAACGGTACAGTAAAAATGGATGGATGGAGTGAGGCTTCTTTTTGTTTGCTTTTATATCCCTCATAAACAACTAATAACTTGCTTCTTTTTTGTTCTTTTTTTGGAGCACGCTAGAATAAAAAAGGAAGAAAACTAAAAAGCAAACCATTAACTTAGGTACAGAAGGCAAGAGAAGGGAGACAGGAGGGCTAGTTAAGTTGCTTTACACTATGACAGACCCTGGAGGCCAAAGTCTTACACGATTAAAGTTCAGAGAGGGTGAAGATGGGAGTGAGATGAGTTGAAAGAGAATTATTTACTTTGTTCCAAACAAGGCTGGACCAAATAAAAGCAAAAATAGAGTCAGCAGGTCTGGTCATCAAGACCTTTGGGAAGGAAGATGAATGACAGAAAAACATGTTCATTTCCTGAAGACATTTCCCCAGCGAGCTTTACCAGTTTCATTGTGTACCATTAGCTGGAAGATATTAACAACAAGCTCTCCTTATTCTGTAGCAGAAAGAGAACTATCTCCAAGTATTGGCTCTTGTTTACTCAAACTATTCTCTACAGGCAGGAAGATATGTCCAGAAAATGATCCATGTCTTCTGAGTTGGAAAATGAGATATAACAGACTGTCTAATAATAATAATAATAATAATAATAATAATAATAATAATAATAATAATAATAATAATAATAATAATAATAATAATAATAATAATAATAATAATAATAATAATAATAAATAATAATAGTAATAATAGTAATAATAATAATAATGACAGTCTGTTAATAATACCTTATTTATATTATTATTATTATTATTATTATTATTATTATTATTATTATTATTATTATTATTATTATTATTATTATTATTATTATTATTATTATTATTATTATTATTATTACAGTTCCACAGTGTCTAAGGGTGATCTGCTTTACAGAGGACAGCTCACTTTGAAGGCTATCAAAGGATATTTCTGTCTGGAAAGGATCTTTTCTTTGAAAAGCTGCTAAGATCAAATTCATTTTAAAGTTAAAAACTCCTTTGCCTCTATTCTTATTCAAAGAAAAAGGGTTGAAGGGGGGACTCAGTATCATGTGAAATTAGAGGGTTTTCTTTTAATTTTAAAAAAGGAATAACCAAACCTGCAATTCCCTTTTCAGAACTAAGACTTTTTATTTTACAAAGCTGTTCACAAATGCAGTTGTGCTCCCAGTCAATTTATAACTGCAATTCATGAGTTGCAGCAAAGCATCAATTGGTATACACAAGTCACGTGCAACCAATGTTTTACATTCATATCAAATTTTATTTCTCACCTAAACTGGGTAAATGGCTTGGGGAAATGTTACATCTTCCCTGAAGGGAAAGTTGTTTAATTTTATTAAAATATATGATCACAGAGCCGCAAAAGAAAACAAGTTGAGAGAAAAATATAAATATGCAGTAAAAACCTGTCTGTCTGAGAAAATGAACAGTCTCCTCTAACGTATTGGTTTTGAATGCAACTGAACTTACATTCAAGATCCTCTATTTGTAAAGTTTTCTCCATAATAGATTCTAACTCACTAAATATGGAGAGGAGGAAACGTTTGTTGGGTAACAAGTGTTTTTTTGCAAAAACAGGGAGGCCAAATGACCATGCATTCATGATGTGGGAATTCCCACATCATGCAAATTCTACACTTGACATGCTTGTATAAATACAAGAGGCAAGTACATAATGATGCCATTTGTATGATGACATCATTTTGATTTGCCTTTGATGTCAATTATAGATACCTGCATACAAAGAAGAGACTCTAATGGAATTTTCTATATGGAAAAGAATCAACAATAGGATTCCTAGAGGCTAGAGTCAGACCAGCATCAAATGGCCACTTTAGAATGATGTGGAAATCCAGTCCTTCCCCTCTGGTAATTGGGGTAAGAATTTTCATAGAGGGCTAGACTGGACTCAGTTAAATAGATAGTAAAGAACCTAGGAAAGACTGATAAGTAGTTTCATTGTTAATTAGAAGTTGTGGTGATGAAGGTTAGAATGCAGAATTGGCTGCAACACTGACAGAATGGTTAACGAAGTACATCAGATTCTATTCTTGGAAAAACTGGGGTCAGGATAAGTGTCCTTTGGAATTGAAAGGTATACAAATGTATAACTAAAGAGGAAAACCCTGGTACAGTTAAGGTCAATTTCAGGCTGCCTCAGACAGAAGCTGGGAATCAAATAAAGGAAATGTCATGAGAATCCAGCAGAAACAAAGAGCTTGCCCGGGTGCATTTGCACTGGTGAGAAAAGGCTCATGGTAATGCAAGTTCCACCAAAAACTTTCACCAAAAAGTTGAATTCTAAGCAGAGCTGAGAGGAAACAAAATGTGGCACCAACCATAACTGGATATGAAATAAATTGCATAATCAAGATGTATTTATGTCAAGAACTAGCCTCTCTTGGTATCATCCCGCCCATCGTCTGATTGGGGACAATGGAACATGTAGTTTCAAAATGTCTGGAGGGTCACCCTAGTAAAAAGACTTTAACAGGAATCTTCCCCAAAAGAGCAAAATCCCCAGTCTTCGGTGTTAATGCACCACCAGTTATCTGTAACCTTGTAAAACACAGCATGCAGAAAAACATTGTCTGTTTTCCCCCTTTTCCATCCTTCCCTCCCTTGCCCCCTCTTTCCTGGCTTTTAACTTTCTCTTTTGAAATGTTCTCACAGGGAAATGCTGCTTGTTAACTGGCTGCCAGTCTGATTTTTCACAAGTTTGCCACGTCGCAGTGACAGAACTCTAGCGAGACCCAGATGCTGTCGAGTAAATAAAATAGCACATCTGGGGTTTCAAAGTGGGCTGGCTCCACATTGTGGAAAAAGCTGATGAGGAGACATGTCCAAAGAACACACAGCTGGAAACCATTAGGAGAGAAGGAGGGGGAGAAAGAAAGAGAGAGAAAAGGTTGGAGGACCAGGGATTGCTGCCATTCGAATCTCCTGCACACTGCAAACACTACGAGAAAGTCTGTTTACATAGCCGTGGAATGTATAGCATTCCTTAGAACAGAATGGCATTTTATACTTGACTTCAAATAGCACAGATCCAGATCCAGCAGGGATGGGAAAGCAAAAGTTGAAGGTTACAAAGAGGGATAAGGAGAAAAATTGATGGCAGGGAAAAGCAAGAAGAAGGCTGATCTGGAAACTTGCTTCTGAAAGCACAGCAGAACCTGGGAATTGGTTCTTGAACAAGGGATCTAAAATGCTGGGGAAGAAAGCATCACATGTCATTCAGAACTTCATAGGAAAAGCTATGCCTCCAGTAAGGGAACCCTGGAAGGACATTGTCCCACATACCATCTAGTTTCTCCCTGCCAGGGAACCCTAAATGGATCTAAAGTCACCCCGGAAAGGCGACAAAGAAAGAGGGGTGCCCCAATGATCGTGGAATGATGGCTGTCACTCCGCTTGATCCAGGGGAAGCCTTCTAAACCGACAGGAGAAAGGCTAGCGACAGCCTCTCTTATTTTATATCTGATTTCCTGGAAAAGATCCCCAAGAAGCAAAAATCCTTCCAAAGTGAAGGGAGGGGACTACATCCCTACCCTTCCATAGATGGAAGCGGTGAATTAAACTCTTATGGGGAACAAAAATATAAAATACTACAGTCTGGATAAATTTGAAAACTAAGAAAATTGCTAAAACTTCATACCTGAAAAAGTATTAATGAAATTATATAAAATAAAAATAACTCTTTGCTTTAAAAGTTGGCAAATGAACAGTGACATCTAGTGGAGGATTAGAGAAAACTATAACTGCATTGACTCAGAATCTGGCAAGATGCCCAGAAATAGCAAAAAGAAAGAAAGAAAGAAAGAAAGAAAGAAAGAAAGAAAGAAAGAAAGAAAGAAAGAGAGAGAGAGAGAGAGAGAGAGAGGTTGGAACAAAGCATTGAGCTATACTGAGTGAAACTATATAAGTTTATAAACTGCTAACCTGGAATTATAAACACACTGAGCTGCATTTTTAAGTTTAAGAACTATTTGCAGAGAAAGAAAAAACATGGCCTTTGGCTAATCTTCTAAAGGGAAAGTTACTAGAAATTTTTAGGTGGTTAAATGCTTTGGACTGAAATCTTGACTGGTTGATAATGAAAAGAAGAACTATGATACTGGTGAAAAACTACCCAGAGGGGAGAAAATAAAATGAATGTCAAATGTTTATCTAAAAGTGATAGAAAACCACATCAACACCCCCTCCTGAAGACCCCAGCTTGGAACATCAAAGATCTGCAGGAACAATGACTCAAGACAAAGCAAATAAATTCCAGGAGAAAGTATATACAATGTTGTGACAAATTCAAATGACAGTTGTCTTAAATCATGAGGAGATTAAAAACAACTTTGATAACATAAATGAACATATCTCTAACTTAAACCTATAATTAAATAACACTCAAAAAATAACAACAAAGAATGAACAAACAAATCAGACAATAAAACATAAACCAGAGGAAAGTGACTTACTTAAATATGAAAGCTACAAATGAAGAGAACTACAACTTAATACAAACAAAAGAAAATCTGCAAAACTTTACTACAACAAAGGAGACAAAAATGTTTTATCTTCCAGGATTTCAAAATAAACTTGAGGACAAAAAATAAGATTTAATAAAATTGATTAAAGAGCTGTCAGGAGAACCATTAAAGCGTGGGAGACAAAAAATAAATACCCTACTTAATTTATTTTTCTTATCCCCAACAACATTTATAAAAATATAACCCAGCAAGCTAAACTTACTGATTTGGAAAGTGACCTGGCAAAAGAAGAAGATTAGAGCTGGAGTTAAGAGATGTAACTCAACTTATCAAATGGAATATTATATGATTAAACACTTGTTTGAATATAGTTAAAAATATAAAGTTTGGATATAAAGAGGCCCTATAGTAAGATTATTAGAAGGTGTACTATATTATTAAATATTTGTTTGAACATGGTTAAAAGAACAGACAAAGCTTGGACATAAAGGGGCCCTAGAGTAAGAGGGATAAGATATATAAGTAGTATAATACTTTTATAATATATGAAATGTAAAAATATTGAATGAAAAGTTTGGATATTCAAAGGTAATGAATTTTGAGAAAACTATGACTGATAAGAGTGGTTTGAATACAGAGAGAAAATTAAGCTTCAATAAGAATCTTGAAAACAGGACATATAACAACATAATAAGATGACCTTTATAAATACAATTAAAACATAAGCTGATTAGAAAAGATGTTTTATGTTGATGTTATTATTATATGTACAAATATTAAAAAAATGTTTATATTCAATGTAGTATGTATTGAAAGTATTAAAAATTATATTTGTTTAATGTAGACAAAAGCAGAATATTACTGGAAGAAGAGAGGATCAAGGAAATATTAACCAACATATTGATTAATTTTAGAAATTAATTATTATTGATTGTTTTTAAATATATGAACTCAGACAATCCACTGTTCACTAAGCACTAAAGATTGTTGTAAAAAAATTAATAAAATATATTACAAAAAAAGAATTGGGGTTGATTCAGAGTTCACTTACAACCCATTTTCCATGTGCGACAAACTACTATAAAACCTCTCACACAACTCCTTTAAATTGCTTTATCTGAAGCACAAATGGCCTGGTTCCATGGATCAGTCTTCAGGATTCATAATGGGTCCTCTTCTTCTAAAAAGACTTTTCTTAACATAGACATTCTGAACAATACCTATAGCCATTTAGTCCACAATCATTTTTTTGCCAATGTACAAACAGGTGATTGAAGGGATTCCAGAAATGGGGTCAGCCAAGGTCTACAACAAGAGCTTCACAGTTTCCTTCAAGGGACTAAGCAGTAGTAGAATTCCTGGCTAATGGAAGACATGCTTGACATTTTACAGCTTCTCAAATAATACTTCTCATTGTAAAGGGAGGGAGAAAAAAACACCCTGTGAATCTGAATTGATGGCTGGAAAGTAGCTAGGTAGGCCCACCTGCAGCTGAAAGCACAGAGAAGCTGTTTCGATTTTCAGCTGGATCATACCAGTCCATCATGACCACTCTGTGATAAGGCACAAGATTATACTTCTTCCCAAAGCATTAAAAAAACCCCTCCTTGGCACAAAAAATGTTTCTGATGAACAAAGAAAGCATTGAAGGCACATTACTGATTGAACTATTGGAGAACACTGTCAAACTGCAACTCCTTTCCCAGCCCTAATACATTCAATGCATTAAATTTATGCTGGAGGACTTCTACCTGTAAAACTACAGATTTGCAACTCTTTGGAACAAATTTTTAGCAATACACTGTACGTGGATGGAAGGAAGCAAAGAATCCTCACAAAAACAGAATATACACATGTAATAAACTAAATACATGATTTATAAAATATTCTACCTGCAACTCTAATTAAGTATTCCAAGTCCATTATAGTCAATTAAAAGTAACCAAACATACATAAACCATTTGTGTTCTTTCATGCTGCTATTGTTTCCACTCCCTGATTCCTTAAAATGAATTTAGCTATTATTTGCATTTGTTTTCAGCTTTGTTGAACTTGAAATGCTGAACAGAAACCCTAATACAGTTATTGTTTTACCCTGAACTGCTACAGGTCTTACAGTAACAAAAACACCTCCGGCCTAATCTATTTGCTTGTTTTTTATTCCTATCAACATCTTTCCTTCATGCTGTGTATTTTGCTGGTCATAAGCATAAATAAATGTATGCAGTACATACCAAATAGTTCCTGTGAGTGAAGGCTGTAAGCCATCAGTCCAACTTTCCCCTTGAAAGCCCTCCTGGAATATTTGAAGCTTAGGAGATAGATGACATAGTGAGGTAACAATTCCTATAAATGACAAAATCAACCATTTATGGGTGCTCTGGAGTTGCAACCTTTTAAGCAAAAACTAGTTATGCTGCAGTTTCAGAGATATCACAAGTGAGCCAAAAATAAATTGCTCAACAACTGAACACAGGCAAGAACAAGAGGTTAAACAGGAGTATAATTCCAGCTTTGAAAAAAGAATTAAAAAGCATCAGTCGAAAGGTAAGCACAACTCCAGAATGGAGCATGGTGGCTCACATGGTTAGGATGCTGTGTTGGAGGTATCATTCGAGACCCGAGTGCTGTTGCATGTGGGGTGAGCTCCTATCATTCGCTCCATCTCCTTGACAGGGACATGAAAGGAGCCCTCATGGGTGTCCCCCAAACAATGGTGATGTCACTGGCTAATCCTTTCAACACAGAAGTGCCTTAAACAGTGCCTCTGACATGAATGGGGTGGGAAATTCAGAATGCATCTGAGCTGACTCAAAGGTTAGGTAGGGTTAAGCTGGTTAGCACTGGGATGGGAAACAACTAATTCCAAGGGGAAATTTAAAAAAAAAACAGAAGGCAATGACAAACCATCTCCATAGTTAACCACCTTTTCTTTAAATTGTCCTTCTCCCAGAACTATTCCAGAATTTTATTTTGAAACTATTGACTATCCCAGAAAATATTGCCATGATAAAAGCACCAATTTCAATATATTTTAGATAAAGCATAACCAAAAGCTTCAAAATCATCCTAAAACTAGGCAGGGGTTAAGCATTTCCTAGTCTTGCCAAGGAAATTGCATAGAGAGACCTATGAAAATATTAGAATTACTGGAAGGAGACTACATTATAAAAACTATCAACGCTACCTATTTTCATCTTCTATTAACAATATTATACACTTTTTGCTTTTGAACAAGAGACCATTATTATATATTTAGCACGACAATGGCAATAATTAATTTAGGGGAGTGAATTGATTATATATTCATTTCTCATATTTTTATTAGTTTTGTGACTACCCTGTTGAGGCAAATGTGATCAAAAGTGTTGGTCAGCACTGAAAGCTCCACTGGTAAGATGGGACCTTGCATTGAACATCCTGATGGAAATTCTGTTAATCAGCAGATTAGCTAAAATAAGCATAAGAGAAAGTCAGACCTGGTTTACAATATTAAAGAAAAAGACTTTCCAATGTCCTGCATATCACCCCAAAGACAACCATGTCTCTCAATCACACAGCTGTCCTCATGAAAATGCAGCTAACAGAATCACTCATTCTGTATCCATACAATTTTGCAAAGCATTTGTTAGTTATGGAGGACAAATGAGATGGGACAGTAACCTGCTTATCCATGTTCCAGAATCACCTGGCAGCTGAAGCACAGGAATAGAAGGCTCTGCTGAACAGATTTTTCAAAGATCCAGAAGGCCATTTCAGGAGATGTTTAGCAATGGCTCAAGGAGCATTTTGTGTTATTTGTTTCATGGCTGCTTTATTGAAACCATTATAAAATATTCTGACCCATTTTAATCATTTTATTACTAATGGTGTAATGTATTGGGCCTTGTTTTACTGAGTGTACCACGTGGGGTTTGAATGCTGGAAGGTTGCTTAAGCAGGGACTGGGTAACGCTCCCAGCTCCCCAGACAACCCGTCTCCAGCGCTGCAATTGGCTGCCTCTAGGGTGGCAATAGGTTGCTTTAAACCTATTGGCTGCCACCTAGAGGCCAGGGTATAAATAGCTGCATTCGCAGCCCTGTTTCCCAGTTCAGTTTCCTGCAAGCAAATAAAGAATGTTCCTGACTGAACTCACTCGCCTTGTCTCTTCTCTCAAGCAACAAACCCAGTATACAACAAATACTTCTACGTTCAGCTGTTGCTATTACAGTGGTTTTATCTATCAATATTTTACCTGTGATAAATGCCCATGAAAGTTCACTGTGAGCCATTGGAGGGTTCTGTTCCAAAGGTGTACATGGCAACAGGTCAAAAGTCCTGAAGATGATGACCATGATCACACAATCACAGTCCCACTCATTTTAGGATGCACATAAAAAGGGGTAAGTCATGCAGACATAGCTGCTATTTTGAATGTTTTGACTCTTTCTGCAGACACCACTGCTGCATTTGGCTAAAATATGTTTTTTTAATTGATTATATGCCATTAGGTTATTTTTAACTCCTATCAATATATTGATAGATTTTCTGCAAGACAATCTATCCCTAATCTCTTCTTTTAAATCTTACAATGGTGCACTCATCACCACTGTAATTAAGTTCATCAGTTTTGCTGCTGCTCTTAATAAAAGATGGGAGTTCTACAGAGCAGAAAAGCCGTTTCTTACATCACTTAGATCTGCATGTTTTAATATTGTACAATAAATTGACAGATTATGGAGTCTGAAATAAAGGGATCAAGAAGCAGTTGTGACCTGTCATCTGAATAATTGAAAACTACCAACATAAGAATAGCTCTTTCAAAACAGACTATAGAGTTATGCCTCCATCCCAGTAGCCAGTTTATACCCATTTATTTTTTTAACCTAATCTTTCATAATTAAGGTATGTTTCCCTGTTCACATTTTATACATGCAACTTGACTCCATGGCTTATATGTAACATTCAGGATATTGATTCAGCTTAGTCTCATTAAAACAGCAATTTGTACTAATGGGATAACACTTGGTGACAGCAAACTACAACAAATACTTTTGTCTTTAATTCCATTTGTACCAGTCTGTTAACTCACTAACTCTGATTTCCTTTTAAAACTATTTTGAAAGTATCTACAAGATGAATCTATATCCCTGCTTATAAATAAGTGTCTGATATCCACCTCTCTAGACTACTTATGATGATGCCAAAATGATATAATGTGTATTGTATCATCACAGTGCAAGCTCCGTTCTTTCATACTTGCATCACAACTTTGCACACAAGTAGACAAAGGGTGAAATTTGCATCACATTTCATTGCCCCACCCCATCATATCCACCTAAAATTGTAAGACTTGACAGGAACAACAGAATGCAGGGGGGAAAAATCTGAATAAAAATAATCCAGTACAATTAACTGTACAGCTGTGGAATTCATTAAGCATTTAATCAAGTTACTTTCTTAAGTGAAACACCTACTAATTTGTTTGCTACTGTACTCAGGAAAAATGATCACCACAGTGCTAAATCCTGAGAATTGATACCACCAGGAAAATAATGGAGCTATGAGAAAAGTGAAATAAATGCTACAAATGAGAAGTTAAAGAAAAAAGAGAGAGAAGCATAATGGCAGGAAGAGCAGTAGGGCCCCACTAAGATATCATGGACAGCTACTCTTGAATTCTCTGTTCTACTGAAGAAGGCAGCAGTGCATCTTGCTGATAGAAGTGGCTAGAATTCTTATTAATACTGTGTGCAAAAACTTACACTTAGCCAAGAAGATGAACTTTCTACATGCAGTCATTTGTCAATTATCCTATACTGCTATTTACATGGTATCCTCTTAATGACAGCTACTGTATTGTTACCACAGAATCAAAATTGTGTTTATATCTAAATGGGATTGAAAGTCATGAATATTTCAATATTTATAATTATTCTTATTGCAACATCATTTGTATGATGCTTAAATAGTATCCATAAGTTGCAATTGGTGCAATATGGGGAAGCTAAGGATACTAACCATTGCAAAAATACAGGAATGATGCAAAGACTAGACTATAAGATCTGCAACAGAGTTCATTTACTAAGCATCACAGAAGATGTTGGTATTCATCATTAAAGCCTGAAGGGAGATGCCTCTTTCTGTTCACAAACCTACTTAGTCATGAAGATTGAAGTGAGAGTTGCATCCTGTTTCTCCTTTCTCAGCCTTAGTTTAGAAAATTTCCAAACCGCATCCCTTTTACCAGAGCTTGGACTGTTGATTAGTATTAGCAATACCAATATATATTCTATATTTTCATCTTTGTTAGCTACCATGAGCAAAAAGAGTAGGCAATAAGTAGACATTTAAAGAAAATTCAGAACTATAAATAGTAGTGGTGGGCTGAAAAAATTAGCCCGGTAGTTTTAATAAACAACTTGGCTGTAAAAAATCCATTCCTCCTATAAACTGTGATAGATGCTGCCATTTTTCCATTGGCTACTTTCCTAGTGGCTTTAAGAGTGGTTCCAAGTGGGATTGGGAGAATGGGAGATAGATTTTAAACAAAGTCAACAGACAGACATCGGGAATCTGATGCAGAAACTCCTAGGCATAGCGCATACAGAAAATAATTGCCTAACATAATATTTGTTTTGTGGAGATGGAGTGGAGCAAGAATTCTCACCAACTGTAAAACAGACCTCCAACAAGCTCTCCAGAGCCTCCGTGTTTCAAAGAAAACACTAGCTTTGCTCCAGTTTCAAAGAAATTGCAGCAGAGCCAGAAAAAAATTGGCTCAGCCCTCAAAACCACTTGATATCTGAAACTGGCCTCAAATTGGCACAAGGCCCTTATATAGAATGTCCTAAGACAATCAGTGTAGTATGCAGGTTAAGGTGTTGGAGACAAAAGTGCAAGTTCATCTTCAGCCATGGAAATTCATTGGAAGATTTGGGGGCAATCCTGCTTCTCAGCCAAATCTACTTCACAGGGTTATTGCAAGATGAAATAAAGGGGAATTCCCATATAATCAGCATTGAGCTCTAGAGAAAATGGCGGGATCTAAATATAGCAGGGAATAAAGTCAATCTCTGATATTGAGGCTACTATAATTCACTCAAATCCGAATCCAATTATTCTGAAATGTGTGCTGTTTTGCTAAAAATTCCCCCATAAGAAATATCATAGCGGTACTAACAGAATATCATGATTTTAGAAGGCACAGCATTCTCACAGTTCAAACACAAAACAAAGCACACCCGTCCCATTGTTGTATTATTCAGTGGCAAGAAATGTTCAATGAGTTTTATTTTTTTTACATAAAGAATACATTAAATGAATCCATAAACCACCAAGGTATACATTTACTGCTCATTAAAAAAAAGATTTCAGGAAGATAGGTGACTTTGTAATAATGCCGCTTGGGGGGGTGTATGAAAGCCCTAATAAGCAGGCATATACATAGAATGAAGGCTACTGCTAAGCTTGTAAGCCGCCCTGAGTCTTCAGAGAAGGGCGGGATATAAATGAAATTAAAATAAAATAAATAAATAAATAGGTAGTCTATGAGAAATATTCAGATTTTAAAGAGGTTTGATCAAGCAGAAAAAAATAAGTTCTTCATCCAGATAAAGAAGTTAGAGAAGAAAGAAACATGTTTTTTTTAAAAATAGGGAATTATGAGTAAAAGGAATTAGCAAGCTGAGCTATTTCAATCAAAGGATAATAAGCATGAGGAATATATGACTATTAGATAAAGTCACTGAAAAAATTAGTAGAAATGAAAGGGGAAAGGGAAATTATATGTGTGTCACATTTTTAGATTGGGAGCATCTTTAGAGAACTCAAAACTTCTTCATAACCTTTGTTCCCTGGCGAATATGTTTGTGTTAATCTCTTCAGTGCTTCAGCATTTTTTCTAACCAGCCCTGATGAAAGAACTTCATAAACAGCATGCAGTGGGCAAATGAAATTAACAAAATAACAGAATGAGTTGGAAGGGACTTTGGAGCACTTCTAGTCCAACCTCCTGCTCAGGCAGAAAACCCTATACCGTATCATTTCAGACAAATGGTTGTCCAATCTCTTCTTTAAAACCTCCAGTGTTGGAGCACCCAGGCTCTGTATTTGTACGATGGCCGATTATCTCAGTGTGCAGAAACGTGGATAACTACAAACAGAAGTTGCAACCCCTCTCCTTTTCACTGCGTGGGAGTTCAGACCTGCGATGAACTGGGCTGATAGATCTAGAATCTCATATAATTATTTAGTGACAGCAGTCTATTTTATAACTCTGTAATAATATCAGACACAGGTATGTGATATGCTGTCCAATTCAAAGATTAGTTGTGGATTCAAAGAAATAAGAAATACTGTCAGACTATCTATATGGATTCTTTACTGACCCAGATCTGCGTATTTGCATAGTGTGTTTTATCAGTAACTCTGATCACAAGGAAGGAGATGCATGATTCTGCCTCCTGGCCAAGGATTTAGTTTATGAAAAATGAGCATCTGTAAACTCTAGTCTGGCTCTTAAGGCTCCACTCCATGTGGCTTGGATTTCTGTGTTAGATGGCTGCATTTCAGACACCATTCAATAATCTGATTGATACAGGCCATAAAATTAGAAACTGAACACTCCAGAAGGTAGAGTTCAACCAGTAATTTATTGTAATCTAATGTGCTGGGCAGCAGCTCTTTGTGGTCAAGTAACAGGCTGTATGAGGAAAGGAAGGGTGGGACGATGGAAAGGGATCAACCTGCACTGCTGAGCAAGGCAAGAACTACCCTATTTTTCGGACCATAAGACGCACCTGACCATAAGACACACCCAGTTTTTAGAGCAGGAATACAAGAAAAAAAATATTCTGAACCAAATAGTACCGGTATACTAAAACAGGGCTTTTCAACCTTTTCATCCATTGCACCACTTTTAAGACAAGGCAATGTCCGAGTACCACCAGTCGCCCAGTGACTGTTCAGTTACGACGGCACTGAAAAAAGTGACATGACCATTTTTCACACTTATGACCGTTGCAGCATCCCCAGGGTCATGTGATTTACATTCGGATGCTTGGCAATCGATTCATATTTATGATGGTCACATTGTTCCAGGGTCATGTGATTGCCTTTTGCAACCTTCTGACAAGCAAAGTTAGTGGGGAAACCAGATTCACTTAACAATCATGTTACTAATTTAATTTCTCTCTCTCCCCTTCTCTTTCTCTCCCTCTCTCCCCCTCCCTCTTTCTTTCTCTCTCCTCTCTGTCCCTCTTTCTCTCCCTATTTTTCTCTTTCCCTCTATTTCTCCCTCTTTCTATCTCCATTTCCCTCCCTTTCTTTCTCCTTCTCTCTCTCCCTTTCTCTCCCTATTTTTCTTTCCCTCTATTTCTCCCTTTCTCTCTCTCCCTCTATTTCCCTCCCTCTTCCTTTCTCCTTGTCTCTCTCTCCCTTTCTTTCTTTCTCTCCCTCTCTTTCCCTCTCCCTTTCTCTCTCCCTCTATTTCTCTCCTTTTCTTTCTCCTTCTCTCTCCCTCCCTTTCTCCTTCTCTCTCTCTCCCTCTTTCTCTCTCTCTATTTCTCTCTCTCCCTCCCTCTCCCATTGTCCCTTCCTTCTTTCATTCCTTCCTTTCTTCCTTCCCTCCCTCTTTGTCCTTCCCTCTCCACGTTAGAGCAGTACCTGCGGAGGCGGCCCTGTGGCCCGGCTTTCTCTTGCAGAAAGTAAGCTAAAACGGAGCAAGGGAGATTGCCAGGAACGCGAATCGGCTGATCTCGCGCTCCTGCAATCTCCCTCACTCGGTTTCAGCTTCCCTTGCTACAAGAGAAAACAGGCTGAAACGAGGGAGATTGCAGCAGCGCCAGATCAGCCGATTTGCATTCCTGGCAATCTCCCTCACTCCGTTTCAGCCTACTTTTTCTTGTAGCAAGGGATCGCGCAAGAGCAGCTCCGGCTGCACAACTCAGAGCTCTCCAAGCGGCTGAGCACTGCTTGGCATCGCCTTGACGCCGCCCAAGGGCTGCTTTTGGGCAGCGTTGAGGCGCTGCCAAGCAGCGCTCAGCCGCTTGGAGAGCTCTGAGTTGTGCAGCCAGAGCTGCTCTTGCGTGATCTGCCGCCGCTGCGCACACAACCAGACATGATGGCGTTCCATGGGCCGCCCGCTTCACCTCCGGCTGGGCTGTCCAGGGCGGCGGCGAGAACGGCCCACCGCTCAGCCGATGGCGGGTGCCTCCAGGGTGTAGAAGCCCGCAAACATCTTCCCGGACTACAAATAGCGGCCGGGGCAGAAGAGCCGGGGCAGCCGGGAGCCTGGCGGACACTCCTCCACTTGCCTGCCGGGGCCGTCGGCACCTCCCAGATGGACGCCCGCCTGCGCCGGCTAGGCCAACACACTCCACGATACCGCCAGCCGGGCGGGGCTGGCCCTGGGCAGCGGCTGCATGATGGGGGCTGCAGCGGTGCCCTGCAGCAGCCTGGTCTACAGCAAGCCAAGCCCCCTGTCTTCCCCACCATGCCAAGGAAGCTGGACACCCGCTGGGGGACTTCCTGGACATTGTGGCTATTTATGGGCTGCAGGACTGCGAGGTGTCTGACACAGGGCTGCCTCCCTGAGCTCCCTCCCCAGCCCCTGGGATTCAGCTGCGCTGCCCATTTGGTCCCCCTCTAGCAACAATGCCAGCTGCAGCTCCGTGTCTGGGTTTCATCACACAAGGAAGGCACAGCCAGGAAAGACCAATGTGGATATGGTTCGGAGACACACGCTAACTACCCCCCAGGTCCAGCACCGGGTAGGCCACCAGCTGGCTGACAGATGAGCATAAGGAAGAAGTGCACATGCACTCTGCAAAACCCACCTCCCACTTCTTGCCCTTTCTTATTTACCCAGTTGAGATGGTGCGAAGTTCCTGACAACTAGCCTTCGCTGCAGACAACTTCTTTGTGCAAAGTTTGCTGGCCAGGTTTTTTGGCGGGCTCAGCAGCAATTGGCTTTCAAAATCCAATAGAGCTCCCTCTATTGGATTTTGAAAGCCAATAGGAATTGCTACACAGCTTGTTGAAAAGTTTTTTTTTCCCCAAAAAAAGATGCCGGAACGCCGTTCTGAGCGTTCTATGAGAAAAAAAGCCCTGCTAAAAAGTTAGCATGTATGTATCCAAATCAACCACTTAAATGTTGGAGATGTGGTAGTGAAGAGGCAACTTATTATCATATATGGTGGACATGTAAAAATGTTAAAGCCTTTTGGATAAAAATATGGTGGATTTTTCAGAAAGTTTTTAAGAAAAAAATAAGATTTACTCTGCAGCTATTCTTACTGGGGATTATTTCAGATTGTACTGTTATAGAAACTAAATTAATGTTACACTTAATAATGGCAGCCAGACTGTTGGTGGCGCAACATTGGAAGAAAGAAGATTTACCTACAATAGAACAATGGATACTTAAAGTAATGGACGTAGCTGAAATGGCAAAAGTTTCAGCATATTTGAAAGAACAGTCACAAGAAAAATATATTTTGGAATGGAAAAGATGGATTGATTATATTCAGAACAAATATGGGACTAAAAAGTTTCAAATAGCATATGAATAATTCTTAACAATTATAGAAGTGTTATTATAATTACTTTAGTTTTGTTATAAGGGAGTTAAAGGGTGGAAGGTTTGTTAACATTGTAATAGATATTTAGCATATGTTTGCATAAGATTGCTATATGTAATACCCTGTATTCTGCTTTGGGAAGTCCGGGGGGGGGAGGGAAGGGGGGAGGGTTGATGGGGAGGGGGGGTTTATTATTAAAATTTTGTAAAACTTTTCAATAAAATAAAATAAAATAAAGAAATTTCAAACAAACTCAAGCTCACTGTCATAATGCAGCCTCAATAGACATAAATCTCACTTCTTGACCACTTTCAGAAGTAATTAATTTATGGCTAAAGAGAGATTCTCTGAGCAGTAGGATAAAAAGTTTACTTGTAAGTTACTTTCTTCTGGATTACAAAGGAATAAAGAAAAAAGATTTAAAACTTTTGTCAAAAGCTTAACAAACTGTCATTGTAAACAAATGTAAAATGGACAAATGGGATAGTTACTCTTAAGGATTATTTTTTTGTGAAAACCTATTTTTTTTCTCCTGCAAAAGTATATTTTTGAGGAAATAACCATTTCTAATGATGCTCAAACTCTGGAAACAGTGACATGGTTACTTTAAAGTCATCCAAACTGTGGCATTTGTTTTGAGAATTACAACCACAGTTCTTTCTTATGGAAACAATGACGTTTCTAATGCAAATTCTGACATTCAAAATAAAGTGAAAAGATTCCTGCCTTGTACACAGTGAAGAAGAAAGTCAAACATCTGAGGATTCATCTTCACCTTTCCTTAGCCACAACATAAACGTGCCCTGGAAACCCCAAAGGTGCTTTTTTCACCAGGCAACTGGACTTTCTTCTTTTTCTTTGAAGATGTTTTGCAGACAACTGGTCATTTGTAAGGAGTATAAACCCTTTCATTCCCCACCACCCAGTCAGAACTGAAGAAGCTTCTGGATGAGAAGCAAAACACCTTCAAAGAAATACAAGAAAGTCCAGTTGCCTTGTGAAAAAGCACCTTTGGGATAACTATGACCTGGATGACTGAGAATCTCCATAGACATTTTTCTATATCGTGTTGTGAAGTTGCCTACAGGTCATCCATAGCTGTAAAATAATGTAATAGTGATTTTCTGCTGTTTCTGCTGAGAAAAGGTCTTCAAGTGGCCATACACTTATTACAACTACAACATTTATTATAGTGATTGAAGATGATTATATATTATCAAGTTGAGATCAGTTCTTAGCAAGCTCATAGATAAACCTTTTTCAGGATGATTTGCAAGTACATCCTTGGCACTGTAATTGAGTCTACCTACCTTGTTGCTGGTCATCTTTTTCTTCCACCTTCCCCAGTATTAATGATTTCTCAAGAAAGCTACATCTTTACATAATGTCTCCAAATATGACCTACTGTGTGAGATCTCTAGATTAATGTGTTCTATGGTTCATTTATTTAACCTTTTTTATTTTCTGCAACAGTATTTTCCAGTATTTTCTTCTCCAATAGCAGAGATCAAAAATGTCAATACTCTTTCTATCCTGCTTCTATGAAGGTTAAAGTTAAAGGTTTTCCCTGTCCATTGGTGACTGACTCAAGGGGGAGGTGCTCATCTCAGATTCTCAGCCAAGGGAGCCTGTGTTAGTGTCACCAAAAAAAGACACCAACACACTGTCTGCACAATTCTTATCTTTGTAGATGGAGAGATGTCACAGCGTCTTTTCCAAAACCTTCATTGTTATCCTATGAAGAGCTAGTCTTCAGTGTATCTGCTGGTCCTTTTACTTGTTCTCAGTTTACCTTTTATTTCTACCTGTCCTCTCCACCTCCACCACTTTTAATTGACAGCTGAGCTACTTCTGAACAAACCCCTTGCACTGTTTTAAAAAGAACCAGGTCCATGTTTCAAAACAACTCAGCTGACAGGTCCTAGGCAAGGAGGAAGGGTTGTTCAAACAGAAGCATCGTAAGTGATCCTTCCAGACTCATGTTGTCTCCCTCTTTCATACCTGTGACCTGTCAGCTAGGCTATTTTTAGATGTGTGTTTAGCCCCTTTTCAAAAGACTGACTAGCAGAAACACAGAAAAAGAATACCTCTGCACCTGGAGATTGTTAATTGAGCATCTCAACAGGTGGCTCAACTGCCATTCACCAATCCTTACCCATCCCTGCCCCATCACACCTTAAGGAGAGTTAATGGGTGTTAGTTTTTTCCCACTGACAGGTGATGTTCAGTGGGAGGGAAAAGGGAAGAAGACAGGTAGGATCAGCAATGGTAACAGCACACTTTAAGCCAGCATTCCTTTCTGCCAGCTCCTTGACTGGAGGAAAGCACAAGAACATCTGGTTATCCTCAGTACACACTGAATGCAATTCATACTCCTAACAATGAATTACTTCTGAACTGGATTGCTGATACTTAACTCATGCTGAATTTACATCACAGACTTACTCTAAGATCTCTCCGGATTTTGCAGTGATCAAATGTGCCCAGAAAAAACATTTTGCACAAACAAGTAATCAACAGCCCACTCTATAGAAATTGCTAGCTAAAGCACAGAGTTCATTGGCACTCTAGTAAAAATGTTCCTTCACACTGTTCTCTCTTATGTGTATTCAGATACAAGAGCAGCTCGGAGGAATCAAATACACCATAGAGGGGAGCCCTAAGGCAAAAGTCAGTATGAGATTCCTGTGAGAAGTTATGAGAGAGAGAGAGGGAAAAATGGGAATGAAAAAAGAAAGAAAGAAATCTGCTTTAGGCCATATGGGAACATTCCAAACAGCATCGCAGTACAAAAAACAAACTGGTTTTCTGGCTTACAGGCAGAGTACGTTAAACACCGCTCCTCCTATTATTTTTCTTTTTTACCCAGCCAGTACCAGATAATTTGTTTTTACTGAGTCTGGTTACAGGCTGTAGAAACATATTGGTGCAGGGAAGGGAAAGCAGGGGAGAAAATTGCAGGCCCTAACATCTTCTCTGAAGGTTTTGAAGGGTGGATGAGGATTTATTCCTCACACCCGTCTTAAGCTTGGGCCACCCAGTGACGCTTTCTGAGAATGTGCTGGCATCTGTTAAAGACTGAAAAGAAGTCACAGTTCAGAGAAAGTTAAACATCAGAGAGTTGAAGTAAAGCAGGGAAAGCAAAACAGAATGTTCTTGGGCTGCCATCTCAGTTAGCTTCCAAATGACATAAGCAAGCATTGAATGAAAAAAAGAACAACAAAAAGAAAAAGAAAAACATGACACCCAAGTAATTATTTCCAGTTTAACTGTTCTCCTCTCAAAGAGGAAGAAGATATTATTTCTAAACAGAATGGCTCACGCAAGAATGTTCTTATCTTGGCATTAAAGTGCCCAGTTCCAAAGATGGGAAATGAAGTCATCAATATGTCAAGATGTGAACCAGGAATTTTCTTAACTGGAATTCCATTTCTGTTGGAATACATTTGTTATCTCCATAACTTCTATGCTTTTCCAAGCTTGGTTATCCTCTAGGAGTGTCACCTTTGAATATAAAGCAAGGCATCATGTAAATGAGTCAATAGATATTTCTACTTAATCATACCACATGAAGAATATATTTGAATTTTTAAATCAATCCCACAATTCTAGGTAAAACCGACATTTCATTTTTACACTATTTTTTGTACTTCAAATGTTAAAATGTCTTAAAATAAAATAGAGGGTAGGTGGATGAATGACTTTCTCCACCTCAGACATTTTTAAAAGCCCCCTTTTATGAAGTAGAACTACAGTACATAAGAACATCCTTTAAATAGAAAGCTAGATACCTTCTTGTCTATTTTGGACAGAAGGCTTTTATCTGAAAAGAAGATAATTTCCCTCTCAAACAATTTATCTTTAAAACAGGTGAATGGCTGTTTACCTGGAAGATTAGGGAGGGTCTGTTTAAATTTTTGTGGGGGGAGGGCAGGATATCATCTTAAAATAAAATAGAGGGTAGGTGGATGAATGACTTTTTCCACCTCAGACATTTTTAAAAGCCCCCTTTTATGAAGTAGAACTACAGTACATAAGAGCATCCTTTAAACAGAAAGCTAGATACCTTCTTGTCTATTTTGGACAGAAGGCTTTTATCTGAAAAGAAGATAATTTCCCTCTCAAACAATTTATCTTTAAAACAGGTGAATGGCTGTTTACCTGGAAGATTAGGGAGGGTCTGTTTAAATTTTTGTGGGGGGTGGGCAGGATATCATCTTCAGGATCATAATTAGGATCAACTTAGATTTTGGGTAAACAATAGTTTAAAGTTTGTTTGTTCCTGTCAGCCTTTTGAGATTGGCCAGGTCAAGGCCCAAAGTTATTTTTATAACTGAATCTTGAAAGCCTGTCCAAGTTTCCCCACCCAAAATCCAGATGGGTTATTTTCTCAACATTGTGTATTTTTTCTGTAAGATCCTCCTTAGTGCAATAGAGCCTTTACTGTGGTTTTTCTGGGTCCAGACTATTTTTTAGACCTTGGTTGTGGATTCTGTTACTTAATTTGTATATTATTTTATAACCTCTTTAATATATTCTAAGCTTGTACATAATAGTCCTTGACTTACAACCATTAATTTAGTGACAATTTGTATATGTATATATATATATATATATATATATATATATATATATATATATATATATATATATATATATATATATATATATATATATATATATATATATATATATATATATATATATATATATATATATATATATATATATATATATATATATATATATATATATATATATATATATATATATATATATATATATATATATATATATATAATGTTAAATGCTTGTTTACTATTTAGATTACCTTGCTAGGCCCCAAACATGGGACAAATCTTTATTTCCTGTTTTGGCCTAACCGAAGGCCATCCACAGGCAGTAGTCACAACAGTGACAGCTCATATTTGTGTAAATTTTAGATTGCTAACAAAGAATTAAAGGGAGACTGATATGCATTTCAAACTTATTTGTTTTCATCAGTCAGCCATACCCTTCTGAGATTCGAACCTGGGCTGATTGCACATTAGGCAATTGTTTTAACCCCTAGGCCACAGGCTCTCTCTCTTTCTTTGTTAGCTGAGAAGCAAGGGAGATATGTATTAAATGTTTGTTAAGTATTTAGATTACCTTGCTAGGCCCCAAACATGGGACAAATCTTATTTAATTTAATTCTTTGCTAGCAATCCAAAAAAATTTACACACACACACACACACACACACACACACACACACACACACATATAGCTCAAAAAAATAAAGGGAACACAAGATAAGACATCCTACTATTAAATACAGTACATTGTGTCGTTTAAGTGTTCCCTTCTATCTCAGTCCAACTCACCTCACAGGATTGCTTCTTGTAGGGAAAATAGGAGGAGAAAGGAACATTATGTATGTTCGCTGCCTTGAGTTATTAATAAAAATAATAAAGGTGGGATATAAATAAATAAAATTATACACACATACAAACACACAAACACATGCCCTCTCTCTTTTTTTTATAGGTCCTGGGAGGAAAGAAAGAAGGAAAGGCCACCAGGTATGGGCCCTGGTAAATATAATCTGGACATAACCTCAGGTTACACTGTGGTCAACAAAGAGAATGAGTTAAATTCCAGAAAAGGAATTTAAGCCAGCCATATTTCCAGTTGGTATCCTCATGGGAATTCAACAGTTT
The DNA here is from genome assembly GCF_964194415.1 of Vipera berus. Lineage (NCBI taxonomy): Eukaryota > Metazoa > Chordata > Lepidosauria > Squamata > Viperidae > Vipera > Vipera berus. The sequence goes on from NC_138204.1 coordinate 192,487,774, forward strand.
AAGGCGAAGAATCTTACAATGCCATCAACTCAAACCCATTCATTTTGCTGCGAGATTTAAGTTTAATGTGTTAGCGAGATTTAAGATTGATGAAAGTTCACAAGATAGATAACAAATAAATAGTAACTTTCTTTCACTTATGGACAACCTGCAAATGGCCTGATTTCAAATGGCTAGATAGGATAGGAGTGAGAAAGAGCACCCACTCATCAGCAGCATGTAGGATTTGGCAGATGATCCCTTGGTGAAGAAATCCTCAAACACATACACACCCACACCGACACACAATTGCACATAAATATACACATATATATTCATCTATGAGATGTGACAGTTGGAATTCCTTATGTGTCCATTATCTTCCTTATTATTCTAAGACTTAACTAACTGCTGCAAAAAGAAAAATTTTGAAGGGATTCAGCTGCCTAAGAAGGAAATGGGTGGAATTATAGGGCGAGAGAAGTGATGTTATTATGATTTGTCACATAGTCAGCCAGCTGTTTAGACTGGATTTGGTATTTTTATCTACCTTTTGAGTCATTTATTGTTACTATATAAGTATCCTGCTTGTACTTTGGACAACTATGGACAACATTTACACAATGTTCCCACCTTCCAATTTCACTACAACAGCCACGCTGTGAAATGGGTTAGGTTGAGAGAGAGAAAGGGTGATTGGCCCAAAGTCACTCAGTTGGCTTCCACTTCTAAGGGAGGACTAGAACTCACAGTCTCCTAGTTTCTGATGCTACACCAAAGTCACAAGGTCAAACTGGCTCTCTTGAAAACTCTATTTAGCTGCTGATACAGAGACTTGAAAGAGAACAACATGGCACAAATCTCCAAAATACAACTTGCCAAGCCTGTACTGAGATGAGTTCAATTTTTAATATTTAATTTTCCTTTGTTATTAGCAAACCATGTGAATGAAAGTAATTGAAGATCCAAGATGGCCAGTCATTAACTGTGAACAACATTAAGCTTGCTGGAATTAGAGTCACCATTGCATATCAAGTAGACAATGTCTAGAGGACTTACTTTTTATTCTAGATGATGGGATTGCCAAATAAATACATCTGGCAATGTGTTATGATGAGACCATTGCATTTTAGGTAAAGCAGGTCAGACTTTATTATTGTACTAGTAATTCTATTATAGTCCTTTTGTAAACAGAAAAGGCAAGGAGTTTGAAAAATCTCACATCCCTAAAAATCATCCAAAATATAGTAACCATATTAATTAAATTATTGTAATCATTTAGAATTATCCCAGTTAATTGGTTTTTAAAATTTCAGTAGAACAAAAACCTTTTTACTACTATGAGCAAAAAAATATACAGTGCAATTCTACGTATGTATACCTGGAAGAAAATCTCCCTGTGATCAGTAGTACTTATTTAAGGTAAGTATCAGTGTTTTACAGGCACAGTTAGTCCATGAGTATGGTGTAAAAATCTGGAAATGAATTGGTAAACTACATTCCATGTTAAAGTGTCCACAGTGCCAATCTGGACTGTTTTAATATTCCCTGCTCATAGTTCATGTGCTCGTTGTCTAGTAAGATCTCCCAATTTAAAAAGGATGCTATGAATTCCCCTGAGTTCAAGACTATAATCATTTCTAATGGTTTACAATCATTGACTAGCAGAGCCTGGTCTGCAAGACAAAAAGTTTGTTGGTAGGCTATAAGGATATGGTTTACTTCCTAAAGGCCATGTTAGAAAGGAGTTCAGGTTGCTTTCCCAAATCAAGGGCTCTCCAGATGCTTTGGACTTGAGCTTCAAATGATAATTTGAAATGTCAGCTCACAAAAACACCCAGACTGAATATTCTGAACATGTAGATTTTGTGTATCTGCTAAATTATACACAAGGAGCATCTTACTCGCCTAAAAAAAACCCCTATAACAGGGTTCCTGCCACTAAAAAAATCTTATCAAGCCTAACCAAAAAGACCTCTGTTGCAGACCATTGATCAGTTAACAACCTTATTCAGTTTCCAATGCTTATTTCACTTTCAGAAATATGGCTTAATCCTGCATAATCTAGTTTCAGACAGTCTTGTTCATTTGAGATTTGCAGGATAACAATTGTTAAGAATCAAGTGACAACAGTATAAATAGCTTCATTGATTATAAGTATACAAATACGGTAGTCAACCTTCATTATGCTAGCATACACATGCAACAATAAATATTTTACTTTGAATTTATAAATTTTTTCTATGTGCATTTTTATTCTATACTGTTTATTGTTGATCACATATTATTTTCTTTTAGCGCTGCACTAAATTCCTTAGGAAAAAAGAAAATTACAGAAATTAAATAAATCATAGCAGAAGTTGTGGAAATTGTAGCAGCTCTGTGCACTTGCATTCTCTTGTAGGCCATGTTTGACATGGCTGAAATCCTCAAGTGATGAATACAAAGGGATAATATCCCCTATTTATCAGTGGGGGAGAGATGCAAAGAGCCATTCTTTCAAATTTAGCCCAGAATGTGTGGAATTTAAAAGTCTGTGTCTGCCATTGTCAAATTAAGTGCACGTAAAGTTGGATGCCAAATATTTCATTCCATTAAATCCTCAATAGATTAAATGTAGATAAATTTCTCAACATTGCAATGTTTATCCAGCCTAAATATCCAGATCTTTTGTGGTTCTCTCACCAATGTATAAACAGGTTTTGTTTGACTTTCTTTAGAATGTACATTAAACTAAAAGACCAACCTACAAGAGTTTCTGCTGCACAAATAAACTAACCTCAGGGTTACTGGAATCAGAAATTGTCATACATCAAAGTAGGCAACAAAGGGCACTTTCAAAGCACCCCCAGTTGTACTTGACAATCCCTCAAAAGTGGTTTCAAGCTGCATTGTTGCTGGTGACCTTTAAAATACTGACAACATACTGAACAAACCAAGGTTTATTCCAGTTTACCAACTGGACAGTGGAAAGAACAATCCTCAATGAATGCTCCATCTTCATTACTATTTCACATTACCTACATGGGTTGGATGGTTTCTTGAAAATGAAAGCAACAATGTTGTGGAGCTGCAAAATCTCCAAAGAACAATCACTTTGTTGCAATGAGGGCAATGAGCAGTCTCAGCCATTAGTTTTCAAAGTCTCTATAGGACAAGCGTGAGAAGTTGGAGTCTGAAGGGAGGATTAGGCAAAAGTAATTTCTTGTTAAGAGGCCGTTTGATGTAGTAGGTAAGGTACCAATCTAAAAACTGGGAGACCATCAGTTCTAGCCCCATATTATGCATGAGGTCAGGTGGGTGATCTCTCTCATCCCTAGGTAGCAGTCAATTGCAAACCACTTCTAAAATCTTGTCAAGAAAACTGAAGGGACTTGTCCAGGCAGTTGCCAGGAGTCAACACATGTGAGGGGGGGAAAATTCTGTACAAAAATGGCCCACCCACAAACTTTCCTCAGCACAGCAAAAGAAAAGTCACCTCATGTACAGTTTTAATTGTAGTGAAGATCATTCAGAACTATATAGAGCCATCTCAACGTTGTGAGATTGTGAGCTGCCCATAACCAAAATATTAAAATAAATTGGTTTAATTTTTAAGACTGCTGGGAATCATTAAATACTCATCCATCAGCAATGAGGCTACTTATATCTTGATTTAAATATGTACTAAATATAATAGATCCATAACAACTTTCTTTTGCCCAAGCAGCTGCTGATATAGTTGCCTATAGTTGCTGATACAGTTGTTACAGTATCCCATATAGATATTACTGCCAAGTAGCTGCAGATACAGTTCTACAAAGGAATTGTTGAGTCTGCCATTTACACCTTTATAACTGTCTAGTTTGGCACTGTAACCACACAAGACAGACACAGACTTCAATGGATAGTTAAAACTGCAGAAAAAACAATTGCTACCAGCCTGCCTTCCATTGAGGAACTGTATACTGCACAAGTCAGAAAGAGGGCTGTGAAAATATCTACAGACCCCTCACATCCTAGAGATAAACTGTTTAAAATTCTTCTCTCAAGATGACTCTATAGGGCATTGCACACCAAAACAACTGGACAAAAGGACAAGGTTTTTTTGCCCATACCATCACTCTGCTAAACAACTAATTCCCACAACACTGTCAAACTACCTAGTAGAGCTGTATTACTATTATCTTTCTCATCTATCATATTACCTATTTCCCTATCTTCTTATAATTATAACTTTATTGCTTGTATCTTATGATTTATATTGATTGTTTTTATTTAGTATCCTAGTATGATTTATGTTGATTGCTTATTTAGTATCCTATGACTATCATTGAGTGTTGTATCTTACGATTTATGATGATTGTTTTTTATGATTATGATCATGATTTATCATTTGTTGCTTTTATGTACACTGAGAGCTTATGTACCAGAGACAAATTCCTTGTGTGTCCAATCACACTTGGTCAATAAAGAATTCTATTCTATTCTATTCTGTTCTGTTCTGTTCTGTTCTGTTCTGTTCTGTTCTGACATGCATCACTGAAACCATTTCAATAGGACTATTGTATAATGAAGAGATCAAATTGCCAATATACGCTGGATCATGGAGAAAGCTAGAGAGTTCCAGAAAAACTTCTACTTCGGCTTCATTGACTATGCTAAAGCCTTTGCTTGTGTGGATCATAACAAACTGTGGCAAGTTCTTAAAGAGATGGGCGTACCAGACCATCTTATTTGTCTCTTGAGAAACCTATATGCGGGCCAAGAAGCAACAGTGAGAACTGGACACGGAACCACTGATTGGTTCAAAATTGGGAAAGGAGTCCGGCAAGGCTGTATACTGTCGCCCTGCCTATTTAACTCATATGCAGAGCACATCATGAGAAAGGCAGGGCTAGATGAATCAAAAGTTGGAATTAAGATTGCCGGAAGAAATATCAACAACCTAAGATATGCAGATGATACCACTCTAATGGCAGAAAGTGAAGAAGAACTAAAGAGCCTCTTGTTGCGGGTGAAGGAGAGTGCAAAACTTGGGTTGAAACTTAACATTAAGAAAACCAAGATCATGGCATCTGGCCCTCTCAATTCCTGGCAAATAGATGGGGAAGAAATGGAGGTAGTGACAGATTTTATTTTCCTGGGCTCCAAGATCACTGCAGATGGGGACTGTAGCCAAGAAATTAAAAGACGCTTGCTCCTGGGGAGGAAAGCCATGGCAAATCTAGACAGCACACTAAAAAGCAGAGGCATCACCCTGCCAACAAAAGTGCGTATAGTCAAGGCTATGGTCTTCCCAGTTGCAATGTATGGCTGTGAAAGTTAAACCATAAGAAAGGCTGAGCGCCAAAGAATTGAGGCCTTTGAACTATGGTGCTGGAGAAGACTCCTGTGAGTCCCTTGGACTGCAAGACGATCAAACCGGTCAGTCCTAGAGGAGATCAACCCTGACTGCTCTTTAGAAGGCCAGATCCTGAAGCTAAAACTCAAATACTTTGGCCACTTAATGAGAAGGAAGGACTCACTGGAGAAGAGCCTAATGCTGGGAAAGATTGAGGGCAAGAGAAGAAGGGGACGACAGAGAATGAGGTGGCTGGATGGAGTCACTGAAGCAGTAGGCGTGAGCTTAAATGGACTCCAGAAGATGGTAGAGGACAGGAAGGCCTGGAGGAACATTGTCCATAGGGTCACGATGGGTCGGACACGACTTCGCAGCTAACAACAATTGTATAATGAAATGCAACATGTTTAGGCTGATTTTTTAAAAAAAAAATCTTAAAGGCTTTACGTGCACAGTCCTTATCCCAAAATTCTACAATATTTAATACCATAATTCATTTTGTGAGATAAGAAAAACAACAGGTTTCTCCATCTTTTTCTTTGATACTGCAACTTAAGGATATAGATAGGAAAAAGGTACAATATTAGAGAATAAAGTATTGCTTGCCACACTTACAAAAATCCCTTGTTTTCTGGAACAGTAGGGATGACATTTGATTCCCATTTCTATGTAATTCAATTTAGAGCCCAAAATCTGTAAATCCGAAACTGAATTTACTCAAATTATGCTCCCTAAATTATATGTAAACCAAAAAATATTTATATACTAGTATTCACACTTTTTGGAAATTTGTTAGGAAATTTTTGCCTGAAAAGTACATACAAAACGTATGTATTAGGAATATGTATTTATTTATTTATTTTACTTTTCACATTTCTGAACTGCCCATTTCCCTTAGAGAAGGACTCTGGGCGGAGTACAACAATATGTTATATGTTCCTTCCAGGGAACTTTTTTTGCTGACGTGAAGATTACAGGCAGGGTGGGTATGAAAGGTGAAATATTTATACAAGCTAAAGAAAACCCAGCTTGCATACAGATAGCAACTATAAGGACAAAATGCATCCCCACTGCTTGTGGGGATGGTGATAGTGACAAGGTTCTTATTCTGTCATAATTATTGGATTAGGCTGGCTGGAAAGAAATATTACTTTCTCAGGTAGGATCTTGTGAAAAATGCATTCCTTGGAGTTTCTTTTCCTTATGGTTAATATTGCTTCCAGATGAAATTAGGATCTGAATGAAAACTGGCAAAAGGGTGCTTTAGATCTTTTATTGAACCAGCATGTTTTTCACTCTGGATGTTTGAGGAAGACATGCCATTTATTTCCTAGCTTTTCAACAAAACAGATTAAGTTTTGCAGTGTTCTGTTCTTGATCAGAACCTCAAGGAGTGGTTAGAAATCTACACTCATGTTTTAAAAAGTGACACTCCATATGCCATATGTCTGATCCTGGTTGTTTTTATCTAGATCTTTGTTCTGCTCTGTACAGAGCCATTATATGTAGCCTCTAAATCATACCTTATGTAAAGTTCTTACGTAAACAAGGTTTTAATTCTATGTGGTATTAAGGAACAGTGAACCAATCCTTCTGTTAAAGTACAGCCAAACTGCAATATACTCTCCCCCCAAAAGGACACTGAAGATAAAAGTTGCATTGTGCATTTGGAAATAATTTAAAGGGAAAAATATATATATTTGAGCTCTCTAGTTACCCAATCTGCTGTCCATTTGATAACTGTGCATACATAATTTCAACAGTTTCAAGACCCTTGCTTTCCATTCTTAATAGCTTGTTATCTAAGCCTCTCCTCTTTAAAGTAGGACATATGGTTTTGTCAATTAACTGCACTTTTAGAAAACAATGCAGGAATCCATTTGCAGATCAATTAAGATATCAAAAACTTTGGGTAACCTGACTTGCATGTGCTATTAAATCCTCAAATGCATTATGGAATATTTATTAGTTATTCATGCTTAAGGAAAAATCCTGAACTAAGAAAAATATATCTTTGCTTGAAAGACCCACCATTTCTTAGTAAAGCCTGTAACTTTCTAAATTTGAGGTACCCATCTCCCCGCCAACCTTCTCTCAAAATACAGCCCAGTTGCTGTACTTAAAATCCACATTTTGAAGAGTCTTGAAGGGGCTACATTAGGATTATGGAAGATGGAGATGCCACAAATCATGACAAGTAAGCAATAGAGTATCAATGTGTACACACACACGCATGGTCAAAAGAGAAAAAATGGGAAGAGAACAACCCTATATATTATATCATTTGAAAGAATCTTCCACTCCATCAATGTAACTCCATGTATATTGCTGCAGATGTCTTGCTTGGAATTATTCCCAAGTAGGAATTGCAGCCTTAAGTTTAAAAAAAAATTCTGATGTAAAAATGTTCACATAGCAAGATGTTGACTCATCCAAGGAGCGTGATGATTTATGTGTCTTGTGCTGATTAATGCCCTATAAGAGAAAATGCAAGACAGCAGAAAGTATGTTCATTTAGATGTTTGTATCTCTATGGAATGCAAGACATATTAGTCATGCTTATGCTGACCACAAAATATAGTGGGAAAACAAGAAACATCAAGGCCTAGTCAGAAACAAGAACTTTTAGTAGAGTTTTACCAAGTATGGCTTCCCATAAAAATGATCTCAGTATTGCAGGTAGAGCACAAGGACAGTGCCTCAAGAGGGACTGTCCTTAATGAGGAGGTCAATTGAAATTTTATAAATTCTCATTTGTAGAGTCTCCAAATATCAGTACTTATCTAGATTTTCTTCAGTCTGGGAAGAGCACTTGTTCCATAATCCTATAGAAAGAGAAGCTGCATTTTATCTATCTCAATAAATGAATGTATAGATTAATAACAATTCAGATATTTTTACTGGTTGAGATAATAAGGCTGTATTTTGATGCACCAGGTTATTTTACTTTTAAAAACCAACAAAACATTTGCAATTATTTATTTTTACAAATACAGTTGATTGTTAATATGTGGAACATTTCCTGAGTTATCAACTATTAAATCATTCCCCTTGAGCAAAGCCCTTTTTATTTATCAGATTTGTCACATAATTATCTCCACTGAAAGATCTTTGTTTTCATGCCTTTTACATCCAGTGAGAAATACATATAGTGACATACACAAGGTTAGTCACCCTTGGTCAAATTGTATGCTTCAATAACACCTAAGTGAACAAAAGCTGATTCAAACTCTCTGTGTATAAAATTAAATATCATATCTCTGCAAATTGGAATGCAAACATACTATTTATATGCAATTGCTTATAGATTCCAAATAGGAAGACAATGAATATGCCCATTTTGCTAGGTTGTGCCCATCAAGCTACACTTCTATAACTAGTCCCAGATGTTCCTTCTAGCCACACAACGAGTTTTGAAAGCTGGACTGGAACTAATGCATAGGTTACTGAGACAGAAAAGTAGCGTAGTGTAGTTTGGAAGTCAGCTTGAACAGTTCACACTATGGGGTGAAAATTTAAGTCATTAAGTGTGCATGTCTGGTAACCCAGAGATCATGAAATCACTATTGTGCACAAAATAACCTATAATCATCCATGGCTATCTCTGGCAAGTGCAGAAGGGATTTGGGATTCATCAGTAGTTTAAATCAATCTGATATCTGCCCTTGTTAAAATAGCAATCATTCATGCTGGAAATAATGATTTGTAAATAAAACCTTCATCCATAAGAATTTGTTGACTATCTCTATACTTCCCACAGATGTACTGGAAACTATCCTAGAAAATTGTAGAGCTGGCTACTGTGGTCTGACCAACTTTGGCAACAAAACTAGTCCTAATGGAAGGAAGTCACAATCAACTCCAGTGCACTTGAGAAGAAAAAATTAAAAGCAACAACCAAGATGTTTGTTTGCTTTTAATGTGCTTACATCCATGGCCTCTTCAAACAAGGAGCAATTTTAAAGCCTGGTAACTCTAATTCCATACATGAACAGCATTTGTTGAAAAACAAAAAAGAACTATAAATGACCCATCCAAAAATTTCCTATTGCTGCTTCATTACCTTCCATATTATACCAGTTGGAGATTAATATGTTAAATATGGTGATTTATTTATTTTGTTAAAGTTCGCTTCTGCTTTTCCTCTAGGAACTCTAAAATAGGCTTTTTCAAACACAAGTTTCTATAAGAAGTTAAATGGGTTCTGTGAGGAGCTGAAGGGAATTTAAATGGTTGAATGCACTGGTCTTGAATGCACAATTAGCCATCCCACCCAATGCTGATCTTCCCCTCTCACTGGCTGCAGGTCACCAGTGTTTGTCATCACCAAACAATTCACACATGAGATAGCTGCCTTCCTCTCACCATCATTCAAGTTGTCTACCTTCCCATGTGAACACAACATAAAACCCTACTTTCTGCTTGCTCCCAAATTCCAGCAAACACTTCCCACACAGCCTATTTTTTCTAAAGGGAATCTGAAGGAGTTGAAAGCAGAGAAAACAAGAAACTCATCACGTATGACCATGGTGAGTCCTTCCCTTCTTCTTCACCTTTCACATTGTAAACTCCGAGAGATCTGCTTATTAATCAGCAAGGTGGCATCTTGTGTAAGTCCCGTTAAGCTGCATCTGAATTGCCATTAAAGGAGATAAAATAAATTGTAGACATTTAGATTAATTTCACAGTTTAAAAATATCACTTCTATGTTGAAAACAGGGTTTTCTCGATAAAGCTTTCAAAAACATGGTATTCAGTTGACCATTGAATCTCTTGCCATTTACAACATACCCTCTCTTTATATGGATTCACCAAAAAAACTACAGAATTAGCTAAATCAATGTTTCTCAACCCCAGGAACTTTAAGAAATGTAGATTTCAGCTGCCAGAATTCCCCAGCCAATATCAACGATGTCTGCTTAAAAGTAAACCTCAGTTACTCTGAATATTAAAATGTTTATCAACAGAAAAGCCATCACACCCCATTCATTGAACATTGCTTTGTTTCACTAAAATATTAACCTCCCAAATAATCTAGAAATTAAAGTTTGTTTTACACTGGAGATGTTCATTTTGCATTTTGATTACTTTTTGTTTTTATTCTATCATCACTTTTTCATTACTAATGATTTGCCCTTGATCAGAGGTTCCAGAAAATATTTTAGCTTTTAACTATTAGACTCCACAACCTGATAAATTTTAATCCTCCCCCCATTCTGAACAGTGTATATAATGCTCCTTCCTCCAGATTTTCCCTGCAGCAACAACCTAGTGATAGGAGGGGGGGGAATGACTGGCCCCAGAAATGAAGAGCTTCTATGAATAAACATTTCCCTTTCCTGATTCAACATTTTGATCATTGACTGTCAGTGATCACTTTAAACAGGCTGAAGGTGACCTTGAGAGATCCATGTTTTCCCTCAGCCTGCAGCTCCTGTTCAGTATTTTTAGTCCATTCAAAATTCTCAGAGAAAACATATTTCTAGACATTCTGGCAACTTCAAGTAGACAATAGACATTTAAATTTGCAAGGATGGATGGATGTAGTTGGCACTTCTTTCAGACTCTTAGACTGTGTGTACTGTACTGTTATAGGGCAAATATTTGCTAGGATCTGTGTTGTCATTGAATTAAGCATTTTCAGTTTACAAAATGTCTTGTGACAGGTTGCCCCAAAATATTATTTTAAGAGAGACTGAAAAGTTGTAACATTGTGGAAAATTTCATACGAATCGAAGCTTCCATCCTAAATGTATGAAAGAAGGTTCTGTCTACATTGTATTAGAGAAGGGATGTGTTCTTTCTGCTAGGAACAAGCAATGCTAACTGTATTAAGACTGATGATGCTCCATATTAGAATCCACACCTAAGGGCCAAATGACATCTTCTTGGCAGTAATTCAAATTCCAGGTGGCTCTCCAATATTTTCACAGATGAAAATCAGGTGATTTTTGTCAGCACCTTGAGGGTATTGGAATGGAGCCCATTTTTTTAATAGAATGGCATATAGTTCACTACTGCTTATTAAGTCTTAACTTAAAGTTGTATATCCAGTAGATTCCAGGTTAAATGACATTTATTGAATCAAGCAATCATTTTATATGAGTTTCCAACCCATAAATTTCAACTTTGTGTAGCTAACATTGGGTTAAAACAGATAAACAAAAATAACCAAAACAAAATAAAAACAATGTAAGAACAGAATAAATTCAAGAGCAGTGATAGTTATCATCCTAAGCCAGGTTTTCAATTTCTTGCAAAAGGCTGAAATTGCTCCAGCCTAAAGAAATTTGGAAGTCATTACCATTGAATTTGAAACAATTAACATTCAATTTGCTTTAGGTTTCAAAAATTAAAACAATATGATCAGTTGTCAGAAACTATGGGTATTGTAGTCCAGCAGCTCTGAGTCAGCTGTAGGCTATCCAACCATATATCAGTTATCCATCTCTATTGCTTAATTCATGTGTCATGCTAAGCCATGATTTGTGTAACAGTTCAAAACTGGCTGCATTTACACAATACTTTGAATCTGAACCATGACTTGCAAACCACTAGGGCTGAATTCACAGAATATAATAAGCCAAAATCAAAGCTTTTTGTACAATGAATCAGAATCAAACCATGTATTATGAGGAACTCAGTCTGCATAAGGGAAATTGATATTTCGGCCCCAAACAGAATTAATAATGGTCATGTAATTATGTAAGACAAGCAAATAATCTATGCAATCATTCACATATACTCAGATATAGCATCAAATTGGGACTTCCTCGAGATATTATATTATCTAGAGCAAAAGTAGGAAAATTGAAAATCAGAACTCTTCTAATAAACATGGATAACTGGAGAATGCGAAACATAGAAGTGTAATCAACCAGTAAAGTTGTCCTAAGCATTAAAAAAATGGCATATTTTGATAAGTCTACTCTCATTCATTTTGCTTGTGGGATTTCGGCCACATCATTCATCATGAATTAATTCAGTAAAATTTTGTTCCCTGACATGCATTTTTCTATGTGTGTCTTTCTAGTTGCCATTTCAGCTTTCATAACATTGAGGGAGACTTGTCTCCATACTCAGATGACATGGTGAGTCATTTGCTACAGTGGCTTTATGTCTTACTATAAGTATTTGCTCCTCAACAGAGAAAACTGGCTGGCTTTACACATTGTCACACAAAATGTTGGCAACAGACCTATCCTTTAATTTACAGCTTGATGTCATTACAGTATTTGTAACATCTATAAATAGACAGAATTTTGACACTGCAGGAGAAGAAGGACCACTTTTAACCCCACTTCTGGTAATCATTAGGAAGAGAATCCTGCCTGTGTGTGGTAGCGCTCCTCAAAATGTAGTTCTTCAGTTCCTTTTGTTAACACAAGTTTTCCCAGTCTTGTACTCAGTAACAAAAAGAAAAGGAAAACAGAGCAACAATGACCCTGTTTTTACAGAAGTATCAAAAGTGTGAACTGTGATCCTAAAGGTTATGAGATCAGAACCCTTTCTGTTTGACCAAAGAAGCTTTGTAATTAATTACTCAAATCCACAGTGCAATCATTTTCCTGTTTACTGAGAAAGTAAGTCTTGCTGAATTTAATGGACCTGACCCCTTAATAGGGATTGGACAAACCTGACAGAGTTTCTTTTTTTAATCCCTTCCTCATTACAGATTTTTCAGGATTGTTTTTATGAAGAATGGCCTGGATTTTCTTTAGTAAATTTGCCTTTAATAAAATTAAGCAAATTATCCTCCAGCCCTCCAGCACTAGTTATATTCAGCACATTCCCCGTTATAACAGCCAGCCCTGCTGCTAATGAAAATGAGGGGAAAAAAGAAATGGACCCAAAGATATAAACCAGGCATGGCTTCGAATCTCCTATCAGGAGAAGAGAATCCCTGCTGATCAGTAAGAATCCTACGTTATGCCTATTTCCCCCTACAAGCTTTTATGGAAATGCATGTTGGAAAACATCCAGTCAGGCTTTCTCCACCATATAGGATTCCTTCTTTGTGTAAAAAAAGAAGTGGAAGGAGATCAAAACTTGCAGATCTCTGCACTGGGCTTTAATTCTCAGTCATTTCATAGCAACACAAAGAATTTTGTTTAAACTTTCCAGCTAATTTGATACACAGAAATGAACAAAATTCAAGATAGCCAACTTATGTAAATAGGTACATATGAGCAGACTTATATAATAGTAAAATGAATTTTTGAAAGTTTACACATTCCTTTCGTCCTTTTGACTGGTCCTAGGGTTGATATTGCCCAATTATACTTAAAATAACATGGAGAGAAGTAAGCAGTGGGGTACCACAAGGCTCTGTCTTAGGCCACTGATCTTCAATGTCATCATCAATGATTTAGATGAGGGAATAGAAGGGGAACTCATCAAATTTGCAGATGACACTAAACTGGAAGGAATAGCCAACACCCCAGAAGACAAACTGAGGATTCAAAAAGATCTCGACAAACTTGAACAATGGGTCCTATCCAACAAAATGAGTTTTAATGTGGAGAAAAGCAAAGGTTTACATTTAGTCAGGAAAAATCAAAGATGTAAGTACAGATTAGGTGAGACCTGGCCCAGTGTTCTGAACCAGCCAACTACCGGCCTTGTAATAAGGCAAACCCCTGTTCAAGTAGTAGAGACTGGAGAGCGTCTGAGGCTGCAAAGCGTCTGCCAAGTTTAATTCACAAGCAAAACAACAGAACAAGAAACACAGGAACTTGAATCCTCAAGCGGAAGGGTTGCTTTCAGCAACCAGCCCCTCCCCAAACACTCCTTTTATTTAGAGTTCAGGGCGTGGTCTCCCTGTGCCTCCTCCCGAGGAGTCCCACAGCCTTTCTTTGTTTGTTCCTGCTCGACTGCCTCCTGCGTCGGGCGTCCTTGAACAGGGCCAGCTGTGGGTCATCATCCTCCGCACTATCGGGCTCACGCAGCTGAGAAGAGGGCCCCGGCTGAGGGCTCTGCGAAGCCTCCAAGCCATCATCAGCCGGTTCGTCTCCCTCCTCCCCCTCATCTGAGTCATCCGATACATCCGAGCCGGCTGCCGGGCCCACAGGCTGGCCCTGAGTCACAACAGCCCAGTAACTGTGAGAGGGACCTTGGAGTCCCAGTAGACGGTCACTTGACTATGAGCCAGCAATGTGAGCAGCAGCCAAAAAGCTCATACAATCCTGGGTTGTATAAACAGAGGCATAGAATTAAGATCACATGAAGTATTAGTACCGCTTTATAAAAACCCTAGTGAGACCGTACCTGGAATACTGCAACAATTTTGGTCACCATACTACAAAAAAGATGTTGAAACCTTGGAAAAAGTTCAGAGAAGAGCAACTAAGATGATCCAAGGCCTGGAGACTAAAACATATGAAGAATGGCTGCAGGGTTTGGCTAGTCCAGGGGTGTCAAACTCGCAACGCCATCTGACATTTCGTGACATATCGTGACTCTTTTGCCATTGCCGGCAATGGGGTGGGCACGGTTTCACTATGATGCATGTTTGACACCCCTGGGCTAATCTAAAGAAAAGAAGAAATAGGGGTGACATGATAGCAATATTCCAATATTTGAGAGGCTGCCACAAAGAAGAGGGCGTCAAATTATTCTCCAAAGCACCAGAGGGCAGGACAAGAAACAATGGTTGGAAACTGATCAAAGAGAGAAGCAACCTGGAATTAAGGAGAAAGTTCTAACAGTGAGAACAATTAACCAGTGGAACAACCTGCCTTCAGAAATCGTGGGCAGCCCATCACTGGAGGTTTTTAAGAAGACAGTCACTCGTCTGAGATGGTATAGGCTCTCCTGCTCAAGCAGGGGGCTGGACTAGAAGACCTCCAAGGTCCTTTCCACCTGTATTCTATTCAACTTGTTTCATGGGATCACTTTGCTATGAATATTTTTTTAAAAGGAAAAAGGAGATTGACAGAGATTAAACTCTGTCCCTGTACAGTCCCCAAAGCAGCCAATCTGAACTTTTGATTGTTTACTTCATTTTCCATATAAGAACAAAATATATAATTTAATGGATATTCAAAATTAAGTGTAATGGGGGACATAGATTTCTCACCAGGCACCCAATTATACCAGTCGTGTTCTTCAGCCAATAAACGTTGGGAGGAGGAAGATCATCTTGATTTTTTTTTAAAAAAAAAAATCCCAAGCAGCCCCATTCCAGACATGTGGGACTACAACTCTCAGAATTCCCAGTCAGTCTGACTTAATATGAAATAAGAAGGGAGAATAAGGAATTATAAAATCGCTGGTAGTAATATCAACAACCTCTGATATGCAGATGATACAACATTGCTCGTGGAAAACAAGGAAGATCTAAAATGGCTAATTCTGAGAGTCAAAGAGGAAAGTGAAAAATTTGGACTGCACCTTAACATCAAGAAAACAAAGATGATAACTGCAAAGAACACATAAGTCAGAGTGCAGATCAACCATGAGACCATCGAGACAGTAAAGGAATTATTCTGCCTGGGCTCTAAGATAGACCAAAGTGGTGACTGCAGCCATGAGATTAGAAGGCATACAGCACTTGGAAGAACTGCAATGTCCAGCATGAATAACATCTGGAACAGTGAAGACACTGGCCTCACAACCAAATGCAGATTAGTTAATGTAAGAATTTTTCCAGCTGCTATACATGGTTGCAATACTTGGACTCTGGAAAAGGCAGAAAGGAGAAGGGTGGACGTTTTTGAACTGTTGTGGTGTAGATGACTATTATGCATCCTATGGACTGCAAAAATAACGAAAAACGTCCTAGATCAAATCTCACCAAAAATATCACTTGAAACTGAGATGGCCAAACAGAGGCTGTCATACTTTGGTCATGTCATGCGATCTGCCTCACTCAAAAAGTCAGTCATTCTGGGAGTGATCAGTAGAAAAAGTAGAAGGGGCCAGCCTAGAACCCATTGATTGGACACTATAAAGGATGACACTGGGATGACCATGGAGGATTCGAAGGAGGCAGTGAGAGACAGAGGGGCATGGAGAGTGCTGATCCACAAAGTGGCTGAAGGTCAGACATGACTGAATAATAACAACAGCAACAATGACAATAAGGAATTATGTAAGTTGTAGTGAACCTTTGTGGAAAGATATTGTGACTTTTAGACATGATGGGCTTATCTAAAAGGTAAGGAGTTATCTGGCATCACCTGTAATTTTCTGGTGAGATTGATTTCCTGTTGTTAGCATATAATAAACCTTTGAGGAAATTAAAATGCTTTATTCTACTGTAGAAAATAAAAAAAACATATGCATTTTCTCTCATTTAAAACTAACCACTGTGTAGTGTGGTAATCAAAGTTATCTACAGGGAGGGGGGAATTCCAAAAAGTCTAGGTCAGGTGTGAAGCAACCTAGAACTAAGGAGAAACTTCCTGACAGTTAGAACAATTAACCAGTGGAACAACCTGCCTCCAGAAGCTGTGAATGCTCCAACACTGGAAGTTTTTAAGAAGAGACTGGACAGCCATTTGTCTGAAATGGTATAGGGTTTCCTGCCTGAGCAGGGGGTTGGACTAGATGACCTCCAAGTTCCCTTCCAACTTTACTATTATGATTATGGTTATGATTGCAACCACAATCTTGACTTTTCGCACATAGACACACACCCCACAGATGCCCTTCCTGATAACTGCCTCAGAATGAAAAAAAGAATATGGCAGATCAGTTTGTTAAGTTAGATGACAATCCAAGTGTGAACTTTCCGCTATGTATAATTTCTTCTTTTGCAATGACAAACTTCAGGCTCACATCCAGCATGTTTACTTAGAAGTCAGTCATTCACAGCTAATAAGATTTGCAGCCAATCCACCCATGTCTATCTCAAACTAAATTAGACCCACTCCTATCAAAGAGTACATGCTTATCTATGAATAATTTTAATGGATATTAGAAATTGCATTCACTTCATAGAAATTAAAAACAATGGAGAGTTTTGTCACCTCCAGAAATCAACAAATATGCCACTGAGAGCTACAAGATCAGGGTTGCAAAATGTGAATAACCACTAGATGGCAAGAAAGAGGTACAAAAACACTGATATGTAGTATTATATGTGGTCCTTGACTTATGTCCACAATTTAGCCCAAAAAAATTTTTGTTAAGACATTTGCTAAGTGAATTTTTCTTGTTGTCTTGAAAGAAATCTAATGGTAGCCTCCAAGTTGCAAGAAATTTAGTCAACTTTTTGGCTCAAAGTCAATTCCACCATCTCAGCTAGCTAAATCCATTCTTCCATATTTTTCTTTCTATCTTTGGCCATATATCAACCTTGCTTATATGTCTTATAATGTCTTATATAAAAACAAAGTCCCATATTTTCTTTCTAACTGCTTAATTGCTACCCCTAAAATAAAAACTTCAAGTTTCAATTTTCAAATTTTTTGGAACCCAATTCAAAATTACTTAGCTTTCCTACATGTCCACCAAAGATGTTAAAAGATACCTTCAGACTGATTACATTTCCAACATTTGTTAGAAGCACCCTTACAAATCTTTGATAATTTATTGGGAGTTAAATAGCATTGATACGTCATTTTATTAAAATTTATTTCAAATTATAATTTTATGTAAATTTCAATCCAAGATCCACATGTTTTCCTATTGATCAAGCAAAATTTTATAACCAGAGTTTTTAGTCCATTTAACTATACAGTATTTCACATATTTACAATTCCTTCTCCCTCTCATAACCAAACATGCACTCTTGTCTCACAATAACATTTCATGCATCTGACAACATGGGGTGTAAACCACAAAAGCTTGAGCCATGTTACATCTTTTGATGTTCTGGTAGTTGTTTTTAATGTATTTCTGTTTTTTACAGAAAGGTTAATACGGGAACTAGCTAGTAAATGATAAATCTCATTTTATTGAAAGGAACTCCTGCATGTGATTGGATTGCAAATAAGGGGGGAAGGGGGGAATCTAGATGATCCTGAAAACGAGTCCTAGTTCATGTCACATGACTTCCCAAACTCATGTGATCCTTGTCCCCATGGCTGTCTGAAATGATAAAGATGACCTTGTATCACCACATCATAAATATTGCCCCCCTCAACCAGCACCCCCAAATCTGTTGAATGAGGCATTTGCAATATATATTTTATTAAACATATTCTCTCTCTTTCCTTCTTCCTTTTCATAACCTCGATCTGCTTCCTGTTGCATAGACTGAGAGGAAAAGAGTAATGAACTGTCAAAATGAGGAGATTAGAGACACTTTACCTCTGCTTTGCTCCCCTTAGACAAGCTAACCAATCTCCCTCAGCATTTCTCAGGAATTTCATAGAGAGCCCCGCAGGGTAATCACATCCATTCAGACCGCTTGGATCATCTAATCCACTTGTATTATGCTTTCCAGATGCATCCACATTAAAAGCATATTTTATACATTTTTCCCTTGAATCAGATTCTCCCCTGTACAATCCTTTTATCCTGCTTCTTTTGAAAGATATTCTGTATGGTGGCTGAGGAGGCTGGCAATGCAACGGAGTATAAAAAGAATGTAATAGATTTTAAAGTATGCTAAACCATACTCTACCATAAATCCCAAAAAAGAGATCAAGAAATAAAGCCATATAATTTAATGAAGTATATGTATAGATGTGTGCATTATATTTTATTTTAAGTGCTTATTTATATGTAACATTTTGCAGCTCTACAGGAATCTGCATTATTCATTGCTGAGCAAAGGGATTCAATTATTTTTCATCCTTGATTGCCATTACAGATCTGAGGGTAAGTAGGTTGGTTAAGCTCATAAGATCAAGCACTGCCTCCTTATACGCAAAGGCATTCCATTAGGTATATAACACAAGAGGTAATTAAACTGCAGATTACAGTCATGTGGCATCGGCTGAATGTACTTAAGTGGAAAAAGAAGAGGAAATCTGGCTAAGAGGTGGGCTGTACAGCTAGAGCAGCTGCTGGATCTGCTGACCATGGCAGAACTTCCATGGAGAAGGGATCTGTTTCTCAGGTTGATTGGCATCCTAAGTGATAGATGAAATAATGTTTGGGAAATGTTTGGATTAGGCTGTGAATATATGCTTGCATTTCTCTGAATATTTGTATGTGCTTTTGCAAGTTCTTTTTTCTAATGTAAAGAGTTGCTCTTATTCTTCCTTTGTTCTCATGTGCATTTTTTCAATAAAATATTGATGGATTAATCTTTCGGCAGATAACATTTTTTGATGCTTCTCAGGCATGAATTCTGTGCAGATGGATGGGTGGATGGAAACAGTTTACTATATTTCACCATTGAGACTCTGGGAGGCTGACAGGAAATAAAACCAAAAAACAATAACAATTAGAAACAATTACAGCTCTGATCAATGAACAATGTGCCAAAAGTCAAATAACTCCCTTAATGCTATTGATAGGTGTGCAGTGCCTCACATGGTTAGAATGCTGGGTTGACAATCTGCAAGCCTGCATTCGAAACCTGAGTGCTGCTGTGTGAAGTCCCATCCTTCGCTAAAGCTCCTGCCCACTTAGCAGTTTGAAAGAGTGCAAACGGAGTAAATAAATAGGTACCACCCCAGTGGGCTCATTAACAGAGACATGAAAGGAGCCCCAACTGGGTGTCCCCCAGGCAACCGTGATGTCATGGCTAATTCTTTCAATCTGAAAGTGCCTCGGTGTTTCTGACACAAATATGACAATTCTGTCTATCTATCTATCTATCTATCTATCTATCTATCTATCTATCTATCTATCTATCTATCTATCTATCTATCTATCTATCCATCCATCCATCCATGCAACCATCCATCCATCATCTATTTCAAATTTGGCATGTTAGGAAAAATGTGGTTTTCCAGCATCAGCTTCAGTTAATAAGCTTTTTTAGAAAACAAAAATGATGGACAGATGTATTCCAATGTTTTCTTTGCTTGCCCATAAAAAGGACAAAGGTAAGCAAGAATAATAATAAAAAAACATTCTGAAACAGGAATAGTAAAAATAACATTCTGGTAATTTATAACTGGTTATGTTCCCCATGACAGCCCTACCCATTGGATCCATTCATATTTCTTGACCTGCACAATCATAGAATCATAGACTTGGGAAGTTGGAAGTAACCACAAGGATTATCTATTCCAGCCTTCTTACTGTCTAGAGCACACAGTGATCCCAATGGCAGCCACAGCTCTGCTCCATAACTGCTCCATCCAGCACAGGGCAAACCCAAGTGACTATTGATTTTATGGTCTCCTAAATCTGGGGATTTTCCTTCGTTGGTTCTGAATAGGGCAGCATTTCCCTAGAATGGACCTAGTACAGGAACTGAGAATCTAGGAGAGTCTTCGCACAAATCCCTCTGGTGTACATTCCTGAACTGGGAGACCCTGTTTATGGCCACTCATGTCTTTATTGCCTCTAGTCTTACTCCAATGAGTTCTGCATGGGACTCACTGCCCTTGAAAACTGCTCAGAAGCTGCAGCTGGTAGGCAGTTAGAGGGACACCCATATATTGCACAATTTAAAAAATTGTACTGGATTTCATATGGAATTTAAGATACTGGTTGTCACCAAAGGCCTTTTGTGGCACAATGCTATGTTATTTGCAGGGTCAGATATCTCTAATCATTTCTCTCTGTCCCATAACCTATGGCAGGGTGGCTATGCTCCAAGTTATTTCTATTATATAAGGTTATCTCATAGGACTCAGAATGTGTGCTTTCTCTGTTGGGGTACTTACTCCATAGAACAACAACAAGATGTAGATGGTCCAGATTCTGCCAGCCTTTTGTAAAGCTTTGTGATGAAATACCTAGCAGATCTCTGGAGCACAGAGGAGGGAGTAGGACCAATGCAGAACCAAAATCCTTAGTCCAAGACAGAGAGGAAGCATATGGAAGAGCATAACTCTACCTTAATTATAATAGATGTAAATTAATTTGGAGAATTGCTTTGGAAATTGTTATACAGTATTAACAACTGCAATCAAAAATCATTTCCGAAATCAAAATACCATGGTTTTATTTCTTGAGATTGCCAGCCTCCAAGGGCTTGACAGGTGCATTTCCCTTGGACATTGAACTAGGACATAAGGTGAACTTTTCATACGATTTATTTATATAAATTTATCAAAGGCTTTCCATTTTTTAACTTTTGCTTTCATTTTTTTAATTGCTTTTACCCGGGTGTTGTCCACTTAGAGTTACACAGAAAGTGTCAGCTGTATAAATGGAATAAAGAAATTAATTTTCTAGTTCTAGCTAATTATCATTTTTGGTCTGCAGAATGTTTTTTAAGCTCAAAACATAATTATACAAATAGTATCATGGCCATGTATCTTACAAAGGTTGGTAATTTTTTTGCACAATTTTTCATGAAATATCAAGGAAATCACTACATCTTTATGGAATTAATAATCTGAGAAAGCCAGATCAATTTCTAACTGCTGTGAGAATCCCATTAATAAAGATAGTTTGGAATCATTACCATTACTAAATTCTGACTTCAACAGTCAGATCTGCAGCACAGAAAATCTGCAAATGAGCAAACTGTGGAATCCAGTAGTATGAATATTCACATGAAACCTGATAACCACCAATAACAATTCAATCTACCCACATATTACATATTTGTAGCTGGAGGCATGACTTTAAATTATCTGGCAACTAGATTGGAATTGTTCCATTTGAACTATCAGACAAAATCATCCAGGGCAAACATGGGAAGTTAAGTGTTAAAGATCTACAAGAGCTTATCATGATCCCCTTCGATTCCCACAATTACTCAGGAGAAGCTATAGCCCTTAAAGCCAGTGTAGATCAGGGGTCTTCAAACCTGGCCCTTTTATGACTTGTGGACTTCAACTCCCAGAACTCCTCAGCCAGCCTGGCTGAGGAATTCTGGGGGTTGAAGTCCACAAGTCATAAAAAGGGCCAGGTTTGAAGACCCCTGGTGTAGATGATAGTTTGGTGGAGGCCAACTGGATAGATTTCAAAAGAGCAGATGTTCATCACTACCCATCTTTTATTTCATTACGATTGTGCTCTGAATGCCCAATAAAACTGTTTTTGCCTTTCACTGCTGATATACTTCTGGGGAAATACATGTGCAGAAAACATTATTCAATGGTGGTAAATATATATTTTACAGATCTGCTCCCCAAGTGATTATTTTCAAGTCCAGAATTTTCTTAAAAGATATATACAGAAAATATCTGTATAACTATAATATTCCCCAGAAATTACTAGGAACAGAATTTTGAACCCATTTCTTGAGTAAATAAATGTTTTTCTTCAACAAAGGCATTTTTCTCAATTTGGCTCCATGAAGTAATGGGGAAGAGACCTGTGTCACTCTGAGATTTTCATGTTAATAGTGTTCTCCAGCAGCAGATGGTGAAAAGCATTAAAATTTATACCGGCTTTACAGTCAGAAATTAATTCAGGTGAAAAACAGAACTGTACTAATTGCAACACAATGAGTCTCTACATTACTCTAAGACTGTATCCATCATCATAAATTCTAGGGTCAGCTACTAATGTGGCTCGTGATTGCAATTGCCTTTTCCTACTATGCTTTCAATTACTTTAAATGTGTAATCTAATTAAATTGGCATTTGCTGTTTGTTACATGCAGTATATTTTTATAACTGGGACTAGCATTTTCAGTAAGTTAGCTAAGTCATAAAGCAAACTGTGGCCTAGTTTTGGCTTCTTATATCTTTACGCTGGGTCAAAACTAAATATGAAAACATATAAAAGTTGTTTATAAAATATCTGTCTACATACCAGATGAGCTTCCGCTGTATATCTAGGGAAAACTTGTCTTTGTTTAATAAAATCAGTGATTGGGAGAAATGGAGGAAGGTCAGTGATGTAACAGACTCATCCAAATGAATAGGACTGATGTTTTTTCTGGGTATTTGAGTGATTGTTTTGTTTTGTGCAGTCTAAGATCTGCTAAGGATTGATGCACCTTATCTTTTTATTTTCCTGCCACTATTTGACAGGAAATTGTGCAGCAAATTCTTCATCAGTAACACAAGTAGAGTTCAATAGCCCCCAAATTGAGAAACAGCAGAGGCTAGTCCATTGCAATGATCTATCAAAAATGTACATTGCAAATCCCAGTTGTTTAAAATGAAACTTACTTTTCTGCACAATCTTGTGAATGCTTATTCAGACATAAGGCCTGCTATATTTAATAGAAAGTAGGTGTAAATTGTTCTTCCCCACTTACTGTGATCCTAATAATGATCAGTTCCCACTGCAGCAGAACCGTTTTCATTTTCAAAGCACGTAGATTACATGCAAAAATGAAGCTAATGCCTTATTTACTTTGATAGTAAGAAAGGCAGTGTTTATATTGTCCTTTATATTTTTGTAAAGGACTTAAAAATTGCCATTTATCTATCAGATTAAATACTTAGTATATAAATTTTTTCATATAGTAGAATTAGAACTAGAAATATCCCTTATTAACAGTTAAGTGGAGCAGTGGGCTAATGCCTCCTTAAGTAACACCAGCTGCCTGCAATTAGTGCAGGTTCGAGTCCCACCAGGCTCAAGGTTGACTCAGCCTTCCATCCTTCCGAGGTAGGTCAAATGAGGACCCAGATTGTTGGGGGCAATAAGCTGACTTTGTAATAATGCCGCTGTGTGTGAAAGCCCTAATAAGCAGGCATATACATAGAATGAAGGCTACTGCTAAGCTTGTAAGCCGCCCTGAGTCTTTGGAGAAGGGCGGGATATAAATGGAATTAAAATAAAAATAAAAATAAAAAAATAATGCTCTTTAAGAATATTAAATATGTTTTATAATCTACACATGAAATTATTTTAACAGCAGATTTTTGCCATATTTATTGGACATTTTAGAGAATATTTAAAAGAGGTTAGTTATAAATCATTATGTTGAAAGTGTAAAATAGTATAAAAATGAGAGTCCTTGGCCCACTATTACCCTGTTTCTCTTTCTTATTTTTAATTTGTTAATATGAATTTGGAAAGATTAATACAGTTTAAGGGTATGAATGTTATTTCTGAATTATATACCAAAATGGCATTTAGAATTATATGAAGAGTTATGGATCTATCAGGTAAGGGGCACAGGAATTACTATTACTCTTTTATCATGGAAGGAAAGAATCATCTGGACTGTAATCTTGGATTCATGATATATCTTTGCTTTTAAATTGCTTTTCTAGTGGAAAGACTCATCTGTAATATTCTATGTGTTCAAAGTTTCATGTGAGCTGAGAAACAGAACTTTTCCTATCAAGTATGCATGACTTTTACACTTTTTCTTTTCTTTCTTCATTTTTGTATAGCTTCCTTTATTTTTCTAGTCACAGCAATAAAATATTTAAATGATGTGAACTTTTTTAGCATTTTGATTGATCTCCTGAATCAATTTATCACCAACACTTAAGGATGCACAGTACAAACCACAATATAAAAAAGTGAGGAAAATTTATTTATTTATTTTATTTATTTAATTGAATTTCTATACCGCCCTTCTCCCGAAGGACTCAGGGCGGTGTACAGGGCAATAAAAGCATTACATACAAAAGTTAAAAGTAAGATTAAATTAATTAAGCCCTAACAATAAATAGTTAAAAATACCCCAAACTCTTAGACCAGGCCGGCCTGTTCAAATAAGTAGGTTTTCAGATCACGGCGGAAAGAGCAAAGGTCGGGAGCCATCCGGAGCTCAACCGGTAATTGATTCCAAAGGGCTGGCGCGCCCACAGAGAATGCTCTCCCCCTGGGGGCCGCCAGCCAACACTCTCTGACCGACGGCACCCTGAGGAGGCCCTCTCTGTGGGAGCGCACAGGACAAAGGGAAGATGATGCCAGCAGCAGGTGCTCCCATAAGTAATCCGGTCCCATGCCATTTAGGGCTTTATAGGTAATCACCAGCACCTTGAATCTCACCCGGAGGGCACCTGGAAGCCAATGTAGCTCGCGGAGAAGAGGTGTTACATGGGAGTATCGGGAGAACACTCAACACTACTCGCGCGGCTGCATTCTGCACCAGCTGAAGCCTTGCATCACAATATCACAATGTAACCTTTTATACTTGAGTTGCAATGTTGGGTGCAAATATTAAGTCATGTTGGATAAGTGCATATATCCATTGCCTACCCCACATGCCTACTTCCATAGATTCAAAACATAAATACTTCAATGCACTGAATGACACAACCAAGTAGTTGACACTGTGTACAGGTACATTTGCATAAGATGTGGGATAGACCCTCACAAGTCCAGAAAGGAGACCCCAGAGAAGGTAGTGAAGAATAACAGGGCTATGATATCATGGGACTTCCAAACTCAGATAGGCAGGCACTAGCCAATCAAACAACATCGTACTAGTCAGTGCTTTTTTTCTAAAAAAAAAAAAGTGCCAGAACTCTCATCTTGGCGGGCGCAGGAGGCGGGGGGGTGGCGGGGCGGCGCTGTGTGAAGGGTATTGGCGGCGGGCTCCACTCCCTGGGGCAGGAGCTGGCGCAGCTAGTGCTGTGGGAGCAGTAGAGCTGCTGCGCAATGCGGGCAGCGGAGGTGGTGCGGGCCAGGCGATGTTTTAATCTTATGATTTTAAAAATATATTTTTTTATTGTAAGTTTCCCCAAACCTCGCCATGTGGATTGCATACAAATATTATATAATTGGTAAATAAAGGTAGAACATATGTTAAATATACATCAAATGATAATATGCTTCCCTACAAAGTCAATTCTTGCTCAATGACAGACCAAGGAGTTAACTCGGAAAGGCAAGAGGAAAATCTAGAAGAGGTCTGTGCAGCTCTTCAACATCTTCATCAATGATTTGGATGAGGGGATAGATGGGGAACTCATCAAATTTGCAGACAACACCAAGCTGGCAGGAATAGCCAATACTCCAGAAGATAGGCTTAAGATACAGGAGGATCTGGACAGACTCGAACACTGGGCACTATCTAACAAAATGAAATTCAATTGTGAAAAAAGTAAGGTTCTACATTTAGGCAGGAAAAATCAAATGCATAGGTATAGTATAGGTGGTACCTTGCTCAATAGTAGTAACTGTGAGAGAAATCTCAGAGTCCTAGTGGACAATCACTTAAATATGAGCCAGCAGTGTGCTGCAGCTGCCAAAAAAGCCAACACAGTGCTAGGCTGCATTAACAGAGGGATAGAATCAAGATCACGTGAAGTACTAATACCACTTTACAATGCCTTGGTAAGGCCACACCTGGAATACTGCATCCAGTTTTGGTCACCATGATGTAAAAAAGATGTCGAGACTCTAGAAAGAGTACAGAGAAGAGCAACAAAGATGATTGGGGGACTAAAGGCTAAAACATATAGGGAACGGTTGCTGGAATTGGGTATGTGTAGTTTAATGAAGAGAAGGGTGAGGGGTGACATGATAGCAGTGTTCCAATATCTCAGGTGCTGCCACAAAGAAGAGGGAGTCAAGCTATTCTCCAAAGCACCTGAAAGCAGGACAAGAAGCAACGGATGGAAACTAGTTTTTAAGAAGAGACTGGCCAGCCATTTGTCTGAAATGGTATAGGGTTTCCTGCCTGAGCAGGGGGTTGGACTAGATGACCTCCAAGGTCCCTTCCAATTATTATTATTATTATTATTATTATTATTATTATTATTATTATTATTATTATTATTATTATTATTATTATTATTATTATTATTATTAACTTGTAGAAAGGAAAGGCCCACAATGATAAATTAAAAATCTTTGTGGTCTGCAAAGGAATGCTGGTGGGCTAATCAATTATTAGGTGACTAGAGGAGCATCTACAGTGTTGGAGTTTGTGGTCATGGTACGCCATGGAGGCACTAGGCAACATGACTTTCAGGGCAGTGGTGGTGATTTTATTACTTTTTAAAAAAAAGTCTGTGCTCTGTCCAAGGGTGCTTGGTAGGCTGCATGTACAGGCCTGGTCTAGAATTTATTTTGGAGCATTCAACTATCTGGAGCAGGCATGTCAAACTCATTTTGTTTGAGGCAACTTTTTATAAAAGAATTGCCATTAATTTGTTTTAATAAAATAATTTAAATCAATTTTTCACTTGATTTCAAATTAAATGAATGAGATATTTTTTTAGTACAATTGCCAAATGCAATAAACTGGTTTTAGGTATATGTTACTGGAAGGAAAAAGCAATCCCTGTTGCGTTACTGATCCCAGAGAAACATTTGCATGTATGCAGGTATCCTTAGGTTGCGATAGTTATGGATGAGAAATATTGTTTGCAAAGTTGGCATTTCTGGATGTAATACAGATATTTTGGACTTATTTTTGTTTCTTTGCATGTTTGATATTTTTAAAAAGGCGTATGCTACTGACTATGCTTATGCACATATGTAACATGATCACTGCTGTTTTAGATTCTAAAAGTTTAGTTCCTAAAGAAGTAATCCTGTAAATAATTTTAATGTCCTCCTCTAGTGCAGGCTCTTTTATGATTCATGGACTTCAACTCCCAGAATTCCTAAGCCAGCATGGCTCAGCTTGGAAACCTCTCCCTTTCCCCTCAGCATGGCTGGCTCAGGATTTCTGGGAGTTGAAGTCCTTGAGTCATAAAAAAGAGCCAAGATTGCTAACCCTCCAATAGGCTTACGAAAACCAATAAGGGAGCTGGGTTGTTGGTTTTTTGGTTTTGTTTTGTTTTTTTGCAAAAAAAAGGTTCCGGAACGCCGTTCTGAGCATTCTATGAGAAAAAAAGCCCTGGTACTAGTAGAAAAGAAGTGGTATTAGATATAGCAGTACCAAATGACTGCAACATCAGGAAGAAGGAATACGAGAGGCTGGAGTACTGAAGTAGGAACCAGAGAGCATGTGGAAAGTAAAGGCTATAATAGTCCCACTGGTGATAGGGGCACTCAAGCAATCCTAAACTGGGAGAGTGGCTCCAACAGTCCCAGAGAACAATATCAGCGCTTCTGTGCAAAAGAGTGCAGTGTTAGGAACAGCAATCGATGGATGGATGGATGGATGGATGGATGG
Source organism: Vipera berus (assembly GCF_964194415.1). Lineage (NCBI taxonomy): Eukaryota > Metazoa > Chordata > Lepidosauria > Squamata > Viperidae > Vipera > Vipera berus. The sequence continues at coordinate 192,516,090 of NC_138204.1, forward strand.
ATGGATGGATGGATGGATGGATGTAGATAGATAGATAGATAGATAGATAGACATAGATGTAGATATAGGGACGCGGTGGCTCAGTGGGTTAGAACGTTGAGCTTGTCAATCAGAAGGTCAGCAGTTTGGCGGGTTGAATCCGAAGTGCCGCGTACCAGAGTGAGCGCCTGTTACTTGTCCCAGCTTCTGCCAACCTAGCAGTTCAAAAGCAAGTAAAAATGCAAGTAGAAAAATAGGGACCACTCCGGTGGGAAGGTAACAGCCTTCCATGCACCTTTGGCATCTAGTTATGCCGGCCACATGACCACGGAGACATCCTCGGACAAACGCTGGCTCTTCGGCTTTGAAACGGAGATGAGCACCGGCCCCTAGAGTCAGAAACGACTAGCATGCATGTGCGGGGGAACCTTTACCTTTACCTTAGATGTAGATATAGATGATATAGAGAGATAGAGATAGAGATAGACAGATCTCCCAGATAATTGTGCATACTATACAAGGGTCCCCAGAGTAGACAAAATTATAGTATTTGCTATGTGCTGTCCCTCTAAACTTCTCAGCTCTCTTTTCCATCATTTTTTTCTTCATCTCTTCTTTTTATTTCTCTTACTGTTTTTTTTAATCCCATTTATATCCCGCCCTTCTCTGAAGACTCAGGGCGGCTTACAATCTAAAGCACAAATCAATGTGCTTAGCAATATATATTGTTATAATGTCCTCTCGCTTACTGCTCCCTTAGATTCTACTCATTTTCTTCCTTTTGCCTAAAATCAAATATTTGTCCTCCTCGGCAAGGACAATTAAAATAACATATCCAAGACCATCCAATCTTTGCAAGTACTGTTGCAAAGATCACAGCTAAATTTGAGAGAAGAGAATTACAATACCAGAGAGCAGAACAGTAATTGTGTGCGACTGAATATACTTTCTGTCTTCCTCCCCAAGGAATCAGAGTCCTGAAAATAGATCTTCAGCTGGCAGTTAAGAGTTCATTTTAGTTGCATTACCAGATTTCTGGCACTGAAAAAAGCAGCATAAAATATGTACTAAATGTTTCTCTGTAATATCTACTCATAAGAATCAAGGTGATCATTCTCCCTGCATGCTGAGAGGGGCAATGGGAAAAGACCATTCACACTGAATAATATCTCTGAATGTTCTCTTTTGTTCTTACAAATAGCACAGATGGTTATTCTCATATTATTTTCTTAAATTTGGGGATGTGAAATGCAGTTCTTGAACCTAAAGACCCAATGCAAGGAGTGTAGACAATGTGCACAGAGCATTGTGGTAAGAATTAGAGTTTAGATTAGTGAAAGCCGTCTGCTGTAAGAAAATATTTGTGGCTGGGAACGAAATAAAATCATAAACATTTAGAATGGGAATAAAACAAGCAGAAGCATTAAACAATATAACATGGAAACAGCAAAAACTGAGCCACATCCAACAAACAGACAGCCCTTGGTCTTTTTGAAGGCTTGAAAACCTGGCTCTTGCCTCAGGCCTTAATGGGGACCAGTCTCTGATTATTTGACTAAGGCAGCAGTCCCCAACTGAAATAAAATCATAAACATTTAGAATGGAATAAAACAAGCAGAAGCATTAAACAATATAACATGGAAACAGCAAAAACTGAGCCACATCCAACAAACACAGACCCTTGGTCTTTTTGAAGGCTTGAAAACCTGGGTCTTGCCTCAGGCCTTAATGGGGACCAGTCTCTGATTATTTGACTAAGGCAGCAGTCCCCAACCTTTGCAGCTTGGTGACCCGGTTGGCGGGGGAAAGGGGAACCGGGTCACGTGAGTGACAGGCCAGACACACTTGCATGCACATGTAGTTCGACAAATTGAGTTGAATGCACATGCGAGTCAGCCTGCCGCTCATGCAGCCCAGTTGCGAATAGGCAATGGCCTGGTAGTGGGCTGAGGCCCAAAGGTTGGGGACTCCTAAACTAAGAAGTCTACCTGGCATCTTTATAGTTTTCAATGGGTTTTTTTCCTACTGTTTGTTTATTTTTTTTAATGTGCAGTTTTATGCTTGTCTATTGCCAAGAATTGATGGCAAGATAGGCAGCCATATAAATTTATAAAGTAAATAAATAAAACTTCTTTGGAAAACGTTTTTGGAAAAGTTGTGACCTGAAACTAAACATTGATATGAATGAATCTTCATATCATTGATATTATGAATCTTCTCCGAAAAGGAATTAGACAATGATAGTAAAATGTTTAGTGCCAGCATTAAAGATAATTACATTTATGTCTGTTACCAGCATCTTTTGTTAACTTAAGAAGCTCATAAGAAGACTTCTAAATTTGTTGCTGATTAATTCAGGTTTTTTTCTGGGTCATTCTTAAAAATTCCTTCCAATCATGTAGCTTCTTATATTGTCATAAATATAATCCAGGCAAACCTTGTTCTATTATCTGGAACACCAGTTATAATTCAAAAACTTCCCTTATGACTGTTTTGCTGTGGAAAGGATACAAATATTATCCCCCCCAAAATCTAAACTTTGGGTTTGTTATCTTAGAAGTGTGGTGAGTATAACAGTTGGACCATTTATTTACTTATCTATCTTAATTATAGTGTTGCCATATTCGTAATGACTCTGGGTAGCATACAAGTTTAAAAATCAAACTCAGTGCAATAAAACAGGTGAAACCTGACACAAATAGTCAAGGAGCCAGATACCATTTCCCCAAAGACCTGGGGAAAATCAGGTTTTCAAGGCCTTATTAAAGGACAGGTGGGTTGAGGCAACTTGAACCTCCAGAAGCATAGAGAATGGCAAAAAATGGTGAAAGTATGTAAAGATCACAATTCAACCCAGAAAAACAAGAGCATGAGAAACATTCCCGTTAGTGTAAGAGGGATAGAAGGGAAACATTCACTTTTAGAGACTGTTATTATAGCCTGTACCAATAAAGTTCCAATATTTTGTGTAGAATTCATTTTCTGACCTGTTCTCTTTTGAAGGGTTTTCAAGCAGTATAATCCAGAAACAGGCATATCTCCTAGGTCCTGTCAGATAACACTGTTTTAAAGATAGGACCTGGCCATGCAAACTCTGACAGATCTTACCAGATTGGAAGATGCAATGGGAGACAAGTGATTCTTTAGACTGCCAGCCCTTATGCTATGAAGAATTTCATAAGTAATAACCAGCATTTTGAATTGAAACCTGAAGCTTTTTGGTAAGTTGCTATTCTTACCTTGTGCAGATCTCAAAATTTGCAGGATGCTTCTGAGTCCACAGCATGCAGAAAACATTTTGAGCCAATCATCACTCAATCCATGCTACCAAATAGATGAGCACAGAGAAAGCCAACCAATGCATTCTCAGTTTTTATATTACAGTGGACCAACTGCTGAAATTCTAATGCTCTATGAATTCATAGCTCTTTTGACTTCTTTCCCAAACAGAAATGCATATTACTTCTACTGGTCCCACAGATGTTCACAATTCTTGTTCAATAGCATCTGGCTTCCCCCTCACCATTCCCTTAGCTCTGAAAATTGTGAAAATAAATGTTGCCTAATTTAGATAACATGCAATGTTTATAGTTCTTGTTCAGTAGGATCCAATGGGAAGCCAGAGGTGGTTTCATATGTACTGTATAAAAGGTAAAGGTAAGGTAAAGGTTCCCCCGCACATGCGTGCTAGTCGTTTCCAATTCTAGGGGCCGGTGCTCATCTCCATTTCAAAGCCGAAGAGCTAGCGCTTGTCCGAGGATGTCTCTGTGGTCATGTGGCCAGCATGTCTAGATGCCAAAGGCACACAGAATGCTGTTACCTACCCACTGTAATGGTCACTATTTTTCTACTTGCATTTTTACATGTTTTCGAACTGCTAGGTTGGCAGAAGCTGGGACAAGTAACAGGTGCTTAATCTGTTACGCGGCACTCGGGATTCGACCCACCAAACTGCCGACCTTCTGATCGACAAGCTCAGCATCCTAACCCACTGAGCACTTTCCACGTTAATTATCTGTTCATAAAACAGAATCTTCATTATTATTAGAACATATTAAACCTGACAATGGCCTTAATTTTACAAAGGTTGGCCTTCACATTTATGCATATGAAGTTTGTATAAAACATGACAGAGTTGACACAGATCAGAAATAGCCAGATAGATTCATCCATCCCTACAGAGGTCTTGTACCACCTGAAGTATGTTGGATATTTATTAATTATTTATATATGCATAAAGTTTAATTTCTATAGCAACCTACTTGTACATCTCTCTGGACAACTTACAAGGTTGAAACAATAGAATAATATAGAAGTGGTCCTGAAGGGGAGAAGGGACACAACAGTTAGTAACAATTATTAGATGTGGCTTACATGACATCTTGGACTGAGTGAAAAGCCATTGCTACCCAATAGAAATAGGTCAATCCTTGTCAAATGCTCCTCTGAAGAGCTATGCTTTAAGGACTATACGGAAGTACAAGAAGAAGGGGAGGTCCAGATATGAGAGGCAGGTTGTTTTGCAGAAGTGGGGGGCACAGGCTCAGCCACAGAAATGTTTTAATTGTGAATATCAGGATTTTTTTGCTTATTTTATTAAATTATATAGCCAGCCATCTCTTCAGCTGCAACTCTGGACAACAAACATAAGATTAAAACCCAACAGAGAGTACAGAAAACAACCAAAAATATGACAAAATGATACAGTAATAACATGATGGCAGCCAAGGAAATCATGTTATTATAATCCATACAACCAATATTTTTTAAAAGATCATATTGACTCCATCCTTAAGGGAATGTTCCAGGTTTTCAAACATTTACAATGCAATCAGGGTTGGGGTCAGCAATAGATAAAGGCATTTGTTTAAACATTGATTTAATAAATAAACCAAACAATTTTTTTTAAAATTTGGATTTATATACCGCCCCTCTCCCAAGGGAGTCGGGGCGGTGTACAGGGCAATTAAAACACTATGAACAACACATAATATACAAAAATTAAAATGAAATTAAACCAAATAGCCCTAAACAATAAAACACATTCTAAAATTTAAAATTTTTAAAATTTAAGATCTAAAATCCAAGTCCCTCAGTCCAGGCCGGCAAGTTCAAATAGCCAAGTCTTCAGACACTTAGCCATGCTAGTAAAATTAAGGGTGAGCAATAGACAATCTGACATCACCAGAGATTGTAAATATGTTAATGGACAGCATGACGCTGTATAAGCTCAGTAGCTATGTGCTTCATGAAGCTATGAATCATCGTACATATTGATAGGTACATTCCAGTATATTTTCTTGTGGGTTTTTTTTAAAAAAATAACAACAGCAACAATAGTGAAATTCTACATAACCATCCTGTAATTTACCTGAAACATTATAAGCTTTCTTTCTTTCTTTCTTTCCTTCTTTCTTTCTTTCTTTCTTTCTTTCTTTCTTTCTTTTTCTTTCTTTCTTTTTCTTTCTTTCTTTCTTTCTTTTCTTTTGCTTGCTTTCTCTGCATTATAGCAATCATGTCATTTTTTCCACCTAATTTTTAGCATTTCATTTCCTCTGAGATAATTCAGGTAATGAGAGTCCTTCTTTTTCACATACCAGGGTTAAGAGGTGAATAACTGGTGAGGTACCCCTTGTAAGATAAGTAGTAGCAGAAGGAACTACCAAGATACAACCTATTAACCCCAGCCAGGAAGAAAGACCGGGATATATAGCGTGAAAGAGCTAGTCCTCGGAAAAGAAATTAGACCTCAGCCTGTCACTCTATGGGCTCAGCTATTTCACTAATAAATGTTCGTCAAGCTTTCATTGAAGAAGATGGCTCAAGTAATTGATAAAGATACTCTCATACCAGAATCCTGCTGTTATAAACAAAGCTGCCAATAAGAACTCATCAGCTATTGCTTAAGGCAATGTTTCTCAAACTCACCAACTTGATGATGTGTGGACTTCAGCTCCCAGAATTCCCCTACCCAACACTGGCGTAAACTGTCCTAATCTTAGAATGATGACACAAGGAACTCCTTTTATCCCTTGATCTTAAGTTTTATTTCATCTGTTTTGTTTTGCTTTGCTTTGCTTCATTTCATTCTCTTTTGTTCTTATGTGTAAATTTTAATTGGCAGATCTATATGGCCACTTTATTGCTGTATTTGAGTCTGCTTTTATATATTCCTTTAGCATAGTAACTACTTTCCTGGTCCTTGATTGTAAACAAATAAATGCACTTCAAATAATTAAATTAAAATAAATGGAATTCTGTTTAATTAAATTAAATGCAATTAATGTTTAATTAACAGTAAGTTAAATGTCAATTTAATTCTGATTTTTTGACACCTTTTAAGAATGTACCTGTTTAAGAATGTGTAATTAGTACTGCCCTTGGCATACTCAATGTTGTGCATAATTGGAATATAATAAGCACCCATGCCTTGCTATTCTGATGCCTTCATGATGTGCAACAGTTTTTCAAAACCTCCCCACTGGCAATTAGAACAAGAGATCTTGTAGGTAATGGACTTGGCTTTTCAACTGTCAAGGTATTCTATTTAAACTCATTAGTAATCCTAACACTGACTTAAAGCAAGTTGCCGTATAGTAGCTGTACAATTGATTTTACCAGTTGCCCTGAGGTTGGTAGAGTCAGACTGAAGACAATATGGTTGCATCAATGAACCCTGGAACAGTTTTGAAAATTAATAGCAGAGGCTGACATTGAAATAGCTCTATGAACACAATATTGTTTGATTTCTAGACTATTCAGCAGACTCATGTATCTGGAGGGCTTAAACAAAACAAAGCAGATTCAATAGCAAGTGTATATACAATATCTTACACACATTGATCATAATTCAGGTAAATATAATTGTCAGAGGATTAGACTGCAATGCGTTTTTACACAGGGATTTAGGACAATTTATTTACGTATTTGTCTCTTATTAATCATATTTGTATAGATACCCATTTCACAATCATATTGTCAGGGTTCTGACAGATGAACTCTTTAAAGAACTTTGAGGCATTGTTTACCTTAAAGAGTCCTTATTCGAGTAGCATAGCATCGGCACGTACATGGTCGAAGCCAAAATCTGAATTCTCCTCACCTAAGCATATAGAATCAAAGCACAGTTCCCTCCTCTTATTAACAGTCATAAATCACATTCTCCAATTAGTTTAAAAGGCAGACCTTTCTTCCAGTTCTCCAACCGCCATCTCTTATCATCTCTTATCTCAAACAGCCTTGAAAAATGCTCTACTGCTATGTTATTATGTCTAACTAATCCCCATAAACATTCTTCCTCCCCCCAGCATCATCTAATTCTAACTCTAAAAGTAACACACAGGTTAAAGACAAAATGGCTGCATCTTCTTATATTGTCAAAGCAAGAACATCCAATGTTAGCAGTGTTGACACATATAGTTACAATCAAATAATAACTATAATTCATTCTGGGGAAAATAAACTTTCCTTTCTGAGACTGACACTTAAAATGGCATTTAACTTATTGCTGCTATTATTATTTGTTTGTTTGTTTTATCTTGGGAAGGCAAGACCTACTTGAGCTTTCTTAGATTTGTATTGTGCTTAGCTATAGGCATATTATAAATAAATTACAGCTACTACTGTTTTTTCATTAATGTATTTATTTTTTTCTACTTAAATGTCAAATCCTTTTTCTTGAATAGATTGTATGACAGGCATATAAATACATGAAATATATTGCAATGTAGTTGGGACGTACAGCTTCCTATGTGGATCTACTACAGTAGGCATTGAACAGCGTGTTTGCGATTTACTTGTTTTGGAGACACAAAAAGGATTCTGATATTGAAAGAGATTTAAAAATAAATAAATAAATAAATGACAAGTCCACATTATAAAACCTCTTAAGCCAGGGAGAACCACTCAAATTGTCAGTATGGCTCTGATTCTAAGTTAATAATAATATGTAAGCCATCAACTTTACTGCTTGTGTATCTCTGCAATTTTGAATTTCGGGAGAGAATAGAATATGCATATGATAAACAAGAAGGAGCTGAGAATATTCGTTGTGATACCAGAAGAGTATGAGTTCCAGAATGCAGCTCATAGGATAATGTAGGGGTCCCTAACCTGTGGGCCATGGCCTATTTGCAACTGGACCGTGTGAGCATGCAACCCCACTTATGCGAGGGGCAGGCGCCATGCTCTCAGCCCACTCACACAAATGAAGCTGTGCACGCACATCTGCCCCTTGCACAAAACCATCCCCTCTCACTTGCTCCTGTCACTCGTTGGTGAACGCTGAGATAATGGATTTAGTAAGAAGGAAGAGAGATTGGAAAACAAGACTGATCCTGCCAGTAAAAGAACAGCAGTTTAGCCAGAGAAGTGATAAAGTTTATATGTTCATTAATTGTATTCTTTTGTTCTCTGTATGGTCAATTTTTTAAAATCTTACTTTATCATGTTTTTAAAAAAGAGTTCAAAACAAAAGCATTTTTCCCATAGGAAGTATTCTTATCATGAATTCCAAAATCTTATTTCAAATTTATCTGGATCTTTACCACAAGTGTAACTTTCTAAAATCAATGCTTGAAAACTCTTTTGCTATTTCCCCCCCACCAAAAAAAAATTGTATTTAAATTTTATAAACTTGTATTGAAAATTTCTTTCACGGTGGATTGAAGGAAATTCACTAATGCTATAAAATGTATTGATCCAAAAGCTCTGAATATCTTAAAAGAAGTTAACAGGGGACTTCTGAAGTGATTAGAAAACGAAGGGTGTGAACTTAGCGTCCTTTTAAAGATGTCATTCAGTCCAAGACCCTAGTCAAAGAGTGAGTCCAGGTCAGGAATCAACAACATGAATGGATTTTCTTGAAAAGTTGCCATTTTCAGTTGTTTATCAAAGGCCTGGTAGTTATCACTGTTTTGTTCATCAGCCCAATCCCATAATTTACAAATGTACTTCTGGAAGCTTATATGGAGAGATCCTATCTTTATTATGTATTGTGACATTCTGGCAATTGAACATTTAGCATTAGGACCTGGGCTATTTAGAGTAGAGCTTATGGCAGAGTTTAGCTGCATCTGGATTTCATTCTGCTACATCTCATGTTGTACTCACACAACACCCATGCCTGGCTTGCATCACTGCTGACCCAACTTGTATCCCATTCATATGAGCCCTTCCTTCACAGATGGTAAGACCAGTGTTCAAAGAGACTGCTTAAAAATCCCCAGGATGATGCAAATCCCTAATGGTTCCCTCTGACTTGGGTGACTTAAATGTAAATTCTCTGCTAGATAAGTATAGAACAAACTTTTATATGGATCTTTTTAAAACATATGAATAGTGTCAATTTGTCTCCTAATTGTAGAGCTGTTTCCATAAAGATACCATCAGCAGTCACTAATTGTACCTCCAAAACTCATTACATTATATGATTGCATTTTTAATTAGAAGTACAGATGGCAGCTCATTTATTACTCTTCTGTGAAGGTCTCTGGCTAGGAAGGAAATTCTCCCTCCTTTCTCTTTTAAATAAGACTACTATGTGATTATTGGAGAAGAACTTGGGCTCATGAAAAGAAGAAAAGATAATCGATAGCTTACATCTCAAATGCGCTATTAAGTTTGTTTCTTTGATTCCAGAAGAAAGAGCATAGGACACTTTTACTTTCCCGGCATTTATGTCACAACTGCATTTTGTCTGCCATGGGAGAATGAGTCAGAAATGTAAGTTGCTATTGATAATAAGATCATTAAAGGAAAAAAAATTCTTGAAAAAAAAACCCCCAAAGGTCAGCAGCAATAACTCAGTTCTCTAAAAGGCAAATCCAGAACTGCAGTAAAAAAAAAAGATACAAAGAGAAACAAGAAAGATGCTGTATAACAATGGCCCACACTTAATATTTTCATTAAGTGCTCAGAAATTATATATCATAATAAGAATACATTTTGCCATCAACATGCAGTGATACAATGGTGACCACTTTTGGATAACTTAATTACTTATGACTTTTCACATCATCTTCGGGACCACAAGGATAGACTTAGAGGAGCAATACGGCCAGTCTTTGCTAGCAATTCGTAGCAATAACTGTAATAGCAAATGACCATCAGTTCCATTTTTGCTATTGTTTCTACCCATTTTTCTTCTCATAAACGATATCACAGAATCCAGCTTCGGACTCAAATTTTAATTTCCAATTTCAATTTTTTCCCCACACTTAATGAGCATCCAAGGCAATTTGCTTTTTAAAGCCATCGTTCATGTAGCAGTTACCTTAATTAAATTTTAAAAATCATTTTAAAATGCTTGTAGCTGTTGTTCATATACTGGTATGCCCTTCATCTATTCCTCCACCAGCATCTCCTGCTTTGGGCTATTGTATGGCATGGCCATGCCCAGACTTTCTAATACTGCCATAGTTGACCTGTTGTGTCTTCTGAGTTTCCTTCTCCTATGTTCTGATATTCTTACAGGCAGAATTCTCTGTTATTTGCCTTCTGGAACATCAGCTTCCAGAATTCTCATGCAGCATAGCTGGGAATTCTGGAAATTATCATCCCATTGCATCTACAGAATGTCAGATTGTGAAACCTGTCTTAATGCAGGTCATACCATGCAAACAAGAGATGACAAAAGGAGAATACACTATCAAGAAGAGGAGAAAAAAATTATAGCCCAGGAATTCTATGAGAAATTATACAAGGAAGATAAACCAGGAAAATGAAAAGAAAGCGGAGGAATATTTCAAAAAAGCAATACTACCAAAAGTTACAGATGAAATCAAAAATATGTTGAATGAAGAAATTAGGATGACAGAGGTGATTACGGCCATTAATAAACAAAAAAAAAGCACCGGGCCCTGATGGTCTTCCAACAGAAATCTACAAGGAACAACAAAACATCTTAGGACAACCTTTATTGAATGTGTTCAACATGGTCCTGGATGAAGCAAAAATTCCAAAGTCACGGTCAGAGGCAAATATTGTCCTGATCCCAAAAGATAACACGGACCATACATCAATCCAAAATTATAGACCAATATCTTTACTTAACTCTGATTACAAGATATTTACAACAATTATAGCTGAGCGACTAAAAAGATTTTTAAAAGATTTTATACACGTGGATCAGAACGGATTTCTACCCAAAAGACAAATTAAACACAACATTAGGATAATATTGGACACGCTAGAATACTATGAAATACATAGTGGACAACAAATGGCGTTACTATTTTTAGACGCTCAGAAGGCCTTTGATAATATTAAGTGGTCATTTATATATCAACAACTTAGGTATATGGATATGGGTGAAAAATTTATAAATATAATTAGGGCAATATATTCTAATCAGGAAGCTAAAATAATAATAAATGGGGAAGTAACCAGGAAATTTCAAATACAAAAAGGAACACGACAAGGATGCCCTCTATCCCCATTATTATTCATACTGATGCTAGAGGTCCTAACGAGGATAATTAGAAATGAACCGCATATAAAAGGATTAGAAATTAAAAAAGAAAAGTTTAAACTTCAAGCATTCGCAGATGATTTGGTCTTTATTATGGAGGATCCACAACAATCGGGACCGAAACTGTTGGAAGAACTAGATAAATTTGGTGAAGACGCTGGGCTGAAAATAAATAAGGGTAAAACTAAAATGATTGTTAAAAAATATGATGAATAAACAGAAAGAAAATTTGGCTAGGATTATGGATATACAAATAGTTAAGAAGATAAAATATCTAGGAATTACTATTACAGCCAGATGTACTTCAATCAAAGAAGACAATTACGATAAAATAGTGACACAAATAAAAGAAGACCTGGAAAGATGGGGAAACTTGAGTCTTTCACTGTTAGGGAGAATTGCTGTCATAAAATGAATGTACTACCTAAAATCCTATTCTTGTTCCAAAATATTCCTATACAATTAGACCAAAACTTTTTCGGGAACCTGAACAAACTGACACTAAATTTTATATGGCAAGGGAAAAAAACTGAGGATTAAAATGAAACATTTGCAGGATGCCAAAGAAAATGGGGGTTTAGAACTACCGGACTGGGAAACATACTACCATGCAGCGGCCCTAACCTGGATTAGAGAATGGATAATTTTAAAGAATAAAAGATTGTTAATTTTAGAAGGCCATGATTTGCAATTAGGCTGGCACGCATTCCTATGGAATGAAAAACAAGGGCTATATCAACATTTTCAAAAACATTGGATTAGACAAGCGCTACTCAGAATTTGGAATAAAATTAGAAAACAAAATTACATTAAAGTACCAGTCTGGCTGTCCACCCTCGAGGCGATAGTTTATCCAAACTTGTTCAGTTTGGAAAATAGCATCTCGTACAAAGATATTATGAATGATGTGGGAGAATTGAAATCCAGACAGGAACTAGAACAACAAGGGATAAAATTGGAATGGTGGGCTTACTTACAGATACAAACACATATGGGAAAGATAAGAAAGAGTGGGGGATAAATATTCAAGAAACTGTATTGGATAAAATCTTATTGGGGCCAGATGAGAAACAAATAAGGAAATTGTATAGTCTGCTACTGGCGTATAAAATGATTGAGGAACAAGTTAAAAAACCAATGTTGATATGGACTAAAAATTTGGGACTTCTTGATATATGGCGAACTCTCTGGGATAGAAATAAAAAGATAACGCTGGCCTCAGCTTATAAAGAAAATTTATATAAAATGTTTTACCGGTGGCATCTCCCTCCAGCTCGATTAGCTAAGATACACAAAACTATATCCCCTAGCTGTTGAAAATGTTCTGAAGAAATAGGCACTTATTTTCATGTTTGGTGGCCCTGCAATAAGACACAAAAGTATTGGCAAAGGATATGGATATGGATATCAGGACAGAGAGAACATTATAGACCAGAATTTTTCCTATTTGACATAACAACAGAGAAATATACCAAAGAAGAGTTATATATAATGATACACATCATCATGGCAGCGAGAATGACGTTCGCCCAGAAATGGAAAAATAGTGAAATACCAGACGAGAGTGAAGTGATAAATAAAATTTGGGCATGCGCAGAAATGGACAAGTTAACTATGGAAATTAAAACTAAGGATCAGTCAGATTATTACAAAATTTGGAATAAGTTTTACTTATGGTGGGAACAGAAAGGAAGGTCTAAATAGAGATACACAGGATGCTGATTTCACACATTATTAGAATAAAATGGTTGATAAGATCAATTATTGTATAATTGTATATAAATGATATGTACATAAAATGTATATATGTGTATAAAATACAAAAATGATGTAGACAAGAAGAAATGTCAGACCATTAACACTTTGTCCAAAGTTTTAAATAATAAAATTTGCAATAAAAAAAAAGAACTGGTGAGATCACAAAATAAACAAAGTACTAAACAAACGATTGGCATTGAGAAAACCACCATCAGGCAATTGCAAAAGGCAGCTTTATTTGCAACAGCTTACATACTATGACAATACCTTTAAAACTATTGAACAAGAACACCTGCCTATCCTAGGTTCTTGGGAAGGATTGTATAGGTGGATAAAAATGCCAAATTTAGTCTAAGCATCTTACTGACTGGGTGATGAACCATTGTAATGATAATTCTGGATTATCAAATACAAACTAATAAAAGTCTTGGCTCATAACACACCATATTTAACTGTGATTGAAAAGAAAGGGTGGCTAACGGATATGGCAATACCATGGGATAGTAGAACAGAAGACAAAGAATTGGAGAAGATCACAAAGTATTAAGATGTGAAAATCGAAATTGAAAGGTTATGGCATAAACCAGACTTGGTAGTCCCAATGGCTATTGGTACACTGGGTGCCATACTAAAAACTCCTGGACAATATTTAAAAAATCTGCACATTGACAAAATCTCCATCTATCAATTACAAAAGGCCACACTGCTTGGATCCTTACCTATACAATGCCAATACATAAAGACATCCTAGGTTCTTGGAAGAACTCAATGTATATGAAGGTATGGCAGCTGTGATTTCATATTGCTGTGTATATCACAATATCCTGGGTCCTTAGGAAGGACTGAATTGGTGGACATATGCCAAATCCAGTCTGAACAGCTGATGTGTGCGACGAACAATAATAATAATAAAACCCAACCTATCCTCACATGACATTAGATCTAGGAGCAATTGTCCAGACCATGCTCAATGAATTAACAGTGCAAAAAAATGATGGGACCATTCTTTTTTATTTATTTTTATTTATTTATTCAATTTCTATAGCCACCCAATTCAATCAGGTGACTCTCTGCTATTTCCTTTCTAATCTTTTTTCTGTACTATTTCCAATCTCACTATCATTCTTCCTGCTATACTCTTAGAGAAGGAATAGATCACTCTGTAGTAGAAATCTGAATTCTTGCTTGGCCATTATTTATAATGGTAGTCTGAGGACTGAGGTCTACAAAATAGTCTTTTTAAAAACAAAAAATGGAATATACATACATACAGACAGACATATATGCATAAATTTTTGGATTGCTAACGAAGAATTAAAGGGAGACTGATATAGCTATTTCAAACTTATTTGTTCTCATCAGTCAGCCACACCCTTCTGAGATTCAAACCTGGGCTGATTGCACATTAGGCAGTTGTTTTAACCTCTAGGCCACAGGCTCTTTCTCACTTTGTTAGCTGCATCGGGGAGGGAAGAGGCAGGGGAGATATGTTCTGAGTATTTTGAACACCTTGCTGGCCCAAATATGGGCCAAATCTTTTTGCCTGTATCAGCCCATACTCAGGCCGTCCACATATATGATGACTTTGAAAACAGTTTCAACATAAAAAGCTACAACATGATGCAATAGCAGAGTGTCAACAGTGTGTCTGAGCCTTTTTTCAGTAGTATAATTAGAAAGGAAATTACACATTATGGAATATAGGTTTTGTCACCTATAAGAGCAAATTGGGTAAAAAAAAATGGATTCCCATCTGCATTGTCCTGATCCTGTTTTAGACAAATGACCTTATTTGCTCAGCTTATTTTCAGTCTTCCTGTATTGCAACAATGAGATTTGTACTGAAAAGGAGAACGATAACAATTCATTCTTTCCTTTTTCATCTGTGATGCATCTGAATTTATCAGAATAGCAGTAAAAATGAGATATTTCAGGTGACATTTCTAGTTGTTCAAGAGGTCAGCTCCAGAGAATATCACATATTGGAACAATTTCTTGCCATCCATTTTCAAAGAAGCAACATCGCCAGGAAACTGAAAAACAGCTCACGCACTATTTTCAAATAAATTCCCAGATGCTTCCAGGCCTGCCATATTCCATTCTAGTTTGGGCTACTGTGCTGTTAATCTGTTTCAGGATGTTCCAGCAGCCATACACTGGAGACAACTTTCCTCAAATTTAGATTGTTTCCATCCATGCTCAGTTTTAAAGGAAAAACAATTAATAAATCAATAACCTTTTTTACAGGTCTCAATTCCACGTTTCAGTAATAGTGAACACACATGCAGTGGCCCAGAGCTGTCTACATTCCCACCACATATACCCCCAGGCCAGATATGATGCTTTTTTAGCTGAAAGCAGACCATAAAAGTAGAGAGGTTCCTTAGTTTTCATAACTTTCCTATATGAAAGAGGAGCTGCTGCTGAACAGGAGGAGAAGGGCTGTTTCCAGAGGAGACAGAGGAGGAGAGGACCTGGAGCTTATGGAGCAAAGGAACTGGATGAGGCTGTCGGCAGGCCCAGAGGAAGAGAGAGAGGCTTTTGGAGGAGTTGGTGGCGGCAACAGCATGCTCCAGGGGCGAAAAGAAGCAAGGCCTCTTTAAGGAAAAGGTGGAAGAGTCAGGATCAGAAAAAGGAAAGAAGGCGAGGTTGTCAGAATACAAGCTAACTTGAGGACTAATCCACATGAAGCCCCATTTCCATGTGACCTGTTTGCCATTGTTCACTCCCTAGAGACTAAAATGGACAATGTGAAATTTGAGCGGGCCACGAACAAGGAGTATATATCGGAGGTGGTGACCCTTTGAGAGCTGTATGCAACGAAATTTCATTTTGATGTTTGCCGATTGGTGTACATTCAAAGTGACAATAAAGTTATCATCAGAAGGAAGCTAGAGACCAAAGAAAAATCTTCTGGGAAAAGGAGGAGAAATGTAATTATAATGGTTGATGAAACAATATGGATTCTAGGCAGTGTTGGTTGTACAAAGTATGCAGTTCCCAGGAAAGCCTAACACAATACAATTGAAGGAATAAGAGGACCAACTTAAGGCAAATCTATCAAATTTCAGATAGCTTCTGTAGAAAGGCAATAAAGGCAAGAGGAGAGATTCTTTCACAGTCAGAGAAAGAGATGGACACCTGAAAGAGAAAATACCAACCAGCATAATTAATCCCTTACTTACACCTAAGTAAGAAGTAGGGTTGGAATGTAGAAGGAACAATGTTTGTATTTAGTTAACACTCTAGAATTGCAAGAGAAGATTTGACTTTGCTAGTAGAAAAATACTCTTGCACAGAAATGTTTTGCAGTTATATATCAATCAAGTCTCTGTTGACTTTTCTTTTCTTTTCTTTATGGATTTATTGTCATATCAGCTCTTACCAGTAAGGAAGGGTGGAAAGGAAATTGGCTTGTTAAGCTATGTTTGGGTAATGAAACTTTACAAAAATGAAAGTTGTATCGCCTTGTTTTATTAATAAAAAGAGATGAGATTCACAAGAGGTGTCTTGGTGCTTTGTTTTGGATCAAATTCTGTGAATCTCCTAAACTCTTGTCACCACCATTAAGTTGGCTGCGATTGAGACATTGAGGACATGTTTGCTTCTCGATTAATTTAGATAGCATGCAAAGGATTGCTTACCAGTGACTACAACTCATTTGTTGTTTGAGAAAAACAGATCTAAGATTATTGTAAATCCCCTTGTATTTTGAAAGTAGTTTTTTCTATCTGTATGCTCACATTGCTGCACTATTTTCTAAAACTGACTTCAAAGCATATTGAAAAGATGCCATATGTAATGTATTGGGCTTTGTCTTGTTAAGGAAACACCACGTGGGTTAATTGCTGGAAGGTTGCTTAAGCAGGGAAGCTGGCTAACGGCTCCCAGCTCCTCAGACAACCCGTCTCCAGCGCCGCCATTGGCTGCCTCTAGGGTGGCAATAGGTTGCTTTAAACCTATTGGCCACCGCCTAAAGGCCAGGGTATAAATTGCTGCATTTGCAGCCCTGTTTCTCAGTTCAGATCCTACAAGCAATAAACAATGATCTTTGCTGAACTCACTCGCCTCGTCTCGTCATTGAAGCAAAGAACCCAGTATTTAGCACTGGCGACAAAGGTGGGATCCTGCTCCTCAACTGAGCTGACGAGTCACTAGGGGAGAGGCAGTGCACGCCTGGTGGGAAAAGCAATTCCCCCCCTACGGTCAGCTAGCACAGTCACGCTAGTGACCACGCGCCCAGAGGACCAGTCCCTGGGCAACAGAGGAGCAGGATTCGAAGATGATGAGTACCAGCCGCGAAGATCAGCAGAAATGGCCAAGGTCGGAAAGCTGAAAAAAATCAACATAACTCAGCCAGAAGGGTGGTCCTCATACCTGTCCAGGGTCAAGCGAACCAGGTCGCCGAGGATGGACTGAAGGTCGTCACGCTCCTCTGTGTGCAGCCCAGCAATGTCTGACATAGCGGAGAACTTGTTCACGCCAACGCTGTTGGAGTCCGTATCATTCTCAGACTTGAAGAAGAAGCTCGGAGACCACTTCCAGCCCAAGTTGTCGATAATCGCTTGGCGCTATACATTCGAGGAAAGAGTCCAACAACCAGGTGAAACCGCGTCCGAGTTCATCGCGATCTTGAGGCAGGCCGCATGCCTGTGCCAGTTCTCCAATGTCAAGGAGAGGCTACGAGACCAGTTTATCTGCGGTCTCCAAAACCGAGAGCTACAGCAAAAGGTCTTCGTCAAAGAGACTCTGTCGTTCCCAGACGCGCTGAAGGCAGTCATGGCAGACGAAGCCGCTGGCAGGGCCGTACAAGCCATGCGGCCCGCCAAAACTACCCAACGTGAAGAAGCCGTCCACTATGAGGACGCCGAACACACTGAAGACCCCAAAGATGACACAGAATTCAACAAGCTACACAGACACCACAACCAACAGCGTTGCAGCAACAAGCAACAGGGGGCCACTTACAAGGCAGATCCCTTCCTTAGATGCCCAGGTTGTGGCGGCCACCACCAACACTTGGACTGTAGGTTCCAGACAGCCACATGCTGAGCCTGCGGAAAGTTGGGCCACATCGCATCCGTCTGCAGAGGTCGCCAGAGGGACCAGCCATCAAATCACCAATCGGAAGATCCAGCCAGGAAAGGTACCATGACCCCGGGACAGTATAGCATGGGGTTTTGCTCCAGCTGCAGGAGCATTTGCCGTACCGGGGCTCGCCGCCCGATTAAGCCAAAGTATAGACTTCAAGTGGAGCTGCAAAGGGTCCCCTGCAAGATGGAGCTGGACACAGGCTCCGCTGTTTCTATTATTTCCCTTGAAACATTTAATTTTGTTTGTAGTCGCAGTAAGAGATGGGCCAAGCTAAGGCCATCTGATATTGTACTAACTGATTTTCAGAATGCCAAAGTCGCAGTCAAGGGTGAGGCCTCACTAGCCGTTAAATTTAAGAGGTTTGGGGGGCACCTGGATGTTGTCGTACTAGGGGATCAGCAAACGAACCTGATCGGGCTCAATTGGTTTGATGCACTAGGCATCCAAGTAACCAGGATCAATCGGACACAAGTCGAGAGTCTCATGACAGTATGCGAGGAATTTGCAGATGTGTTTGATTCAGCTCTGGGGACATACACGGGCCCGCCAATAGCATTTAAACTAGATCCAAATGTAATGCCAGTCAGGATTAAACCTCATAGGGTTCTATTTGCTCTTAAACACAAGATAGACACTGAACTAGATAAACTTGTTGAACAGGGCATACTGCAGGCAGTAGATGGGGATGAGTGGGAGACCCCAATCATAACACCACTGAAAGCCAATGGGGAGGTCAGAATCTGTGCAGATTACAAATGCACAATTAACCGTGCACTCAAACAGCACACATACCCAGTACCAGTAGTAAGTCTCATCCTGGCATCTTTGCAGGGTGGCACCATTTTTGCAAAATTAGATTTGGCTCAGGCCTACCAGCAGCTCCCTGTTGATGAGGCCACAGCTGCAGCACAGACTATTGTATCCCACAGGAGGGCGTTTAAAGTAAAGCACCTGCAATTTGGGGTCAGTGTAGCCTGCGGCATTTTTCAGGGCATCATGGAACGTACACTCAAGGGCATTCCGGGGGTTTGCCCCTATTTCAATGACGTGCTCATTGCCAGTGAATCCACTGAGGTGCTAGCAAGGAGGCTCAGAGCTGTCCTGCAAAGGCTGCACGAAGCAGGCCTCAAGCTTAAAAAGAATAAGTGTAGTATCAGAGTCCCCTCCACTGAATTCTTGGAGTTTCGCATTGATGCTGATGGCATCCACCCTGCTGAGTCTAAAGTAAAGGCCATTCAAATGGCACCCAGCCCTAAAACAAAAGGAGAGCTGCAGGCATTCCTAGGCCTCCTAAATTTTTACCACGCGTTCCTTCCTAACAGGGCCACAGTGGCAGAGCCACTACACTGGCTCTTGGATAAAAATGCTACATGGAAGGGGACTAGTGTTCACGAAAAGAGTTTCCAGGAATTGAAGTCCCTTCTGTCCGTTAGTTCCACTATCACTCATTTCAAGGAGTCAAAGCCAGTTTGCTTAGCGTGTGATGCGTCTCCATATGGGGTGGGTGCAGTCCTAAGTCACTTAGAGAGAGATGGGACTCAAGTTCCAATTGCTTTTTATTCAAGGACACTGTCCTCTGCCGAGCAAAATTATGCTCAAATTGATAAAGAGGCACTGGCTATAGTTGTTTGAGTAAAAAAATTCCACGACTATTTATACGGCAGGGACTTCACGGTCTTCACAGACCATAAACCACTATTGGGGTTATTCAGTACAGACAGACAGACACCCCACATTTTATCCCCTAGGATGCTTAGATGGTCCATTTTTTATCAGCTTATACTTTTAAGCTAATTCACAAACTTGGCAAGGATATGGGCCATGCAGATGGCCTGAGAAGGCTTCCACTGCCTCAAATCGAACCAGATCCGGCCCCAGCAGCCCGCGTTTTATCCATTCAGGACTTGCCAGAGTTTCCCCTCCACGCGGGGGACATGCAGAAACGGCAGCAGACAAGACTCTAAGTAGATTGCTATCTTGGGTACACACAGGGTGGCTGGATAAAAGCCCAGGTCCTGATTTTCAGAGCTACTTTACTAGGAGACACGAGCTATCAGCTCACACGGTTGTATTCTTTGGGGGAACAGGGTCATAGTTCCTACCTCACTAAGAGACAGGGTATTGCAATCACTTCATGAAAGTCATCCGGCTATTGTTCGCATGAAAGCTTTGGCAAGAAGCTATTTATGGTGGCCAGGATTAGATAAAGCCGTTGAGGCCCAGGTGCATGGGTGTTATACATGCCAGCAATCAAGGCCTGAAATGCCGCACGCTCCAGTTCACAGGTGGGAGGAGACTCACACTCCCTGGTCTAGGATTCATATAGACTTTGCTGGGCCCTTTCAGGGACAGCTCTTTCTTATAGTGGTCGACAGCCACTCTAAATGGCAAGAAGTTATACCAATCACAAATATGACTACTGCTAGGACCATCCAGGTGCTTAGGAAACTCTTTGCCATGCACGGGTTGCTGGACGTCGTAGTGTCCGATAATGGGGCCCAATTTATTGCAGCAGAATTTCAGGCGTTCCTTAGAGCAAGCCTCATTAGGCATGCAACATCGGCTCCATTTCACCCATCTACTAATGTTCAAGCCGAACGTATGGTTTGCACCACAAAAGAGTCATTGAGGCGTATAGTGACTGGGAACTGGCACCACAGACTGACTAACCTTTTGCTGTGCCAACATTCCACGCCATGCACGGCTACAGGGAAAAGCCCAGCAGAGCTGTGCTGGGGGAGGCAACTAATCACAAAACTGGACAGGTTGCACCCAGACCGGGTGGCAGCGGAGGCCTCTTGCCCAAAACCCCCAAGGGGGCTGCAAGTGGGCGATGGGGTGTGGGCCAGGAACTATGGGCATGGGTACTTGTGGGTGCCAGGGAAAAATCACCAAAACGTCAGGCCCTCTCTCATACAAAGTGGACCTAGAGGGCAGGCGAGTTGTCCGTCACCATATCAATCAGCTTAGAAAGCATTTTCCAGAATGGCCACAAAGCGAGGACTTCATCACAGGTTCTTTTCACGGACCGCAACCCAGCAGCCAGGCCGATCATTCCATAGGCTCTGAGGGCCCTAGCAGCCAGAGCAATGGGGATATGGCCGTAGGGGAGGAAAGCCCAGGAGTGCAACATGGGTCCCCTGACGGAAAAAGCCAACCAGAACACTACAGCTGCTGTGCTAACTCTGCGGAGCAAACTGACTCTGGGGTGGGCCAACCTGGAAGGGCCAGCCAGAGAATTCCAAGTCAACCAGACTCACTTGAGCTTAAAGACACTGGTCTACCCAACCTGGCAGGCAAGCTGGTAGACCAGGAAGTGCCTGGGTCCCCCAGGCATTCCACAAGGGTTCACAAGCCTCCTGCATATCTACAAGATTTTGTTCTGAAATAACGAAGCTATAATGTTGTCTGTATCATTATTTGCTGCTAGCTAGGAAACATCTGTATTAGCCAGGATGGAAAACGTGTAAATGCACACTATTGTTGTATCTTTGTAAACTTGCATTGCTGTAATTATTTTCCTTTTGTTGTTATAATGTTTGTACATTCTAGGGGGGAGGGATGTAATGTATTGGGTTTTGTCTTGTTAAGGGAACACCACATGGGTTAATTGCTGGAAGGTTGCTTAAGCAGGGAAGCTGGTTAACGGCTCCCAGCTCCTCAAACAACCCGTCTCCATTGGCTGCCTCTAGGGCGGTAATAGGTTGCTTTAAACCTATTGGCCACCGCCTAGAGGCCAGGGTATAAATTGCTACATTTGCAGCCCTGTTTCTCGTTCAGATCCTGCAAGCAATAAACAATGATCTTTCTTGAACTCACTCGCCTCATCTCATCACTGAAGCGAAGAACCCAGTATTTAACACCATATATTTCTAAGTACTGTATATATAGATAGATAGATAGATAGATAGATAGATAGATAGATAGATAGATAGAAAGGTCGGTAAAATGGGGACTGAGATTGTGGGTGTTGTGTTGTGGGTCTGGTGAGCAGGAAGGACACTGAGACGATGAGTACAGCATAGCAGCTCTTTTTTAGGTGAAGGGACTATACTGGGGAATAGGGGCTACCTGTGCTCTTTATATACCTGGCCAGCACCTGGCCAGGTACTCAACCAACCAATCGGTTTGAACCTCTGTTTCCCGCCAAAATGCTTCCCGCCAAACAGTTACAGTTCAACGCCTCCTGGTGGTGACTCTTATACTATACACAGCTTTAGGTGTTGCAATAAAGCTTAATACATAACATCCCTTCCCCCTTAAGGATGAAACTATATATACAACAATGAACAAACTATATATACAAACAATGAGCGTACATTCATGACAACCACTTCCCAATGGACCTAGCCACCTGGCTTCCTTATTTGCGCACATAGTCCGTGAGGTACCTGGGTGGCCTATGGGGCTGAGATGAACGTCTTAGGGTTTCTTCCCCCTTGTGGGCTGGCACCTTACTCTGCGTATCCTGGACGTCCAAGTTCTCCTGAACTGGAGAGTCAGCAGGTAATCTCTGGCTGACCGTTTCTGGTGGACCCACCCCATAGTCAGACCCTGTGGCAGGGTTAGCCCCGCGGTCCTGGGACGGTTGCTGTCCAGGTTGATCGGGGTTCTCCTGGTCCTCCTCGGGCTCGGATGGGGTTGTTTGTTGGTGGTGCTGGTGGGGGGAATGTGAGCTAGCTTGGAAACTCTATGAGGGGTAATTTTCCCCATGGTCGCTTGTTGACCGTTCTGGAACTATTTTCCTTACTTGGTCTATGTGCCGTCTGACCTGACGACCTCCCTCCACCCCTACTACGTAAGATAAGGGCCCAGTTTTGTCAACCACCCACCCCCCCGAAATCCACAAGTGTCCTGGACCGTAGTTCCTGGCCCAAAACAAGTCACCCAGGTGTAGTTCTCTTGGGGTTTTGGGTTGTGTGGCCTCAGAAGCCACTCTGTCGGGGTGAAGCCTGTCCAGTTTGGTGATGAGGTATCTGCCCCAATGGAGCTCCGCAGGGCTCTTCCCTATGGCTGTGCATGGTGTGGTGTGGTGTGATAATAGGAATTCCACCAACCTGTGGTGCCAATCACCGACGATAATGCGCCTGAGTGCGTCTTTGGTTGTTCTCACCATCCTTTCTGCTTGTCCGTTAGTCAACAGGTGGAAAGGCACGGATGTGACGTGACTAATCAAGTTTGCTCTCATGAAGGCCTGAAATTCAGCAGCGCTAAATTGAGCCCCATTATCTGATACCACAACGTCAGGCAGACCATGTGTGGCAAAGAGTTTCCTGAGCACTTGGATTGTTCTGGCCATGGTCATATTTGTTCTGGCCATGGTCATAAGCCTCTATTAGGTTTATTCACCACTGACAAACAAACCCCTCAAATATTCTCCCCTAGGATGCTCAGATGGTCCATATTCCTATCAGCTTATAAATTTAAACTGCTTCATAAGCCAGGGAAAGAAATGGGCCATGCAGATGGGTTAAGTAGGCTACCCCTAGCAAACATAGAACCAGATCCGGCGCCAGCTGCACAGATACTGGCAATCCAAGAGCTACCGGAACTGGCACTACCTCCAGCCATTTTGAGTGGCTGTCTACCACTATTAGGAAAAGCTGTCCTTGAAATGGACTAGTGTAGTCTATATGGACCCTGGACCAGGGTGTATGTGTTGCCTCCCATTTGTGGACAGGCGCTTGGGGCATCTCAGGTCTGGACCTTTGGCAAGTGTAGCATCCTTGTACCTGCTCTTCCACTACCTTATCTAACCCTGGCCACCAAAGGTAGCTCCTTGCTAAAGCCTTCATGCGAACTATGCCAGGGTGCCCTTCATGTAGAGACTGCAGCACCCTATCTCTTAGTGTTGATGGTATAATAACCCTACTACCCCACAACAGGCATCCTTTGTGTGCAGATAATTCATGCCTCCTTACAAAATTTGCTTGGAATTTTGGGCCTGGACTTTTATCCTGCCACCCTGTGAATACCCAAGACTGAACTCTGCTCAGGATTTTGTCTGTGGCTGTCTCCGCTGCAACATCCTTTGCATGGAGAGGGCATTCCGGTAGCTCTTGGATTGCCAGTATCTGTGCAGCTGGCGCCGGATCTGGTTCTATGTTTGCTAGGGGTAGCCTACTTAACCCATCTGCATGGCCCATTTCTTTCCCTGGCTTATGAAGCAGTTTAAATTTATAAGCTGATAGGAATATGGACCATCTGAGCATCCTAGGGGAGAGTATTTGAGGGGTTTGTTTGTCAGTGGTGAATAAACCTAATAGAGGCTTATGGTCTGTAAACACCGTGAACTCTCTACCATACAGATAGTCGTGGAATTTTTTGACCCTAACCACTATTGCCAGGGCTTCCTTGTCTATCTGTGCATAGTTCCTTTCTGCCCCTGACAAGGTTCTGGAGTAGTAAGCTATTGGAACCTGTGTACCATTTCCCTCCAGATGGCTTAGCACTGCTCCCACTCCATATGGTGAAGCATCGCAAGCGATGCAGATGGGCTTGTTTTCTATGAAATGGGTGACCGTGGACTTGTTGGACAGTAGAGCCTTTAGGTCCTGGAAGCTTTTGTCATGGACCTTGGTCCATTTCCATGCAGCTTTTTTATCTAAGAGTCTATGCAGGGGTTCAGCTATGGCTGCTTTGTGGGGTAGGAAGGAGTGGTAAAAATTTAATAATCCCAGAAAAGCTTGCAGTTCCACCTTGTTCTTGGGAATGGGGGCCATCTTAATGGCCTTCACTTTGGATTCTGCGGGATGAATCCCGCTGGCATCGATCCTGAACCCCAAAAATTCTGTGGATGTGACCCCTATGCTGCATTTGTCTCTTTTTAGTTTAAGACCTACAGAGCGAAGCCTCTGTAAAACTGCCCTCAGTCTGTCTGCTAACACTTCCTCTGTTTCTCCGGCGATGAGGACATAGTCAAAATAAGGGCATACACCTTGGATGCCCTTAAGTGTTCGCTCCATTATCTCCTGAAAAATCCCAGGTGCTACACTTACTCCAAACTGCAGGCGGTTAACTCTGAAGGCTCCCTTATGAGTTACTATTGTTTGTGCTGCTGCAGTCTCCATGGTAACTGGCAGCTGCTGGTACGCCTGCACGAGGTCTAGTTTAGCAAAGATGGTGCCGCCTTGGAGGGAAGCGAGAATGTGGCTGACCGTGGGGACCTGGTAAGCATGCTGGTTTAGGGCCTTATTTAATGTGCATTTATAATCAGCACAGATACGGATCTCCCCATTAGCTTTGAGGGGGATGACTATTGGGGTCTCCCACTCTCCCCGTCTGTCGGCTGCAGAACCCCCTGTTCTACTAGTTTGTCTAGCTCTTTCTCAATTTTGCGCTTGAGTGCGAAGGGGACTCTCCTGGGCTTGATTCTAATCGGTAAGACACTGGGGTTTAATTTAAATGAAATGGGGGCCCCTGTGTACCTCCCCAGCTTACTATCGAATACGTCTGCAAACTCTTTGCAGACAGATTCGATGTTGCTCCCCTGCAATCTGTGGATGCCAGAAATTACAATGCCTAATGCCTCAAACCAGTCCAGCCCGACTAAACTGGTCCTACGGCCCTTGACTACGATAATATCCAAGTGCCCCTGAAACCTCTTAAACCACATGGAAAGGGTGGCCTTCCCCTTAACTTTTACTGGGGCATTTTGGAAGTCGGTTAACATGATGCTGGAGGGCCTCAATTTAACCCACTGCTTGCTCCGGCCACAAACAAGTTTAAATGTCTCTTTGGAAATAATCGAGACTGCAGAGCCGGAGTCTAGCTCCATTTTACAAGGAATGCCTTGTAAATGTACTTCCAATTTAAGTTTGGGTTTAAGCAGCTGGTGGGCCCCGGTTCGGCATATGGCCCTCTGGCTTTCGAAAAACCCCACGCTTGTCGAGCTCCGGGCCCCGGTAACTTTCCACGATGAGCTCTCCAACTGTCGCTTGGGTAGGCCCTCTCGGAAACGGCTACGGCAGACCGATGCGATGTGGCCCACTTTTCCACAGGCCTGACACATGGCCAACTGGAACTTGCAGTTCGCCCGTGCGTGGTTGCCTCTTCGGCTGGCTCTCCCTGCACTCGCGTCATCGATCCCGTTGTTCCATTTTCCACTGGATCAGGTCAATGTCGGGTTCTTCCTTGTCTGTGTGCTCGCTGTACGTAGCGCCTTCATTGTGCACAGCTTCCTCTGGGCTGCTGGGCAGGGGAATCTGTACTGTTTGCACCGCACCTTCGGCCACCTCATTGGCCAAGATCTCATCTTGGGCATCTTGGAGAGTTATATCGGGCCTTGCAAAAAGCCTCTGCTGCAGACGCTTGTCTCGTAGGCCGCACACCAGCCTGTCCCGTAGTCTCTCGTCCAGGTTGGAGAACTTGCAGAGGCGGGCAGCCTGTCGCAAGGCCGCGATGAACTCAGATGCAGATTCGCCCAGCTGTTGTACCCTCTGATCAAAATGGAACCGCCAGGCCAGCTCGGACATTTGGGGCTTGAAATGCTCGTTCAGCTTTTGCATGAGGTCTCTGTATGAGACGGTTTCGATCGGCGTCGGGGCGAATAGGCTTTCGGCCAAGTCGAATGTGGCCAGCCTGCTTATGCAAAGCAGGGTCGCCACTTTTAGGCCGTCCTCGGCGATTTGGTTTGCCCAGAGATAGTTCTCGACTTGACCCAGGTGTGATGGCCATCGTTCGGGATGGCGGATGTGGAATTCTCTGGGCTGGCTGACCTTCGGCATCTTCCTCTAGTTCTCAGATCCTGCTCCGCCAACTCAGACAGTTGATTCTGAGTATGTGAAGCCACTAGCGTGGTGACTAGCCGGCCGTAGAAGTGGGGAAAAGATGCCTCTTTCCTCCAGCACGCGAAGCTGTCCCCTCATGAATTCAGCTCTTTAATGTGAAGCAGAATCCCACCTTCGTCGCCACTGTTGTGTTGTGGGTTCTGGTGAGCAGGAAGGACACCAAGACGATGAGTACAGCATAGCAGCTCTTTATTAGGTGAAGGGACTGTACTGAGGAATAGGGGCTACCTGCGCTCTTTATATACCTGGCCAGCACCTGGCCAGGTACTCAACCAACCAATCGGTTTTGAACCTGTTTCCTGCCGAAATGCTTCCCGCCAAACAGTTACAGTTCAACACCTCCTGGTGGTGACTCTTATACACAGCTTTAGGTGTTGCAATAAAGCTTAATACATAACACCGGGGGGACAATATGCTGACTCTGTAAACCAATTAGAGAGGGCTGTAAAGCACTGTGAAGCAGTATATAAGTCTAAGTGCTAAACACACACACACACACACACACACACACACACCTAATATATACATACATACATACTGCTGCTAAATAGTAACTGAGCCAGATTCAAAGTACTAGTATGACATATTAACCCCACATAGCTTAGGATCTGAATATCTAATGCAGAACTTCTCAATTTCAGCAACTTTAAGATATGTGGACTTCAACTCTCAGAATTCTCTTACCAACATGCTGTCTGGGGAATTATGGGAACTGGAACCCACATGTCTGAAAGTTGCTAAGATTGAGAAACAATGATCAAATGAATTAGTTTATTATCAACATCTCAGTCTGCTTATTAAAATTTTGATGGGCATATCCACTTCAGTGTATCACATTTTATTTATTTTATTTTATTTGCCAGGAATTCACTATGACACAATTTGTTTTGGTTGTAATCACCTCTGTAGTGGAATTCTCCCTTTTTTAATTAGAACACCAAGCCTTGCAAGTTATCAGCACCATCTCCAAATTATTTCTTCAACACCCAAATTTTTAACAGAATCTGAAGTACTGGATCTCACAATAATTTGTCTTGATTTTCAGGTGCCGAAAGATTTAATGGCATACCTAATGCTGAATATACTTCACAAAGTAGTTTTGAGGACATATTGAATTATACAGTATACTGAAGAGAAGGAATACAGGAATAAATCTCCCCCCACCACATATTGCTGAATTCCATCTCCTATCTGTTTCTACTTCTATCTCTGCTCTCTCATATAGGCAGCTATTAAGCAATTATGGAGATTTCTACCTTCCAAATTTCAGCTACAGATGAGGGACTTTATTTTTAACTTTGCAGGACAAATCACTATGGAAACATAATGAAATATGAGAGCAATCTGGCTGATTGATGATGTTACAGTGGGGAAAGATTGACATGAAACAGAGATAAATTTTGTGGCATTTTGAAGCAAGTGTTTGTTTATAGGGAAGATGAATCATCAGGTCTAGCTCTGGAGGTTCTGAGTACTATAATTCTGCTAAACCCAATGCAAAACGAAACAGGCTTCAAATAAGATTATGACCCTCCTTGGTTCATTAACTAAGCCAAAAAGAAAAATGCTTCTCTTCCCATTAAATGGAAAAGCAGTAATGATGGGCCATAAATACAGATGACACTTAGGCATACGGTGGGAGAGAAGATGTATTTATTAAAATTAGCAATTAATTTTTAATCCTATTATATGGGTTTAGAACAGGAAACATCAGCATAGCTGAGGTCCCAAAAGGAGCATACTTTAAGTCTCTGAGATTATGCATTATTTAGCATATGATGAGAACATGACAAAAGAGAAGTAAACATATACACACAATCCACGTAATAATATACAAAACTACTAGGAAGTATGACATTGGCCTCATCGTTGGATGTCCAATTCAGCTATCCAGGAAATTGGCTCTGCCATTGCTTCCTGCAGGTCTTCTGGGGAACCAGAGAACACACATTGTGGGCAATCTTGCATGACATATTTAATAGTTAGCATAGCAGCAACACAACTGTAACCAGGGGAATCTTTCTATCCACACTGATACAGGGCAGAGGCACTTTTTCCAGCATTACATCTAATTCTGTTCAATTTTGTTCAGACAGAGTGGGGCAGGTTAAAACGTGCTGGTTAGAGGAATCACTAATGGTCAAGCCACAAGAAGGTACATTAGCCACTTACATGGAAATAAGCTACACTGGCATTATAAGAATTACATGTACATGCATTACTAATGTTAGAACTTAATTTGAAGGTTTTATAATAGCCTCTGTCAACTTAATACTTTCCAGGTATTAAGGGACTACAACTTTCATAATTTTCAGTTAATAATATTTTTGATCTTGATGACTTAGAATTTTGATGAATGCACCCTCAACATATTTAAATAATGGCAGTTTGGCACATACCAAATTCTTAAGTAGCACTTAGCACTAACACTTAGACTTAAAATTAAAATTAAAATTAAATTATAAACTGCTTCATAGTGCTTTACAGCCCTCTCTAAGCAGTTTACAGAATCAGCATATTGCCCCCAAAGATCTGGGTCCTCATTTTACCAACTTTGGAAGGATGGAAGGCTGAGTCGACCTTGAGCCAGTCAGGATCAAACTGCTGGCAATACTGCATTTTAACCACTGTGCCATCATACCAATACTTTAAAAAAAGATTCTAGAAACCAAAATGTTGTGTCAGTAGCTTAAGCGGAAGGGTTTCCCCTGAAGCGGGAAAACCTGGGTGCAATTATTGGTTAGTGCATTCTCGGCGGGAGATTCTGGGCTGGGGATTGGCTACTGTTCAAACGTATCTGAGTATTTAAGACGGAGTTTAACGGTTACTAGTTAGTTGACTTATGTGTGTTAATAAACGTTCTTCTTCTAAACCTCACTGTGTCGTGCGTCTTTCCGAACACAACAAGTGGCGACGAAGGTGGGATTGACGGCGGACCAGTGAAGGAGCGGCGATAGTCAGCTGCGCGCAAGGCGGAAAAATTTAAAACACAGTCAACCGCTCGATAGACGCTGCGGAATAAAAAACCACCAAATGGCGCAAGTCGGCTCCCTGAAGGAGTTCGACCCGCACTACCCAGAGGACTGGGAGGAATATGTTGGCCAGGTCGAGGGGTTTTTGCTAGTTAACGGCATAACCGACGACCGAAAGAAAGCCGCAGCTCTTTTGACCATCAGCGGCACACCCGTGTACCGGATCGCCGTCGGCCTTTGCCAACCGATGCCTGTTTCCAGTGTCTCATATGCAGACTTATTGGCCAAACTGAAGGTCCACTTTACGCCAAAGAGGTCTGAATTATTTAGGAGGCAAATATTTGAAAAGCGAAATCAAAGACCAGGTGAGTCGATTACGCAGTTCGTGGCAGCGGTTAGAGAGGCGGCTCTGCGCTGCAAATATGACAATCTCAAAATTAGAATTCGTGATAGAGTGGTGCTGGGCTTGCGAGATGAACATCTTCAAAATCGCATAATTGCTAAGCCCACAGGGGATCTTCAAGAAGTCCTTGATGAGTTGCTAACGTACGAATCAACGGGTAGTCGTGACCCCCTCAACAGCATGGGCGCTTCAGCTGAAATTAATCTCGAGAGCCATGTGGACAGTGGGGAGGTGGATCAACAGTGGGAGGCCGACATAGCCGAAATCGCCAGAAGATTCGGAAAAATGGCGGCAAGACCCTCGCGCATCGAAGGACCCGACCAGGGATGGAGACAACAGTCGCAAGCACCGCAAAGACCACCAAGGGACAACCAGTCTAGACCGCGAGACGCAGACACCAGATGTGGAAGCTGCGGGGGTAACCACCCCAGAGCAACATGCAGATTCCGCTCAGCAAAATGCAGAATGTGCGGGAAAACGGGCCACATCCAGGCCATTTGCCGCAGTCGGCCGCGCGACAACCGCATCCACGAAATCGACTTTTGGGCCAAAGGTAAGGTAACCCCCAGTTGTCGTGGCATAGAGACCCCCAGGCCTAAGGCACTTCAGTCCAACCGCGGGGAGGCGGCGCGTGTCAACCACATAGGGAAACCAAAAATTAATCACATACTGAGGCCTAAATTAAAAATTGTAGTCCAATTGCAAGGAATCCCCTGCAAAATGGAAGTAGATTCAGGGGACTCAGTATCAATAATTTCTTGTGAAACCCTGAAGCACATTGAACACAAAAGTGGTCACAAAATTCCACTTAAACTGACTAACATCCAGTTAGCAGATTTTCAAAAATCTCCCATAGAAATTAACGGAAAAGTCACCATTAGGGTTAGATATAAGGGGTTCAATGGTTCGTTGGACCTGTTAGTTACCGAAGGCCAAAGAACCAGCTTAGTAGGCCTTAATTGGTTCTCGGCCCTAGGAATTTGGGTCGGGGGAATAAATACAATCCATAGTAAGTCCCTCAAATCTGTCTGCGATGAGTTCACAGACGTGTTCGATGGGTCTTTAGGTAAATATAAGGGCCCCCCTATTAATTTTAATTTAGACCCTGCAGTAAAACCCATTCGGCTTAAGGCCCGGAGGGTGCCTTTTGCCCTTAAACAAAAAATCAAGGCCGAACTAGATAAGCTAGTAGGCCAAGGCGTGTTAGAACCGGTCGAGGGAGGCCTTTGGGAGACACCAATCGTCACACCCCTTAAACCAAATGGGGATGTGAGGATTTGTGCCGATTATAAGGCCACTCTAAATTTAGGAATGAAAAAACATGCTTACCCGGTCCCGACGGTGAAGCAGGTCCTCGCGACAATCCAGGACGGCGCCATCTTTGCCAAGCTTGACTTGGCGCAGGCGTATTTACAGCTTACCGTGTCTAAGGAAGCCGCCGAGGCCCAAACGATTGTTACCCACAAGGGGGCGTTCTGCGTTCACAGACTTCAATTCGGTATTGCAGCAGCTCCAGGTATCTTCCAGGAGGTGATGGAGAGAACCTTAAAGGGCATACCTGGTGTATGCCCTTACTTCGATGATGTCCTGATTGCTGGAAAAACTGAAGAAATTTTAGCTGACCGGTTGGAACAGGTATTGGGGAAATTTAGAGATGCAGAGCTTAAATTAAAAAGGGAAAAATGTTTTATTGGAGTTAAATCAACAGAATTCTTAGGGTTTAGAATAGATGAAAAGGGAATACACCCAACAGCTGAAAAAAATTAAAGCAATTAAATTGGCACCTGAACCAAGAAACAAGGCTGAATTACAAGCCTTTTTAGGATTAGTTAACTTTTATCATACATTTTTGCCACATAAAGCTGCTATTGCTGAACCCTTACATAGGCTGTTAGACAGGAAAACCCCTTGGCAATGGCAGGAAAAACATAGAATTAGTTTTCAAACTTTAAAGGATATTTTGTCTAGCCATTCCACAGTCACACACTTTATTGAAAACAAACCAATTTATTTAGCGTGTGATGCTTCACCTTATGGTGTAGGGGGTGTCATCAGCCACATGGATGACCAGGGCCAACAAAAGCCAATTGCATATTATTCCAGGACGCTTACCAAAGCTGAACGGAATTATGCTCAAATAGACAGAGAAGCATTAGCAATAGTGGCAGGTGTAAAAAAGTTCCATGATTACCTTTATGGTAGGAACTTTACCATATTTACTGACCACAAACCTTTATTGGGACTGTTTACCACTGATAAACAGACACCTCAGATCATGTCTCCTAGGATGCTTAGGTGGTCTATTTTCCTGTCAGCATACTCATTCTCCCTGAAACATAGACCAGGCAAAGAGATGGGCCATGCAGATGCCCTGAGCAGATTACCCCTAACTGACACTGAGGGTGATCCTGCACCTGTGGGGCAAATTATGTCTTTACACGAAATACCTGATTGCCCATTAACAGCGAGGGATATTGCTGCAGCCACTAAGAAAGACCTAATCCTCAACAGAATTGCAGCCTGGGTACAGGGGGGGTGGCCCAATAAAAATCCAGACCCTAAATTCACACCCTATTTCAGGAGGAAAGATGAATTATCATCACATTTGGGATGCATTTTGTGGGGCAACCGAGTAGTGATTCCGGAAAACCACAGGAAGACAGTGATTGCAGAGCTACATGAAGGTCACCCGGGGATTGTCCGCATGAAGGCATTAGCTAGAAGCCATCTGTGGTGGCCTGGGTTAGACACAGCAATTGAAGAGTGCGTATCTGGTTGTTATCAATGTCAACGCTCTAGGCCGGAACAAGCACACACACCAACACACAAGTGGAAGGCAGCCAGGAACCCATGGTCTCGCATTCATATTGATTTTGCAGGGCCATTTCAGGGCCTGACATTCCTGGTTGTGGTGGACAGTTTTTCCCGGTGGTTGGAGGTTGTGCCTGTTAAATCTATGTCATCTGCTAAAACAATTCAGGTTTTGAGGGGCCTCTTTGCCACCCATGGGTTACCTGACGTAATTGTCTCTGACAATGGGCCCCAATTCACCTCTACTGAATTTCAGGACTTCCTCAAGGCCAATTGGATTAGGCACGCGACTTCGGCACCCTTCCACCCTTCCACCAATGGCTTGGCTGAACGGAACGTCAGAACAACAAAAGACGCCCTGAAACGGATCATCCGCGGCAATTGGCAACAGAGATTGGCACAATTCCTGCTGACTCAGCACACTACACCCTGCACGGCCACCGGAAAAAGCCCAGCTGAAATGAGGTGGGGCAGACGGTTAACCACAAAATTGGACAGACTACACCCTGATAGAATACCCGCAGAAGCTGAACCAGTTATTCCAACCCGGTCTCTCAATATCGGAGACTTAGTTTGGGCCAGGAACTATGGACAGGGGGACAAATGGGTACCAGGGGTGGTCATCGACATAACGGGGCCGTTATCTTACACTATTGAGGGGGAAGGGAATAGAGTAATCAGGAGACACATAGACCAATTAAGGAAGAGGGCCCCTGAAATTGTGCAGGATAATGAGGGTCGGAACGCGCATACACATGACATTACATTCAGGCCTGACCAGCTTGGCACAGCAGTCTGTGGGGATGGAGTGGAAACTCAAATCAGGGTAGCAGAAACAATTCCACAGCAGGGCATTGCAGATTGGGAGTTGTTTCCTGTGGGAAGCACAGTAGTTTCCCATAACCCCCCAGCGGGACAACAACAACAAGCCACTAACTTTGCAACATCAGAGTCTTTGCCCCAAACAACTGGGCCCATAACAAATTGCCAGACAGCGGATACTTCTGTTGTCAGCAAGGCTAATAGATATCCAACTAGGGTTCACAAGCCTCCAAGATATCTGAAAGACTATGTTAATAAATAACATTGACTGGGGGGGAAGGGGTGTTGTGTCAGTAGCTTAAGCGGAAGGGTTTCCCCTGAAGCGGGAAAACCTGGGTGCAATTATTGGTTAGTGCATTCTCGGCGGGAGATTCTGGGCCGGGGATTGGCTACTGTTCAAACGTATCTGAGTATTTAAGACGGAGTTTAACGGTTACTAGTTAGTTGACTTATGTGTGTTAATAAACGTTCTTCTTCTAAACCTCACTGTGTCGTGCGTCTTTCCGAACACAACACAAAATGCATTCCAAGTTAAGATTACAAAAATGCAATTTACATTTCATTCATATTTGGGCCATAAAATCCTCATCAGAGGCTTTTCTCCAAATTCTTTATCAAATGAGGAGACAGGAGTGATCACAGGGAAAAAACCTTTTCATTGTAAGCAGCTAATCTGCAGAATGAACTTTCTGAACAAGCCAATTGAAAACCTACATTTTGATTCTTTCAGCATCTGGTAAAGATTCTTTTATTCATATTATTGCCCCAAACAATTTCAAAGCTATTTTTGGAATGTCATACTTCCTATAGTATTCATTGAGTTGCAGTAAGGTAGCCACATCTGAGTAGAAATAATCTCATTTTAAGAAACATTGATAAAATAGATTGGAAATAAGTGTTAGAATATTGGGATGTTTATGATGAGCTCCAACAGATGCACAATTGAGCAGCCTAGAGTATATAACGTTTCTATGTATATCTCTAAACTAGTATTTTTGCTACTTCTGAAATCCCTTGCTTTGTCCTGCTAGCCTATAATTTCATAAATGATAGCTGTGTTAATGCTTTTTGTCAGTTGGGCAATACTTGTTGATTGCATCTATTAGATTGTTACCATGTTTTTTTTTTAAGTATAGAGTTCCTCAGTAGCTCAGATCTTAAAATATCTTCTATTGCACATTTTTTTCTGGTTTCTCACACCATTTCAAGACCTTTTGCACATTTCCTTGTTCTCCATAATAAAAGCTATCAGACAATATTCCTTTCAACAACTATTATTTATTTACTATATTTTTGGATCCTGAGATGGTCAAAGTAAGGATTAAAAAATCAAGATGACTACACAACTGAATCTGCCTCTTTTTTATGTACAATGCACATAAAAAGGACAGCTTCAATTACACAATCACAGCAGCCATTTTGACTTTTTGACTCTCCTAGATTCCCCTTGTTGGATTGTCCATGCATACATACATGCATATCCACCCACACATTAAGTATAACAGTGGTTCAGTTAGTAGTAGCAGAGACTCAGACCACAGAACATACCAGTATTTTGGATTTTTAAAATATTTTTCAATAAACATTTTATATTTGGCCAGATGGGCTGATACATACTGTAGTTATAGATTATCATGTTATTTCCTGGAGAAGATATTATTCTTTCCTCCAAAACAGTCAAGCTCATTTGCAAGTTTACAGTATATATCTTATTTGTAGTAATAATAATAATAAATTTATTTGTTAAACAATCTTATATGGCCCCAATTCACACACAGTGACTCTGAGTATCTTACAGGATTAAAAATCCTTAACATAAAATCCATAAAATCATCATCCCCAAGATCAATAGATTAGGGAGAAAATGGGGAGGTTGCAGTAAAACCATGAAGCAAAAAAATTACATTTATCTTGTTCCAGTTAATGAGAAAATAAAAAGTATAAAAAGTAGAAGTTATAAATTATAAGAATCTCCCTCAAATGGGTTAATAAAATACCATTATTTTAATTGTAAAAGCAGAGTAGATTACAAATTATATAAAAATGTTGTGTGAAGAAGAGATAGCTTAATCCCCCCTAAAGGGAATACCACAATCAGAAAGCTGCTGGGCAGAACAGGCAACAACATAACATTTCTTTAAATCAGAATAATAGCATACCACAAATCCATTTTAGACAGGCTTATTTGGAAGAAAGTGGTCTTCAGCATCAAATGGAAGGAACCAACATCAAATGGAAGGTAGCACAGATGTTTCAAGAACCAATTATATGCCTTATCCATAAAAGAGATACCAGGTAACACTCTGGCCACTGAATTTTGCATTAGCTAGTATTTCAAACCTTTATGTAGCAAATTAATGCAAAATCCAAATCCTATACATATTGTTATCTTCTGTTTTAGGAACATATATATCTGCAACTTTCATCTTTTACCTGCCTTTGATGACCAGATGTGGATTTGACCTGGATTGTGGTAACTGAATGACATTGCTTATACAGTTAGAGATTAAACCATTCTAGACCAGATGGGAACTGAATCATATAACCATGATACCAGAAATGAAGTCTCACTATATAGAGAATCTTTTTCTTATTAGAGAGGAATTGTGCTGAGATGGAGATATAACATGCACTCTAATGCCCTCTCATGGATTGTTTTATTCCAACTACCTTTTATATATTGAAATTACCAGTATTTATTCCAATTGTGAGAAATAGATATATACATACATACACACACATACATACATACATACACATACATACATACCATACATACGTGTGTGTGTGTGTGTGTGTGTGTGTTTGTTTGTGTGTGTGTGTGTGTGTGACATGGATTATACCGAAGGACGACCAGGAGGCAGTAGGCACAGTTAACTTGTTTATTTTGGGCAGAGGTCCCGGGCGAGGCACCGCCGGGAATCCCCCCTATTTATAGGGAACAGTAACACCAACAACTTTTAACAGAACCAATAAACTGGCGGGGTTCTCCCGCCACGCGATGTCGTCCAATCAGAAGAGACCGGCTGAGGCAGGCACGGCTGTCAGCGGGTTGTTGCTGGGGCCAGCTGGCGGCTTTTGACAGCTCCGGCTGGACTGCGCATGCGCGGTCCGACTGGTTTGACAGCTGTCAGTGTACTGCGCCTGCGCGTCAATTTGACAGCTGTCAGAATCGGCCGGTTTGACAGCTGTCAGTGTACTGCGCTTGCGCGGCAGTTTGACAGCTGTCAGAATCGGCCGCTTGCCGCGTCAGTGGGGGGGAAAAGCCGCGGCAGCCTTTTGACGGCTGTCAACGGCTGCCGGGATTCCCTTATGAATGTGAGGGGAATATAATTGTTAACGTTAAATACATAACACCCCTTCCTCCCCCCCCTGGAAGTTTCAACTTGGGTCGGCTTCGCTGGTCCTGCTGCCGGCCCATTCATAATCGGCTAAGTAAGAGGGAGTCCTTCGCGGTCTGGTGGAGCGGTGAAGATTTGCGCTGGGCTGGTCCTCCCTTCCCCCGGCGGGGGAAGTTTCAGGGTTTGTAGGTTCGGAGCTGTCGGGGACGTCTGGGTCATGCGGTGCTGGGCTTGGTGGCAAGTGTGGTGCAGATGGGGTGATTAGCATACTAGGGGGTGTTTGGGGAATGCGGCTTTGTGGCACTCTGGGTCTTAGTTGGTCGGCATGACGTTTGATAAGCCTTCCGTCCCCTAAGTCGATGAGGTAGGAGACTGGGCCAGTCTGGTTTGAGATCACGCCTTGTAGCCATTTGTCGCCGGCCCCGAAGTTCTTAGCCCAGATGAGCTGGCCGGGAGGGAAGGTTTTGACAGATGGTGTGTGGTTTGGTTCGGCGGCTGCCCTGTCGGGGTGTAAACGGTCCAGTTTGGTGACCAGACGGCGCCCCCAACGGAGTTCGGCCGGTGACTTGCCGGTGGTGGAGCAAGGAGTAGAATGTTGGGCCAGGAGGTATTTCGCCAGTCTGCAGTGCCAGTCTCCGGAGATGATTTTCTTGAGGGATTCTTTTGTTGCCTTCACCATGGCCTCCGCAAGGCCGTTCGTGGAGGGGTGAAAAGGCACGGACGTGGCGTGCCTAATCAAGTTGTCCCTGGTGAAAATCTGGAAGTCATGAGAGGTAAATTGGGGGCCGTTGTCGGACACTAAGACATCGGGTAACCCATGAGTGGCAAATACCCTCCTCAATTCCCTGATTGTGGCAGCGGTGGTCGTGCTAGCGACAGGGATGACTTCGAGCCATTTGGAGAAGCTGTCAACAATTATGAGGAAGTTCTGGCCCTGGAAGGGGCCGGCATAATCGATATGGACCCTGGACCAGGGGTTCTTAGTCAGCTCCCACTTGTGAACAGGGGCATGTGGGGGGGTGGTCTGGTCATCTGGCACATGTAGCAGGTGGCTACGTAATTTTCTATGTCTGCGTCGAGCCCCGGCCACCAAAGGTAGCTGCGGGCGAGTGATTTCATTTTAACCACACCGGGGTGGCCCTCGTGGAGGGAGATTAGAGCATGTTGCCTATGGGGGCTTGGGATGATGACACGGCTGCCCCACAGGATGCAGCCGAGGTGAGCGGACAGTTTGTGACGTCTAAGGAAGTAGGGCTGGAATTCTGGCCCCGGGGAGGTGGACTGCCAGCCTGTTAGGACCCATGTTAGAACCCTCCCAAGGACTTTGTCCTTGCTGGTTGCAGCGGCTATGTCCTTTGCCGACAAGGGACGGTCCGGCAGTTCCTGGATTGCCAGGATTTGGCCGGCAGGTGCAGGGTCCGGCTCGAGGGTGGGCAGGGGCAGCCTGCTTAGTCCGTCCGCATGACCCATTTCCCTCCCCGGTTTGTGTTCAATTTTAAGTGAGTAAGCCGCTAGGAACGTGGTCCAGCGTAGCATTCTGGGGGATAAAATTTGTGGTGTCAATTTGTCCCAGGTGAAGAGCCCTAGCAGGGGTTTGTGGTCAGTAAAGATCGTGAAGGGGCGACCGTACAGGTAGTCGTGAAATTTCTTCACGCTTGCCACTAATGCTAGGGCCTCCTTATCTATTTGCGCGTAGTTGCGCTCGGCTCTGAATAGGGTCCTGGAGTAATAAGCGATGGGGGATTGTGTTCCATCGCTGTGAAGGTGGCTGAGGACTGTGCCTATGCCGTAGGGGGAGGCGTCGCAAGCAACGCAGAGGGGCATTTTTTCTTTGTAATGAGTGACTGTGGATTTGCTGGATAAGAGCTGTTTTAGTTTGTTAAAACTGTCATCATGGGACTGAGTCCAGAGCCACGGGGCTCCTTTATCGAGCAGCCTGTGGAGGGGTTCTGCTAGAGTTGCCTTGTGGGGGAGGAAGGCATGATAAAAATTTAGGAGTCCTAAGAAGGCTTGGAGTTCCGCCTTATTTTTAGGGGGTGGGGCTGCCCTGATGGCTTGGACTTTAGAATCCGTGGGGTGGATTCCCTTAGCGTCGATCTTGTAGCCCAAGAATTCAGTGGTGGGGACTCCTATGGAGCATTTCTCCTTTTTCAGTTTGAGGCCGGCGGTGCGGAATCTTTGTAGCACCTCCCGCAGCCTGTCTGCTAGTATTTCCTCGGATTCCCCCGCGATGAGCACGTCATCGAAATAGGGGCAGACCCCTGGGATTCCTTTAAGGGTTCTTTCCATGGCTTCCTGGAATATTCCAGGTGCCACAGCAATCCCGAATTGCAGGCGGTTCACCTTGAACGCTCCGCGGTGGGTAACTATGGTCTGGGCATCGGCTGTTTGTTGAGAGACTGGCAGTTGCAGAAATGCGTGGGCCAAGTCGAGTTTTGCAAAAATAGTTCCTGCCTGAATGGAGGAGAGCACGTCCCTGACAGCTGGGACTGGGTAGGCATGGGGATTCAAAGCACGGTTTAGGGTGGCTTTATAGTCCGCGCAGAGGCGGACTTCCCCATTTGGCTTGACAGGGGTGACAATGGGGGTCTCCCAAGTACCCCCTTCAGTGGGTTCTATGACTCCTAATCCTACTAGCCTGTCAAGCTCGGCTTCTATTTTTGACTTGAGGGCGAATGGGACCCTCCTTGCCTTGATTCTAATAGGCAGGACTTCTGGGTTCAGTTTTAAGTCTATGGGGGGGCCATTGTATTTCCCTAGAGTCCCGTCAAACACGTCCGCGTACTGGTGGCAGACGGCTTCTAATTGACGGGACTGAGCATGGTTAATGCCAATGATTTTTATTCCCAAAGGTTCGAACCAGTCGAGGCCAATGAGGCTGGCTCGTCTGCCTGTTGCAATTTGGGCTGTGAGTTCGCCTTGAAATTGCTGGTAGTTAATTGAGAGTTTGGTTTCTCCTTTTAATTTGATCGGGGCGCCCTGGAAATCGGCTAAAAGAATTTTTGAGGGGGTAAGAGAAAACCGGCGTCCGCATTGATGCGCGATTCCTTGCAGAGTGTCCCAGGATAAGATGGAGACTGAGGACCCTGAGTCCACCTCCATCTCACAAGGGATTCCCTGTATACGGATCTGAATTTTAACCTTTGGGCGGATGTAGCTGGTGGTTAAGGGCCCCTGGTCCGTGCTAGTGGTCATGACAGATGACCGGGGGGTTTCCCTGGGCAATTTGAGGGGGGAAATATTACCTTCCGGGGCGACTTCCAGATCGTGGAGGGTCTCGCGGTTCGTGCTGCGGCAGGCGGAGCGGATGTGGCCGGTTTTGCCGCAGCCGTGGCACTTGGCATTGCGGAATTTGCAAGATGCCCTGGCGTGGTTGCCCCCGCAGCTGGCGCACTTGGGGCGGGTGGCAGGGTCTTTTGAGCCTCCGGCCGGCCGGTCTGGTCTTCTGTCGCCTTCACGGCGAGCTTGGGGATTGGCAGGCTTCGGACGGATGGCGTCCACTTCGTTCCTTTGTTCGGTTGCTCCCGGGTCAGGATTTCTAGGGTAGTCTTGATGGACTGACCCGCTGAAGGGGTTCCCCGGCGGCAGCGCGTCTCCCCTACAGTATGGCTGTCCTCATAAGCCATAATTTCGATTGTCAGCTCGGCAAGGTCCATCGTCGGCTTGGTGATGAGCTTCTTCTGAAGTTTCTGATTCTGTAGACCGACGATGACCTGGTCCCTGATGCGGTCTTCGAGGTCTGGAAAACGGCAACGTCTGGCCACCTGGCGGACCGTCGCGATGAAGGATTTGGCTGACTCGCCTGGTCGTTGGAACTGGCGGGCGAAATTCAATCGCCAATACAGTTCGGACCGTCTTGGCAAGAAGTGTCGGTTGAGGCGGTCGACTAGCTCGGCATAGGGCATGGCTGCCACCAGATCCGGACTGCAGAGTCCTACGGCGACATCGTAGACCGCGGGCCCGCTGAGGCAGAGTAGCGCCGCGGCTTTGGGGCGATCCTCGACGATGTTATTGACGAGGAGGTACCCCTCAACTTGCCCGAGATGCGATTCCCAGCCCTCTGGCTGGGAAACGTCAAACTCTCTGATGTGCCCAAGATTGGCCATACTGTCCGGTACGCGGGTCTGCTTGTGGGTAGCGTAGGTGGAGGGCTTTCCCTATCCAGCAAGTGACTTCAGCAGTGTCAGCTGGCGGGACGGCTTCCCTCCTTCTCTCGTGGCTTCAGCTAGTGACTTCAGCTTAACAAGCAGACCCGAATCCCACCTTCGTCGCCAGGTGGATTATACCGAAGGACGACCAGGAGGCAGTAGGCACAGTTAACTTGTTTATTTTGGGCAGAGGTCCCGGGCGAGGCACCGCCGGGAATCCCCCCTATTTATAGGGAACAGTAACACCAACAACTTTTAACAGAACCAATAAACTGGCGGGGTTCTCCCGCCACACGACGTCGTCCAATCAGAAGAGACCGGCTGAGGCAGGCACGGCTGTCAGCGGGTTGTTGCTGGGGCCAGCTGGCGGCTTTTGACAGCTCCGGCTGGACTGCGCATGCGCGGTCCGACTGGTTTGACAGCTGTCAGTGTACTGCGCCTGCGCGTCAGTTTGACAGCTGTCAGAATCGGCCGGTTTGACAGCTGTTAGTGTACTGCGCTTGCGCGGCAGTTTGACAGCTGTCAGAATCAGCCGCTTGCCGCGTCAGTGGGGGGGAAAAGCCACGGCAGCCTTTTGACGGTTGTCAACGGCTGCCGGGATTCCCTTATGAATGTGAGGGGAATATAATTGTTAACGTTAAATACATAACATGACATATCATGGGTTTGTTTTGCTTTGTTTTCTATTCTTTTTTTTTCATGAAAGCCATACAAGCACGGCTGGGATGTGAGGAATGAGATAATGCTGGGTAATATAGAAATTACAATGAATCGTGGGTGAATCATGGGTGATTCAATCATTCAATATGATCCTTCCAAAAATTATTCATGGTTCATTTTATGCTGGATTTGAGGAGCAAAGTGGCCAACTCTGTTTGCAAGACAATGCGATGCAACTATTGATAGAAATTTTTTTTTAATGCCACTACACTAGCATTGCAAAACATAGCCATTTGGTGCAAATTATACTTGGTGTTGTATTAGACAGGTGCTGCCCATGTAGTCAGCAACAGAACATCTTGACATTGGAGCTGTTGGAAAAGATGTTTTCCCTAAATGAAACTGATTAGCATACAACACAGCTTGACGAACAAGAATTTGTACAGATTACTCTGAGACTTTTCTTGGCTTGCTAAACATACAGATGAAAAAGGGAAATATGCACTAAAGACAGAATATGAATAATAGTCATTTGTGATAACAATAACTAGTAAATTACACGATGAATGGAATTCTATGCCCTAGAACCGTCTCTCATGGCATCAGTAGCTAAATTCTAATTCAGAGCCCACAGCTTTTATGAAATAAATGAATGGCATTCCCATTAACCTCAACAGAATGCTAACATTCTTAAGGGCATGGCTTACATCGACATTTCTTAAAAATGCATGTTGTACAATATACCATATCCACAAACAAGCACTTTGTAGCTAAACATAAAAGTATTACAAAGAATTAATGTAAATATATGACTATTATATTACATAAAATACACTACCATAACAAGGGATACATCCTTAATTATTTTTTAGTATTTGCCTTAATTATGAGTTTCACTGCAATTACCATAAAGTAGCACAGTTAACTTATATAAGCCTTTGTTTTAAAATGTTTATTAGCAAATTTTTTATTGCAAATATATGCAATAAAAACAGAGTTTTCCTCTTCAGTGGCCTAATGTCTTCTTTCAAGGACAATGTATTATGCTAATAAATTTAAAACACAGAAATAAGTAAGAAAATCAATAAGAAACCTGCATTTTCAGTTAACTGTTTTTCAGTCAGAAACATTTAAAATAAGCTTTCTGTTGACCTTCTATAACTTTGGAAAAAAATTATTAGAACTAGAGGCAGGGGTTTATATGACTCTCTCAGATTGTGTAATCCTCACTGACTGCTGAATTTATCTATGATGTCAACAAGAAATCATAAAGATGAAGTGCATTTTTTAAAAGGGGGGATAATTATTAATAAATGAATAATTACCATAGAAAAGATGGCCCTACGGAAGGGATGTCAAACTCGCAACATCACGTGATGTGTTGTGACATATCACAACTTTTTTTCCTCATTGCCGACAGTGGGGTGGGCGCGGTTTCGCTATGATGCATCTGGTTCACCGGCCAGCAGTTTGACACCCCTGCCCTAGGGCCTTTAAATCATGAAATAGAAGACCCTCTGATGTGGGATAGGACAATAGGGCTGATAATACAGGTAGTTCTCGACTTACGACCACAATTGAGCCCAACATTTCTGTTGCTAAGTGAAACATTTGTTAAATGAATTTTGCCCCACTTTATGACCTTTCTTGCCATAGCAGTTAAGTGAATCATTTCAATTA
Source organism: Vipera berus (assembly GCF_964194415.1). Classification (NCBI taxonomy): domain Eukaryota; kingdom Metazoa; phylum Chordata; class Lepidosauria; order Squamata; family Viperidae; genus Vipera; species Vipera berus. The sequence continues at coordinate 192,560,017 of NC_138204.1, forward strand.
TTAAGTTAGTAGCAGGGCTGTTAAGTGAATCTGACTTCCCCACTGACTTTGCTTGTAAGAAGTCGTAAAAGATAATCGTGTCACTCCGGGACACAGCAATGATCGTAAATGTGAGTCAATTGCAGAGCGTCCAAATTTTGATCACATGACCATGGGGATGCTGCAATGGTTGTAAGTGTGAAAAACGATCTTAAGTCACTTTTTCAGTGCCATTGTAACTTTGAATGGTCACTAAATGAACTATTGTAAGTCAAGGACTACCTGTAGAGCCAGCATTTGAAAAAAGCATTTACTTGTCTGAAAGGACAAGAAAAAAAAAGTTCAAGCCTTGGTGGAGCAGTGGGCTAATGACTCCTTAAGTAACACCAGCTGCCTGCAATTAGTGCAGGTTCGAGTCCCACCAGGCTCAAGGTTGACTCAGCCTTCCATCCTTCCAAGGTAGGTAAAATGAGGACCCAGATTGTTGGGGGCAATAAGCTGACTTTGTAAAAATGCCGCTGGGGGGGGGAACGAAAGCCCTAATAATAAGCAGGCATATACATAGAATGAAGGCTATTGCTAAGCACATTGATTTGTGCTTCTTAGATTGTAAGCCGCCCTGAGTCTTCGGAGAAGGGTGGGATATAAACGGGATTAAAAATAAATAAAAAAATAAAAAAATAAATTCATCAATGTCTCTACATTACTTTTTTCTGGAGTCTCTGATGCCTGTAGCGATAGCTCTACGTTTGTGTGCCACAGAGGCCAATCAAGTCTATAAGCAGGGCATGAGTACAGTATCATCTTCCTACAAATGTACTCCACCAACTGATTTCTACTGCTTCCACATTAAGCCATGTTAGCATATGAAACTTGACAGCAGATTCTCCTCATGCTTGCTTGCTTAGAGAGCCATCCACATTGACAGGAATCACTGCATCTTCTGCCAGCAAGATTCCTTCTGTTTTGTCTCTCCTGAATCTCGTATAATTCAGTTTTATAGATTTACCTGACATTCCAGTGTTATGAAAGAGGGACACATTTCACTTCTCTACACTGTAAGTAATGTTATATGCCACTAAAATGTCAAAAGCAAGGAAGTGTATGGTGATGGAAAGAAGGTACATCCAATAAAAAAAGCCTCAAGGGCCAGACTGAGGAATCTTGTGGGCCACATTAGGTCTACCGGACGGACAAACTCCATTTTTGATTTAAGTCAGATTCTGAAAGGCCATCTTATTTAAGGGCTCTGCAGGTGTTACTAATAACTGTTTTATATAGCATTATTCTTTTTATGCAGCATTTGAACCCATTAAAAGAGACACAGCAGCTAAATGATTGTTACAGATGAACTTAATGTGTTTTTCCAATTTACCCTTAGTCGAGACATCAATGAATTTAGTTATTCATTCAGTCATTCTATTTATATCCTGCCACAATCAAATGACTCTCAATGGTTAAAATAATATACATATACTCCTCGACTTACAACAGTTCATTTAGTGAATGTCCAAAGATACAACAGCACTGAAAAAAGTGATGTATGACCATTTTTCACACTTATGACCATTTCAGCATCCCCATGGTCATGTGAGCATAATTTGGACCCTTGGCAACTGACTCACATTTATGATGGTTGCAGTATCCTGGGGTCATTTGATCCCCTTTTGTGATCTTCTTTTAAGCAAAGTCAATGGGGAAGCCAGCTTCACTTAACAACCGTGATACTAACAACTACAGTGATTCACTTAACAACTTTGGCAAAAAAAGGTCGTAAAATGGGGCAAAAATCACTTTACAAATATTTTGCTTACCAACAGAAATTTTGCACTCAGTTGTGATCATAAGTCGAGGACTACCTATAGTTAAAATAATATAGCAAACAGTTGAAAACATTCATAATAGAAGGAAAATCAACATAACATCAAAGCAACATAACACTAAAATAAGAACTCAAGAATAAAACCAATTCAAAAAAATTAAATTGACTAATTGAATTAGAGTGCTCTGCAGAATAGTTTTGTTTTCAGCATTTTTCGGGATTTAATCAAGGAGAAAGAAATTCTGATTTCGATAAGGGGGCAGTCCCAGAAAATCACTACTATCACAGAGAAATAGCACTCTGGCCTCGGCATCTTTTACCTCCTGAAAGTAGGGCTCAAGGGGTAGCTTCTTCCTGAGTGACCTAATAGATCAGGCTGACTTTGGAGGGAGCAAGCAGTCCCAGAGATAATGCCAAGCCACAAAGGGCTTTATGAGCCAAAATCAGCACTTCAAATTATACCCCAAAGCCTAATTTTTAGCCAGTATGGGGTCCATAGCTTGCAGTGGTAGGTGCATACGGACCACTGCATTCTGAACTTACTTCAGCTCCTAAATTGTCTTTAAAGGAAACTACACATAAAGTCTAACCAGGGCATGAATTACTATAGTGAGATGTCAAATAGTGCACCAACCAAAGCTAGGCAAAGGCCCTTCTAGCTCCAGCTTCTGCCTGCTGCCCTAGCAGGAGCTTTGGTTCTAACAGGACCCCCAACTCACAACCTTCTTCTTCAGGATAGTGTCTGCCTGTCTAGAGATAACACTGGTGATGGTTAATGGACAACCTTCATGGATAATTGGTATACACAGTATACACAAGGTGACCGAACTAGATATTACATCCCTCGTGGTCAGAAACTACAGAGGCAGCCATTAGACTACAACAGTTCTTTTAAGAACTCATTGACAAAAGATATTGGACCTCAAACCCATATTTTGCAACTAAACATACAAGGCTTAAGTAGAAATAAATGTGAGTACCAGTCTGGCCTTAGGTAATAGAATAGATGTTACAACACTACAAGAGACTCATTTGGCTGATAAGGAACAGATTATAGTGCAAGGGAAAATGCTGGAGTACAAAATTGTAACTGACATAATGTCTAATGTTCATGGTTCCATAATGTACCTCCATCATGCAGCAGTGAAAATGAATGTTTTGCCAAAATTTTTATTTTTATTTCAAATGATACCTATACTTAAAAAGGATTTAAATTTGGAGGAATGGCAAAAAGGAATTAATAAATTTGTTTGGGCAGGGAAAAAGCCACGAGTTAAATTTAAGATAATGCAAGATACGCGTGAAAGAGGCGGTCTTAAAATGCCTAATTTTAAATTATATTATGAGGCTGCTGCTCTGTCATCGATAAGTGACTGGTTTAACTTAACACAAGGGAGATTATTAAATCTTGAGGGTCATGATTTGTTATTTGGTTGGCATGCATATTTACTGTATGATAAGAAGGTGGATAATGTGTTTAAGATACATATTTTAAGGTATGCTCTGTTGCGAGTTTGGAAAAAGTATAGACATAAGTTAAATTACAAGATACCAATTTGGGCAATACCTAAACATGCAATAGAAAATATAAATGTGGGATTTAAACATGATAAGACTACATATAAGGAAATCTTAAGTTTAGAAAGGAATGTATGGCAATTAAAGCCATATAATATCTTAAAAGAAGAAAAGATTGTACAAACTTGGTTTCAGTATGGGCAATTACAGGCAAGATGGAAAGAGGATCAGAAAGTTGGTTTCTCGATGATTGATGAAAATTTGGTAAAACAAATTAGATAGAGATCAAGGTCAAGCACATCTAAAAAGGATATATAATGCATTGATAGAAATTGATTCAGAAATGGAACTTGTTAAAGATTGTATAATAAAGTGGGCCCAGAATTTTCAAGAAGTTATAACAATGGACACTTGGGAAAAGATTTGGGTTAGAAATGTAAAATTTACACAGGCCCAAAACTTAAGAGAGAATTTTTATAAAATGTTTTATAGGTGGCATTTAGATCCTAAAAAATTAGCAAGTATGTATCCAAACTGCCAGCCCAAATGTTGGAGGTGTGGCTGTGAGGATGCAATGTATTTTCATATATGGTGGACTTGCAAAAAGGTTAAAGCTTTTTGGATTAAAATTTGGTGGAATATGCAAAAGATATTTAAGAAAAGGATAAAGTTCTCTCCACAATTGTTTTTATTGGGTATTATTACAGATACTACTGTTATAGATATAAAGTTGATGTTGCATTTAATTACGGCAGCGAGACTTTTAGTAGCACAATATTGGAAGAAGGAAGAACTGCCGACTATAGAAGAGTGGACTTTGAAAGTTTCTAATTTGGCGGAAATGGCAAAGATTTCAGCATATTTGAAAGATCAATCGCAACAGAGATACATTGTGGAATGGAGAAGATGGATTGAATTTATTCAGAATAAATATGGGACTAAAAAGTATCATTTAGCATTTGAATAAGTAGCGGATTTTTTATGACGTATAATTAGTTAATAGTTATTTTATTAATATTTTGATTATGGAGAGTTAAAGTGTGATAGAATTTAATGTTTTATTATTGTTAGCATATTTTAGATTATGCTTGTTTGTATTATTATACCCTGTATTCAGCTCTGGGAAGTCGGGGAGGGGGGGAGGGGAGGGGGGTTGGGGAGGGGGGAGGCGGAGGAGGGGGTTTTTTGTATTTAAAATTGTATTGTAAAACTTTTCAATAAAAAAAATGTACCTCCATCATGACATTAAAGAATACAAGATCATTAATTGTACACAACAATACAACATTGAATAATTGAAGTATCAGGAATAATGATAATGGCGATTTACAAATCTCCCAGTATATATAGGTGATTTTAATAATCACCATACTGACTAGGGGCATAATAACAAACTGGATAGAACAGAATGAGCTTCACTTAACGCAGGGGTGTCAATCTGCCGGCCCGCGGGCTGGACGCATCACGAGGAAACCGCGCCCACCCCATTGCCGGCAATGGGAAAAAAGTTCTGATACATCATGTGACATCACATGACGTCACGAGTTTGACATGTCTGACCTAACGTATGATGCCAAAGATTTGTAAACCTTCCATTCTGCAAGATGGCAAAATGAAACAAACCCAGATCTTTTCCTAATAATCACAGACAACTTAAAAAAAACCCCTCCACTATACACGGAAAGTCCTACCAGAATTTCTGAATAAGTCAAGAACTACAATTGCCTCTCATAATATCAACTCAGATATCAAGGTGGAACTTCAGGAAAGCAAACTTGAAACAATATGTTCTGAACCAGCCCTCGTCTCGCAACCCCTAATTAAGAGAAGAGTCTGGAAAGCGTCCAAGGCTAAAAGGCTTCTGCCAAGATTTAATTACGCAGTTAACAAAAACACAAGAGCTTGTCTTCTCAAGCGGAAAAGTTGCTTTCAGCAACCAGCCCCTCCCCAAACACTTCTTTTATAGAGAGCTCAGGGCGTGGTCTCCCTGTGCCTCCTCCCGAGGAGTCCCATAGTCTTTCTTTGTTTGTCCCTGCTCGTCTGCCTCCTGCGTCGGGCGTCCTTGAACAGGGCCAGCTGTGGGTCATCATCCTCCGCACTCTCGGGCTCACACAGCTGAGAAGAGGTCCCCGGCTGAGGACTCTGCAAAGCCTCCAAATCATCATCAGCCGGTTCGTTTCCCTCCTCCCCCACATCTGAGTCCTCCGATACATCGGACCCGGGTGTCGGACCCACAGGCTGGCCCTGAGTCACAACACAATACTCTAAAGAAGTAGACTCCAATACGGTGGGTTCCTCCTTCAGTAAAAAATTATTCCCAATTCGTGGGAGTCATAATCATGGCAGCAAAACCTAAAATACCTCATGGGTACAGAAAAGAATACATTCCTTGTTGAAACCAAACCACAGAAAAATTGTATAAAGAATACCAAAAACAGGCGATCCCAATCTGGGAGAAGAAATACATTTCCATTAACAAATATCGTAAAGAAAGATGGATACAAATTACTGAAAACTTAGACGTCACCCATAGTAGCCAGAATGTGTGGTCCTACTACTGGGAAACCCAAATATCATCATCTCAGATAGCTTTACATATAAAAAAACTAGGCAGAAAATGTTCCTTTAGATCCACCCTTTGGAAAAGAGGTAAAGCAACAAACAAGTAGATTAAATGAACAAATTATAGAAAACTCACTTCTTTCTTTGCCATTCTCAGAAGATGAGTTGGAAAGAGCTATAAAAAGCCTCAAAGTAAGGAAGTCCACTGGGCCTGAATTCTCCTAGTTTATTAAACATTTAGGACCACATGCTAGAAGATGGCTATAACAATTTTATACAGATGCTTTAAACACTGGAAAGATCCCCAGTCAGTTCAAGATATCCCAAATCCTTGCCATCCTAAAACCTGGAAAACCATACAATGATCCAGCTAGCTGTTACCCTATAGCTCTGCCAAGCATTTGCTATAAACCTCTGGAACAATTACTTTATAACCAAATATATCAACATTTTGACAGGATTGTCTCGTCTTTCCAGGCTCGTTTCTGCACCAAGAGACGTTTCTGTGAGCAAGTTCTGGCTGAGGCTGATAAATGGACGAAAAAACTTATGTGACTTTTATTGATTTGACTGCAGCTTATGTCATGCTGTGGCTTGATGGTTTGATGCTCAGGCTGAAGAAAACTATTCCATGTCTAAAAGTAACAAGCTTTCTGGAGAACATATTTTAAAAAACAATAGCTCAAGGTCTCTAGAAAATCCTTGCCACAGGGATCAGTTCTAGCCCCATTCCTATTTAATCTATATAATAGTGATTTATCAGAAACCAACACTGAAAAATTTTGCTGTGCCAATGATATGGCAATAGCTATTCAAACCAAGGATTTTGAGAAAGCAAAATACATTCTTACTAAGGATCTGAGGTCACTAAACCAATATTGTGAGAAGTGGAGGCTATGCCCAAATCCAAATAAAAGCTTCTACTGAAGTTTCCATATTTTAACTTATTACCATCAAACATTGCAAGTAGAATGGACAAGGTCATACCTGTCAACATATTGGAACAGAAACAGAGATGTGATTTGCTCAGAGGTGGACCCATAAGCCCTTAATGCAAAATTATTTTTAGTCATAGCACAAAAAGTGATCTGACACAGAAGGGGAATTATGTCTCTGAGCAACTGCAAGATAGAGGCTCATACTGCAGATTCCATGATGACAAATTTGTAGGTTATATTTATATTTTTCACCTCATAATTACTGACAATTTATCTGGAAGGTGACAATTGTTCACTTGAGGAGGATTTCAAATTATGAAAGATGCTTCCTTTTTTTCAGATGCTTAATGACTAGAAATGTTTCACTATTTTTGCCTCTATTTGCAGTGACTGAAAAGCTATTCAGTGTGGGACCTACCTTCAGGGATTTATACATGCCGTTAAAAATTTCAAAATAAATCCCCCAACTAGGTCTTTTATGACTTTTATAATAGAAAGCAACTCAGTTTTCAAAAGACTTCATCGGCATGAATGTGGACACAAGTTTTTAAAGCTGCCCACATCCTGGCACTGTGGTCATTCACTGTTTAATAACAAACAAATGCTGTAGCATATTTGCTATGCCAGGAATCAAAATGTTTTCAGTGTGAAACCAGCTGAGGAATTTCTCTGAAGTCTATTAAGTCTCCTCTTAAATTATCCAATTCTTTACATTTCAGTCAATCCAAAACCACACTGGAAAGTTAAATGCAACTCATCCTTAATAAAAGTTCAGAAGAAAAAGATTGATGAAGTGAAAAAGAAAATCAGGACAAATAATATCAAACATAACTAAATTAAAATATATAAGACAGAAATAATATTTTAATAAAATAAATTTTGGCTCATAATACGTTGGGTTTTCATGATTGCTTCAGGGCATGTAGCATCCTGTATAGAAATCTTTATATATATTTTTCTCCTTTTTTATATGCAGATTCTTTTCTCAGGAATTATGACCAGATTTCTGTAGCCTTATGGCAATGAAAGCTGTTGGGCAGCAAATAGTCCTTTTTTCTGCATTTTTCTAATTGGGTAGGAGGTATAAGAATGAATGATGATTTAGATGGTTAAACAAAACTTTTGAGAAGCTAGCCACAATTGTGGGACAAGCTGCTAAGCCTGCTTTCCATTTCAAAAGGATTAGTTTTAGAAGATTAGTCACTCTCTACTATTTACTAGTGTGCCCCCCCTCTCTGGGGGTGGGTGAGTGGGTGGGTGACTGTGGGTATGTTTATGTTTGTGTTTGTGGTGCCATTTTTAGGAAGACTCCACTCACAAAGAAAAATAACTTTAAATATACGTAGACACAAACTATATTTACCACAATTCCAGAGACAATCAAAAAACTAAGAAGGAAACAAAAGGACTAGAACACATTCTCTCCAATAACCAGCATCCAGATAAGCAGGAATTAACACCAGACATAAAATCTAGCAGAAAAAAATACCCTAAATAAAGAACTATCAGCAAGAAACCATACCTCTGTGGGACGTCAGCCCCCCCTCCCCCCAGAGAAAGAAATATTTTGGGGAATCTTAAAAAAGCAGAATACATTTCCCCAAAGGAATAATAGAAAATCTTGGGCAGAAACCATTCCCCCACCCACCCTCAAGTCTCTCTGCCCCAAGCAGAAACCAGGTCTGTAGAAATGCAGATCTGATAATCCTATTCAGAAAGATTGGAGCCAGGAAGTTTGGAGCTGATGAGATTAGAAAGATAAAGACCCCTAAAATCTACATCCCCCACCCAAACTCTAAGGACATGATCTTTAGGAGATAATAGGATTAACCCACCAATATCAAAAAGTACATGCTCAAAAGAACCTCAGGTCAAAGTTCATGCCACAGGAACAGGAACTCCAAACGCAAAAAAGACGGTATAAAAACCCACCACTCCCAGCTACATGTGGTCAGCTTTCCCAGAGCCACATTTCTGTCTGGCTCTGCTCCTTAATAAACTACAACCTTCTTTCTTTTAATAATATTTTATTAGTTTTCTAATTTTACATTTAAGTATTTAAAAAGCAACGTGGTGGCTGGGTTAGTCAATAATTCAATAACATATAAAAATCTTTAGTACAAATCTCGTTGCGACATCAAATATTTCCTCTATTTTTTCCTTAATATCTACTATCTCGTATTTAAGCTAGTACAGTTCTTATTATATCAACTAAGCAAAAACATCATTATTACATTTATTGATAAATTTTTAGCTTATACATATCTTACTTTTACATTCAATCTTTATAGGCAATCAATGTCCTGTTATTGGTTTTTCCCCCAATTTTTAGTTTCACATTAATATTCAAATTTAACATTTGATATTTATAATTTCCAGGCTTTAGGTCAGGGCTTTTCAATCAGTGGTATGGATACCACCTGTGGTACACTGGCACCTGGCAGGTGGTATGTGACCATCCTAGAAAAGTGGAATGAGCTGAACCGGTGGCAGCACCGCACAAGCCTGAACGAGAGATGGCTGGAGCTGCAGGGCTGTCAGGGCTCAGCAGAAGCTCAGCACTGATCCTGGCGCTTCTGCTGAGCCCAGAAGAAGCGTGATCAGCTGGAATGTTGCAGCATCTCCAGGGTTTTGTGATTTACATTCAGATGCTTGGCAACTGATTCATATTTATGTCAGTCACAGTGTCCCAGGGTCATGTGAAGTGACCAAAACCTGCTGCAACCATTCAGCAGAGGGGGGGAATAAAAATCAAACACCCTCCCACACCCCACTCCCACTGCCAATCCTCAACAGAAATGCTCACAACAATGAAAACCTCGGACAGGAGGAAGAGCCCTGCCGGGCGGGCAGGCAGGTGTCTTGCTCGGCTGTGGCTTGGGGGGCACTTTTTTCAGCCATTGTCTAACCCACAGAACAATAGAGTTCATTTCAATATCACCTTTCCATTTCCTCAGAATCAACAGGTTGAATTGTGAAATAATCCCACAAAATACTATTCTATCTTCTTTGAGCTTACATTTTGGAGTCTAGAAATGAGCAAATCTGACCAGTTTTATTAGCAAAGTGTTACACAAATGACTCACTGACTCACCCACTGATATAGTGAAGATTATAAGTAAGCACGCTTCACAACCTTTATTACCACAATGTAGTCTTGAACATGAACTCTTCTCTATGTTCAGTTAACTTCTAGTTTCTCCACTGATTTAGATTATCAGCTCCACTGATCATCTAAAGCAGTGCTTAGGAGATACTAGTTCATCTCCTAGACTACCTGAGTAAACCAAGGGACTCCATGGGATCAGCAGACAAGAAAGAAAGAAAGTGCCTAAGGGACAAGCGGTATAGTTATTTTTTCTTTTTCAGAGTTCAACCAAACATGATTTGCCAGGCCACTGAGTTCTCCAAGCACCTACAGGAATCTGAGTGGAGCTATATGATGTGTAAAACAAGCCATCCTAATTACTCTTCCCACCATGCAGATATTCTAGTGATTCAGATTGGTAGGTGAACTGATTATGGTAAAGGATTAATTCTCAAGTGATCCACTTAGTCTGAGGTCAAGACTAGATCTAACATACGACTCCTGCATGGGCTGCATCAAATATTATTGGAACAAGCCTATTGTTACCAGGGTGGCCATGAAATCCCAAGTCTTCCCTGACCCTCTCCCATGGTACAGAGACTGAGGTCCTTTAATACCCCAATACAAACCAACAATCAATTTAGAAGCTTAGAAACATATCTTGTAATGCAGCAAGAAAATAGTACAAAAGTACACCTCATTCTCACATATAGACACTCACCTCAGAAGAGTGGATCCTGGCTGCTTACAATTTTTTTTCCAGATCTTTGCTATCCCTTCTTTTCTACTATTGGATTATTGCTCTTTCCAACAGATGTCTCTTTGGCCAGAGAATTTATGAGAATCATCCCAGCTTGATCCATTATTTCCTTTATTTCTACTGTCCCACACCTCCTTCTTCCTTCAAAATTAGTTCTTCCACAACTAGTCCCATAATTTATTTCTGTTCACTTTTCCCATCACTAATACATCTGTCCCAATATTTGAAAGCATGTCACAAGGAAGAGGGGTCAATTTATTCTCCAAAGAATCTGAAGGCAGGACCAGAAGCAATAGATGGAAATCTAGAACTAAAGAAAAATTTCCTGACAGTGAGAACAATTAATTAGCTTGCCTCCAGAATTTGTGGGTGCTCCATCACTGGAGATTTTAAAGAAGAGATTGGACAGCCATTTGCCTGAAAAGATATAAAGTCTTCTGCTTGAGCAAGGGGGGATTGTCTAGAAGACCTCCAAGGTCCCTTCCAACCCTGTTATTCTGTTATTACCATTCCAACCATGCTTTCTAAATATGCTTTTCACCTTTTCTTCTTCCTCCTTTTCACCTTTTCTTCCTCCTCCTCCTCTTTTACCCTTTTTCCAGAAGATCCAGTTATTTAATTTAATTTTAATTTTAATTAACGCCCACCATTACCATCCAATTTCTTAGTTGAGCTCTTTTAGACTGTTCAAACTGACAGGTGACTTTATGGTCCTAGTCACACTCCAACAAACTGAAGGATTAATCCATTCATTTGACATAGTTTTTACTGCTGGATGCCCGTTGCTTGTCATTATATTGTTAAAAATGTATGTGCATATCAGCAGCTACAGGTGAAACTCGAAAAATTAGAATATTGTGCAAAAGTTCATTTATTTCAGTAATGCAACTTAAAAGGGGAAACTAATATATGAGATAGACTCATTACATGCAAAGCAAGATAGTTCAAGCCGTGATTTGTCATAATTGTGATGATTATGGCATACAGCTCATGAAAACCCCAAATCCACAATCTCAGAAAATTAGAATATTGTTGTTGTTGTTAGCTGCGAAGTCGTGTCCGACCCATCGCGACCCTATGGACAACATTCCTCCAGGCCTTCCTGTCCTCTACCATCTTCTGGAGTCCATTTAAGCTCACGCCTACTGCTTCAGTGACTCCATCCAGCCACCTCATTCTCTGTCGTCCCCTTCTTCTATTGCCCTCGATCTTTCCCAGCATTAGGCTCTTCTCCAGTGAGTCCTTCCTTCTCATTAGGTGCCCAAAGTATTTGAGTTTTAGCTTCAGGATCTGGCCTTCTAAAGAGCAGTCAGGATTGATCTCCTCTAGGACTGACCGGTTTGATCGCCTTGCAGTCCAAGGGACTCGCAGGAGTCTTCTCCAGCACCATAGTTCAAAGGCCTCAATTCTTTGGCGCTCAGCCTTTCTTATGGTCCAACTTTCACTGCCATACATTGCAACTGGGAAGACCATGGTGTATTATATATGTAAACAGTTAAACGTATATCAGTTAACAAGTTATTCCGGCTATTCAACGAGGGGAAACATTCTGACAGGAGAACACGCGGGAACTTTGACAGCTGTCAAAGTTCCCCGCACGGCGCAGGCGCAACCACTGACAGCTCGCGGCTGTCAAAATACCGGACCATGCGGAAGCCTGAGCTGTCAAGAGCAGACGACGCGGATTGGTCCGAATAGACGCGGCGCCAAAATGAACGCTCCGGATTGGCCCTCTCTGACAGCTGCCGGCTATAAAAGCCGGGCAAGTTATTCTGTGTTTGTCTTGCTCTTAATAAACCTTTAGTTAAGTAGCCTGTCGTCCCGAGTGGTCCTTCGGCTACTTCACTGGCGACGAAGGTGGGATCGCTCCTGAGCTGAAGTCACAGCCGAGGAAGAGAGTTCCCGAGCTGAAGTCACGGCCGAGGAAGAGAGTTCCCGGCAAGAGCTGTCACTGGAAGTTTTAACTTCCAAGGGAGCGACCCAGGACCCGGACGACATGGCAAACTTCGGGCGTGTGAGGGAATTCGATACCCGCCATCCCGAGAGATGGCAATCACACCTGGGGCAAGTCGAGGGATTCCTCCTCGTCAGTAAAATCACTGACGACAGAGCAAAGGCCGCCGCTCTACTATACATCAGCGGACCCCCAGTGTACGACGCTGCCGTTGGGCTGTTTAGCCCGGTGCCCATCACTGAGGTCTCCTACGCGGACCTGGTAGACCAGCTGAATAAGTACTATATGCCGGCCCGCTCAGAACTGTACTGGCGGGTACAATTCGCCCAGAAGAAACAGCGACCAGACGAACCCGCCAACGAGTTCATCGCTGGGGTCAGACACGCCGCGCGGAATTGCTGCTTTCCCGACCTTGAAGACCGCATCAGAGACCAGGTGGTGATCGGGTTGAGGGACGAGAGGCTGCAGAAGAAGCTGACATCCAAACCCGACATGAGCCTGGCAGAATTGACCCGAGAAATCATGGCATACGAGTATAGCCACAAGAAGAAACCGACCACCACGACCCCTGAGAGCCCAGCAACGGTATACCAAGAGAGCGCCACGCTCAGCGACAGCGACGAGTCGGTGGACTTCACTGACGGGGAAGCCCTCCAGCGGAAAATGGAACGCAGACAACAGAGGAGAAGCGACACATCGGACCACCGCAGAACCAAGAACCCCCCTCCGCCACCGCCGCGTTACGAGCAATGGGCCGCCTGCGCCAGCTGTGGGGGCAATCATGCCCGAGGAAGCTGCCGGTTCAGAAACGCTAAGTGCCACAATTGTGGAAAGACCGGCCACATCAAACCGGTGTGCCGCAGCCGGGGCCGCGACAACATCAATGATCTGGAGACCAATTCCCCAGGTAGGCCAGCAACCCGGGCCAACAGAGGAAAAACGCCAGGGACCCTAGTAGAAACAATTGACAGGGTACACAGCCTAAGCTCAAAGGTGAGGATCAGGGTAAAAATTCAGGGGGTGCCCTGCCTCATGGAGGTAGATTCAGGGTCAGCAGTCTCCTTAATTTCATTTGGAACGTATCAGGAGATCTGCCGACAAAGCAAGGAAAAAATTCCTCTGAGGCAAACCCAGGTCCACCTAGCAGATTTCCAGAAAACCCCCATTCCTCTGGAGGGGAGGGCTAAGGTTGCCGTGGAGTACAAAAGGTTCAAGGGTCCCTTAGAAGTTCTAGTTACGCCAGGGAACCGCACCAACCTGATAGGGCTGAACTGGTTCGGCCCTCTAGGGATCGCCATAACGGGGGTAAATACAGTCCAATCACCCAGCCTAGAAGCCGTTTGCAACAAGTATGCAGACGTCTTCGATGGCACGTTAGGAAAATACACCGGTCCCCCCATCTCCTTACAATTAAACCCAGCAATCCAACCCATAAAGATAAGAGCTAGGAGAGTACCCTTTGCCCTTAAAGAAAAAATAGAAAATGAACTTGATCGCCTCGTAGGTCTCAGGGTGCTCGAACCTACAGAGGGGGGAAGCTGGGAGACCCCTATAGTCACCCCTATTAAACCTAACGGGGAAGTAAGATTATGCGCGGACTATAAGGCGACCCTTAACCTAGCCCTCAGCCCCCACGCTTACCCGGTGCCAGCTGTAAGGGACGTATTTGCTTCCATCCGCTCCGGCGCCATTTTTGCCAAACTTGATCTCACGCAGGCGTATTTGCAACTGCCTGTCACAAATGACACCGCGGAAGCCCAGACAATTGTCACCCACCACGGTGCCTTTAAAGTGAAAAGGCTCCAATTCGGCATATCGGCAGCCCCGGGTATCTTCCAGGGTATCATGGAGAAAACCCTGAAAGGAATACCCGGGGTCTGCCCCTATTTCGACGATGTTCTCATCGCCGGAGAAAATGAAGCAAACTTAGCTGACAGGCTGTCAGCTGTGCTGAGCCGGCTCAGAGAAGCAGGCCTCAAACTTAAACGGGAAAAGTGCTCCATTGGAGTCACATCCACAGAATTCCTAGGGTACAAAATAGACTGCCAAGGCATCCACCCCACCACAGAAAAACTAAGGGCTATTCAAACAGCGCCAAGCCCAAGGAATAAACAAGAGCTCCAAGCCTTTTTAGGATTATTAAACTTTTATCATGCCTTCCTTCCCCATAAAGCCACTATCGCAGAGCCTCTGCATAGGCTCCTGGACAAGGGAACTGCCTGGTCCTGGACCAAAATACATGAAAATAGCTTCCAATCATTAAAAAAGATTATTTGTAACAGCTCAACGATCACCCTTTTCAGAGAAGACACCCCAATATGCATCGCTTGAGATGCCTCTCCCTACGGAATCGGGGCAGTGTTAAGTCATTTATACCAGGACGGCACACAAAGACCCATAGCCTTTTATTCACGCACTCTGTCAAAAGCAGAAAGGAATTATGCACAAATAGACAGAGAAGCCCTAGCAATAGTCGCAGGGGTTAAAAAATTTCATGACTACCTCTATGGGAGACCCTTTACCATATTTACAGATCACAAACCCCTACTGGGAATATTCACGTGGAATAAAACTACACCACAGATTCTCTCACCGAGAATACTACGGTGGTCCACATTCTTATCTGCCTATTCCTATCAGTTAATACATAAACCGGGGAAGGAATTAGGACACGCAGACTGCCTCAGCAGACTGCCCATTCAAGGCAAGGATTCAGACCCAGCCCCAGCTGGACTGATTCTAGCAATCTCTCAACTTCCAGACTGTCCCCTGTCTGCAAACATTATAGCTAACAATTCAGCTAAGGACAAAATACTTAGCAGAATTCTCAAATGGGCCACAACAGGGTGGCCAGCACAAAACCCACACTCCCAATTCCAGCCATATTTTAGCAGGAAAAATGAAATATCTACTCATAGGGGATGCCTGCTTTGGGGAAATCGGGTCATAATACCTGAGAAGAACATAAACCAAACGTTACACATTTTACACGAAGGACATCCAGGCATTGTCAAGATGAAAGCTATGGCCAGAAGTTATGTCTGGTGGCCTGGCATAGATAAAGAGATAGAAAGATATGTGGGAGGGTGCTACACCTGTCAAGCAACCCGGAACGAGCCACCCCAAGCACCAATTCACAAATGGGAAACTACAAGAAACCCATGGTCACGCATACATTTAGATTTCGCAGGACCTATCCAGGGACAGAGTTTCCTAATTGTAGTGGACAGCTATTCTAAATGGTTAGAAGTCACTCCCCTTAGAAAAACAACGTCAGGAGCCACTATACAAGCCCTAAGGAAAATATTCGCCACACACGGCCTTCCAGACACCATAGTTTCAGACAATGGACCTCAATTCACCTCTCGTGAATTTCAGATGTTCGCTATGAAGAATTGTATTAGGCTGGTCACGTCCGCGCCGTTCCACCCATCGACGAACGGGATGGCTGAAATTATGGTGCGTTCCACAAAAGAAGCTTTGAAAAAATTTGCAAAGGGGAACTGGCAGCGGCGACTCAGCCAGTTCCTCATGTCACAACACGCAACTCCATGCACAACAACGGGCAAATCCCCGGCGGAACTAAGATGGGGGAGGAGGCTGATAACGCGGCTCGACAGACTACATCCTGACACATACCCGGAAGAAAAAGAGCACCCCCACCCAAACCGCACACTCAAACCAGGGCAAATGATATGGGCACGATCATACACCGATAAAAACAAATGGGTCCAAGGGACAGTACTAAAACAAACGGGACCCATTTCCTACCTAATATCCACACAAACTCACGGCAATCTACGCCGCCATATCGACCAACTCAGACCCAGACAACCACCACACCACCCAGAACCCCAACCAGAGGAATTCGATCTACAACCTCCCCCAGAAATACTACCGATACCAAACCAAGAGGAAGAGGAGCAAAGAAACGAACTACCAGAACCAGACATCCCCCCACTTCCTCGTCGTTCCAACAGGAACCGTAGAGCCCCCGCCTACCTAAAGGACTACCAGTGGGCAGGTTCCGACAACCAAGGGGGAGGGAACGCTCCAGGGGAGGGGTAAGGGGTGTATTATATATGTAAACAGTTAAACGTATATCAGTTAACAAGTTATTCCGGCTATTCAACGAGGGGAAACATTCTGACAGGAGAACACGCGGGAACTTTGACAGCTGTCAAAGTTCCCCGCACGGCGCAGGCGCAACCACTGACAGCTCGCGGCTGTCAAAATACCGGACCATGCGGAAGCCTGAGCTGTCAAGAGCAGACGACGCGGATTGGTCCGAATAGACGCGGCGCCAAAATGAACGCTCCGGATTGGCCCTCTCTGACAGCTGCCGGCTATAAAAGCCGGGCAAGTTATTCTGTGTTTGTCTTGCTCTTAATAAACCTTTAGTTAAGTAGCCTGTCGTCCCGAGTGGTCCTTCGGCTACTTCACATAGCCTTGACTATACGCACTTTTGTTGACAGGGTGATGTCTCTGCTTTTTACTGTGCTGTCTAGATTTGCCATGGCTTTCCTCCCCAGAAGCAAGCGTCTTTTAATTTCTTGGCTACAGTCCCCATCTGCAGTGATCTTGGAGCCCAGGAAAATAAAATCTGTCACTACTTCCATTTCTTCCCCATCTATTTGCCAGGAATTGAGAGGGCCAGATGCCATGATCTTGGTTTTCTTAATGTTAAGTTTCAACCCAAGTTTTGCACTCTCCTTCTTCACCCGCAACAAGAGGCTCTTTAGTTCTTCTTCACTTTCTGCCATTAGAGTGGTATCATCTGCGTATCTTAGGTTGTTGATATTTCTTCCGGCAATCTTAATTCCAACTTTTGATTCATCTAGCCCTGCCTTTCTCATGATGTGCTCTGCATATAAGTTAAATAGGCAGGGCGACAGTATACAGCCTTGCCGGACTCCTTTCCCAATTTTGAACCAATCAGTGGTTCCGTGTCCAGTTCTCACTGTTGCTTCTTGACCCGCATATAGGTTTCTCAAGAGACAAATAAGATGGTCTGGTACTCCCATCTCTTTAAGAACTTGCCACAGTTTGTTATGATCCACACAATCAAAGGCTTTAGCATAGTCAATGAAGCAGAAGTAGATGTTTTTCTGGAACTCCCTAGCTTTCTCCATGATCCAGCGTATGTTGGCAATTTGATCTCTAGTTCCTCTGCCTCTTCGAAATCCTGCCTGTACTTCTGGTAGTTCTCGATCCACATACTGCTGAAGTCTAGCTTGTAGGATTTTAAGCATGACTTTACTAGCATGAGAAATGAGTGCAATGGTGCGATAGTTTGAACATTCTTTGGCACTGCCTTTCTTTGGAATTGGAATGTAAACTGATCTTTTCCAATCCTGTGGCCACTGTTGAGTTTTCCAAATTTGCTGGCAAATTGAGTGTAGCACTTTTACTGCACTGTCTTTTAAGACTTTGAATAGCTCACCTGGAATACTGTCACCTCCACTAGCTTTGTTGTTGCTCAGCTTTTCTAAGGCCCACTTCACTTCACATTCTAGGATGTCTGACTCGAGGTCAGTGACCACCTCATTGTGATTATCAGGGACGTTAAGCTCATTCTTGTATAGTTCTTCTGTGTAATTTTGCCACCTCTTCTTAATCTCTTCTGCCTCTGTTAGGTCCCTGCCATTTTGGTCCTTTATCATGCCCATTTTTGCATTAAACGTTCCCTTCATCTCTCCAATTTTCTTGAAAAGATCTCTGGTCCTCCCTATTCTATTGTTTTCTTCTATTTCTTTGCACTGTTCATTTAAGAAGGCATTCTTATCTCTTCTAGCTATTCTCTGGAATTCTGCATTCAATTGGGCATATCTATGTTTTTCTCCCTTGCCTTTCGCTTCCCTCCTTTCCTCAGCTATTTGCAAAGCTTCCTCAGACAGCCATTTTGCTTTCTTGCATTTCTTTTTCTTTGGGATGGTTTCGGTTGCTACCTGTTGTACAATGTCACGAACCTCTGTCCATAGTTCTTCAGGCACTCTGTCTATCAGATCTAATTCCTTAAATCTATTTGTCACCTCTACTGTATATTCAACAGGGATATGATTTAATTCATACCTGAGTGGCCTAGTGCTTTTCTCTACTTTCTTCAGTTTAAGCCTAAACTTTGCAAGGAGAAGCTCATGGTCTGAGCCACAGTCAGCTCCTGGTCTTGTTTTTACTGACTGTATAGAGCTTCTCCATCTTTGGCTGCAGAGCATATAGTCAATCTGATTTCTGTGTTGACCGTCTGGTGATGTCCATGTGTAGAGCCGTCTCTTGGGTTGTTGGAAAAGAGTGTTTGCTATGACCATCGTATTCTCTTGACAAAATTCTATCAGCCTGTGCCCTGCTTCATTTTGTACTCCAAGGCCAAACTTGCCTGTTATTCCAGTTATCTTTTGACTTCCTACTTTAGCATTCCAATCCCCCATGATGATAAGGACATCATTTTTTGGTGTTAGTTCTATAAGGTGCTGTAGGGCTTCGTAGAACCGGTCAATTTCATCCTCTTCAGCACTGGTGGTTGGGGCATAGACTTGGACTACTGTGATATTGAATGGTTTGCCTTGGATTCGAACTGAGATCATTCTGTCATTTTGAGGATTGTATCCCAGTATTGCTTTTCCTACTCTTTTATTGACTATGAAGGCTACTCCATTTCTTCTGAGGGATTCTTGTCCGCAGTAGTATACCTGATGGTCATCTGAATTAAATTCACCCATTCCTGTCCATTTTAGTTCGCTGATACCTAAGATGTCGATGTTCAGTCTTGTCATCTCTTGTTTGACCACGTCCAGCTTGCCTTGATTCATGGATCTTACATTCCAGGTTCCTATGGAGAAAAAATCTTTACAGCATCGGACTTTCCTTTCACCACCAGACACATCCACAGCTGAGCGTCCTTTCGGCTTTGGCCCAGTCGCTTCATTCTTTCTGGCGCTACTAGTACTAGCCCTCTGCTCTTCCCCAGTAGCATATTGGACGCCTTCCAACCTGAGGGGCTCATCTTCCAGCGTCATATCGTTTTGCCTTTTGGTACTGTCCATAGGGTTTTCATGGCAAAGATACTGGAGTGGGTTGCCATTTCCTTCTCCAGTGGATCACGTTTTGTCAGAACTCTCGGCTATGACCTGTCCGTCTTGGGTGGCCCTGCACGGCATAGCTCATAGCTTCATTGAATTACGCAAGCCCCTTCGCCACGACAAGGCAGTAATCCATGAAGGGGCTTAGAATATTACATGCAATCAATAAAACAAGGAGTGTACATAGAACAATATCGGACCTCTGAAAAGTATAAGCATGCATATGTACTCAGTACTTGGTTTAGGCCCCTTTTGCAACAATTACTGCCTCAATGCGGCGTGGCATGGAAGCTATCAGCCTGTGGCACTGCTGAGGTATTATGGAAGACCAGGATGTTTCAATAGCGGCCTTCAGCTCTTCTGCATTGTTCGGTCTCATGTCTCTCATCTTTCTCTTGGCAATGGCCCATAGATTCTTTATGGGGTTCAGGTCAAGCAAGTTTGCTGGCCAATCAAGCACAGTAATCCCACAGTCATTGAACCAGGTTTTGGTGCTTTTGGCAGTGTGGGCAGGTGCCAAGTCCTGCTGGAAAATGAAGTCAGCATCCCCATAAAGCTCGTCTGTGGAAGGAAGCATGAAGTGCTCCAAATTCTCCTGGTAGACGGCTGCGTTGACCCTGGACTTAATGAAGCACAGTGGACCAACACCAGCAGATGACATGGCTCCCCAAATCAACACAGACTGTGGAAACTTCACACTGGACTTCAAGCATCTTGCAGTGTGTGCCTCTCCATTCTTCCTCCAGACTCTGGGTCCTTGGTTTCTAAATGAGATGCAAAAGTTGCTCTCATCAGAAAAGAGGACTTTGGACCACGGAGCAACAGACCAGGTCTGTTTTTCTTTAGCCCAGGTAAGATGCTTCTGACGTTGTTTGTTGTTCAGGAACGGCTTGACAAGAGGAATACGACATTTGAAGCCCATGTCCAGGATCTATCTGTGTGTGGTGGCTCTTGATGCACTGACTCCAGCCTCAGTCCACTCCTTGTGAAAGTCCCCAACACTTTTGAATGGCCTTTTCCTGACAATCCTCTCCAGGCTGCGGTCATCCCTGCTGCTTGTGCACCTTTTTCTTCCACGCTTTTCCCTTCCACATAATTTTCTATTAATGTGCTTTGATACAGCACTTTGGGAACATCCAACTTCTTTTGCAATTACCTTTTGAGGCTTTCCCTCCTTAGGGAGGGTGTCAATGATGGTTTTCTGCACAACTGTCAGGTCAGCAGTCTTCCCCATGATTGTGATTCCTACTGAACCAGACTGAGAGACCATTTAAAGGCTCAGGAACCCTTTGCAGGTGTTATGGCTTAATTAGCTGATTAGAGTGGGACACTTTGAGCCTAGAATGTTGCACCTTTTCACAATATTCTAATTTTCTGAGATTGTGGATTTGGGGTTTTCATGAGCTGTATGCCATAATCATCACAATTATGACAAATCACGGCTTGAACTATCTTGCTTTGCATGTAATGAGTCTATCTCATATATTAGTTTTCCCTTTTAAGTTGCATTACTGAAATAAATGAACTTTTGCACGATATTCTAATTTTTTGAGTTTCACCTGTATGTATGCGATTGAGATACATAAAAATATAATTATGCAGATGTTCTGAATATCTTCCAAATTGAGAAAGATTCTAAACAGGAAAAGTACTCATCGTTAATTTTGCATAATTATCCATAAAAGCCATCAGCAAATGACCTTTTAGAGATAAATGGGTCCTACATTATTCCCAAAAAGGAGAATGCAATATTACTCATAATTCCAACTAGAATATGTGAATGTGTATTTCCCTTCGCTGTTATTTCATTAGTATTTTGCAAACACTAGTAAAACTGCAAGAGAAATCTTGGAGGTTTACTGAATGAGCATTAACTGCCATCTGCTGGTGATACAAATTAAGTGTCAATTGGTTTTCCAGGTTAAACAAAGCACAAGATTTAAACAAAACAGAACAAATAATAGAAGATAGCCTCACTGGATATAAAAGTGTCTAAATTCAACAGAATTATCAGTACCTTTATTAGGCTAATTCAAAAGTTACAAATAATTTGCAGAACATTTGCATTTCCGAAATGATTCCTTCAGCAAGGTGAGTTTTAAGGCACAGGGGGAAAAAAGCAGGGGAGAATTTAGCCAATGTTTTAAAATTAAATGTGGGAGATGATTGCACAAATTCAGCTTCATGGTTTATATTGATTAATTGGACAAATTGTTATTGTTTTGAGTATATGAACCCAGACAACACACTGTTCATGAAGCATTAAAGATTGTTATTGTAAAAAATTAATAAAATATATTTTTAAACAATTCCCCAAATGAGCAACTATCAATGAATGATAGGGGTCAATGGGCAAATCACTAGCATCCACAACTCCAGAAGGCAAGCTATTCCATTGATTACCGGTAATTGTTTTCACAATCAGTAAAATTCTCCTTAATTCTAGTTGGATTTCTCTTTAACAACGTTCCCACCCATTACTTCTTGTCCTGCTCTCTGGTGCTTTAGAGAAGTCAATCACTCTTCTCTGTGACAGCCCCTCAAGTACTGGAGGACAGTTATCATGTCCCTGCCCTAATCCTTCTCTTTGACAGGCTAGACATACCTGACTTGCTCAACCATTCATCATATAATTTAACCTCCAGACCCCTTATCATCTTTGTTGCGTTTCTCTGCACACTTCTCAGGGTGTCAACACTGTTTTTCTATCATGATGACAGAACTGGATGCAGTATTCCAAGTGTGATCTCACTAGTGCAGTATTGTACTATAACTTCTAGTGATCTTGATGCTATCCCTCTGTTGATGCATAACACATTATCAGCTTGTCAAGTTTTATTAGAGGGCTAATATCAGACACTTACTCAGCCATGAAGTCAATATCTCCTTCCCCCTAAGGATTTGAAAAATGTTGCTAGAATTGGCTAGGATGAAGTAGAATAAATCATTGGAGGCAAACTGTACAAGTAATCACATCTACTAATTAGAACATTCCTCTGAATTCAAATAGAGATCATCAGAACTTATTGCCAGTAATGCAGAAAGAACCTATTCCACAACTAATTTTGATAAAGCTCTTAATATTAAAGTAATTGTTATCTACTTTAGAAGAATTTTTCAAATCCTTCTATACCATGCAAGAAAATTAATAGATTCTTATAAAGTAGATCAGATCATCAATATTTTGAGTTTGTGGCCTGGTTTCAAGTACAAATCCATCATGACAAGGAGAACCTTAGATTTCAAGATACAGTTTGGAGCAATATTTAATTACTCTTTCATTGCTGATACCTTACTTCTGTTTAATAGAGTTTTTCCCTCTTTTATTTATTTATTTTCATTTATTTATTAAATTTATTTGCTGTCCATCTTACCACAAGGCAAGGTTTTAATTCACATGCATGGGATTAAAAGGCTCAAACACCTATTTCATTAGATAACACAAAGAATGTTTTTAAAACTTTTTTTTCAGACAAGAACTTTACATGTAAAAGGAAAAAAGGAGAAATAAAAAAACAAAGTGATGAAAGGTCAAATTTTCCCCACTATGTCACAATGCTACATTTTCCTTTACATCTTGCAGAAGAAAAGCATTATTTGAATATTGTTCTTAAATGGTTTTCTGAGATATGTATGTATGTATGTATGTATGTATGTGTAAATAAGATACTTAGGAGAGTGATATACATTATACCATTCCCCTGCTGGTATACAGTAAGTCATTTAAAACCAGCCCCTCAGCTATACATAGCATATCTTGATTGAAAAGCTCTAGATCACCAGTGAACATAGCAAAGAGATATGGAAAACTCTCTTTCTAGAGTGTGTTGACACAGATAAAAACCAAACAGATGTTTGATCACACCATTGTGGCCACCATCTTGATTTTTTTTTACCACAATCTGCGTACATACCTGATCTCTATGCTGACATCTGGTTATTATCTCATCACCATCCTAGATAATAAGATCCTTAACCAACCTCCCATAATAAAAGTCTGAAAATTGGCAGTTGCAGAGTAAAAGCTCTATTGAAAACCCATCTTCCGTAGGAAGAATCAAAATAATTTTACTCAGATTTTAATTAAACAAAGAGAAATACCAGATTTGAGGCAGCTTTCATGGCAAAGTTTATCAAAAGAGGTTTGCCCTTGCCTTCTTCCTAGGGCTGAGAGAAAATGATTGGCCAAGGGTCCCCCAGTTGCCTTCGTAGCCAAGGTGGGACCAGAACTCATGGTCTCCCAGTTTCTATCCTGATACTTTAAGTGCTACACCAATTGGTTCTCTCAATGGAAACTTAGAAAAAGACATACAATATTTGCCATTCATTGTATCACAGCCCAAAGAACTCATTTCTCAAAACTATGATATAATGGATGGTTTCCATTATCTTCTTGGTTTCCCAAATCATTATATTACACGTATTATATACCAAAAAGAACCCCTCAATATAGTGGTTTTCTTAAATCTTTGCATAATAAGACACAATAAGATATCTGTAATACGAAATAAAACTTGTATTACAAGAGGGAAAACATACTTTAGGCAGCTGTCAAATGGCAGGAAACCACAAAGTGATATGTTATCAGCTAACTATTTAGTGGTAACTCCTCCTCCTTTGTGACCTTGCCTAACCTAAAAGAAAGAGTATTGATAATCTTAGTAGGGCTAAGAAAACAATTCCATGGTTTCTCTTCCTTTAAAGCAGGGTTCCTAAACTTTTTGCCATCACACGCTCTTTGGTGTAATCTTAATGTACGCACTTCCCTTAAAAATCCAAACACTAAAATAAACACAAGGAACATTGGAAGCAATACAATGAAACTTTATTTTAATAAAAATATTAACAAAATAATAAAGTTCATCACCCTCCCCTGGACTCTGTCTGAACCTCCCCAAGAGAACTGCATCTTACACTTTAGGAAACCCTGCTTTAAGGTTGCAAAAAATAACTGTTAAAACACATTTGTAAGCTCTTCAGATGTAGTTTCCAAACTATACAGCTATGGTATGTAGTATATTCTATTAACTGTCCATTAAGTGACTTGGTAGAGTCGAATCAAGTTTTGCTGAGGGGGAAAAAGTTTGTTTAAAGAAAAAGTAGAGGACAAATAAAAGGGCTGGATGGCTTAAACAGTTTCTGAAATATTATTACTTATCCATCCAAGTAGCATTCTTACTGCAGAAAGTAGAATTAGCTCAATTAAAACTTAGGTGCATAAGACTAGGAAAATGTCAGATGGCAGTTAGGTGACAGGCAAGGTATAAATGGCCTGATGAAGCAGCTGCAAATAACTACCTGACGTAAACAGTGAGAGTTGCTAATGGTTAATTATGTCCCAGACATTATGGATATCTGATCCTGAAGTCATTAAGAGATGTTATAATACTGTGTATGCCAACAACATTCATTCTCTATTAAAATGGAGTCTTGCATTCAGTTGAGTGAATTTACAGAAATGCATTATTTTTATTAAATGCACACTCATATTTTGTAAGAATATTTTTAGAACTGCCATTCAAAAATCGCCGTGGCATTTCAGTGCCTTGAACCTACTTTTAGGAGAGGTATACAGATACATAAATTTAAATGTATGTAAATGTACATAAAATGAGCCAGTTTGGTGCAGGGATAAGGCATCAGGCTAGAAATTAGGAGACCGTGAGTTTCAGTCATGCCTTAGGCACAATTCCAGATGTGTGCCCTTGGGCCAGTTACTCTCTGTCAGCCTTAGGCAGAAGGCAATGTCAAGCCACTTCCAAAAATCTTACCAAAAAGCCTGCTAGTAAGCCAGAAGTTGCCTAAACACTGAGTTGAAAGCACCAAACACAAATTCATGAAAGTATCTAAATTAAGATGAATATTACCATTTATATGCTCTGCAATATGTGCCAAGCTGAATAAAGTATTGACTGTGGGATTTTATTATTGCCATATTGTATCAGCTGACATTGAAAATATTTGAGGCCAAGACAATCACATTATCTATAAGCATTAGTTACAATAGATGTGCGGAAGATAACACATAAAATTACTCAAGTATTTGCAATTTTATTCCAAGATGATACTGAAATTGCCATACAGTAGACAAGTAATTTGAGCAGCTAAAGTACATATATCAGTGACTGGAGAGTTATAATTCTAAAACTGTGTTATGGTATGTAACCTCTGGGGATCAAGAACTGCACTCATCTTTTGGACAAAAAGGTGGGTAGTTAAAATTATGCTAAATTACTTTTTAAACACTGAAACGATTGTGTTACACATGGCATTCTTAGTAGGAATACAAAAATCACAAGCATCTTTTAAGATTAAAAGTTTTTATGAGCTTTTGCAAGACCCAGCTCCATCACATGAAAGAGATTTTTATAGTAAATGCAGAATGAGAAAGAATGTCACATCTTCTGTTCTCTGAGACATTCTCTGAAAGTCCCCTGTAGTTGGGTAGTCAATAAATTTAAGTAAATAACCAAACTTTTCCAGAATGGATAATGCATTTCCTCAAGCAATATAGAGTACAAAGCATGTACAATAATAAGTTAGAAGCTAAAAGGACACTGTAAATTTCTCGATATACTTGTCTATATTAATTAGTTCCCACACAGCAACAAGTTCATATTATAGCTGGTATGTACAGTCTAATCTCATGAACAAAGAGATAGGTTACTAATTCCAAAATCAATAAACTGGGTTCAGGAAACTGCATTTAAGAGAAATCTGTATATATAAGAAATAGTTAAAAACAGAGATGGCAATTCTTTGAAAGAGATCTGTTAAGTCATAAAGAACAATGCAGCAATAATTTATGGGGGGGAAAAACCCTTGCACATGAATATGTTTCATAGAACAGGAAACCTTGTGCATCCACTTTTTGCCTGCCTAGAAAAAAAAGGTTTTTAAAGTCCATTCAAATCGCTGAGCCTGTCTCCATGGCAAAAAGATTATATTCACAAGAATATTCTATTAGCATATAAAAAGCAATCAAATGGTCTGACTTCACAGAATCATAGAACTGGGATTCACCATAAAAGACACTTGTGTGTCTCTTTTTTTAATGCAGGACAGAACTACCTTATCTCTAAATAATAATTATTCACTTTCTGTTTATGTACTTCCAATAGAGTAAAAGATGCTGTATGTCTATTTGGCAACTCTTCTCCTAATGTTTAGTGGAAAACTGCTTACGATCAGTATTTTGACATTTAGTTCTAGTCTTGCTTCCAATCGGAGAAGCTTCCAGAGAATACCATGGACAGCCAAGAAAACAAATGGATGGATCATAGACCAAATGAATCCAGAGTTGTCACTAGGGGCATAAGTGGTCAGGCTCAAATCATCTCACTTTGGACATCATATGCAAAGATCCAGCTTTCTGGAGAAGACTTTAATGCAGGGAATGGTGGAAGTAAAGAGAAGAAGACAACAGCAGCAAGGTGGCTGGACACAGTTACAGTGATGATGATGCGTCATTGGGAGACTTAAAAGGTTAGGTTAGGAATAGGTCATCATGAAGAAAATCTATATGGTTGCTAGAAGTCAAAAAAGTATTGGTAGTACATAATCATCAATCAGTCTTGGTTCTAGAGCAATACATAACAAGCACCTTCCACCATTCAATCACAAGCCTTCCGATAATTGGATTACTATCATATTTTATCAATCATTCCTTCTGTTAGATCCATTGCCTCACCTGATGTAGTTTCAAGAGCTTTCACCATCTTTGTCATGGTATTTTAGAATACTGTATGTTACCATATGTTAATCTCATTCTTAAAAGCAGCACCAAGAACTAAATATAGTAATCCACATATGGTCCAATCAGCAAAAAATTAACTGCAGCTACTATTTCTCAAAAATGTGGCATTAACTGTTTTTACAATGCCTGGCTGCATTGCTACATACCTAAATTGAATTCATATGTTGTTGTTGTTTAGCTGCGAAGTCATGTTGGACCCATCGCAACCCCATGGACAACGTTCCTCCAGGCCTTCCTGTCCTCTACCATCTTCTGGAGTCCATTTAAGCTCACACCTACTGCTTCAGTGACTCCATCCAGCCACCTTATTCTCTGTCGTCCCCTTCTTCTATTGCCCTCAATCTTTCCCAGCATTAGGCTCTTCTCCAGTGAGTCCTTCCTTCTCATTAGGTGGCCAAAGTATTTGAGTTTCACCTTCAGGATCTGGCCTTCTAAAGAGCAGACAGGGTTGATCTCCTCTAGGACTGACCGGTTTGATCACCTTGCAGTCCAAGGGACTCGCAGGAGTCTTCTCCAGCACCATAGTTCAAAGGCCTCAATTCTTTGGTGCTCAGCCTTTCTTATAGTTCAACTTTCACTGCCATACATTGCAACTGGGAAGACCATAGCCTTGACTATACGCACTTTTGTTGACAGGGTGATGTCTCTGCTTTTTAGTGTGCTGTCTAGATTTGCCATGGCTTTCCTCCCCAGAAACAAGCGTCTTTTAATTTCTTGGCTACAGTCCCCATCTGCAGTGATCTTGGAGCCCAGGAAAATAAAATCTGTCACTACCTCCATTCCTTCCCCATCATTTTGCCAGGAATTGAGAGGACCGGATGCCATGATCTTGGTTTTCTTAATGTTAAGTTTCAACCCAACTTTTGCACTCTCCTTCTTCACCCGCAACAAGAGGCTCTTTAGTTCCTCTTCACTTTCTGCCATTAGAGTGGTATCATCTGCATATCTTAGGTTGTTGATATTTCTCCTGGAAATCTTAATTCCAACTTTTGATTCATCTAGCCCTGCCTTTCTAATGATGTGCTCTGCATATAAGTTAAATAGGCAGGGCGACAGTATACAGCCTTGCTGGACTCCTTTCCCAATTTTGAAACAATCAGTGGTTCCATGTCCAGTTCTCACTGTTGCTTCTTGACCCGCATATAGGTTTCTCAAGATACAAATAAGATGGTCTGGTACTCTCATCTCTTTAAGAACTTGCCACAGTTTGTTGTGGTCCACACAATCAAAGGCTTTAGCATAGTCAATGAAGCAGAAGTAGATGTTTTTCTGGAACTCCCTAGCTTTCTCCATGATCCAGCGTATGTTGGCAATTTGATCTCTAGTTCCTCTGCCTCTTTGAAATCCTGCCTGTACTTCTGGTAGTTCTCGATCCACATACTGCTGGAGTCTAGCTTGTAGGATTTTAAGCATAACTTTACTAGCATGTGAAATGAGTGCAATGGTGCGATAGTTTGAGCATTCTTTGGCACTGCCTTTCTTTGGAATTGGAATGTAAACTGATCTTTTCCATTCCTGTGGCCACTGTTGAGTTTTCCAAATTTGCTGGCAAATTGAGTCTAGCACTTTTATTGCATCATCTTTTAAGATTTTGAATAGCTCACCTGGAATACTGTCACCTCCACTAGCTTTGTTGTTGCTCAGCTTTTCTAAGGCCCACTTCAATTCACATTCTAGGATGTCTGGCTCGAGGTCAGTGACCATTTCATTGTGATTATCAGGGATGTTAAGCTCATTCTTGTATAGTTCTTCTGTGCAATTTTTCCACCTCTTCTTAATCTCTTCTGCCTCTGTTAGGTCCCTGACATTTTGGTCCTTTATCATGCCCATTTTTGCATGAAACGTTCCCTTCGTCTCTCCAATTTTCTTGAAGAGATCTCTGGTCCTCCCTATTCTATTGTTTTCTTCTATTTCTTTGCACTGTTCATTTAAGAAGGCATTCTTATCTCTTCTAGCTATTCTCTGGAATTCTGCATTCAATTGGGCGTATCTTTCTTCTTCTCCCTTGCCTTTCACTTCCCTCCTTTCCTCAGCTATTTGCAAAGCTTCCTCAGACAGCCATTTTGCTTTCTTGCATTTCTTTTTCTTTGGGATGGTTTTAGTTGCTACCTCTTGTACAATGTTGCGAACCTCTGTCCATAGTTCTTCAGGCACTCTGTCTATCAGATCTAATTCCTTAAATCTGTCACCTCTACTGTATATTCAACCTGGATATGATTTAATTCATACCTGAGTGGCCTAGTGCTTTTCCCTACTTTCTTCAGTTTAAGCCTAAACTTTGCAACAAGAAGCTCATGGTCTGAGCCACAGTCAGCTCCTGGTCTTGTTTTTACTGACTGTATAGAGCTTCTCCATCTTTGGCTGCAGAGCACATAGTCAATCTGATTTCTGTGTTGACCGTCTGGTGATGTCCATGTGTAGAGCCGTCTCTTGGGTTGTTGGAAAAGAGTGTTTGCTATGACCATTGTATTCTCTTGACAAAATTCTATCAACCTGTGCCCTGCTTCATTTTGTACTCCAAGGCCAAACTTGCCTGTTATTCCGGTTATCTTTTGGCTTCCTACTTTAGCATTCCAATCCCCCATGATGATAAAGACATCATTTTTTGGTGTTAGTTCTATAACGTGCTGTAGGGCTTCATAGAACCGGTCAATTTCATCCTCTTCAGCACTGGTGGTTGGGGCATAGACTTGGACTACTGTGATATTGAATGATTTGCCTTGGATTCAAACTGAGATCATTCTGTCATTTTGGGGATTGTATCCCAGTATTGCTTTTCCTACTCTTTTATTGACTATGAAGGCTACTCCATTTCTTCTGAGGGATTCTTGCCCGCAGCAGTATACCTGATGGTCATCTGAATTAAATTCACCCATTCCTGTCCATTTTAGTTCACTGATTCCTAAGATGGCGATGTTCAGTCTTGTCATCTCTTGTTTGACCACATCCAGCTTTCCTTGATTCATGGATCTCACATTCCAGGTTTCTATGGAGAAAAAATCTTTACAGCATCGGACTTTCCTTTCACCACCAGATACATCCGCAGCTGAGCGTCCTTTCGGCTTTGGCCCAGTC
This sequence comes from Vipera berus, assembly GCF_964194415.1. NCBI lineage: Eukaryota > Metazoa > Chordata > Lepidosauria > Squamata > Viperidae > Vipera > Vipera berus. Next base: position 192,590,548 of record NC_138204.1, read on the forward strand.
ACTTCATTCTTTCTGGCGCTACTAGTACTAGCCCTCTGCTCTTCCCCAGTAGCATATTGGACGCCTTCCGACCTGAGGGGCTCATCTTCCAGCGTCATATCTTTTTTTCCTTTTGGTACTATTCATGGGGTTTTCATGGCAAAGATACTGGAGTGGGTTGCCATTTCCTTCTCCAGTGGATCACATTTTGTCAGAACTCTCTACTATGACCTGTCCATCTTGGGTGGCCCTGTAAGGCATAGCTCATAGCTTCATTGAATTACGCAAGCCCCTTCGCCACGACAAGGCAGTAATCCATGAAGGGGAATTCGTATGTACTGTTCCCAATTATGTTTTTTTTTTAAAAAAAATTGACCTGCCTCACTTGCACCTACTACGGTACAACCTAGTAGCACAATATTGCAATGCCCCCATGATACTGCCCTCAGTATTTTCTTAACCCCAAAACTGGGCATCCTTAAATTATTAAAGATGCATCTGTATCAAAGTAATATAGGTAAGATACACACATACAGACATCCTGGCCAACACCATCCAGTAGCAGCAGCAAAATATATAAAATCTGATGGAGTTAGCATCCATTTATTCAAAAAGTGGTAATATTAGGTGACTGGGGGCAAATGGGATCAGCTGGGTGTTTATTGACAGTTCAGGTGATGGAGGCACACTATCTTGCCTACAATCCTAGTCAGCCTCATCTGTTACCTCCTGTTCTTTCCTATCATTTTAGGCAATTTCTGACTGCCAAACTTTGAAACTGACAGCCAATTTGGTGTAGTGGTTAAGGCACCAGGTTAGAACTGGGAGACTCTCAGTTCTACTCCCACCTTAAACACTAGGCCATCTGGGTAACCTTGGGCTAATTACTCCCCCTCAGCCCTAGTAAGCAGGCAATGGCTAACCACTTCTGAAAAACCTTTTCAAGATATCTGCAAGTTAGGGTTAGTGAGCTCAAAACCTTCTTAGTGTCCCCTCTTGAGACAGTAAGTTGCCTGCCAGGCTCAACTACCCCTGAACATATTAAAACACAGAAACATTAAAAATGATTCATTTAACTAGGAATTTAAGGATATAGTATTGTATAGGGTTACCATATCTGGGCTACAAACCCTGGCCACCAAATGGAGGGAAATAAGTAAGCCTGCTCTGGACCTCTTTGTTGCCATCTAGTGGGCATCTGAAAGTGTGTCTGCATATGTGTTTTCAAATCATCCATTGTACAAGTAGTCCCTGACTTACAACAGTTAGTTTAGTAACTGTTCAAAGTTATAAGAGCACTGAAAAAAGTGGCTTATGACTGTTTTTCAAAGTTAGGACCAGTGCTTTTTTTGTAAAAGAAAAAGGTGCTGGAACTCACGCATGTCATACAACCCGCCTTGCCTACCCTACAAGGTTCCATCCAAAAAAGGTGCCGGAACTCTGTTCTGGGTGTTCTGTGACAAAAAAAGCCCTGGTTAGGACCTTCGCAGCAGCCCCATGATGTGATCAAAATGCAGATGCTTGGCAACTGGTTCACATTTATGACCATTGCTGTATCACAAGATCATGTGATCACATTTGCGACCTTCTGACAAGCAGACAATATCGAAGCCAGATTCACTTAACAAACAGGTTACTAACTTTATCATCTGCAGTGATTCTCTTAACAACTATGGCAAGAAAGGTAGTAAAATAAGGCAAAAATCACTTAACAAATATCTCACTTTACCACAGAAAATTTGTGCTCAATTGTGGTCGTAAGTTGAGGACTACCTGTATAGTAAAACTGCAATCTTATCCTCGCTCCATGTTTTCTTTTTCCTGTTAGGGAAATATACATTGGAGACTGGCTTGGGTGCCTTTGGTTTCATTTAAAAATGAATTATTGTTATCTTGTATGATTAAAGATCCAGTGTACTTATAATGAGAAAACATTGAAGATATTAAATATTAACATGGACATCAAATAAAATTATAATATCCTTCTGTATATTAATATTATATTAATTTATTTATTTTTTAGAAAAAAGATTTTTTTAAAAAAGACTTCCCCTATCAGGCACTGTGTCAATCTTATTCCTTCGAAGGCTCTGATTGGTGAGATCGAGGACAATAGCTCCTCCTCTCGTTTGCCTCCGTGAGGAAATCGCTGCCACGTCGAGATTCCTTACAACTTCGCCGCCGTCCAATCCCAGGCAAGGCATGACGTGCTCTGTCAGGCTCGCTAGGAGCATCTCTTCGGTTCCGGCCATAAAAGAAAAGCGGGGCGGGAGGAGCCGCCACCAATGAAGATGGAGGAGACAGCCGACGCATCCGCGCGCCGTCCGCGCTCCCCAACCGACAGCTCCCTAAACCCCATGTGACTGTCTTCGTCGCCCCGTGCGAGGCATTTCCAGGCGCGCGTGCGCGCTTGGACTCTGCGGCCGCCGACATTCGGCGGCGGAGGGTGACGTTGCTCTCTTAGGTCGCGGGAGGCCGAGGCGGCGCTTCTCCCCGCCGAAGCGAGGCGCCAGTCGCTGTCTTTTTCTGCCTGTCGACGGAGCGGAAGGGCGGCGGAACCGCCGAGGGCCTTCGAAATTGGTACCGAGGCGATGTGTTGGCAGTGACGTGAGCGCCTGCCTGCTCGGTGTCCGCTGGAGCCATGGCTGCACCGAACTGGTTGGAGGCCGTGGCCCAGCAGGCCGAGGAGGTGTCGGCCCGGCTACGGGACGTGTTGTCATCTGGGGTGGGTTTGCTGCGTACCGAGCTGGGCCTGCCGCTGCCTGCCAGCCTGGAGCCGCAGCATCTGCCCACCTGGCTCGTCCTGCTCTCCACGTCACTTCTGGCGCTGCTGCTGCTGCTGGGGCTCCTGAGGGCCGCGGCCTGCGCCCGTGGAGGGGATGCTCGCAGAAAGCCTTCCAGGAGGGCGACCGAGGTGGGGGAGGAGGAGGACGACGAGGAAGAGGAGGAGGAGGAGGAAGAAGAGGAGGAGGAGACGGCGGCGACCCCGGGTTTGACGGGAGGCGGCGGCGGAGGCTCGAACAAGGGGGCTCCTGGGACTGCCGCGACGCTGTTGCTGAAGGGGGAAGAGCAGAAGAAGCGCAGTAAAAAGAAGGCAGCGGAGAAAAGCGGCAGGGTGGGTACCAGGGCGACGGGTGTCAAAGTGGCTATGAAGGAGATGTGGGTGTTGCAAGGCCCAGGGTTCAAGACACTTTTATCTCGCTGAGATTTTGTAGGTTTCTATATGCCTCTTCGCTTTGAAAAGTTGTTCGCAGGTACCTTCACCTGTACCCTGTCGTGCCTTCTTCGTATTCTCAAATTAATGTCAGATAATGGGCTCCCCAGAACAACCTAATGCGTGATTTTTCATTTCATTGCAATAATCTGCAATCTTGTTGCAGTGCTCGTGATTGCTCTGGTGAGGGGTTGCTTACTGCGATATTACTAGCATTCTACAGTTGGTTTTCCTTTATAAGTATTTATTTATTTATTTATTTGTTTTTATAAACCGCCCTTCTCCCGAGGGACTCGGGGCGGTGTACAGAATAGGGTAGGCATACAGAATGAACAATAGTGAAAAACAAACAATAGCAAAATACAAACTGGGACCCCAATTAGAGCTATCAGGCCAGGCCGGACTGCTGGAACAGGTAAGTTTTTAATTCGCGCCGGAAGGTGCGGAGGTCAGGGGCCATCCGGATTTCGGTTGGCAAGCTGTTCCAGAGGGCTGGCGCACCCACTGAGAATGCCCTCCCCCTGGGGGCCACCAGCCGACATTCCTTGAGCGGTGGCACCCTGAGGAGGCCCTCTCTGTGGGAGCGCACAGGACGGTGGGGTGCTGACATTGGCAGAAGGTGCTCCCGTAGGTAATGTCATAGTAATTAACTATTTGGTCAGGTTTTTAGTAAGAGGCAGTGTGCATCTATCAGAATGCTTATGCGTATGTCACAAAATCTGAAGATCCACACCTGAGTTTCGTAACTTTGCTGCACAGAAAATCTGAAGCAATAACCCTTGGCTGGGATTACAAGGTCAGATTTTAACATTTGCTCAATTGGTGTTGACAAAATGTTTCTTAATCGACTAATACTAATTTTAGATCTACAATTCAGTGGGTTTGATTCAGTTAAACCTTTTTCAGCATAAATATTAATTGCTTGATCATTCTGAATCGAGATAAATATTTAATGAATATTCACAATAGCTATAATAGAAATATTATACTGATACACAGATTTTAATATTTCTTTGTCCTGCTGCAGTTTGCTTAAGGCTTATAAATTTTGTTCAGAATTATGTGCAAAAACAAAATATACATGTCCACATTATCAGGTGCACTGGCATATTTGAAAGGTTATAGGCCTAAAATTATATGTAAAGAACAGTAAAGTTAGATTTCCAAAGTTTATAATACTACAGATTCTGATACATGTCTTGCTTGTTTATTAATTTCAGTGCATTAATAGCAATGCAGTATGAATTTGAAATAAACTATTTTGTGGGCATGATATTGGAAGCATTAATATGGAATTGGAAAATCCATTAAAAGACATTGTGTTCAGAATTGTATGCTCTTGGTTATATTTTGATAACCTCAAGTATTTTTATAGTCTAATATAGTGAAGTAATTTCTGAATCAGTGCTTGATAACTTGATTGTCTTCAGATATTTTAGATAATGACTTTCATAATTATTTGAGATTGATAATAGTAATTGTTCATTGAAACCTAAACTTATCACAGAAGTATCAGCTTGTTTACACTTGATTTAAGCCAATGAATGGAATTATTACTGATCTTAAAAGAATTAGATTGCTTGTCCTGGAGTTCATCATGGTTGGAAAGAGAAATGCCAGTTAGTGTGTCTGTATCCGCCTTTGCATCTTAATATTCCAGACGAACCTGCCAACCTTTTACAATTGCTTTTTCTTCTGGAAACCTACTTTTTGGTAAGGCTTTGCAAAGCATTTGAAAGTGGTGTTTACAATATCCATTAGTGCAAATGAAGCACTTCCCTTGTTAAAGCAGACGTGTCTTTTGCAAAAATGATTTTAAAAGTACAGTAGTTTGCTCACATTGTGTAGCAAATCACTTCTTTCAAAACCTCTGCCAGTTGGCAGTTTCATATATTCTGATAAACTGCTTTTATGCCCTTCAGACACTGGGCACAATTTAGGTTGCTATTGTTGCTCTTAAAGCCCCAGATTGCTAGGATAAAAAGGAGGGGCAGCATTCAATTAGCAGATCTTGTAGGTCTTAATCACTGGTTCGGTAGATGCCAAGGTGCATTGCTCCAGCTATGCAAACAGTATGCCTTCTCTCTTGCTTATCTGCTTGATATGTACAGAATTGGAGGAAGCAAGACCTTTAGTCCAAGGAGATAACCATCTCCATGAAGAAACATCTGGTGAAGAAATTGCATCCTGATGCAGAGTAGTGATCATAGGAATAGGCTTTCCTTGTGCCCCACAGAGAAAGAAGAAATGGGTGCAGAATGGGTCCCAAAATGTATAAGAGAAATTTGGATACAAAAGAGATGAGGGAATGACAGAAGAGTGATAACTGCTGAGTGCTTTTCTCCATCCCATTGAATGGCAGTGATTGTACTGTACATTCTGTCCCCCATTATGTTTACAGTGGAATTTTTTGTATGCAATTACTATTCTGCTCTGTTCATTCAGGTTATAACTCTGCAAGACAAAACAGATCATATTTGGCTAGCAGTGATATTTGGACTATGCAGTGCTCTGAATTTGAAGGAAGAAGATGCTTTAGAGTACTTTTTGCACCTAGTGGCAACTCCTTAAACATATGATGTAGGTTCTCCTGCTTGATCAGGGGCTGGACTAGAAGACCTTCAAGGTCCCTTCCAGTTCTATTGTATTTTATATCTTTTCCTGGGCTTATATAACAGCTACAGAGGACAGCTACTTTATTCTAAGAAAGGACAAGGATGTTTTAAGGCAGGGGTTTCCAACCTTGGTAACTTTAAGACTTGTGGACATCAACTTCCAGAATTCCTCAGCCAGGAATTCCAGGAGTTGGATTCCATAAGTCTTAAAGTTGCCAAGGTTTGGGACCTCTGTTTTAAGGAGTTGCTGAGAGTTCTAATGTGAGTACCTATATGCATCTTTACCCACTCAAATCTACAGACCTGCACAGATTTAGTGTTAATAGTTGAAGTGGAATGCCTGGTCTTCACCAGCAGAGCTTGTCTGCATGTGGAGATGTTCCTCCTTGTGGTATGTGAAGCAGTATTCCTTCTGAGAGAGAATATTGAGCAATAGAGTAAGAGAAGATATTATGTTCACGTATGTGGGGAAGGAGAAAGATTTGTGATAGAAATTATTCTGTCAAGGTATTACTATTTTATCTATGAGTTTTCTGCCCAGCCACATTAAGTTGCAGTGTTTGGACCTGGATCCCCAAGACCTAATTAATTGTAGAGTTTCTGACTATGCATTAGTGCAGACATGTCAAACACAAGGCCCGGGGGCCGGATCCGGCCCACAAAGTGGTTTCATGTGGCCCGCGAAGCCATCCTGGAAACAGTGAGGGAACAGCCCCCACTGCCTTGCCCAGAGACCCTCCTTCTGCCAGAGACCCTCAGATCTGTCCCACTCCTACCCAGGCCCCCATAGGCACCCTTGATGCGAACGTTGTAGAGCTGGCCATGCCCACCCAGTAGGCCATACGCACTCTAGCCACGCCCACCCTGGCCATACCCACCCGGCCCCTTGAGGGCAACCGCAATGCTGATGCGGCCCTCAATGAAATTGAGTTTGACGCCCCTGCATTAATGTTAAGAAGCAAGCTATCCATTTCTTAGTTTCTATTACCAGAATTCTGTTTGTTAACCTAAATGACATATTTATAGACTCTATATATGGTATTTAAAGCATGCAGTCTCCTTATTGTATATCATCTTCTTGCTTACAGTATTTAACAGACTTCTATACATATTTTTGTTCAAAAAAGTACTGAAAACAGTTTATAGTTAACAAAATTTAAATTTCTTCCTATTCTTTGTGCTCCACATTTGATTGCATCAGTGTACATTTTGAAAACCATAGCTGGAGCATAATTATATTTAATCTGGTACCAAAACATCAACAAACAAAAATTGTTACTGAAAGCTTGACTTTAAAACAATATATTTTAAAAAATATTTCAGTGGTAGCATAAATTTACTGCATTTTAACAGCTCTCATGTTGCCTACCAGGTGACTAAAATAGGGAAAATGGTACTTCTTAGAGGACAGCTTTTTATTTTAGTTTTCCATTGTATGGATTCTCTCTTGCATTCTGTGAATCTGTTTTCCTCTTTATAGGACTTAAAAAGTTTATCTTAATGTACTGTTTATTTTTAGGATGGTTGCATAATATAAGGGTTTGGTTGGACCCTATATTAGGTTTTATACTGTTCCATGGTACAACTATTATTTGGTTAGAATAAATCATATGAGAATGCATGGTCTGTAACCTACCTGAAAGAGGTAGTGTGCTACTCTTAAGTTTTTCTCAGATCAAGGTGAGCTATCAATTTACCTGTCATTTCATACTTTATGTTCTAGAGAAGATTTACAATGTATGATATACCTCCAGCAAAACTGAATTACTACAGTCTGATTACTTGAATACATTTCCAGCTTTCTTCAAAACTTGCATTGAAATAAAAACTACCTTAGCCACTGCACTTGCACAGCAGTCTTTCTCAGTGGCATGTGTCAGCAGCATAGCTAATAGTCATGCCAATTATTTATTTATTTTATTTATTTTATTAGATTTATATACCGCCCTTTCCCGAAGGACTCAGGACGGTTTACAGGGTATTTAAAACCAAACCAGTACAAAAGTTAAAAACAATTTAAAAAGATTAAATCATCCCTAAAAATAAAAACCCCAGTTAAAAATTCTCAGCCAGGCCGGAGAGCTCAAAGAGCTAGGTCTTCAGATCCCCGCGAAATGAACGAAGGTCAGGGGCAGTCCTAAGCTCCACGGGCAGCTGGTTCCAGAGGGCAGGCGTACCCACAGAGAAGGCCCTTCCCCTGGGTGTTATCCGGCGGCAGTCTTTTACCGGCGGCACCCTAAGAAAACCCTCCCTGTGTGAGCGCACTGGACGAAGGGAACTTGATGCCGGCAGCAGGTGTTCCCTCAGATATCCCGGACCCAAGCCATTTAGGGCTTTATAGGTCATCACCAGCACCTTGAATCTCACCCGGAGGGCAACCAGAAGCCAATGCAGCTCGCGGAGTAGAGGTGTTACATGGGAGTATCGGGAAACCCCCATCACAACTTGCGCGGCCGCATTCTGCACCAGCTGAAGCCTCCGAGTGGTCCTCAAGGGCAGCCCCATGTAGAGAGCGTTGCAGTAGTCTAGATGGGAGGTCACGAGCGCATGAGTGACTGTGTGTAGGGCATCTCGGTCCAGATAGGGTTGCAACTGGCGCACCAGGTGAACCTGGGCAAAAGCCCCCCTGGTCACGGCTCCTATATGATCTTCAAAATTGAGCCGTGAATCCAGGAGGACGCCCAAGTTGCGAGCCCTATCAACGGGGGGTAACACCTCACCCCCCATCGTTAAAGGTGGAATAATCTGGTTAACCCGAGATGCCGGTATGCACAGCCACTCAGTCTTGGCAGGATTGAGATGAAGCCTGTTTCTCCCCATCCAGACCTGGACGCCTCCAGGCAACGGGACATCACGGCGAGGGCATCGCTGGGTTGGTTCGGGGTGGAGAAAAACAGTTTTCAAAGCCAAGAGAAAAAAAAATATTTTCTTCTTACTGATCCTGCTCAAATTATTGGAATCCTACGCCTTAATTCACTCTTTGGGCATGAAATTGAATATTCCAGATTATGCTGGATATCTTAAGGACTGCCCACTTAATCGATATGAAATAGAAGATCATGCATAGGTTTTCCAGAAATTTGTTTCTTTTCTATAAAAATAACATGAAGCAGAAGATGTAATATATATGGTACAAATCTACCCTGATAAATGTATACATTTTTAGAAATGTCATTTAAGCATTTATACACTGCTTATAAGTGTGCCCAAAACGCTTAAAATAGTGAAATTGAACATTAATGTTCAATTTTTTAAAAGATCAGTTTAAACTGATTAGCAATTAGCTCACATGGTGTAATAAGATGGAGGGTTTGTGTCACTGTAAGTTGTGGGTGGGGGCACGAAGGGAGGCTCAGCCAATCTCAATGGTTGTACTTGTGACAATAAAAGTTCATTCATTCACTACAACAGCCCAACAATTTGAATCAAAGACTGGGTAGGATTCTATTAAAACACATTTTAACATATTTTACAGCCTTGAAAAATGTGTAACGGGGCAAGCAAATAATGTAAATTATGTAAAACTTATTTAGGATTGTAAATTGTGAACAAAGCAGTGAAAATTCTGTCTATTGTTTTCCTGAATAGGAGAACTTCAAACTGCAACGCTTTATTACAGGGTTTTGCTTCTATTGAAGTATCATTCTTGCGAAACCAAATAGCAGATGCAATCTCAGATGGTACTTTTGTGGTCTTGGTCTATACTTAACTGAAAGCAAGCTTTAAATTTACCGTTTAAACTTAACATTAACTGGTAATGAAGTGGCACTGTTGCATCTATTTTAGCTTTCTCTGGAGAGGTTAGAGTTTAAGTTACTTCATTCTTAGAAGTTAAGAGTATAAGGGAGTAGAGAAAGGGATGTCAATTAGATCACAGTCCTTCCCCCTGTTGCTGTGACATTATATAACTTGCTTCTCCCAAAGATAAGGCTACCTCTAACTCCTGGCATTCTGGAAAGTCCTGAAGAATCATTTTTAATGAGACATTAGATTTGAGTTGATGGTGACTGGATAACCGTTTTTAATTACATTGTGCCAGTTTAAATTTTTATTTGTAAATTATTCCATGATTTTATTATTGATTGCATAGAATCAAAGGAGGCAGTATAAAAAAATTGTGAATAGCATGATACATTAGTTATAATATTATTATCCAGCATCTAAGCAATTAAAGTCACTATATCCTTGGTACATTTCATGTAAATTGATAAAATACTGATAAATATTTATGTTGTACAGTAATTAATTATTTAATATAGATAGGCCTGTTTCTATGCATAAAATTTATCATTTAATATATATCTATATATACATATATTCAGCTTAATGGTCAACCAGCTCATGATGTGTTTGAAGAAATAATACAAACAACACGAAAAGAGAACCTGAAGCAGACATTGGATATGGAAAAGAAAACAGAAAAGGTTGGTTAATGGTTAATGAATGATACTTTACTTTAATTTCTAATAATAATAATAATCCTTACTAGGAAGTGCTTCCATCCTGCGACAATATCTGTAATACCATCAAACATCCACATCTGCCTATCCCAGGTCCTTGGTAAGGACTCAATAGGTAGACAAAAATGCCAAATCCAGTCTGAACTTCTGGCTGTGTGATGATCAATAATAATAATAATTCCCTCCAAGAATGAATTTTCTATGTTGTGATCTGTGGTCTTGGGAGTCTTGTGTCAGAGTGGGTCAACTCTAAGCCTAGAGCAAGGGTAGGCAACCTTGGCTCTTTTATGACTCATGGACTTCAACTCCCAGAATTCCTGAGCCAGCTATGCTTCAACTTGAAGGAATTCTGGGAGTTGAAGTCCATGAATCATAAAAGAGCCAAGGTTGCCTACCCCTGGCCTAGAGAAACAGTCTTTTCTGTCTTCAAAAGTGCATAATACAGTCTCCCCAACTTACAACAGTCGTTCAGCAATTAAAATTATGATAGCACTGAACAAAAGGAATTGCAACCTGTGCCTTCAGTTGTGGTTGTTGAAACACTCTGCAGTCACTTGTTAAAAGATGCAGTGTAAAGTAGCCTCCCCCATAAAGGGCAAAACCCTCAAGGGCTCCTTCCTCCAAAGACAAAAAGTGCTCACCCATTGATCACAGATGCCTCCCAAGCCCTTGAGAACATACCAGGATGGGGAGCAGGGGTGCAGTTTTCCTTGTGGTCCAGAGCTCCATTTGTTCATCCACTCCTCAGTAAAGTTGAAAACAATACTGTGGGTCAGCTAAGGAAGAGGAGTGATTTCTGAGCTCCCCACCAGCTTCTCACAAGCAGCATCTTGATTTTCTTGATGCAAATAAAGTTTTTGTGCCTTATTACAAGCTTTTTCAGAAATAACACCCAATGAGTTGAAAGAGGCTTAAGTGTATCTAAAATTGTGTCTTTAAGATACTTTGTCATATAAGTGTGTATCTTCTGTAAGTAGTATGAATCAAAGTACTGTTGGTTTTGTTGTCTGCACTCTATAGTTTTTGGGGAAGAAATTAAAATATAAAAAGTTCATAAATTCATCATGTTTCCAGGGTCATTCCTGTTGCTGAGCTTCAGACATTTTGATAGCATTAATTTATTCTGAGAGAAAATATTTTCCTTCTACTTTAGTCAAAGAAAAATAGGAAAAAAACAAAAGGAGATGCTAAAACAGCTCAAGATCAGTTACGTGGTGATGGAAAGGAAGCCGATGAAGGTACTGAAAAACACATTATTTACATTTCCCTGTGACTTCAAGATGTCTCCCAGTGTCCAGTGCAAATTTTGGGAGGAAATTGCAGTGGGAGGAAGTGGATTATGAGCATTACTTCCATTTTACCAAAAGGAAAATTCCTTTAGACCCTGAGCTTTTTGCAGATGAAAGGAACCTTTATGTCCACAGAAAGCAAACCATCATTTAAAAATCCATAGTTCCTATTTGAATCTTAAAAGGACTAATGTTTCTAACCATTTAATAGACTGATATTCTTCATATTAACAGCTCAGTCTTTTACGTTGAATTTTGGAAGTTTTCCTATTTGCTTTAAGAATCATTTTTGAATTTTGAAAGTTGTCCAGTATATAGAAAGCAGAATTAAACTTGCATCATTACACATTACATATCAGTTTAGCTTAATCAGTCTTTAATCATAAAAACTTCATCTGCAGAGTTCAGGGCAGCCAGAGCTATATTTGCACTAAAAATATTCAAAAGTGAGAACTGGAAGCTACTGTGTGTATATTTTAGTATGTTGTTGTAAGCCATGTGAGCCTGCAGAGATTTGTTAGCATCCAAATTTAATATAATAATATTAAAGATTCCTGGATATGCACTTCTGATCATATGTTGGATCAGGATCTGATTTCCTCATTTAATAATTCCTGATAAGTTCCTGAGTAAGACCTTAGGTTTCCTTGTACGCATTTTGAAAAGTATGTTACTGACTCACTATTGCTTTCTTACAACTGTTTCAGGTGCATGGGAAACAAAAATCAGCAATAGAGAAAAACGGCAACAACGTAAACGTGACAAGGTACTGACTGATGCTGGGTCAGAATCAAATTTACCATCCATGGAAATCCCAGTAACAGTATCTTCTGAACAGATAACGTCTGCAATATCATTTTCAGTTGGTCCTAGAAAAAATAAAGGTAAACCATGATTTTTCTTCTATTTCTTATTTCTCATCTTTAAGGATAGGGCTGTAAGAAAAAGAAAGTACCATGGTATAAAGAAAGCTCTTCTTTGTGTATAATTAAATATGTGCTAAAACCCCTATTATTAATTAAAACATTTGAGTATAAATATCTATAGGTAATGTGTTTGTATTGTTTTGATGTATAGTCTTCCCCCGGTACCTTCCCCCTTTGTTAGTTTTGGAACTGTGTTTAGTTGATGCAAGCAAATTAGTCCTTATACAAATATTGCATGTTGTGTAATTTATTTCTGACTAAAATATGTAGTTTAAAAATAATAAATCACATAGTTATGTTCTGCAGATAAATCTTTATAACTGCTGCAGTAGCTTTTCTTTCAGAAAAGACCATGAGATTCTTATAAGATTTACTCAGACCTTTTTGAGATTTAGTTGAAGGACACATGAAGTTTGCGGACACACACATACTAAATTGTCTTTATGGATACTTGACACTTTTTGAAATATCCTGATGATTTCCTAAACATGATGAATTATGTTCAATTTTTTATTGTTACTTCAATGGTTTGGAGCACGGGTGTCAAACTTGCCGCATCACATGACATGTTGCAATTTATTACGACTTTTTTTCGCATTGCCAGAGCTGGGGTGGGCACAGCTTTCACATGATGCAACTGGCCCACGGGCTGGCAGTTTAACACCCCTGGTTTAGAGGATGATTGTTTCATTTATTTGCCTATTTATGTGCACTTTTTCCCTTATATTGCCTAGGTTCATATATTAGTCCATTCTGGATTGTGACCTGCAGTTTATAGTTTGATGCTATGGGCATATCAATCTAGCCATTTTGTAGTAAACACACATGTTAGCAAGCTGATCATTTATATTGTTTATGCCAAATAAATCAGTTTAGGCAAGAATAGTAAATAAGAGAAAAGAATTATATTTTTGTAGTAGCATTGTTTATTAAGTTTGAAAAGGAGATATAAATAAGCTCAGGCCATTAAAAATGCAGTATTTGAAATTATATATTACTTTTAAGTTTTTAAAATATGGAATAAATCTCTAGCTGTGATATTTATAGCATGACAACACAATCACTGTATGAATAAATTTTATATTCTCTATAACTGAGGTTTGTTCCACAAGAAAAAAATACTAATACTATTTTATCAGGAAAATATTAATGTATATTTTGGCTGAATTGTAGATTTATTTTCTATGGCCACTATCTCAATCAAATGGCACGTGTCAATTGCTGAATGTTGGCCAAAAAGACTAATACTGTTTGTAACTTAAATAACAGATTAAAATTCACTAGTTCTGGACAGATCATATATATCAGTGAAGGAAATAATAACTGCAGTATCTCACAGCATATTGCAGTTGTTATAAATATGATTTCTGATTTATTCTTAAGCAACAAAATAAAATTGTGTTCCAAATATTCATGGCTAGATATTTTTTGGAATAAAGTATAAAATCACTGATTTCTTGGGTTTAGGCTTTGTGTTACCTATTCATATGCAGTAAATAACAGACTGAAGATATTTGATAATTAAATTATCTCCTTTGTTTTTAAATAAGGTGATCCAGTTTTGAATGTTCAAATTAGCAATTCTAAATCTGGAAAAGGTGATGCTACACTCCAGCAAGGTATTTACTTTTTTTTTATTTTTATTATTATCATTATCATTATCTATTTCACAACGTGGTTCTTTTAAGTTCTAAGATCACTTGAATTTTGGGCATTGATTTATATCAAAGGTAAAAAGTCAGATATATTGTGATAGTGCAAGATAATTCATGCTGTATATTAATAAAGAATTTCTAAACTCTATCCTGATGAATTTTGAGGTATACCATCAGATGTAGTAGCAGGATGGGTGCAACATACATTGAGAGTGCCAAACTTCCCGGCTTTTACCCAATTATTCAGATGATTAATGTTTAATATTGATATTTAACATAAGGGCTATACAGTTCTTTTATAATTTACACTGCATATTTTTACTTTATGTATATTGTAGCCTTAATTATCTCTTGATAAGTATGAATATGAATGAAATGCATATGCATATAATTCAAACAAACTTGAAGTTTACAGGAGCTTCAGGTTTAAACGAATGGGAAGTTTATAGATTGATCTTTTATATGCTTACTCAGAAATAAATCTTACATAAGTAATTTTGTGATAATTGTTTTGAAATGTACACAATACAAAACAGTACAAACCTAAGGATGGTCAAATTTATTTGTTCTCTGGATGCTATTTGATAACTCCTCCACTCATTCTTTCCAACACAGTAACTATAGCTAGAAGGAAATCAAAGGCTGCTCTGCAGTCATGGCTTTGGATAACAATATGCCAAAAAATTGAAAAATCCTAAATGGAAGTGAGCAACAATTTTTCCCTTTTTACAGAAACCAAAAAAATCACATAAGCTGTACTTTTTCTGTTTGTCTGAACTACAAAATTACTTATTGACATTTGGTAATTCAGAGGCAACAATTGTGTTATCAACTTTGATCATCATGAAATAGCGAGCAGCCAACTGTTATTAAAAGAGAATTGTGGATCAAAAGGAATATTGAAGTATGAAGCCAGAAACGAGTTGGTTCTTAAAAACATAGTAGCAATGATATAATATTGGAAAATATTCAGATCATAATTGCAGTAACATATGTTTATTTTACTACCGTATTTAACAGCAAACAAAGTTCCCTGTTTAAAATTTCTTTCAGGAATGAGTGAAGGCCCCACAGTCAACGGAGGCAACTGGAATGAAAAACCCATTAAGATTTCTCCTCAGATTGGTGCAAGTGAAGAGAAATGGACCACAGGGTCCTCTGCAGGTAGCAAGAGGAAGAATGAGACATCAGCCTGGGGAAAAGATGCTGGAGATAATGGAAATGGGAAGGATTGGGGAGTATCTCTGGTTGGCAGAACCTGGGGTGAACGTACTTTATTCCCTGGTATAGGTAAGATTAAGTGCTTGTTTCTCCTGGTTTGTTTGGTTTTGGTTTTGTGAAAGGACTAAAATTAAAACATAGAAAACCGTGAGAATGTTTCCTTAATTTCCTGATCCTGGAATTTTGTTTATCCCTTACTTTTCAAAGCACAATAACCTCAGTCTAGAAAGGAGGGCAGGGTGTCAGTTAAAGCAGAATATCTACTAAATTATAATGGGGTTTTACACATGCATAATATATGCATATTATATTTCTTTAAATGGGAATAAGATTTTGTGCAAGTGCAAAAGTATGCTGATTTGCTTTGATATGTGGGACCCTCTCTTAGGAATATATTCCTAATTGCCAGTGGGGGAAAATCTATGATATGAGCACACACATATTATTATTTTTGTTGTTATTAACAGCTTGGTCTGGAGTGGATGGAAGAATTAATACTCCTGAACAAAGTTCTGCTTCATTTACTCCCCTGGGACTTAATCCTACAGTCTCTGGTATGCTTTTAAAAGAACTACACATGTGTCTTATTTATGGCTCTGGTAAAATCCAAAATTTGAAGTATTTTTGCTTCACCAAGTTCAGCTCAATGTATTTTCAATATATGGGAAAGGGAAGGATTGTGCTTGTTCTTTTTATGAAAATACTGTGTTGCCTAGGTCAGTGAAGCTGAATCATTAGTGTCTGTGACAACAAAGAAGCAAATCTGATGCATATATCCTATATAAGTAGTCCTTAGATGATTATGCTAATTGGGACTAGAATTCTAGTTGCTAAGCAATGCAGTTGTAAAGCACAATGTCATATGACCAAATGACTTAGCGACAATATCCCTGTTGCCATTGTTAGCCGAATATCTCACTATTTGTGAGGCGAGGTCCCACTCTAATCCAAACTACTCTTGATATGATCCATTCCAATCCCAAGCCTCAGTACGATAAAGAGACTGTCTTCTTTTCAGTTCCACCCCCCCGTCTTCCCCCCTATCTCTGCCCTTTTGGCCATCTTGCATTCTGCCAGCCTTGTTGCCCTGTACTTCACTGGCTGTGCTGGGCAGGCCTGCCACACCACCTTGCACTCTCTTCGCCCTGCCAGCCTTGCTGCCCTTTGCCGCAGTTTGGAGAATGGCAAGTGTAGCCTTCTTGCGAAGTTTTAGAAATCCTCAGAAATCTTCCAAAGTAGCACAAGAATGGCTGCTTCACATAAGGCTAGGCTGGGCAAACCACCTCAACCGTGGGAAGAAGATAAAGGTCAGCTGGGAGTGGCAAGGCCAGTGAGTGCAGAATGCAAGGGTAGCAAGATGGCAGAGCAAAGATTATTTAAGGCAGCTAGGGCTTTGTTCCGTAGGCTGTGACATGGGGCTTGAGGTGATACTCTATGGGGCTGAAGTAGAGGCATAGTGGTAATCGGCTGAGACTGCTGAAGGCCCCAGGTCTCTACTTCAGCCACTGCTGAGGAGTGCCACTGTGCAGGGCAGCCAAAGGGGAATTAGGAGATAGGCATGGAAGGAGGGTCAAAGTGCTGATTTTAAATCCAGATGGACTGCCAATTGCCCAAATTTTGATCATATGCTTATGGGGTGTTGCAGTGGCTAATTTCAAGGGCTAGTTGTAGCTACAATTCATTCATTCTGTAACTTTGAAGGGTGAATGAATGAATGGTTGTAATTTGAGGACAGTCTCTATCTGATAAAAGTTAATTGGAATAATGGGCCTACATATTATTCTCATGGAGTGACTGGGTATATATTCTGTCCCTTTTTAGGATCCAATAGCGAATCTGTTTCTCAACCTAGTACTACAGATTTTCAGTGGGATTTAAATCGTAATCAGGCACCTGTTGATGACGAATGGTCTGGATTAAGTATGTTCCTTTTTAAAATCTTACCTGGTTTTGCTTAATTTGCATTTACTTTTTTGCATTCCTATTCCTCTTCACAACTGTTCTGGTAAACAACATCAAATATTTATCCATATGTTTTTAAAATAGTTTTGCAAAAAACAAGCATAGATTCTTTAATCAACAATTAATGCTTGAAATGTTCATCCAAGCAAATTCAATCTAAAAGATAAACCAAAATTTTTAAACCAAAAAATGTATTTTTTTCTTTATCAGTGCAACATCTACTTGGCTTTTTCTAAATTGTTTATTCAGCCATGTTCTACTTTTAAATTTTATTTCAATATTGTATCAATAATGAAAGATTTGAAAGGCAAATTTCAAAAATAATTTGATCAGTATTAGACTGCAATGTTCCTTCTAAATTTCTACTTTTTCTTTTATAGAGGACTAAAATTGATTCCTCTAAAGTACTGATCCACTATCCTTTATTTTTGTCATTCTATTTTGAATTTAAGGCTTTTCTGTTTGTATCTGTGTAGAAGGTTGCCTTTAGCATCAGAGCAAGATCAGAAAACTGAGTTGTTTTATCATTGTGCTTATCTTTAACGATTTTAAATTTATTTTGGGAAGGAATATTTCAAATTCCTATCCCCAAGCTTTTGTTACTAAAATATATGGCATGAAATTACACATATATTGTGTAATTCTTGCCTTATTGTCTTGTTCATCCACTCGAAACTTCTTTATTTCTCACAGATGGGCTTTCTTCTGCTGATCCAACTTCTGACTGGAATGCCCCAGCAGAAGAATGGGGGAACTGGGTTGAAGAAGAAAACCCTCCTTCCGTTCCACAACTTGAAGAAGTATTATCTGAAACTCAAAAGGTATCAGATTAACAGTTGCTGCAATAACTGTTAGTAAGATGTGTACTCTTTGAGCTTGATGGTTCTTATTTTGTAGAAAGAACTAGAACACCCAAAGTGCCCATAGGATTGGCTTAGAGGGACAAGTGGCCCTATAAGCTAGGTCAGGGGTCGGCAACCTCGGCTCTTTTATGACTCATGGACTTCAACTCCCAGAATTCCTGAGCCAGCATAGCTGGCTCAGGAATTCTGGGAGTTGAAGTCCACGAGTCATAAAAGAGCTGAGGTTGCCGACCCCTGAGCTAGGTCATCAAAAATATGTGTGTGTGTGTGTGTGTGTGTGTGTGTAATTATGTAAGAGGGTTTTGCATCATGACTACCATAGCATGTTGTAATTTATTGTTAAATTATAATTGGAGAAAGGTTGAAACTAAAACTTATATTAATGATATATTTGATTAGGGTTAAGGTACAAATGTGATATTGATGGATCTCTCTGGTTTTGTATTAGGTATCAGATGAGGAGAAAGAAAAGCCTGAAGCAGCTCAACAAAGTACTGCAAGTGGCAAATCAAAAAAGAAAAAGAAGAAAAAGAAAAAGCAGGGAGAAGAGGCTAACTCTCCTATACAGGCAAGAAACAATAAATATTAGCCTTTTGAAGGCAATTTAAGATGAGCCCTGGGTGGATTAAACCTTAACTGGATTGCATCTGTTTTTCTTATGGTTCATATTAAGCCATGATTTGCTTGATATCTATGCATAACTTATATGGGTTTTTTTCCTTTAAATGGATTTACTACAAACTGAGTTTCCATATTCATGCTTTGAATAATTGGTGTGGGCAACCGACAGCTCTCAAAACTTGATCTTAATCTGACATTCTTTAACTATGATTTCTTTCTGTTCTAAGACAGGAAATATGTGAAAATTATACTGTCAGCTTAAGTCAAACCTAAATTATGAAAGAGAGTCCTTTGACAAAATAGCAAATACTGATTCTGTCCACTCATTGTCATGTCCTCTGAAGCCCTCTTCCCTCCTTAAACAGAAAAGTACGTTGCCTGCTTATGAAGTATACCCAGAAATATGAGACTACTTTGAACCCATTAAGTCTATTCAAAGCATGATTAAATCTGGACAAAATACAGTTTTTCTCCTTTGCTTCGTATTTCCATGATTTATCTTTGAAGCTAATTGAAGTAAAAATATGTGAATGTGACTATACCATTTGAAAAAAGTTTGTTTTAATATTGCATGAAAATGTTGTATCATTGATAGCTTCTTACTAGATTCCACATTCATTCATTAATTCATGTTATTTTAGTAATCCCTCCAAACCTCATTCTTTTTAATGAGGTCATCTTTCTCCCCTATCTAGGATTCTGATGATCTGGAGAAACATGCTGGAGAAGAATTTCCAGAAGATACCTCAAAAGTTCAACAAGTGGAGATAACTTTCTCTTTAAAGACCGTCAGCACTAGTGAACAAGCTGAGGTATATATTTAAAGGGCATGCTAATGTCTGTTTATTTGTAAATCTTTCCTTCTTTAAGATAAGGTGCAAGCTTAGTGAATCAGCCTGCTGCATTAATAGCTTGAAATAGGCACGTTGTTAGATATGCTTAAATTGATGTTTTCAGCATTTGGATAGGAATAATAGATTTTAGTTAGATTCACGGGAATTTCCATCTAATAAGACCAGAAATGGTTCTGATCACAACAGCATCTGAAAAGCAGATTAATTCTATAAATATTTCTGGTGTAAATCTCAGAAGCCGTTACTTAGAGAGTTATAACTTGGTCCGTATGTTTTATATGATTCTAGTTTGATGCATGTGGGGCTTTTGCTTGATGAGAATGTTAATTATGGGTCTTGGAGTTCTTTATGGTTAAGCAAGGATTTCTAAAGGTAACCTATCCACATATTTTTGGATTGGATATTAGAAGATGTCAAAAGCTCAATATTCTGATCTACAATGATCTATTGTAGCCGAAGGAGATGCCCTCATTTGCTGTTTCTACTGAACTGTCTGTACCTGTATCAGAGAGTGACTCTGAAAAGATAATTTCCCAAGTGCCACAGAAGCTGCAGGAGGCAGAAGTTATTTCTAATGTTAAGCAAAACAGTGTGCCTCCACCTCAAAGTAAGTGATTGTTTATATCAAATGCATATAAGGTTTATTAAAAGATATTTGCATAATTATTAAAACTGTATTTAAAATCGAATAGATCTTACTTCAGGTGCAAATCTGGTGTTCCGCTTACAGATGTTCAGTATTTCCTCTTCTAGTATTTTATAGTGTGTTGGTAACCTAAATGGAAATCATATCCATGTAAAATTATATTATTAAGTAATACAATATTGAAAACACAAGGAAGTTTTATAGCCAAAGAGAAATACAAAATAATGCTGACTTCTGATAATATGCTCTACTAGATTAAGTGAGTAGAATGCAATGTATGAATGAATGTAATAAATACAATTTAAAAGCACTCCTTGATTTCTCTTACATTTTTAGCTAAGTCTGAAGAGAGCTGGGAATCCCCCAAGCAAATCAAAAAGAAGAAAAAAGCCAGAAGGGAAACGTGAATTTTCTGAAATGGACGTGTGTTGCAGAAACACTTGTCGTGGAGATTATGCTGTTTATGCAATAATTTGTGAACCTGTACAGAATTTTATATAACTTTCAACAGATTTTTTTTTAAAAAAAACTGCTTTGAACACAACCATCTTTAAGAATAGGAACTGAATGAAAAAGTTGGTGACCTAATTTCACAGGAAATAATGGCATTACTGGAAGACTCATTGAAGAATGTATTTTCAAGCTATGGAAAAAGTAATTTTTAAAATCTTGGCTTTAAAACAGTGCCCTGTTTACAACATATTTCTATTTCCTGTTCACTGGAGAAAGAGGATTTGTCTTAAATATCTAATCATCTTTAAAACTGATACATGTCACTGAATGGTGGTGTCTATCCTGAATCTGTTTAATGCCTAAATCAAAGAACTCTATTCAAATTTGCCATATGTTTCTAATATTTAATAGAATCTGCTAACCATGAAATTAATTATAATTACAGAGAAGCTGGTATCACTGAAGACTTTATTCTTGAATAACCTCTCAACCTGAATAATAGTTGACTTCAGAGTAAATGTGCACTCAAATTGTGTTAGAACTAATCAATAAAAACATTTTACCAGCAAAAAAGTGGATTAAATTAAACTTCCAAAACTTCTGTATCAAGAAACTAAAAAACTTTTATCAGAACTACAACATGGTTCCTAAAGATGCTTCTAATAGTTTCTTACTTAAATTCTCAGATAATTTTAAGTTGTTGAGGCAGTATATTCAAGCAAGCCTCATGGTTTTTTATCTAAAGTAGGAGTTTAGTTGGTGCCCTATAATCTTGGTTCTCAGACATTTTGAAAGCCATGATTCATTTCTCTGCCACTATTGCTTTTCTTTTTTTTAATTGGATTTTTTAAAATTCTTCAGAGATGTGGTAGAAAATAAAAAGAGTAATGATGGCTTCAAAACAGATTAAATTGATGTTGAGACCACCTGTATCAGGAAGTGCTTTTTTACTGCCTTAACCTATGTAGAATCTGTATCTAGAGTTCTTAAATGGGGTTAGCATTTTGTTTTTTGTTTTGTATTTTTTTAAAAAAAATCATGCAACAACAGCAATTGTAAAACACCATCTTTCCACTTGTAATTATGGATTAAAATGGGAGACAAACCATCTTTCCACTTGTAATTATTGATTAAAATGAGAGTTGAATTGCATCATTTTCAAGCACTATAATGACATCATGTTAAACGGGCAGGTATCTATGAATAGTGCATGCTCAGCCATGTACAACTGTATATAGCCTTTATGAAATGTTTGTATGTGTTTAAAGGACCATAATTAACATTACTTGGTGAACAACTATTAAAGAAAAGCCATGATTATTTGATGTGATTGGCTTAGTTTTTTTTCATGTGGCAGAAAACTTGTAACAGCTGTAACCAATGGTACTATTAACTCTCCCATAATGTCTAATTGTGTACATTTGAAAATTTTCGTAAAATTAACTTGCAATGCAAGAATAATTAAAGCAACAAACTGGATTTAGTTGTTTTGAAGACAAGCCTTATTAATTGATAGTGTTCCTAATGAATTCTAATGTGCACAGGTATTAACTCCTGTTTCAGGAACATGGCAGATGTTTACATGTTCAGATGTTTGTTTAATTCAGTGACATTTCTACATCAATTTTGTTAAAATAAATTGAGCAAATTGATAGTATTGTGTTATTTATGGGAAGGGAATTCCTGGAAAATATTTTATCACAATAAAATGGTATTGGAAAATTCTTGGTAGCCAATTAGACTGTACAACGACTAATTTTAAAAGGGTATTGAATATTCTAGTTGTGTCTGCTCTTCATTGTGATTTTTAAAATTCTTCATATGTATCTTAACTATCAATTTCCCAGTTAAGACACTCTTCATTTGACCAGATAAACGACTGCATGTTGTCCCATTTTAAGAACAGCTTTTGACACTGAAAAGAAATGTTTATGCTTGTCCTAAATCATACTATGATTCTTTCAAAATGATATTCATAACAATAGCAAGTTTAGCCATTTGGCTAAAAACAGATCTGTTTTGGGAAAGTTTGATGGTATTTTTATGAATATATCTCTCTTACTCAGTTCATATTCAACCAACTTTGAATAGTTTATACTGTTTTAGAAATGGTTGTGAAGTGTTGGATAGTTGCTCACTAAAAAGTGGGAGTTTGCAAAATTCATTTGTTCTTAAGTCATTGTGGAATCTTTTTTGCAAAATGGTCTTCAGTGCTTATAGCATTGTTTTGCCGTGAATACCATTCTTAATACCTAAATGCATAATTCCTAATGAAACTAAAAATTATAAATGATCTATCTCTGCAGTCCCTCTGAACTGGAGAATGTCATTTTTCTGATTATGTCTACCACCATCCTAAATTATCTGATCCAGCTTTTAATTTAAATGTTCATTTATGTGGATGTTTATATCTAATCTGACCCCCATTAGGATTTATATCTGTAGATGACAGATTTTTCCTGAAACTTTAGAATTTGCAATCAGTTAAGGTGAAAATGACCTTTTTGTCACCTAAGAATGGGATATTCACAAAATGTGAAGATGTTAAGTAGTGAAAATGGCAATGCCATAAATGATTTCATTCATGTACTTAAGCTACCAAGTTGCACAGTAACAACAGTTTCCCAGAATAGAGTTGTATCAGTATAGAAGGCAAACAATAAAAGTGTGCATCCACTTTTGCATTGTTAACAATAGCCTTTATAACCAGATATACCTGATATCTTTTTATGATACAAACAGAACAAACCAGCTAAACGTAATGAAGTCCATGAAATGTTTTCCAAGGAGTAATTTTATTTGCATATACAACTTTACACAAATTATATATTATAGGATAATCAATGCATATTTTTCTTTCTTTTAGGCTATGCAGTACTAATAGTATATTGGAGTGAGAAATTTGTGAAGTTGGATGAAAACATACTATTTTTTTAATATGAAAAATTACAATATATATAAACAGTACGTGAAGATTTCACATCTATACAGAAATGTCTTTTTAGTTTTGCTCTTTAATCTTTTTTAAAGTTATATGCCTTTTCAGTTCCTTGTATGAGATCTAAGTTTCAGGTCAGTCTTCAGCTGTTCCAGATTTAAATCAGACCAAACTTCCTGATATCAGTGCCAATAGGCTGCAGGTATGAATTTATAAGGAAGTTTATTTTTTCTTAGTGTTGCTCTTAGATTGGGAAGTCAGAGCCAACATTATCTACAAGGCACCTGCCCCAAACCTTCTGTTAACATGACATAACAGGTTGGTTTGACATGTTTGTCTTGACTTTACGTCTTAAGATTGTTTTTTTAAGCAACAGTGACAAAATGGCAGCTGTCACTCTAAATGCAATCATCCTGTGTTAGATCTGAACCTAATTCTGTAGTATACTTTGCTAAGCACTTTGGAACTTGGTATAAGTGGCACATACAATTCATTTTTATAACAAAAGTATTTTAGTTGTGTAGATAATGTGTGTTTTTTTTTAAAAAAAAAGAATGTAGATAGGGATGTAAATGCAGACATCTTTGTCAGCACTGTCGTAACTTGCATTCAATTGAAAATGCCATTGAAAATGGATCATAAGTACAGTCTGTTGTAATTTCCCCCAGTTGCTTAGTGACCAGTCATAAGTAAAAGTTTTTACCTTTGATCAATCAGCCACTTTTTGCCTTCCTCCAGCAATGCTCTAGACATCTCTTGTGCTATTTCTTCTCTGGTAGCTTGTCAGTGAACCATGGTGCTTTATGAGATGTGCATGCATAGAGTCCACACAAGTGCAATTCAGTCCAAGACCCATCCCATGAGCTTGCCAAGCCGAGACAATGGCATCTGGACTGTGTGCCAGAAATTCCCATATTTCTAAGAATATTCTAAAACTTTGACATTAATGCAACTGAAGACATTTCCATAATCCATGAAGCACATATTAAGTTCTTTTGCATATTCTTTGACTTTTTCAGCAATAATCGTAATATCCTTAGACAGCCCAAATCTGGCCTAGAGGTTATTACTCTCTGAAGCAACATGTATGAAGGGGGAAACTGGATTTTCCTGTAGAGTGTATTATTCTGAAGTAAGAACACAATCCAATGTGACTATAGCATAGTGGTTTCACTCACTACCAATTTAGACTGCACAGAACCAAATGTTCAAACACTGCAAACGACCTCACAACCAGTTAGGAAATAGGCAATGCTTTTCTTTTGGCTTCAGTAAGCCATTTTCAATTTAATTATAATTTGATTTATATTTTAAAGAGTATTATACTAGTCCTTAATAATTTGAACTAAACTATGTGGCCAGCACTTAGGATTTACAGTAAATAGTGTTCTCGCTGCATAAGGAGAAGATAAAAATACAGATCTAAAGTGCCATAAAGATATATGATTATGCAAAGTGCAGGGTGTGATATAAAACAAAATAGAAGAAATACCAATAACAAGTAAAATTATTTAGTTGTGCAGTATATGTCATTGCATATTTCTTTTTAAATAATGCTGTTCTTTTTACCATTTTGGAGATTTCTAGTCTTAGATCAGGATCTCTACAGGGCACAAAGAACCTCATCCCAATTGTTTTTATTGAAAAGTTTTAAAATACATTTTATCTTTAACAATCCCCCCTCCCCCTCCCCAACCTATCCCTCCCTACCCCTCACCCCCCCCCTTTCCCCCCTCCCCCCCCAACTTCCCAGAGCTAAGTACAGGGTATAAAAACAAAGAACAATCATAAACATCCATATGCTACCAACAATAAATTCTTAAATCTATCACTCTCTAGCTCATATAAAATAACTACAAGCAATATTAATAGTACATATAAAAAGAAAGAAAAAAGAAAAAGAAAGGAAGACTTATTCAAATGCTAAGTGAAACTTTTTAGTCCCATATTTCTTCTGAATATATTCAATCCATTTTTCCCACTCCATAATATAACGTTCTTGCGAATGATCTTTCAAATAAGCCGAAATCTTTGCCATTTCTGCCAGGTCAGAAACCTTTAAAGTCCATTCTTCTATAGTCGGCAGCTCCTCCTTCTTCCAATACTGACCTATTAAAAGTCTTGCTGCTGTAACTAAATTTAACATCAACTTAGTGTCCACAACAGTAGCACCTGTAATTATACCCAACAAAAAAAATTGCGGACAAAACTTTATCTTTTGCTTGAAGATCTTCTGCATATTCCACCAAATTTTTATCCAAAAAGCCTTGACCTTTTTACAAGTCCACCATATGTGAAAATATGTTGCATCTTCACCACCACACCTCCAGCATTTTGGCTGATAATTCGGATACATACTTGCAAGCTTTTTAGGATCTAAATGCCATCTATAAAACATTTTATAAAAGTTCTCTCTTAAGTTTTGAGCTTGTGTAAATTTTACGTTCCTCACCCAGATCTTTTCCCACGTATCCATTGTAATAACTTCTTGGATGTTCTGGGCCCATTTTATCATACAGTCTTTAACCAGTTCTGTTTCTGAATCAATTTCTATCAATACAAGATATATCCGTTTGATATGTGCTGGACCCTGATTTCTAATTTGCTTTATCAAATTTTCATCAGTCATTGCGAAACCAGTTTTCTGATCTTCTTTCCACCTGGCCCGTAATTGAGTATATTGAAACCAGGTTTGAACAATCTTCTCATCTCGCAAGAAATTATACGATTTTAAACACCATACACTTCTTTCCAAGCTTAAAATCTCCTTATACGTAGTCACGTCATGTTTAAAACCAACATTTATGTTTTCTATTGCGTGTTTTGGAATAGCCCACAATGGTATCTTGCAGTCTAACTTGTATCTATACTTTTTCCAAACTCTCAACAATGCCTGCCTTAAAATATGCACTTTAAACACATTATCTACCTTCTTATCATACAACAAATACGCATGCCAGCCAAATAACAAGTCGTGGCCCTCAAGATTTAATAATCTCTCTTGTGTCAAATTAATCCAATCACTTATCCCTGCTAACGCAGCAGCTTCATAATATAATTTAAGATTGGGCATTTTAAGACCACCTCTTTCACGAGTATCCTGCATAATCTTAAGTTTAACTCGTGGCCTTTTCCCTGCCCAAACAAATTTATTGATAATTCTTCCAAATTAGAATCTTTCTTAAGAACCGGTATCATTTGAAATAAGAATAAAAATTTAGGCAGGACATTCATTTTCACTGCTGCGATTCTTCCCAACAAAGACAATTGCAATTTTTCCCAACTCTCCATTTCTTTTTGAATTTTACCCCATAGTTTTTCATAGTTATTTTTATATAACTTTGTATTAGAGGGTGACAAAAACACCCCCAAATATTTGACCCTTTTAGCAATCTCAAATCCAGTTAATCCTTCTAAAAGAGCCTTTTGCGAAACTGTCATATTTTTGGCCAGAATTTTAGTTTTTTGTGCATTAACTTTAAATCCAGAAACCCTCCCATATTGCCTTATTATCTCCATCAGGTCCACAACAGAATTTTCTGGCTGGGTCACTGTAACAACCAGATCGTCTGCGAACGCCCTCAATCTATAATCCTGATCTCTAATTTGAATACCCTTAATTTTTCCGGAGTTCCGAATTTTTATCAATAATATCTCCAATGTTAAAACAAATAATAAAGGTGATAACGGACACCCTTGTCTTGTGCCCTTCTCAATATTACATGCTTCAGTCAAACTATTGTTAACTATTATTCGGGCCATTTGTTTTTGATATAATGCCCTAATTGGTTGCAAAAATTTATCCCCAAAATTCATTTTATCTAAAACTTTCATCAAAAATTGCCAATTCAATTGATCAAAAGCTTTTTCAGCATCTAAGAAAATTAGCGCCGCAGGGATCTGGTTGTTCCTTTCCAAAAACTCTAACACATCAACTATATGCCTCACATTATTTTTCATTTGCCTACCACTAATAAACCCAGTTTGATCCCCATGAATCACCTGTTGCAGAACCCTCATCAATCTGTTAGCCAACACCTTAGCAAATATTTTATAATCTGTATTTAGAAGTGATATCGGTCTATAATTTTTAACTTGAGTAGCATCTTGATCTTCCTTCGGAATCAAAGAGATAAAAGCAGTTCTCCAAGACGGAGGCACCTTTCCCCCTCTCTGAATTGACTGAAACAGTTCCTTTAATGGCTTTATCAACTCCATTTGTAAATTTTTATAGTAAACCGCAGTCAAACCATCCGTACCTGGCGCTTTATCCAACTTCAATTCCTTAATTGCTATAAGAATTTCTTCTTCTGTTATCAACTGGTTAATCTCCTCTTTTTGTACTTGCGTAAGAACCGGGATGCTAGCATTCTCCAAATATACATCAATGTCTTTTTCATTAATCTTTTCCTTCGCATATAATTTAGAATAAAAATCCACAAAGGCTTCCTTAATAAGATCCTGTTGAAACACAACCTTTCCCTTATGTTCAATTTTATCTATATTAGAAGCCCTTTGCTTTTTCCTTAGTCTATAAGCTAGCCATCTACCTGGCTTATTAGCATTGCAAAAAGTATTATGCCTAGCAAACCGCAAGTTGGTTGCCACTTGATCAGCCATCAATTTATCGAATTGTCCTCTTAATAGCTTAATAACTTCCTTAGTCTTTACATCTGATGGATTCAAAATTAAGACCTTTTCTTTTTCCCTAATTTCATTCTCCAGTTCTTTCCTTCTGGCTTCCAAAGTACATCTGTATTTATTATTCATATATATCAACACCCCTCTCATGTAGGCCTTGCTAGCATCCCAAACCATGTCCATAGAAGTATCCTTATTCATATTAATTTCAAAAAAATCCTTCATCCGCTGCTTACATTCTTCCACATTTCTCTGATTTCTAAACAAATTCTCATTTACGCGCCACGAGCGCCTATCCCTAGTCCTTATTGATCTCTAACCAAACTGGACTGTGATCCGAAATAGTCCTTGCACAAATCTTTACCTTCTTAATCCTAGAAAAAAAATCATTAGTCAACAAAATAAAATCAATCCTAGAAAAAGATTGATGTCTGTCAGAAAAAAAAGTATAATCCTTTTCACGTAGGTGTATGTCACGCCAGATATCTCTCAATTCCAAGTCGTCCTTCATTTCAAAAAAAGATTTAGGCAATCTGGCATGACTCAGAGCACGCTTAAAAGAACCCACCTTGTCCATCTGTACATCCAATACACCATTCCAGTCCCCCATAAAAATAAACGATTTATAATCCAATTGAGTGAGCTTTGTATGAAGTGAACTAAAAAAATCCGCTTGTTGTTGATTAGGAGCATACAGTCCAACTAAAAGCGTTTTTTTACCTTCTAACAACAAATCTATCATAACATATCTTCCTTGCGTATCTGCTTCAATTAATTCCGCTGTTAGAGTACTTTTAACGTAGACAACCACTCCATTTTTCTTATTCATCGCAGAAGCAACAAATTGCGTGCCCAACCTTGAGTTCGATAAATACTTTTGGTCCATAACCCTAATATGCGTTTCTTGCAAACATATAACATCAATCTTAAATTGTTTTAAATATTGAAAAACTTTCTTTCTCTTCTGTGGTGAATTTAATCCATTGACATTCCAGGTTAGGAATTTAGTCGCCATGCGTGGCATCCCGAAGCTTTTGAAGCACATCTTTAATAGCCCCTATATTTTCTTTGGGCCGCGCTCCTCCCACAGCTTCACTATAAGTACGCTTTGAGAATTCCATAAACTTCTGCTGGTCTTGCTCTTGTACTTGTCTTGCTCGTTTTACAGCGCCGCGCGTCAACCTCTGCTCTCCAGCAGCCACCAATGAAGCTGTAGTTTGATCCCCTCCAGCACCATTCTCCTCTGTCTGTCCATCGTCAGCCTCTTGAGGTTTTCCCTCTCCAGATCCCTTTGCTGCTTCCAGGAGTGATAGTGGGGTTGCTTTTAAAACATTGTTATAAAAATCACGCGCCTGAGTCACAGTAACCAGACGATATCTTTTACCTTCGTACATCACCACCAGTCCAACTGGAATCTCCCATCTAAACTTAATATCACGTTGCTTAAGTTCCTGTACGAGGAATGCAAAATCCTTCCTTCTCCTTAGAATCTTTGGAGGAATTTCTTTTAGAACCAAGACTTCTTGCTCAGCAACCACAACTTTAGTATCATAAGCAGCTTGAATAACTTCATCTCTAGTTGCTCTCTTTGTAAAATAGACCACCACATCTCTAGGTAGCTTCCTCTGCCTTGCAATCCATGAGTTTACACGAAAAGCTTTATCCATACATCCCTCTATTTCAGATGCTGGCTGGCCCAATACTGCTTCCAAAGCCTCAGAAATCAGCTGCTTTAGGTCTTCTTTAGGATTCTCTTTTAAGCCCCTGATTCTTATAGCATACTGCATCTGATGATACTGAACAAGACTCAATTCTCCGTCCATTTTGTCCCTTAAATTTTCATTCTCCAGTACCTTTACTTCTAATATAGTGTTCTTTTGACTAAGATCCTCCATTTTTTCTTCCAAACATTGCACACATTCAGCCACGCGTTCCACTGTAGACAAGATGTCTACCCTCATTGCACTAAACTTCTCGTTAAGCTTCTCTTCCATCCTCTCCTCCAATTTCTCCATTCTCTCCTCCAACTTTGCCACCTTATCATCCAGCATTTCTGAAATTACCTGGGATTGCCTTGCAAAGGCATCTTGTAAATCCTTAAGCGTCAATGCCACAGGAGGTGCAGGAGGAAGCAGAGCTTGCAACGATGTCTGTTGCACCGGGGAAGTTCCCGCACTCCGAAGAACTTTAGAGGAAGATTTAGCCACCATCTTTCTTCACTTTCACTTGTTGCGCACTTTCACTTTAAGTTTATAAAGTCCATCAAGCTAAAGAGTAAGAATAAAAGTCCTCTTCACCTGAGCCTCCTGTACCGCTCTGCCTGCTCCTTTTACTCCATAGTCTTTCCTTCTGGCAGGGGTGGTCGCAAACGCCTGGCTCCGCTCCAAAAATCCCGGAGCAGAGACGCTAAACAGCTGGGAGCAACCCAGGCTACGGGGGAGTTCAATCCTTCAGCCGCCCAAGCTTTCAGCTCAGGCGGCCCCGGAGAACTCAACCCCTACCTGGGGCCTCACCCACTCCTCTTCTCCCGAGGAGGGGGCTTCAAATCCACCTAAACAGCTGATCGGCGCTGTTTTAGGTGGAAAAACTCAGCTGTGAAGCGGACAGCCCGAAACGGCTATCTTCGGCGCCGCGCCGCCACCGGAAGTCCCCTCATCCCAATTGTTGAAAATCTTATTGAGGTTTTTGATCAACAGTGTAGAAAAACAGATGAAAACAGATTCTCAAGATGCCAAATTCTGCACCCAATTTCTTATTTCAGCTTGTTTGTAAAGCTGATTCTGTTGAGGACAAAGCTTTGTGGTAATTTCAGAAGACATCATTCAGCAGCCTCAAGAAATTTGAGTTTTAATGTAGAAGGAATTATTTCACTAGTAATGGCACATAAAGTAAATTGAATACTGTTCAGTTTAATATGATTCAAAAAAGTATCCTTTTTTTGCATCCACTTGAATCTGGCAGATAAAATGTCAGAATTCTATTTCTGAAATGAGCAATGTAAACTAAGATCATATTTGACTAGGCTGATTAAGCAGTGTTTACATGTTCATGAATGAATATAACCAAGCCCATGTTCAGACTTAGATTGTGGCAATAAAAGCAATGAAGCATGTGTATTCGCTCTTATTGCATTTGTTAGTTTCGATCCAGGTACCTTGTTCAGAATTATTTGGGTCCTGTTAGGGGAGGAAAGGTGTAATAATATATCTTCAGACAGTTGTGACACGTTTGTATGAATATTTACAAATAATGTCATTCCTATTGGCCTAAGATTCCATGCCAGTTGCACAGGGTTAATATAGTAGAGGCTGTGTCTTGCTATATGAGTTGGATTTTTGCAATCTTGTGAAGCCTGAGGGATATGGTTTTCTAGGAATAAATCCTGATATCATTAGGCTGGACCCATGCCCAGCTAGGGCCTTCTGATTTTCTCAGGAAGGGGGTGGGAGGATAATTCAAGTGGACTGGGGAGGTAAAAAGAGCTCTTTGATGGAAGGTGAGGTGCTAACAACTTGAAAGAGGTCATGGCACAGATAGTGCCCATCTTAAGGTCACAATTGGGACTGAAACTTCCATTGGTAGGTAATATGGTCTTTTAAATGAGTCATGCCAGATTTTTTTTTACCTTTTTATTAAGCAAATCACTATGGTTGTTAATTGAATCACATAGTCATTAAGCAACAGCTTTCCCATTGATTTTGCTTGTCAAAAGCCAGCTGGGAAGGTCACAAATGGTGATCATCTGAACCCAGGACACTGCAACCATCATAAATACTGTACATGCCAATTTCTAAATGCTCCAATTTTGATCACAGAATTGCAGGAACACTGCAGTGGTTTACTCATGAAGACTGGATGTAAATCACTTTTATTCAGCACCTTGTAACTTCAAACAATTGCAAAATGAATCGTTAAGAGTTTAGGAGTACCTTAAGTACTTTGTCTCTTAAAGAAGCCATCTCTTCATCTACTTGATCTACTTCCAAGTCTTTGACCTCCCCTTTTGCAAAAAGATTCTGGAGAGGTTGGTGGGATGTCAGGTAAAGAAAACTCCAGATAAAGCAGAGTATCTAGATCCATTCCAGTCAAACCTGGACAGCATTAGTGACTTTTCTAGAAAAATTTCTTGGGTGAGTGGCAGGTTGCATTAACCTCAAAACTGGGAGCATGGAACAAATTTTATGAGTGGGCAGCTCTAACTGTTACCCTCTCGGGTGGAGCAGTCAAACCTTTGGTTGTCCTAATGTAGAATACCACAAAGCTCACACATCTCCCCTATATTGTTTTAATGTCTAAATAAAACCACTAGGGGATCTTATCTTTTGGTTTGTGATCAGTTGTCATCAGAATGTCAATGATTCTTAGTTTAACATTGCTATCTCAAACCAGGCCAAAAATGATGTGGAAATCTTCCTCTGCTCCAGTGTTTTCTCTGCCCTGGTACCTTCAAAACGTGTGGACTTCAGCTCCGCTTGAATTGAAGGAGAGAAATCTGGAATTGAACTCCACACATCTTCAAGCTGCCAAGGTTGAGAAACACTGCTCTGGTCTACGGAAGTTACAAGAGACTGAATGAGACAAAACAATCTAAAATGTAATTCTAGCAAGACATTGTTTTTCAGAAACTTCTGTGTTCTAATTCAATTCCATTGACACTTTTGGATGGGACAGCACTCCTCTGAAAGAGCAGGAATTTGAGGTTCTCCTTGACTCTTTGCTCCTTCTAGGCAGCTAGAGGAACAGGAAGAGATCATAGCAAAAAGAGCTTTTTCCCATCTTCAGCTTTACATCAATTACAAATCTTCCTGGACAGTTAAATCCTGGCAACAGTGACTCATGCCTTCATTATCTTACAATTACAGTACTGCAACACACACTACCTGGGGCTGTTTATGAAGATGACTCAGATGCCACAATTTATACAAACTGCAGAGATGAGACCTATTATCCTATTGCACAGTATAATTCTTCAGTAATTGCATTAGTTATCTATATGTTTCTGAGCCCAGTTCAAAATGCTGGTTATTACCTATAAATATGGCATAACATCAAGTTGTTTTAGGGTCTCTCACCTTCAAAATGATTCTTCCACTCTCACAGTTAGACTTCTGCATCATAGCCCTGAAACTTAGGATTATTTTGTTCCCAGAAGTACTGCTGCCCCCCCCCTCCTTTGTTAGATTCCCACAAGGCTGTCAAAATTATTTCAAGTAGACTTTGCAGGATAGTAGTGATCTGAGTTGTTTGGGGTTAAAATTCACTATTGGCAGTTATCTTGTATATTTATATATTTATATTTATTTATACCATAAACCATCCAGAGCCATGAGACTGTCAATAAACAACTGCAATAAATAAATAAATTTTTGGAGACACATTAAAGAAAAAAACAACCCCAATATGGCTTTTCTTTAGATGCTAAAAGCATAGAGACTTAAAATTATGCTAAAGTGGAATTCAAACAAAGGATCTTTGACACACATAATCAATCTGATTAGAGCAGGATATAAGAAGAATCATATCTTATTATATGCTGATTTGCCACTAGCTTATCAAATACTTAGGAGCCAAGGGCTTGGCATTAGAAGGAAACAACAGCCAACCACCAGCTATCAATACACCAATCAGCCAGTAGGAAGGCATCACATAAACACAACTCACAGAACAGTCCAAAGGGTGTATTCCAGTAGACAGAAGTTCCCTGAAGATGGGCTCCAGCATGAATCCAAAAGCTTGGAAGAGTAAATCTCTGGTCCCAGTGACTGACCCAAATTCAATCTTGCATCGTTATCCTGGGACACGTATATTTGCCTTCATTCGTAAGAATAATTTGTTTAGGTACAGAGATATAGCAGAAAAGGCCAGCTATATACATAAATCTGTTCCCAGTGCTAATTATTATAGAATGTTGTTAGCACATTTTAATGCATTTCATTGAGCGTTTCCCAAGGAAAGTAGAAGTAGACAGCCTGTGGGGCTCCATGACAATTGAAATAATGGCTTATACTCTATACTATTGTAAATACTATAAGGATATAATACTACATCCTTTCTTTTTATCTTACTTATGTTTTAGTTGCCTAATTACCAATTAATTAATTTTCTTTGCATGACTGCATGAGATATTGCTCAGAAAGATCACTAAGGTTATTTGATGTTTGCTACTCAAGGCTCTCAATGAAGAGAGCTTGCTTCACATACAAAAAAAAACCAGGGATGGAAATAATGTTAATTTTTTCTTTTCTTTTTTTTATTGAAAAGTTTTAAAATACATTTTAAAAACATAAACTCCCTCCCTCCCCCTCCCCCCCACTTCCCCTCCCTCCCCCTCCCCCCTCCTGACTTCCCAGAGCTGAATACAGGGTATTAACTTTTACAAACTTAAGCTAAAATATGATAACTGACTAAAAAAACACTTTAAACTCCCCTTAAACATAACTAAATAACTAAATAATAATAACTAAATAATAATACATCATATAATGCTAACGCTCACTCATGTGCTAAATGAAACTTTTTAGTCCCATATTTATTCTGAATATAATCAATCCATCTTCTCCATTCCAAAATATATCTCTGTTGTGATTGTTCTTTCAAATATGCTGAAATCTTTGCCATTTCTGCCAGGTCTGAAACTTTTAAAGTCCAGTCTTCTATAGTAGGCAGTTCCTCCTTCTTCCAATATTGCGCTACCAACAGTCTTGCTGCCGTAGTTAAATTCAACATCAATTTAGTTTCTATAACAGTACAATCTGTAATAGTTTTTGGGCATCTTGTTTAATCTCTTTTAATTTTTGTATTCTTGTCTTTTAACATGTATTGCCCTGTTCACCACCCTGAGTCCTTCGGGAGAAGGGCGGTAAACAAATAAAATTATTATTGTTATTATTATTATTATTATTATTAATAATAATAATAATAATAATAATAATAATAATAATAATAATAATAATAATAATAATACCCAACAAAAATAACTGTGGAGAAAACCTTATCTTTTTCTTAAATATTATTATTATTATTTCCAGGGATGGAAATAATGCTAAATTTTTCATATCATCGGCACCTGACAGAAATAGTTACAGTTGTGGAATTGATCATTTCACATGGAAAATATTTTTTTCTAAATATATTTATTTAGGAAACACATATTTAATATACATTTGGGTATTACATTTTAGATTAGAGCAGCTGATCCAGCATGATCTACTATGGTTTAGTGCAGTTTTATTTCCCAGCTAGTTGGCTATCAGTGTAGACTACAAACGTATGTAGTCTCAAACTTATGACCACAATTGGGGTTGAAATTTTGACCAGGCAGTTGTTAAGTGAGTCATGCCTGTTTTTATAACCTTTTTTGCCACCATTGTTAAGCAAATCATTACAGTTGTTAAGTGAATCATATGATCATTAAGTAAATCAACATTCCCCCACTGATTTTGCTTGTGAGAAGCCATTAGGGCAGGGGTAGGCAACTTCAACTCCCAGAATTCCTAAGCCAGCATGGCTCAGCTTGGAAACTCCCTTTCCCCTCAGCATGGCTGGCTCAGGAATTCTGGGAGTTGAAGTCCATGAGTCATAAAAAAGCCAAGGTTGCCTACCCCTGCAGTAGGGAAAGTTGCAAATGGTGATCACATGACCCCGGAACACTGAAACCATAAATATGCCAGTTGCCAAGTGTCTGAATTTTGATCCGGTGGCAGAGGATGCTGCAGTAGTTGTAAGCGAGAGGACCTGTCATAAGTCAGTTTTTTTCAGTGCCACTGTACCTCTGAACTGTCTCTAAACAAATTATTGTAAGCCCAGGATTATCTATACAGTTTTCAATAAAGGATGAGGGAAGATGTAATACAAACACATCTGGACAAAGCTAGATTGGGAAAAACTAAGGTTTTTTTGTCTGCACTTATATTGCCAGTATTTTGATGTATTCATACAATGGAATATCTTCGGGAAGTTAGAAGGAAAAAGGGCTGGGGGGCAATTGCTCCAATGATAAATTGGATGCCAGACAAAATATGGTTTAGCACTTTAACTAAGCAAATTGGTCATGTAACTAAGCAATTGATCAAAGACAGAATTAGCAAACAGAAATAAACATCTCGACACAAATTCTTGTCTAGCTACTTTACCTGTTTTTTTACAGAAAATCTGCCTTCCCCATTGACTTTGCTTGTTGGAAGGTCGCAAAAGGTGATCACATGACCCCAGGATACGGCAACCGTCATGGCTATGAACCAGCATCTGAATTTTGATCATCTGACTATGTGGATGCTGCCACGGTCATAAGTGTGAAAAACGGTCATAAAGTCACGTTTTTTCAGTGCCGTGGTAACTTCGGCCACTAAATCAATGGTTGGAAGTTTGAGGACTACCTGTACAGACGATGGAGGCTGTCAACCTATCCCAGGGGTCGGCAACCTTGGCTCTTTTATGACTCGCGGACTTCAACTCCCAGAATTCCTGAGCCAGCTATGCTGGCTCAGGAATTCTGGGAGTTGAAGTCCGCGAGTCATAAAAGAGCCAAGGTTGCCGACCCCTGACCTATCCTAACGTAAAAAAAATCCTTCAGATTGTTAAAGGAGGAGAAAGGGATTGGCCGACGCGGGCAATATGACCTACTTAGAAATCGCGCAATGCCTTGGGACGCAATTCCCACTTGCCGGGCCGCGAGATGAGCCTTGAGCTAGGCTCGCAGCCTTTCTGGAGCGTTCCGCCCCCAGCGCCGCCTGACCCCGCGGCCCCTTCATCCTTCCGCCTGTGGCGCTTGCCGGCCTTTCGCTGAGCGGTCTTGGGGTTCCAAGGCTCCGCCCCTCATCTTTGGCAGGCTGGAAGCCCGATGACGTAATGGAGCACAGGGTTCCCCACCTCCACCCGCCTCTCCAGCTGATGATAGACGGCGCTGCTGGCTGCCTCCTCGCCTCTTCCTCTGGAGGTGTTGCGCCGGGAGAAGCTGCTCCCTGAATCCCGGCCGGTATCCGAGCGGCTCTTCTCTCTCCGGCCTCCTTAGGAAGCAACCTGGCGCTTGGGAGTCGCTGCGAAAGGGCCCCGGAGCCAGCTCGGCAGGACGCGATGCTGGGCTCGCCTTGGACTCGGTTCTACTCCAACAGCTGCTGCTTGTGCTGTCATGTCCGCACTGGGACCATCATCCTGGGCATCTGGTATTTGGTAAGGGCAGGCGGGGGGCTAGAAGAGAGTGGCGGTGGCGAAGGAGGCGAATTGCAGAGCTGGTTCTCGCTTCTTTTCTTGGGCGGAGGGGGGAAACGAGGGGGCATGCCCTCGGGTGCCCCCTTCCCCTTGCGGTTCCCCCCTCCCATGGCGCCGGTCTCCCCAGGCCAGAGAAGTGGCGCAACGCAAGCGGTCTCGTCCTCCCGAGATTGGGGACTGGTGCCAAAGGAGGAAGGACAAACGACGGGCATGGCCGCAGCCTCTAGGTCGCTGTCCCTTGATGAAGCCTGGGGGGGCAGGGGGGGGAAGAGACGAATTGCTCTGTAGTTCTGAGGCTACGCTATAGATTTGATTAAATACAGTGAGATGCTCCGGATGATTGGATTCCTCTTCTCAGAATCCGACTTTTGCAAAGCAGAGTGCATGGGGGTTCCTTCTCTCTGCCTTCCTCTCTGCTCTTCCTCTGGTGAACTGGGTGAAACTGGTCCCATCCTCAGGAAACCAGAGGCCGGGGCACCACCTCTACCACCACCCGGCCTTGAACCCGAGCCTCTGTTGTGCTGCCCACAAATGAACACCCTCACCAGCTGCCTCTGCTCTTCCTCTGGACAGCAGGACAGTTGTGAATTGGACCCAGTGAATCCTACCTCATCTTCTGTTGAATCCCATCTCTTTTCTCTTGGACTCTTTTTTTTTTTGCACCTGATCCTCTTTGGTGCGCTGCCCAAAAAAAAAGACTTCCCTCCCATCTCGGAAAGAGCTGCTGCTACTTTGGACTGCAAAAATCATGACAACCCTTCATTGGTATCCAAAAGCTCTTTTTGCATCCCAGATCTGATAGCCCTGTACCTTTCCCACAAATACACAACCTCAGGGATGAAATTCCAGGACAATCAGCCCCAAGCTACCCAAGCATTTTAGACTAATGTATTCAGTTTGTTGTGAGCTGCGTAATGCCTTTGTCTTTGTTAAAGTATAGCCCCCTTTTATTCAGTGTGCTGCACTGAATTATGTCTGGTTCAGTTAACTATGGAGGGGGGGGAGGTCTCGGTCTGCACATCTTACCCCAATTCCTTAGAAGCAGAGCACAGAGGAAGGCGGGGAGTGAGTATCCCTGTTTGCCCTGTTTTTGCTTTGGAAAAGGGACTCTGATTCTTCCTAAGGGCTCTGAAGAAAGGAATCCATTCCCTTTAAAAATCTTGCTGTGTTTATTCAAATCTGTGGTGCAGCCAGAAGACCTCAAAGTTCTTGGAGAGGGGGGAAAGATGGCCAAACAGCCTACTTCCATTTGGCAGGCCTCACTCATGCATAAGTAAATTTTAAGCTTTTACTTAGCAGTAGAACTCGATGCAGGTTTCCCCATCCTTCTGTCTTTCTCCAGGATGCTTGGCAGATTCCATCCCTCCTTTGTTATTCTGTCTGCCTTCTCCCTGTCTTCTCCAGCTGGTTTCTGATATCTTGGCTCCTTGCCTTGCAAACTGGCACCTTGCCCTTTCTAGCAGACACTTGTATCTTTTCAGCAAGACTTCTGTGGGATGCTGACTTCAGCGGCTAAGGCTGCTTTTCAAAAGAGGAGTTATTTCTGGAGAGCTTAGCCCTCTAAAGAGTCATTAGCAACATAATTCTTTTTGAGATGCAGTAATGCCCTTCCTGCTGCTATTTGTAACCCCACAGGCAGTTTCCTTCCTCTCTTTATAGGGAGGCCATAAAATATTCTAGGTGAAGCATTTAGGGAGCATGTCAGAAAAACAGGCAGAATAAAATCCATAAGTTACCTGACTTAGCAGGTAATGACTTGAAAGCAGTGAATAAGGTCAGGTTTCCCCGTCCCCCCCCCATGATTCCTGTCCTGAATAAGTGCATTGCTAATATATATGTGTGTGTTAAATGTAATAGCTGTTCTGGGTGAAAGGCAGGATATAAAGCCAATAAATAAATCAATAATTAATTGTAAATGATGCTAAAAACTTATTATTCCCACCCTCCAAAGCAGGTGTGTATAAAATTAGCAGCAGATGTTGAAAAAGTCATAAAAATGATCCAACCTGAGCTTCAAACCCCTGGAAATAACCACATATCTGACATTCATTTAAAGAACAGCAGGGATGATGATCCTCTGGAAAACCAACATCAAAATTTAAGTGCCACTTTTTAGAAGATCCTTGGTTACAGGTGGATGGAGGAGGCTCTATGCCAGGGCTAGGCAACCTTGGCTCTTTTATGACTCGTGGACTTCAACTCCCAGAATTCCTGAGCCAGCTGGCTCAGGAATTCTGGGTGTTGAAGTCCACGAGTCATAAAAGAGCCAAGGTTGCCTAGCCCTGCTCTATGCCTTGCAGTAGAAGGTCATGGCAATGCAATTGTGGATTTACTTATCCTCATGGTACACATGATCCAATCAAAAGCAGCTCCCTCCAGGTTCCAGGGCTCCTCAGTAGGAGATTTAAGAAGGTACATCCTTAGAGCAGCTGTTCCCTGCCCTCTTTCAATAGCTGTTCCATCTGTATATAGCTGTTAAACATTTATTGCTATTATCCCTTGTTGTTACAAAAATCATGTGGCCCATGATCAAGCAATGAGTACCCAGCTAAGCCAGCATTTGAATAGGATCTCAATAGATGAAGTTTAATTTTCTATACACACTACTGGGCATCTCACTTTCAGTGTATAAGGTTGGGCTGCACGTAGATTTTAATGCAGCAATGTTTGGTCTTTTTTTTTTTTTTTTTTTATTGAAAAGTTTTAAAATACAATTTTCCTTTAAAAAACCCCCCTTCCCCCTCCCTCCTCCCCCCCTACCTCCCTTCCTCCCCCCTCCCTCCTCCCCCCCCTACCTCCCCCCCTCCCCCCCCCTACTTCCCAGAGCTGAATACAAGGTATATATATATAAAAAAAAGCAAACCTAAGCAATCATATACTAACAACTATAAATTCTAAAATCCATCACTCTCTAGCTTATATAGGATAAAACAAACCTTAACAATATTAAATATATATATAAAAAGAAAACTAGAATAAGAAAAGGACACTCTCTAGCTTATATAGAATGGAACAAACCTTAATAGTATTAAACATATATTAAAGACAAAAAAAAGGAAAAAGAAAAAAAAACCCTTCTCAACCCTATACTTATCCTAAATAAACTCCATCCATTTTATCCATTCCATGATATAACATTCTTACAAATAATTTTCAAAATTAACCAAGGATCCCAAATCAAAAAACTTTAAAGTCAACTCTTCTGTAATCGACCGTTCCTCTTCCAGTACCACATCTATAATTATTCCAAACACAACAAAAAGAAAAAAGAAAAAAAAAAAGATTGCAAACAAAACTTGAACTTTAATCCAAAAAAGCTCAGCCTTTCCACAAAACCACCAAATATAAAAATATATTGCGTCTACACCCAAA
This sequence comes from Vipera berus, assembly GCF_964194415.1. Lineage (NCBI taxonomy): Eukaryota > Metazoa > Chordata > Lepidosauria > Squamata > Viperidae > Vipera > Vipera berus. Next base: position 192,631,464 of record NC_138204.1, read on the forward strand.
TCTTTTCCCCCCTCCCCTACTTGACTACTTGACTATATCGTAAAAGTTCCAAAGACTTCTGCGATTCCTGCTACTTTCTCTTCTTAGATCGTTTTGCAGCAGCACGCGTCACCCTCTGTTTTATAGATTCATCCGACGAGGTTGTATCTTGATCTCCTCCAACACCGTTGTCTTCTATCTGACCATCTTCGGCCTCTTGATGCACTCCTTCTCCAGATCCCTTTCCAGCTTCCAAAAGTGTTAATGGCGTTGCATTTAAAACATTATTGTAGAAATCACGCGCTTGCATCACAGTAACCAAACGGTACTTTTTACCTTCGTGCGTCACCATCAACCCCACTGGGATCTCCCATCTGAACCTTATATCTCGCTGCTTGAGCTCTTGCACAAGAAATGTAAAATCCTTCCTTCTCCTTAGAATCTTTGGAGGAATTTCTTTTAAGACCAAAACTTCTTGATTAGCAATCATAACTTTAGTATCATAAGCAGCTTGTATAACTTCATCTCTAGTTTCCCTTTTTGCAAAATATACCACCACATCTCTAGGCAACTTCCTCTGTCTGGCAATCCATGAATTCACACGAAACACTTTGTCCATGCCTCCTTTTATTTCAGATGCTGGCTGTTTCAACACTATTTCAAAAGCCTCAGAAACCAGCTGCTTTAGATCTTCCTTAGTATTCTCCTTTAAGCCTCTAATTCTAATGGCAAACTGCATCTGGAAATATTGAGCAAGACACAGTTCCTTTTCCATTTTATTTTCATTCTCCAATACTTTTGCTTCTAATATAGCATTCTTTTGAGTCAAGTCTTCTAGCTTTTCCTCCAATTCTTCCACACACCGAGCCACTTTACACACTGAAGTCAAGATGTCTACCCTCATTGCTTTGAGCTTCTGTTCCATCCTCTCCTCCATTCTCTCCTCCAATTTCTCCAATTTCTCCTCCATCTGTGCAAATCTAATATTAATTGATTCCAAAATTACCTGGGTATGTTTTTCAAGAGCATTTTGTAAGTCCTTTGATGTCAATACATCAGGAGGATGCAGCGCCTGCAATAATGATTGTTGCATGGGAGAAGTTCCAGCACTCCGAAGAGTTTTAGGGGGTGGTTTAGCCGCCATCTTTTACCAAATATGATGCACTTTCACTTCAGATTTGTAATCCAAAAAAGTCCATCAAGCTGGAGAGTAAAACATAGTAATCCTCTTTCCCATTTCCTCTTGTATCGCTCTGCCTGCTCCTTTAAATCATAGTCATTCCTTCAGGCAGGGGTGGTCGCAGACGGCTGGCTCTGCTCCAAGAAGTCAGGAGCAGAAGCGACGGCCAGCTGGGAGCAGCCCAGGCTACGGGGGAGTTCAATCCTTCAGCCGCCCAAGCCATAAGCTCAGGCGGCCCTGGAGAACTCTACCCCTACCTGGGAGCTCGCCCCCTCCTCTTCTCCCGAGGAGGGGGCTTCGGATTCGCCCGAACAGCTGATCGGCGCTGTTTCGGGCGAAAAAACAACAGCTGAGCCGCGGGCAGCCCGGGAAGGCTCCCTTCGTCGCCGCGGAGCCACCGGAAGCTCCCCAATGTTTGGTCTTTTTGTAACTGTCATATCTTTGGTATCTGTGGAGCTAGTATGTATAAGAAATACATTTTTATTAGAATAAAAGGTGGAGATGAATGAGGAATTCCAATACTGTAGACATGTTGTCCAAGTTGATCAGGGGCCTGGAGACTAAAACATATAAGGAACGGCTGCTGGAATTGAGTATGTCTAGTTTAAGGAAGAGAAGGAGTAGGGGGTGACGTGATAACAGCATTCCGGTATCTCAGGGGCTGCCACAAAGAAGAGGGAGTCAAGCTATTCTCCAAAGCACCTGAAAGCAGGACAAGAAGCAACGGACGGAAACTAATCAAGGAGAGAAGCAACCTAGAACTAAAGAAAAACTTCCTGACAGTGAGAACAATTAACCAGTGGAACAACCTGCCTCCAGAAGCTGTGAATGCTCCAACACTGGAAGTTTTTAAGAAGAGACTGGACAGTCATTTGCCTGAAATGGTATAGGGTTTCCTGCCTGAGCAGGGGGGTGGACTAGATGACCTCCAAGGTTTTTTCCAACATCAACATCATCATTATCATTATTATTATTATTATTATTATTATTATTATTATTATTATTATTATTATTATTATTATTATTATTTCCATGTCTCTGAACAACAGCACAGAAATAGTCTATTGGTGCCTTGTTCTAGAGCAGGGGTGTCAAACTGCCGGCCTGCGGGCCGGACGCATCACAACAAAACCGCGCCCACCCCATTGCCGGCAATGGGGAAAAAGCTCCGATACGTCGCGCGACGTCACATGATGTCGCGAGTTTGACACCCCTGTTCTAGAGCATCTTTTGATGTCATGACCTGTCCTTATATCCTGAAAGACTCTGGTTCTTCTTTTTAACAGCCAAACTCATTACATCCAGCTTTCTTCAGGGGATCTATATAAACTGGAAGTCCAACAGATTAAAAGTCACTCCATGTGAGATCACTTCTTGTTAGCATCTTGCATATATTTAGAGGAAAACAATTTTTCATAAATTAATCAGCTATGACATTTTTCTAAGATTTATTTGAGAGCCAACAATTATGTTTTTCACTTTGTGTAGATCAACCCATTTTCAAGCCAGGAATGATGTATCATGGGTTAATGCTTGATATATTTATTAACATTTGAGCAGGAGTTTAAAAGGCAAATTTTGGCTATACTGCAACCTTCCCTAATCAGACAGTCTTCTAATAATTTGTTGAATTACAACATGTCTGAGGAGGTTAAAATTGGATAGGTTTCAATACAACATTTTGGTTAAATGTACAGACCTGCATATATTTTAGGAATCTTGTAGTACCGTTACATAGCTATAAAAGAGGCTCTATACCATAGAATAAGCAAGACATTGATTTATTTATTTTTCTGAAAGTTAATTGGCTTACTAGAGCTACATTAAAATTATTAAAGGCGTGTGCGGTCAGATCTGGAATATTCAGAAGGCTAGAATAAAATTCCCTTCCACACCCTGTTTCACCTTCAGTAGATATCTGATCTTGTAGTAAAACCTTAATTTTCTCCTGTAAATTTCTGGAAGCTTTTTCTAGAATTGCATGTATTATAACTTAGCAGTCAGATCAAATCTCTGGCCTAAGTCTCCAGACCTATCTTTAAAAAAAAGCTTTTGCAAATGTTTATGAATGAGCTGTTCGGATATGAAATGACTAGATGATAGCTATTCTGATATTATGGATTTATCTTGAGTGCTATTAAGAATCTGTCTGGACATCATCTCCTGTGAATATTCAGGATAAGAAATGGATGTGAGCCATTCTGAAATGCAATATAAGTTGATGTTAATTCAACTTACAAATGCACTTATTTAAAAAGGATAAGAAAATGCTTTTTACTTGCTGCCTCATCTTATTAGAAAGAAAAGAAAACAAGCGGAATGCAAAGGATTAAACCTGACACTGCCAGGAAATTTTATTCTTTCCACAATCACTATATTAAAATGCATTATTTATTTTCTGAATTCAAGTGACTTATTTGCAAGCTTGTAGCCAAATGGTAGGATTTATTTATGTACTGCATTTATATAGCTGCCCAACTCAAACAACATGACCGTGGGGAGCTTACAAAAATAAAAAAGGGCACAATAAAGTGAACAATAGGTAAACATTTGGGTTGACCTTAGCCATTCTAAAAAGCTAAAAAGGATACATCTGTTAATACAGTATAGCAGGAGTGTCAAACTGCCGGCCTGCGGGCCGGATGCGTCATCGGGAAGCCACGCCCACCCCATTGCCAGCAATGGCGAAAAAGCTCCGATATGTTGCACGACGTCACGTGACGTTGCGAGTTTGACATGTCTGCAGTATAGGGATAAGAAACCCTTTTCAGAAAACTTTCAAAGATATTACAGTGTAATATTATACTGACGATAGTAATACTTGGAAAATTGGCAGCGATATCTCAAAATAGCTTGCTTTAAATTATTTGTTTTCTTATTATCATTTTATACACCCACTTCTCCAAAAGACTGTACTTTCAATAGGAAGAGAGATGGTAAATGAAAAGAATCTATAAAAATGCTGAGTAGTAAATTGACTTAACCTAATCTCCTGAGCTAATTAGGCTGCCTACTATTGAATAAATGACTTTCCTTTGACCTCAGTTCTCTAAGGATTTATTATAGTGTTCAAAATAACAATTAATGAGGGATGTTCAAGAAACTCCCAAAATTATAGAGAGGGGTTGGAATGGCTTGAGTAGGAATGCTGCCTTTTCCACCAGTTGTTACCAGGTGTGTTGGGGCTTTGAGTCTCAAGAGGTCTCAGCCAGCCTGGTTTAGAATTATACTGGCTAAGATTTCTAAGAATCATGTTTCTAGCACATTCAGAGATGACACAGGTAGTCTTACAACCATTCTTTTAGTGACCGTTTGACAACTGACTCATATTTATGACGGTTACAGTGTCCCAGGGTCATAGGATCACCTTTTCCGATCTTCTGACAAGCAAAGTCAATGAGGAAGCCAGATTCACTTAACCACCATGTTACTACCTTAACAATTGCAATGATTTACTTAACTGTGCAAGAAAGGATGTAAAATAAGGCAATTTTTACCCATTTACGAACTATCTCACTTAGCAACAGTAATTTGGGTCTCAGTTGTGGTCATAAGTTGAGGACAACCTGTAATAGACCAGGGAAAACTGGAATTAGTTCATCTTTAGTACTAAGTTTGGTACTTTGGTACTAAACAGCATAACTCACAGTCCTCTAAAAGGTTCTTTAAATCCTATATTTATTATAGCTCAATTCTTTTTTTCTTTCTTCTGTAAAAATAAAGTAACATGCTCTGGATTTGCAAGTATGTATCCCATCTAAAACTGATCAGGGAGAGACTTCATTAGTAGAAGTGTCCATAATAAGTCACAATGACATCAAAATGAGGATATATGTATCACAATGACATCTGACTAAGTATTTAAATCACATTGTTTGCACGGTGATGTCTTGATAAGCGTGTCTTTGTTTGCTGCCCCCTACAAACACTTTTTTCATATTATTATTATTATTATTATTATTATTATTATTATTATTATTATTATTATTATTATTATTATTATTATTATTAATTTTATTTGTATACCGCCCTTCTCCCGAAGGACTCAGGGCAGTGAACAGGGCAATACATGTTAAAAGACAAAATACAAAAATTAAAAGAGATTAAACAGGATGCTCAAAACTCTTACAATAGGTTAAAACACATTAAAAGTAATAAAAACCCAACCCCATCCCATCAGGCCAGGCCAGCTTGTTAGAAGAGATACGTCTTTAGATCGCGCCGGAAAGAGCGCAGGTCGGGCGCCATCCGGAGCTCAACCGGAAGACGGTTCCATAAATCTGGCGTGCCCACAGAGAACGCCCTCCAACCAAACAACCAAAGCCTTGCCTGCTTTCTTAGTATCTCCATGAGGACTACGCAGCATTTAACCCAGCAACATGTTCTTCTGCCCAATCCAGTCATGCAATCCAAAATAATCGTGCAGTTCTCCACTTAAAAGTATTAATCTACTAATGCAGCCTGGCTGGTAATACTATCTGTTGTTTGTAGTCTTGTGTTAACAAGCAACAAAGACTATCTCTTTTCTCAGAGAAATCAGATAGCTTTATCCTTGTTCTTGGATATTGTGAAAGTCAGTTCTCGTTGGTCAAAAGTAAACAACCTGGTACTAGATCAGGCCATTACAAAAACCAAGAATGGATGGAAACTTTAGCTCTTGCCCAAAAGAGAATTCCTTTTAGTCCTTTGATTAGAGCAGGTGGGAAAAAGAAACACAGAAACCTAAACATTAATTGTGGTATAAATAGAGCTTACTTCTGGTGCAGCTGAAATTCTTTTGAAATGGCTTCATAGATTTGCTACCATATACAGATAATCCTCATTCAGCAACCACAATTGGGACCGGCAACTTGGTCATTAAGTGAGGCAATCACTAAACAAAACTGAGACTAGGCTTACAGTCCTGCAGTATTTGGTTTTATTAATCAAGGAAGGCTGCTTCCTTGGTGTGCAGACAATTGCCACAAAGTAATTTGTCATTAATTTTAAAAATAGCTTCTTCACCATCGCAACTCAGTCCCTTTTGAAGACAAAAGCTAGAAATAGGCTTCAGTATTTTCAAAATGGGTGAATGTTGTGTCAAAATATTTTGAAAGGTTGGCCCTGCAGAAGAATTTACTTTATATTGGAGACTCTTCCAGTTCTGCAATATCTTTCTTGAAGTGCCCGAACCAATATATGGTCATACCGTTGATTTCTATAAAAGCAATTTTACTTTTGTTTCCTTTCTGAACAATTTTCAACAAAACGTTTTCCATTTATTTATGGCACTACATATTCACAGCACGACTGACTGGATCAATATTTTCATTCCACAGATAATGAATATGATGAATTTAGGGCTTTTTGACCCCAGTTTGTTGCTTTACATTTATTCACTTCGACTTACAGTTGCCAATTCAGTGTCCTTTTGCAGAGATCTCTGTGTATTAATTAGAGATGTATAAAACTTTTCATGCTCAACACAGGTTATGTTGACCTTATAAAATTGCTCAGAATCTGCCCTGGACGTTCCAGGGGCATTCTGAGTATAACATGTCAGTTTCAGGCTCAGAATATTTCTGGAACAATTGAAACTGCATCAAAACATTTACAGGAAGGTCAGAACATCTGTTTCAAGCTCAAAATAGAAGTTTCAAAATTGAAATGTCTCATATTCAGGAGTTATTTTTTTGCACCCCATTAGTCATACCCTGTTCAAATGAGTTGGTTCAACAAACTTAGCCACCTCACAAACCATTCAGATCATTTCTGAAAAAGCTGGGGGGGGGAAACAATCCATTCTAATCTGTGAGGTCTTTGGTGCTCTTTGAGTTTGATGGTTTTCTTACAGACCTTTCATTATTAAACTAGGTAACACCATCAGTGCACCATCAGTTCAACCCTCACAACAAATTCTCTTCCGTCAGTATCACTAAAATCCAGAGTGGATTTCAGTGATACCGATAGAACATGGTATTTGGGACATGGCAGATGAATGTGGCACATAGAGGAGAAATCTCACCACTGATGTTTCTTGTTGCCAACTTTCTTATTCCCCCACTTTGAAGTAGCAGCAGTTGTTTACCATGTCCAGGATGAAAAATAAACAAATCAGAAATTGAGTACAATTCTGCTGGCAATGTGGCAGAATTTAGACATATTTAGAGACATTCTGATCTGATAATAGGTGCAGGAGATAGGACAAGTCTAAGTGTCCTGAAAAAGTATAATTAAAACAATTCTTAAAGTTTAAATTTATAGTTTAAAAATATAATTAATGATTGTGTAAAAGAAAATGAGTTGTGGATTCAATAAGGCTCACCCTACACAGAGTCTTCAAATAGGTGTTTCATATATTTTCCATCCAGTATTGATGTTGATAACATATTAAAATATGCTAATGAGCCTTGGTGGAGCAGTGGGCTAATGCCTCCTTAAGTAACCCCAGCTGCCTGCAATTAGTGCAGGTTCGCATCCCACCAGGCTCAAGGTTGACTCAGCCTTCCATCCTTCCGAGGTAGGTAAAATGAGGACCCAGATTGTTGGGGGCAATTAAGCTGACTTTGTAATAATGCCGCTGGGGTGTGTGTGAAAACCCTAATAAGCAGGCATATACATAGAATGAAGGCTACTGCTAAGCTTGTAAGCCGCCCTGAGTCTTCGGAGAAGGGCGGGATATAAATGCAATTAAAATAAAAAAAATAAAAATAAAAATAATGTCATAACTTTTGCACATTTCAGTTTGACTTTGTATCTAGCTGCACTGCAACTAGCCTACTGGCTATTTAAAAGACTTACTCTTGGTAGCCATGTTTACACATCTCTCCTTTCTATGTGTGCAGTTTTCTGCAATAGCTCTAACTTCTCCCACTTAAATCCCAAAGTTGTAAATACCTATAAACATTCGAATTTTTTATGCAATAGATCTTTTCCATTTGCTGGTAAACCTGCCAGCTAAAATTACAGAGAACAATCCAGATGGAAGAAAGAGATAACTGAGATACAGACATTGTCAACAATGAAGGTATTAGGAAATGGATTTTACCAAGAAATCCATGAAAGGACAACAAGGAGGGGAAAGAAGAGTAGGCGGGGCTAGTTTTCACTTTCAAATGGCAGTTATGACATCCATATTATATGGCTGGTGACCCAGGGAAACAACGTGCAGTTATAATGCAGGTTTCTTACTATCTTACTATCTTGCACTGGTGTAAAATTCATCATAGTGTTTCTTCCATAGAATTTGTAGATAATTGAGATTCTAAAGTCTCCAAAGCGGCGGTATTCTTATAGGACCCTCTGAAGCCCAGGGATTAGCTGAGCCTGCATATATCACAGTCTTTCCACCAATGGATCATCCCCTGTATGGAGCAATCAGTGTAATGATTACTGAACTAATGAGGTTACTACATGCCTGTTCTGGAGAAAAGGCAAAGAGGTCATTTTTATCAGATGGAAAATTACAATCTGCTTCCAATCTGCATTTTAATAACAGTCTTCTGCGGTAAATGCAACAATTAATTGTAAGGTTTTCATGGCTCACAATCTATTACATCAATGCATGGAAACGGTCCTGGAAAAGAAGTGTGAAAACAACTATTGCTTGCAGATAAATCTATGCCTCAACAGACCTTGATCTCATTTGACAAAACAACATGGTCACGTGCATGTAGTTGCTAGAAGTCAAGCTTTGCTTGAGAAAGCATTTTTAAAACTATAAATGCATTATTAATGAATACTACAAACTGTATCTTTCCTATTCTTTACATTTCATTTGCCTCTCAACATTTCTGGTTAATACCACTTTACAATGCCTTGGTAAGGCCACACCTGGAATACAGCATCTAGTTTTGGCCACCACAGTGTAAAAAAGATGTTGACACTCTAGAAATTGTACAGAGAAGAGCAACAAAGATGATCAGGGGACTGGAGGCTAAAACATACAAGGAACGGTCGCTGGAATTGGGTATGTCTAGTTTAATGAAGAGAAAGACGAGGGGGCCATGATAGCAGTGTTCCAGTATCTCAGGTGCTGCCACAAAGAAGAGGGAGTCAGGCTATACTCCAAAGCACCTGAAGGCAGGACAAGAAGCAACGGATGGAAACTAACCAGAGAGAAAAGCAACCTAGAACTAAGGAGAAATTTCCTGACAGTTAAAACAATTAATCAGTGGAACAACTGCCTCCAGAAGCTGTGAATGCTCCAACACTGGAGGTTTTAAGGAGACTGGACAGCTATTTGTCTGAAGTGGTATAGGGTTTCCTGCCCAAGCAAGTAGTTGGACTAGATGACTTCCAAGGTCCCTTCCAACATCATCATCATCATCATCATCATCATCATCATCATCATCATCATCATCATTATTATTATTATTATTATTATTATTATTATTATTATTACACTATAAATTGTTTGAACGAAAAGCTCTGATTGAAAGAATACAGTATACTCTTATGAGCCGTACTGCATATTTTAATTTTCTCAACTGACTGACTACCACAACAGGTTTAATGTCTTTTTGCACCAATGACCCTATCTGAGGGAAAGAGAGGAGGAAAAATCTCTCCATGTGTTTTGTTCCTCATCTGAACAATTGTCAGTAAAATGAGTGGCTGAATTAAGGGACAAGGGGACTTCCTGTCTCTCTCCTGTCTTTCTCTCCAACGTGTGGTTTAAATAGAAGTCAGCTTTCCTATCCAATGTATTTTTTTAATAAAGCTACCATTTACATCACAAAAACTTGTTAGCATTCATTAATAACTGGGTTAAATCAACCCTTTGCATTCCAAGCAGCTATATTATGAACATTTTTCCTTTTGAATGGAGTCTGCTGCTATTATGTTTTTCTGTATTCTTTCAGCACACTTCATATGTTCAGGAGCTCCTACTCTAACAAGGAATCCATCCACTTTGCTATTGTTCATCCTCTTACCTTCTACCACTGCCAGCACTAGAGCCTTCTTCAGAGAGTTAGAGCTTTACGTAATGTATATGAAGTTTGAACGTCATTTGTGCCTACAGTGAGAACTCTGGGTTGCTTTGTTTAATCATCAATTTTTTTATTTTCTTGGCTGTCCACAATATTCTGAGGAGTCTTCTCCAACGTCAAGAGACTATATAGATAGTCCTTATCCAGGATGATCTGTCCCTAAACCTGTGCCTTCAAATTTTATATCTATTACTGTTATAATTGATTCATCTTCCTTGCTGCTGGTCACTTTCTTCTTATCCTTCTGTCTACCTTTCTGAGCATTGTAGACTTCTCAAGAGGGCAGGGCCTTCAGTTGTTACCATATTGGCTTGTACATACAAATCTAAGTGTATTCCCTCTTTTCAGTCATGCCTGATTCTCAGAGATTGCCTGGACAAGTCCCTGCAATTTCCATTTTTTCAGAAGTTGGTTTGCCATTTCTCCTTCCTAGGGCTGAGAGAAAGTGATTGGCCTAAGGTCACCCACCTAGCTTTGTGCCTAAAGTGGGAATCAAACTCAGACTCCTTGTTTCTAATGTGATGCTTTACCCACTACAGCTAACAGGCTGTATAGTGCATAGTAAAAGCCTAAGCCATTTTTCTTAATTTTGTTATGGAAGTGGGCTGTCACTGACTTCTGTCATGTTTTTTTAAACTTCCCAATCAGCCAATGTTTGTGGAATATCTGGTAACCTGCCATTCAGGTACAGGCCTGGGGCCACGTAGCTTCTAAGATTAGGCAAGGCTGGCTGAGTATTACACTGTAGACTATAAAGCTTCACAAAAGTCCTTCACAAAATAATGGGAAAACAAACCAGAAATCAAAGCCAAACCTGCCTCTGTGTTTTCATGACTTGGCTGTGTTCATATATTGCAAGGAGAAAAATAAAACTCTCAACTGAATGAGATAACTTGGTGAGATGAATGAATAGCTCAGAATACTAGTATATGACATGCCATAATAGCTCAGAAAAACTAAAAAAAATTATCTACACGTCCATATCAGAAACTTGCAATAGTAGAAATATCAATTTTAAGCCCTGGAATTTAAGTAAGCAGGAGTTCTGAACGAGATATTGAGGGAAGGTGTGGGTGGGGAAGGCAAGTTAAATAAACATAAATTACAAAATGGGAGAGGTTACTTGCTTCAAAATTAGTGATAAATTTGCTAGGCTTATCTTTTGAAAGGAAATTACAAAACAGGGAGGAGAAAATATTTGGAAGTGAGAACTATTTTGATAAAGGTTTCTTCTTCCCTTTCCCTCCTGCACCTCAGGCTAAAGATAATATATGCAAGATACGTTTTGCTCAGAGAGCCAGAGGTAATGAATGGGCTTGAGGAGAACAGAAATCCTTTTTTGAGGATTTGATGACGAGCAGCAGATTTTCTACTGTGCTGCCCTGCATGGATAATCTTATTCCACCTATGCTCAGCTTGAATATTTTAAAACTCATTTATGATAAAATGTCACTAGTAACCAAACTTAGGCAGATATTTGGTAACTTTCCTTTCTGGGAAGAGTAAGGTGCCTTTCTCAGTAACATTGGAAAATGCTGGCCTGTTGTGCAGCTTTGGAAAGCTAATATCAACAGCTCACCACATACCCAAAATCAGATTAATGAATTGGAAATTCCTCTGCCAAAATAGCAGATAAAGAGTTGCTCACTTTCCTTTCACATTTTAGAATTAAATCACTCAGTGTTGAGACTTCCCTGCATCCAAGAATAAAGGGGGAAAAGAACTTTGAGTTTGCCTAGAATAACTTTTTTTTTAACCACTGAACAATGCTCACATTTTCTTTTTACCTGTCATAGTTCTGATAGACAGGTTATATAGCTAGTTGGGGAGTAGCCATTTCTGGCCATACCCTGCTTTCGTTCTCTAAGATGAGGACAAGGTTGTGGTCTGTTGTGAAAGTGAGGCATTACGCTCATGAAAGTTTCTCTGGTTTTATTGAAAGAAATGAGGAAAAGAATGAGAAATCTCCCTTAGATCTTCCAAAGGCCTAAAAGTAACTCCTTCCAAGAACGGCAGGAGACTGTGCTTTTAGTTTTCAGCAATCATTTCAAAATCTCCAAAGGCAATAGAAGGAAACTCAGGAGCTGAAATGTTGCTATCTCTAGAGTCTTTGATTTTCTGGAGGCACAAAAAAAATCAGAAAAAACATCCGCACCAACACTGATAGGGCAAGCTACTGTATATAATTAAATGTGTCTTCTTCTGACCATGTTAAAACAGTAGCTTAAGTGCAGTATGTGAACTGGGACAGTGTTCTCTGAAACGCCATATTTCTTTGTATCTTTCATGGCTCGGGAGACTTATGAGATGATGATGATGATTTCAAACATAAGCATTTTGCATCAACTGAAGGGAATTGCTGGGCTACATGCTAAGTGATTTGCCCAAGCTTTATCCTTTATATAACCAGAACTTCATTTTGCACAGTGGGCAAACAGATTACTCAGCATGCTGTAGCTCAGTCACCCTCCTTTAATCCCTTATGTGCTAATATTATCTGCATGCTTGTTTGCCTCTGGACTTCTTTTGCTTTTCCCCTCCTCCTCCCATGATATTCTGACCTGTTTCCAATTTCTGGAATCTTTAAAGGGTAGATTTATAGCTACTTCTCAGGGCCCAGGTAAAGCAATACATGAAGCAGAAAATCATGGCTTGTAAGTACTGAGCTAAGGACAGCTGGCCACATTATTGCAAAACACCAAAGTACCATTTTGAATTAGTCCAAAGCCTTTACGAGTTCTGCCTCCTCTTTCTCATCTGACCAATTATAAGCAGATGGGAAGCTGTTGTGAGCCCCACCAAAGAATCTGAAAAATTATCCCCACTCAGAGAGTCCTGATATTATTATTTTTTAAAATCATTTCCCCTTTAATCATGTTTATTATGATGGCAGTACTAGTAAAAATGGAAGATAGTTTTAACATTCCCTAAGAATCATTGGGAAGGTGGGTCGACCCAGAATGTCAGTGGCAGAGCATTTTCCCTGATGGTGCAAAGCAAGATTCAATTTCCACCCCATCCAATTATCCTGGATAGTCTATAAAACTTAGGAGAAAGAGAAGAAGCGGGGAAGAAGAATAGGTATCCTGTCTGGAGTGAGCCCTGACCTTGGACTGAAACTCAAGAACATACTGTATTCAAAGAGGTAGTAAATAAATAATTTTGCTAGAGTGTATTGATTTCATTTAGTGGTCTATATATTTAACCGTTGCCTTCCTTTTGCTTCATATTTCTGTTTTCCCAATAACCAAGAAAAATTTGGCTTCATTGGTCTAATCAGGGAATTTTTTCATTATAACCCATGTACAAAACTGCACAGTTCTATAGCTGAAACTACACCTTGTTATTTAGAGTTGGCACAAGTTTTTTTTTAATGTTCTGTATCTGGGCTTCCCATCAGTTGTTATTTCTTTTTCATTCATTATGTGTTTTTTTTGTTTTCTAGTTTTAATTTCCAATTCACCACCCAGAGTCACAACAGTAGGGTGGGCAATTTATTTAAGAATGGTTTAAATAAATACAATTTAACTCCATTTCATTAAAAATGGGGATACTGGACAACAAGATAGAGTTTAAAAGCCAGTAGAAGAAAGAGAATGACGTATGCTGTTGTATTGTGTTCAGCTGCAAAATACAAAGTATCTGATCAAGAGAGATTTTACTGCATGGACATTTTCCAAATTTTGATCTATGTTTCCTGGTAAGGCGCCTAATCCTAATCCTTCCTCTCTGCTGCCATTTGTTTTCATTGCAGAATATTTTTCTTATCCATCAGTCTAAAAATCAAAGCATTCTCTATCAATTAGAATTTATCTCCTGGCCTGAAAATTAAAGCAATTGCTTCTTACAATGAGTACAATTTGTATACAATTGGCATATGGCACAGGAATATATATTAAAGCTTGGTTATTATTAAAAGTTACCCCAAATTATAAACCTCATAAAATCTTAAGACTTGCTTTAACTGTCTGCTCTTTAGAGTTTATCTTGAGGTAAGCTATCACTGGGCCAGTCCAATAATGATGCAAAAAAGAGATGAAAAATCCTTTGTAACATTAATCCAATTAGATTGTATTTGTCTTGTGAAATGGAATTATCAGGCATCTAACAATCTAGGATGCTTATACATATTTGAAAAGGGAATGCATTTTCAAATAAAATCTCTAAAGAAGGGTCATGATGTTCATATTTATGCTGTCTGGATTTTCTGTCTCAAAGTGACACTTGTATTTTTATATCTGGAAGGATGAAAATATGCAGTCATTAAGCATCTCAGAAATATCACCTGATTTTAAGTATACATTATGAAATAAAAATACAAAATATGCTCTCTTCTAGCGATTTCCATTATAGAACACAACTTTGGAATTTATGTTCTGATCTTCTGATTCTCCCCACCCACCTTTTTTTTTCTTTTTTTCTTACCCAGATCCTCAATGCAGTGGTTCTGCTGATTATACTGAGCGCTTTGACAGATCCTGGCCAGTACCACTTAGCAGGTACTGAATTAAGCAATGACTTTGAATTTATGGATGATGCCAGTAAGTATATATCATTTCATTAGTAATTTACAATCTGGCTCCTGTTAAACTGACCTGATATTGTGCCAGGGCAGCACTTTCATAGTTGGCATAAAATTGCTGTCTGTAAATATATATATATATATGTGTGTGTGTGTGTGCGTGTTTGTGTGCACGCGCGTGCACTGAAGCTTCTCTAAAATTCTTGAGACAAAAGATGATATTTATAAAGGACTTTAATTGAAAGTGATTTATTAAAACAGGCTGCCTTGCCCAATGAGATTCACCTTGGAAAAGGTCTGGACTCCAAAAAAAAATAGAAGTCCAGTAGATGGAAGCAAAGAAATAGAGAAAAATCTAACACTTGGCTGACATCTAATGGCCAGCAGCATTTTGCAGCCCCAATAAAGATAGGTATTATTTATTTAGCGTATGGCATACAATGCCAGGGAAATCTACAAATGCTGGGCATAATGCAGTCCTGACAGCCAAAACTGCTAGTTCATTCTGCTTGGCACTTGCAGGCCTATCCGTGGTGCACCCCAGGGGGCAAACTAGCTTACACCAGCTGACTCGGGCACTCAGGTTTCTAAGTCTTTTGGGCTCCTCTGCCAGTCTCGCCTCACCTCATGTGTGCAGTGTAAAGTGGTACCCATTTATCTATTTGCAATATTGCATGCTTTCAAACTGCTGGGTGGGCAGGAGCTGGGGTTCGAGTGACTCTATCTTATGGTGAAAGGCTCGAACCACCGGAGTGCAGACCATTTGGGTCCGGCAGTTTCAATGTCATTAAGCTACTGAGCCACTGGGTCCTCACATAATAAAGGTATAGGGGGCACAATGGCCTAGTGGTTAAGATGTTGTGCTTATTAACCAGAAGGTTGTCAGTTATAGATCTGAGCACTGCATGATGGAGTTAGCTCCTGTTCTCATCCCAGCTCTTGCCAAACTTGCAGTTCGAAAGCATGCAAATGCGAGTAGATAAATAGGCACCACTTCAATGGAAGGTAATAGTGTTCCATGCACCTCAGCATATAGTCATGCTGGCCAAATGACTACAGAAGTGTCTTTGAACAAGGCTGACTCCCTTGACTAAGGAATGGAGATGAGCACCGCCCCATAGAGTAAGAAATGACTGGACAGGGAAAAACCTTTATCTTTTTTTTAATGAATTTTACATAATTACATCGAAGGATTGTACTAAATAAAACCTGGAATAGTAATAGAGTGGACTGGTCTAAAGCTGTTATTTAATTATAGTTTAGCACTGTACCCTCATGCCCCAGCTCTGTGTTCATGCCAATGCTTCTCAGACTGCATTTCCCATTTTTAGTTACCGGGAGTTGTGACTACAAAGATGTATTTTAGCATTTGCCTGGGTATATTAGGGCTCAGAGGGCTGAACTGCCCCTTATACCTTCATAGTAACTTAACCCTACTCCTGATGTGCCTGACCTCTTTGTCATGGAGCAGAGAGATAAGAAAGGGATGTTTAAATGTTTGTTTAAAATAATACTATGGAAGATGTGGTAGGGCAGGTGGTTCTCAACCTTTTCTTCACCATGGATCCTCTTTAAATACCTTTTGTGGCCACGGACCATGGTCATGGACCACCAAGACAACTCAAGATTTAAATCATAACATTTTTTCAAGACTTTGTGGACCCCTTTGAGGACATCATGCTCCCCCAGGGGTCAACAGTTGAGAACCAGTGTTGTAGGGGATTTGTCTACAGCTGGACAAACAAGAAAAGAATGGTAAGAAACATTCAATCTTCCAGGCCCAGTTAAACCAGTGCCATAAGAGGGGCTGGGGTTGGGAGACAGACCTTAAAGAAAAGAAAAATGGCTTCCAATTTGGCAAGTTCTTAACTTTCAGCATCTTGGTTTGTGGGGGATTCAGCAGGATAATGGATACAATTTCTTCAAAATGTTAAGAAGGCCATTCATTTAGATCAAAACCACAAATAATAGGAAATATCAACCTGATTAGTGGGAGCGAGGATGAAATGTGTGACTTAAGCCTTAATATCTTTTTTATGTTCACCAATAAGAGGCCAAAATAATGGCTTCACTATCTTCAGGAAGCAACAAAAGACTGCTGGGCAGCTACAGGCAGACCATGAGTTCAGCACCCGTGGAATAAATGGTTCATTTTAAATATTGATTGTTAAATAAGCCATAGTCTTCACACAGCATGTTAGGCCCAGGCCAAACAAACTGTATATATATTATATTATAAATATCTTTAATAAGATATATATATATATATATATATATATATATATATATATATATATATATATATATATATATATATATATATATATATATATATATATATATATATATATATATATATATATATATATATATATATATATATATATATATATATATATATATATATATTGCAAAAGATTAGTGATGATGGTGATGATGATGATGATGATGATGATGATGATGATGGAGCAACTTCAGTATGGAAAAGGTGCAGAAGTTGGTCTGATACTTCTGACACATAAATGTGGACAAGGATATCAGCTCGGTGGAGCTAAGAATATAAAGTTAAGCCAGTGGGGTTTAGCTCAGGCACGCTTTTCTCAGGCTAAAGAGCTGTGTGGTCCAAAATTAGTACCTTCTGCAAACCTTAGTCTGAAATAATTTGGACACATCACAGCAAGCCAAGTCCTCCAGCAGAGGATGCTCTTGCACCAGAAAAGTACTCTCTGGGCCAAAGGAGAAGAAACTAGGCCGGAAACACCTTCTAATAATACCAAGGAAAATCCAGTTTTCTCTCAGGCCAGTTCGTGTTTCATAAACAAGGAGAGGCTTGTTTAAGACGAAAAAAGCAATCGTGATTTCTGTGGCCTCTGGTACCATTGTGTATTGTTAAAAACATGGAATGCTATTAAGAGAACAGTTTCAGTTGAATATCTGAATATTTTCCTTGGGGACCAATAATAATGAACACATTTTATTTAATAAAACAAATATGCGGGCTTCCACAGAGCTGTGACTGATTCATTATTTATTTCAGATATGTGTATTGCAACTGCAGTTTCTCTTCTCATGATTCTCATTTGTGCGATGGCCACCTATGGTGCATATAAGGTAAGGCATAATGTACAGCGTTGTATTCTATTTTAATTAACTTACTTTGAAACTGGTCCACAAAGCATCTAGTAGCTCATAGCATACAAAGTTGCCAGGGGCATGGTGCTAGAAAAACTCATGAGACTTTGAGCAGCAGACCACAAAGCAGAAAAAAGCACAAAGAAAGCTATACATTCATAAAGAAGGATTATCTACAGTCAGTTCGGTCCAAAACATAATGGAATAAGGATGTACTTTGCAGAATATACAGGTGAAACTCGAAAAATTAGAATATCGTGCAAAAGTTCATTTATTTCAGTAATGCAACTTAAAAGGGGAAACTAATATATGAGATAGACTCATTACATGCAAAGCAAGATAGTTCAAGCTGTGATTTGTCATAATTGTGATGATTATGGCGTACAGCTCATGAAAACCCCAAATCCACAATCTCAGAAAATTAGAATACTGTGAAAAGGTGCAATATTCTAGGCTCAAAGTGTCCCACTCTAATCAGCTAATTAAGCCATAAAACCTGCAAAGGGTTCCTGAGCCTTTAAATGGTCTCTCAGTCTGGTTCAGTAGGAATCACAATCATGGGGAAGACTGCTGACCTGACAGTTGTGCAGAAAACCATCATTGACACCCTCCATAAGGAGGGAAAGCCTCAAAAGGTAATTGCAAAAGAAGTTGGATGTTCCCAAAGTGCTGTATCAAAGCACATTAATAAAAAGTTATGTGGAAGAGAAAAGTGTGGAAGAAAAAGGTGCACAAGCAGCAGGGATGACAGCAGCCTGGAGAGGATTGTTAGGAAAAGGCCATTCAAAAGTGTTGGGGACTTTCACAAGGAGTGGCCTGAGGCTGGAGTCAGTGCATCAAGAGCCACCACACACAGACGGATCCTGGACATGGGCTTCAAATGTCGTATTCCTCTTGTCAAGCCGCTCCTGAACAACAAACATCAGAAGCGTCTTACCTGGGCTAAAGAAAAACAGACCTGGTCTGTTGCTCAGTGGTCCAAAGTCCTCTTTTCTGATGAGAGCAAATTTGCATCTCATTTGGAAACCAAGGACCCAGAGTCTGGAGGAAGAATGGAGAGGCACACACTGCAAGATGCTTGAAGTCCAGTGTGAAGTTTCCACAGTCTGTGTTGATTTGGGGAGCCATGTCATCTGCTGGTGTTGGTCCACTGTGCTTCATTAAGTCCAGGGTCAACGCAGCCATCTACCAGGAGATTTTGGAGCACTTCATGCTTCCTTCCGCAGATGAGCTTTATGGGGATGCTAACTTCATTTTCCAGCAGGACGTGGCACCTGCCCACACCGCCAAAAGAACCAAAACCTGGTTCAATGACCGTGGGATTACTGTGCTTGATTGGCCAGCAAACTCACCTGACCTGAACCCCATAGAGAATCTATGGGGCAATGCCAAGAGAAAGATGAGAGACATGAGACCGAACAATGCAGAAGAGCTGAAGGCCGCTATTGAAGCATCCTGGTCTTCCATGACACCTCAGCAGTGCCACAGGCTGATAGCTTCCATGCCACGCCGCATTGAGGCAGTAATTGCTGCAAAAGGGGCCCAAACCAAGTACTGAGTACATATGCATGCTTATACTTTTCAGAGGTCTGATATTATTCTATGTACACTCCTTGTTTTATTGATTGCATGTAATATTCTAATTTTCTGAGATTGTGGATTTGGGGTTTTCATGAGCTGTATGCCATAATCATCACAATTATGACAAATCACGGCTTGAACTATCTTGCTTTGCATGTAATGAGTCTATCTCATATATTAGTTTCCCCTTTTAAGTTGCATTACTGAAATAAATGAACTTTTGCACGATATTCTAATTTTTCGAGTTTCACCTGTAAGGAGGAAAAATATTACACATAGGAGAAGCATACAGCAGAGCATGAGGCTGCATTTAGAAATGTCTGAAGAAGTTAGCCTAGATCACAGGTCTGCAACCCGCGGCTCCAGAGCCGCATGCGGCTCTTTCAGCCGTCTCTTGCGGCTCCCAGTCCTCTGCCATGTGCAGTCCAAAAAAAAAGTGGGACTAAAAAAGTTCAACAAATCAATTCAAATATGCAGGGTAGGTGCATATCTCGCCTTGGCTCCACTCTTCAGTCAAACCTTGTTCTGCATATGCACGCATGTATGCGCATGTGCACACTTTTTTGCGGCTCCCAGTTTTTCCTTTTGTGAGGCAACCGGTTCCGAGTGGCTCTTTCACTGTTTCAGGTTGCTGACCCCTGGCCTAGATTAATTATAGGGGTGGGTGTATTCCCCAATCTAGGGCCCTCCAGTTAT
The DNA here is from genome assembly GCF_964194415.1 of Vipera berus. Classification (NCBI taxonomy): domain Eukaryota; kingdom Metazoa; phylum Chordata; class Lepidosauria; order Squamata; family Viperidae; genus Vipera; species Vipera berus. The sequence goes on from NC_138204.1 coordinate 192,651,526, forward strand.
GTTTGATTATAACTTGTGGCCATGATAGCTGGCAATTCTGAGAATTATAACCCAATATAAAGAACATCTGGTTGGGAAAGGCTTCCTAGAAAAACGTATAAGCATTCTGAACTTTTCTCAGGACCAGTAAATTGCTTTGAAAAACTTTTTAGGAAAATGTCCCAAGGGTACTTTTTCAAAAGGCAACTGGACTTTCTTGTTTTTTCCTTGAAGACGTTTTGCTTCTCATCCAAGAAGCTTCTTCAGTTCTGACTGAATGGTGGAGAAAGGGTGGATTTATATTCCGTACAGTCATCTGGTTATTAGCACTCTCTCCGAGAACCGTTGAGACCACTTGGAGCTTTATATTTGCCTTCAGGGTCACCTGAATAGCACAAATGGATGTGGAACCTTCTTGAAACTGTTGAAAGGACTCTACTGTAAACAGGATATCGGTGGTGTCATATGCCTTCCTCTCTATTAAAGAGGGCTATTCAGTTTTAACATAGGTGGCCTCTTTGACCCCTCTTTCACACCAGCAATCCTGTCTGTCCAGAATGTCTTCAAAAGAGTGGCCTTTGTCTTTCAAATGTAGATGGACTGCTGAATCTTGTCCAGATAGGTTTGTTCTCCAATGTTGTGCCATGTGTTTGTGAAGTGGCTGTTTTGTATCTCCAACGTACAGATCTGCACATATCTCACTGCATTGTACTGCATGTATCACATTGCTCAGTTTGCGTCCAGGTGTTTTGTCCGTGGAATGAACAAGCTTCTGTCTTAGTATTCTTGGGTTTAAAGCGTGCGTGTATGTTGTGTGGTTGAAAATCCTTCCATTTCCCACCATTCAGTCAAATTGAAGTTTCTTGGATGAGAAACTTGAAGGTCTTCAAGAGAAAAACAAGAAAGTTTACTTACTTTTTTAAAAAGTACTTTTGGGGCAACAATGACTTGGATGATTGAGCATCTCCATTGTCTTTTCAGGAAAACTTGATTGTAAGGATAATCATTTATATATCAATAAGTATACATTATTTATAAGGTTTACCTGCCGTACTACAGCAGTTTACTTAGCACTGTGCTATTACTATTACTGTGTAATATTTACGAACATAATTATGTTCTGTAAAGAATATTAATAAAAAGATGTTCATTTAATATATGGAATAGATCAAGATTAATTTATATTTTATAAGACTAACTTAAACCTTATATATATATATATATATATATATATATATATATATATATATATATATATATATATATATATATATATATATATATATATATATATATATATATATATATATATATATATATATATATATATATATATATATATATATATATATATATATATATGTATGTATGTATACACACACACCGTATATACTTGAGTATAAGCCGAATTTTTCAGCCCACTGTTTGGGCTGAAAAATCCACTTCGGCTTATACTCCAGTGAACAAAAAAAAGAACTTACCGAGGACTTGCGCGCGCGACTTGTGTGTGTGTGTGTGTGTCAGACCCGCAGGAATGGCTAGTAAAGGTGGCGGCAGTCCGGCATTTGCGTTTCTCTGTGTGTTAAGCCCCGTGGGCCCGACACACAGGAGGGGGGGGACGCCGCTTCCTTACCAGCCATTCCCGTGGGTCTGACACACGCACGCATGCATGAGGGGGGGAAACGCTGGACTGCCTGCCAGCTCTGCAAGCCTTTGCTGCCCCTTCTCTCCGCTGCCTGGCCCGAAGAGGAGCCGAAGGGAGCAGCTCTGCAAGCCCCGCCGCCCCCTTCTCTCAGCTTCCTGGCAGCACATCCCGCAGGGGAGGTCTGCTAGGGAGGTGGCAGTCCGGCGTTGTTTCCCCCCTCGTGCGTGTGTGTGTGTGTGTGTGTGTGTCAGACCCGCGGGAATGGCTGGTAAGGAAGCGGCGTCCCCCCCCTCCTGTGTGTTGGGCCCACGGGGCTTGACACACAGAGAAACGCAAATGCCGGACTGCCGCCACCTTTACTAGCCATTCCTGCGGGTCTGACACACACACACACGCACGAGGGGAGAAACAACGCCGGACTGCCACCTCCCTAGCAGACCTCCCCTGCGGGATGTGCTGCCAGGAAGCTGAGAGAAGGGGGCGGCGGGGCTTGCAGAGCTGCTCCCTTCGGCTCCTCTTCGGGCCAGGCAGCGGAGAGAAGGGGCAGCAAAGGCTTGCAGAGCTGGCAGGCAGTCCAGCGTTTCCCCCCCTCATGCATGCGTGCGTGTGTCAGACCCACGGGAATGGCTGGTAAGGAAGCGGCGTCCCCCCCCTCCTGTGTGTCGGGCCCACGGGGCTTAACACACAGAGAAACGCAAATTCCGGACTGCCGCCACCTTTACTAGCCATTCCTGCGGGTCTCACACACACACACACACACACACGAGGGGGGAAACAACGCCGGACTGCCACCTCCCTAGCAGACCTCCCCTGCGGGATGTGCTGCCAGGAAGCTGAGAGAAGGGGGTGACAGAGGCTGGATCCCCCGAAAGAAGTCTCCGCTGAGACGAGAGAATGAGGCGGTGGAGCGCTCCGCCAAGTATGGGGCAGTGGAGGCTTGCTGCCCATTCTTTCGGCGGAGACTTCTTTCGGGGGGATCCAGCCTCTGCCACGCCGCACCGCGCCAACAGCAAGCCACCCCATTCTCTCGGCGGAGCGCTCCACTGCCCCATTCTCTCAGCGGCTTGCTGCCCCATTCTCTCATCTCGGCAGAGCCCAGCTGAGAAAAGGGGGTGACAGAGGCTGGATCCCCTGAAAGAAGTCTCCACCGAGATGAGAGAACGGGGTGGCAAGCCGCCGAGAGAATGGGGTGGTGGAGTGCTCCGCCGAGAGAATGGGGCGGCTTGCTGTTTTCTCGGTGCAGCACGGCAGAGGCTGGATCTCCCGAAAGACATCTCTGCTGAGATGAGAGAACGGGGTGGCAAGCTGCCGAGAGAATGGGGCGGTGGAGCGCTCCGCTGAGAGAATGGGGTGGTGGAGGCTTGCTGCCCATTCTCTCGGCAGAGACTTCTTTCGCGAGATCCAGCCTCTGCCGTGCTGCACCGAGAGAACAGCAAGCCACCCCATTCTCTCGGTGGAGCACTCCACAGCCCCATTCTCTCGGCGGCTTGCCACCCCGTTCTCTCATCTCAGCAGAGACGTCTTTCGGGGGATCCAGCCTCCAGCTGCTGCATTTCCCTGCCTCGGCTTATACTTGAGTCAATAACTTTTTTCAGGTTTTTGGGGTAAAATTAGGGGTCTCGGCTTATACTCGAGTCGGCTTATACTCAAGTATATATGGTGTGTGTATATATATATATGTATATATATATACATATATATATATATGTGTGTGTGTGTGTGTGTGTGTGTGTGTGTGTGTGTAAATTATTCAAATTGCTAATAAAGAATTAGGGAGGCTGAGATGGCCATTTCGAACTTATTTTGTTCTCATCAGTCAGTCATACCCTTTATCTGAGATTCGAACCTGGGCTGATTATATATTAGGCAGTTGTTTTAACTCCCTGAGCCACAGCTTCTTTCTCTCTTTATTAGCAGGAAGCAAGGGAGATATGTGTTAAGTATTTGTCAAGGCTTTTTTTGAATACACCTTGCTAATTAACTCTTTCTTTCCTGTTTTTGCCTAACCCAAGGCTATCCACAGGATATAGTCAACTTATGACAGCTCATTATTTGTGTAAATTATTCAAATTGCTAATAAAGAGAGAAAGAAGCTGTGGCTCAGGGAGTTAAAACAACTGCCTAATATATAATCAGCCCAGGTTCGAATCTCAGATAAAGGGTATAACTGACTGATGAGAACAAAATAAGTTTGAAATGGCCATTTCAGCCTCCCTAATTCTTTATTAGCAATTTGAATAATTTACACAAATAATGAGCTGTCATAAGTTGACTATATCCTGTGGATAGCCTTGGGTTAGGCAAAAACAGGAAAGAAAGAGTTAATTAGCAAGGTGTATTCAAAAAAAGCCTTGACAAATACTTAACATATATATATACATATATATATATATATATATATATATATATATATATATATATATATATATATATATATATATATATATATATATATATATATATATATATATATATATATATATACACATATACATATATGTATATATGTTTCCAACTCTAGGGGCCAGTGCTCATCTCCATTTCAAAGCCGAAGAGCCAGCCCTTGTCCGAGGACATCTCCGTGGTCATGTGGCCGGCATGACTAGATGCCAAAGGCGCACGGAACACTGTTACCTTCCCACCGTAGTGGTCCCTATTTTTCTACTTGCATTTTTACGTGCTTTCGAACTGCTAGGTTGGCAGAAGCTGGGACAGGTAACAGGCGCTCACTCTGCTACGCGGCACTCAGGATTCGACCCGCCAAACTGCCGATCTTCTGATCAACAAACTCAGCGTCCTAACCCGCTGAGCCACCGCGTCCCACACACACACACACACACATATGTTGGTTTGGATGAAATTTGCTAGTTCTTGAATGAAAAGCCTCTTTTTATGCCTGCCTATTGATTTGATTGGAAGATCTCCAATATTTTATAATGTAGTTGTTTTTATGTATGTACCCCTTTGACCAGTTCAGAAAAATGATTGAAAATTGCATTAAAATTCTATAAGCAACTATTCCCTCCTCTCTTTTTATTTTGTATGTCTAGCAACATGCAGCCTGGATCATCCCTTTCTTCTGTTACCAAATCTTTGATTTTGCACTCAACACTTTAGTTGCTATCAGCATACTGGTTTATCCAAACACAGTTCGGGATTATCTGCAGCAACTGGTAAAAGACTTTCTTATTAAATATTCAGACTGTTTATGTAAATGATTGTTGTAGACATCATTCACAGACTATGAGAATAAGATTCACCTGCCCACACATGAAGGCTAAACATAAGAATATTAGTAGCCCCATGCATTCCTGTTCTCTGTCAGATGTCTCTAGAACCTATGGTATCCTAAACATTCTTACAGAGAGCAAAGCCAGAATTTACTTCTTCCTATAATTTGAGATCAATCTTTTGGGGGATTGTTGGCTGAAACTGGCACCTTGGTGGTGGTGGTGGGGCTTCAAAGATAACAGCAAATGCAGATCAGCATTAAAAGTGATAAGAGTATCAAAAACATTGACTTCTATTTCTCTAATCCCTCCTTTTGCTATTATAGTAGTTGCGAACTTATTTAGCATATGTGAATATGTTTGGATCAGAATGTCAGGAATGCCAAATCAGCTTCCACTGCTCCAGGAAATAATAGGAGGAACATTATGCCAAAAGAAAATATGCACTGCCAAAGTGTTATTTAATCCCCCAGGAAGGAATACATTTTCCCCTCTATATTTAAGCCCCATCTTTTCCCCAGAATGGGGGGGGGGGCAACAGGATTAATGGGAGGGGGAAGAATTCTGAAAAATACAATGTTGGACTGGAAAATGTGTCCCACTCAAAGGGACATAGAATTTATTGCAAATAGTTTAATATTGCGATGCTTTCACCTTTCAATTGCTCTTTGTGCCAATATTTCTTCTTAGGACAACTTTTGTTTTTGTTTTTTTAAAGGGAGGGGAATGGGGGGTGGAATGTAGCAGACTGAAAAAGTTTACTGGTTTGCTAATCTTAGATTCCAGTCTTTTCCTTCTGTCGGAAGCAATTTGCAGAGTAGGATAAGATAAGATAAGATAAACTTTATTGTTATTTTTTTACTGTGGGCACAACAGCACACATCAAAAATCAAATTTACTTGTCCACTCTCAAATTGGAACACATACATGACACACACCTAACCATACTATATACACATATGTATAGACCCACACCCCTACATATACATAACAAATAAATATTAAATACTGTCCATTTTAAATATATAACGGAAGGAGGAAGCTTGAGAGTTCACAAGGTTACTGCTGTATGGAATGAAACTATGGCTGAATCTGGATGTTCTGCTGTGGATACCATGAAGCCTCCTCCCAGAAGGTAACAAGGTGTAATGTGTGCCTTCCTTCATTGGCACAATCCACCACACTTCACCTCCCTTCTCCAGCGTTGCCACAGTTGGTGGTGATTGGGGGAGAGAGATCTGCTCTCAGCCCCAAACAAACCCAGTGTGTAATTTGGGGGTCCTTCTAGACCCGTGGCTCCTGCACTAAGAGCAAGTGGCAGTTGTGATGAGGAAGCCTTTTGCACAGCTTTCATGTCGATTGCACCCATTCTTAGATTGGAAGGCTCTGCTCACAATCATTCATATCCTAATCACCTCCTGATTGGACTACTATAACATACTCTATGTGGGCATTGTTATGGGAAAGTACCTGAAAGCCTCGGCTGGTACAAAATACAGTGACCATAGAATCATAGGGCTGGAAGGGACCTCTGAGTCAAGGCAAGAGATCTTATACTATCCCTGTCAAATGACTGTCCAGTCTATTTTTGCAAACCTGCAGAAGTGGAGCACCCACAACTCCAGGAGGCAAACTATTCCATAATAACAGAGTTGGAAGGGACCTTGGAGGTCTTCTAGTCCAACCCCTTTCTCAAGCAGGAGACCTTATACTTACAGGTATTTCAGACTAATGGTTGTCCAATCTCTTTTTAAAAACTTTGAGTGATGACCTGTCCACTTCCTCAGCTCAACAATTTCAAACCATTCCCGGATAACTGGACAAGACCCCCACCCGCAGCCACCTCCCCTGGACCTGCAGCAAGGCCTGTATCCCAGGGCGAGCAAATCTGAGTGACTTTGTCTGACAGATGCTGAACATGGTTTGAATTGGGCAAAGCTTTGTAAGAGAAGAGAGACAAAGTTACTATCCTGCAAAAATAGGCATGTATTTCCAACAAAGTGAAGAGTGATGAAAATATTAGTTTGGCACTGAGTAGTTTCTCTTTAAACAGAGAAGTGAAAGCATGATTCTACAATGTTTATCTTCAATCTGTTATACTTCATCTGGTGGGATTAAACAGTTGGTGCACTTCAGTGAAATTCCAAATGAGGAAAATGTCTTGCTAGCACTTGGCAAAAGAGAAAGGCATGCAGAAATATTTGTGTTTAAATGAATCTGGCAGAAAACATCAAACAGTTTGTGGCTGCAATCTTTGGGAATGAAAAAGAACTTGTTTCTCCCTCCAGAATTCTGTAATTAAAATGCCAATATAAAAGATCACTGCCGAGTGGTTTGTAAAGTTACAAAAAGAGATACATTCAATGAAGAGTTGCAGTTGCTTCTTTGTGGTAGAAACTTCCCTATGACCATTCGGTCCGGATATGGCTGTCACATGAAGATTCAGATGGGGTGATTAATAGTTTCTAAAATGTCACGTGGGTAGTTCACTGATTATGACTGTAAAGGAAACTGTCCATTATGGTCATAATAGTAATGCTTGCAAAATGGTTTGTTCATGTGACCAACCCAATTCTATGACTTTTTTGTGGCAGTTAAGCAAATGTGGCAATTGTGAATGCAAACACCACAGTTGTCTTGCCAAAAAATGGAAGTGCCAATTTTCAGCAAAACCAAATGTGGTCACCTGACTGGGGGAACATTGAAAACGGCCATAAATGCAGCCGTGTTGCTGAGTACCTGAAGTGCAGTCACATGACCACGGGGGGTGGGTTCAACCATTGGAACCTCAAATCTGGGCCGTAAGTCCCCCTTAGCTAGTAACTTCAAATGATTGTTAAGCAACCTGTTGTAAGCTGAGGACAACCTGTAGACAAGAGCACTGTCTTCACTTTATGATAACGAACAATCTTATATCAGAGGCAGATGCAAAAAAAAGATTTTAAGTTAAAACTGGCTTGGAATGTATAGTAGGAACAATAAGAGCATTTTAATAGTAAGACCAATGACAAAAAAATGAAGGTATGTTCAACCTTTAACTTAGATTGCTTTAACTTAGATTGCTTCATTGGGGAAGTGGTTGGACCTAATGTTCTCAATAACCTTTTCCAATTGTGTGATGAAGATTATATGAGTTTTACACTGTCACTGCATATCTTGTAGAAAGAATTGGGAGTAGAATACATGGTTCTCTCTGCTTTTTTATTTTATTCTAAAAACAATCTTTGGGACAAATTAGGTTTTGAGATAGGGACAGTTGTAACATGGTCTCAGCTGGGTGGAGAGGTAAATTCCTGCCCAATATCCTAATTGCTGAATTCTAGCCACAGCTTAGTGAATAAAGCACAGCTGCCTGGATTTATGCAACAGATTAAGTCAAAACCAAACAAATTACAATTTAGTGTAATTTATGCAATGTGTGAATCCAATCTATGACTCATACATAATTCAACACATGGAACAGAATTTTGTAACATCCAGAAACTCTGCCGGAGTTTGATGCTTATTTTTTTGCTAGAAACTGAATTCTATGTATACAAGATGCCCAAAGTTCTGTGCAAGTATCGATTCCAAAGGCACCTTCTTTTCTTGCCTTCACATCCATCCCAGACAATTATGTAAATAGGGTCCTTATAGGACTGTAGAGTTTACTATATCCAGTTTGTGTCAATATTTTTATTTCAGAAGGTTGAATGACATTTCCAAATTAATTTATGGTTCTGAAAACTTACTTTCCTCCTTTGTATAGTGACTGCTAAATCTGCTTGTCTCCTAATCTTTTCTACTTGTTGTAATAGATTACCAGTAGACCTCGGCTTATGGCCAGTCACTTAGTGACTGTTCAAAATTATGACAGACCTAGCTGTGGGGTACATACAACCCAGATTCAAAGCTCCAATGGACGCCCCCACTCCCAGTCACATGACCACACTTCATGCTGTTGCAACCAAGCTGCATTTATAGCCATTTGCAGTGTCCTGTGGTCACATGATTGTGTATTACAATGGTTTTGCCAAAACCCAGCATTTACTCCCAGTTTTCTGCAAAATCAACCCATTAAGCCATTTGCTTAATGACCACAGCATCCCTTTAATCCAAGTGGTCACTTGATGACTGCTGCATTCATTTAACAAACCACTGCAAAAAAAAGTCCATAAAAACAGGTTGATAATGTTACCAACCCACTTTACAACTGTCATAACTTATGATTGTAATGGATAGGCCACATTATGGTTGTAACTTGAGGACTTCCTGTATCAGATTGGAGACTGGAGATTGGGGTCCCTTGGAATGTCATTTAATAAAATCCACTTAAAGCTCTGTGGAATTAATCAGTAGCGAGAAAGAACTTGAACGTCAGTTTGTTGTAGTGGTTAAGGCATTGGGCTAGAAACTGGCAGATTGTGAGTTCCAGTTTTGCCAGCCTGCTGGGTGACTTTGGACCAGTCACTTTCTGCCTAGGAAGAAGGCAATGGCAACCCACTTCCAAAAAACCTTGCCAAGAATACTTCAGGGATTGGTCCAGGCAAATATCAGGAGTCAAAATTGACTTGAAGGCACACAGGCATATCAAAAAACCTGCTCTGACAGGATGACTCTGAAGTTGTAAAATATCCCTCAGTTTCACACGACACGACCATGTTAAATGAACTTTGTGTTTAAAATTATAAAAAAGAAAGCAGAAAGTTTGATGAGATTGCTAACAATTTCCTTCTAATTTTCAGCCTGCAAATTTCCCCTACAAGGAAGAGATTATGTCAATGAATTCAATCTGCTTAATTGTTATTCTTCTTCTTTGTTTAAGTATCACATTGGCTTTCAAGGTAAGCATAACATATTTTTACCCACCTTAACAGTATGAACTGGAAATGATAGAAAAAGTTTATTGTTTGTTTGTTTATTAAATTTATATGCCACCCAGTCTACTATCAAGCGAATCTGGGAGGCTTTAGGATGCCTAAATTTAGGTTGCCGCCATTAACTGAAGTGGACAAGAAAAAAAGGAAAGACCTCTTAAACCAGTCCTCTTTGTTGAGTATGGACAACCACAGGGACTCTGCTGCCAGCATGTGCCAATATGCCCATAGAATCTTCCTTGGTGCCCATTTGTCTCTCTGTCTCATCCGATTTATTTTTCAGTTATTAAAGATTCTTCTAATTATAAAAGTAAAATTGGGAGTTGAGGTGCTGCACAGTGAAATGCCAACCCATGGCAGTCTTACAAAAGTCTGATAAGCAGAATTAGCAAATCAAAATAATGGGGGAGAACAGCAAAATGCTTTGTTTGAAAATAAAGGTAGTAAGGTGCTTGTCAGGAGACTGACTGGCTATTTTGTGCCTCTATGTTTTGCTCTAGAATTTGTCAGATGAAGGGCAGTATACAAGTGTAATTTGCAGATATTTGAAGATTTTTATCACTTTTCTTCAGGTCGTTTTTGTTTTCTTGTTTTTCATGACAAAATTATTAATGCAATAAATTGTGATTTCTCTTGGGTGCATTTATTAAGAATGAAAACTTGTTATACATCTGGATATGATACAGAAGGTTTAGGTTTCTTTCCAATATGCTGTTGGCTCATTTGGTATTTAGGGACTACAAGGTTGATTCATTCTTCATCCTTCCGAGGTTGGTAAAATGATGACCCATATTGTTCGGGGCAATATGGTGACATTGTAAACTGCTCAAAGGTTGCTATAAAGTACTATGGAGCAGTATTTAAGTCTAAATGCTGTTGCTATTTCTATAAACCTCAACTCGTGTTCACATCAGAGTCACTCTTAAAGTCACTTCCCTCCTATTTTAGTTGTTTGTTCCAATTTTCATTTGCTTCAGTATCATTCAGTTATCTGCCATCAGCTGATTTCTTGGCCATCTATTGTCAAACTCGCTACGGCACATGACATGTTTTTCTATTGCCGGCAATGGGGTAGGCGTGGTTTTGCCATGATGCATCCAGCCCATGGGCTGGCAGTTTGACACCCCTGATCTATATAGTATCTTGAAAAGTAGTTTTGAATTAGGGAAAGTTTTGATTGATACTTTCTTTTCAATGAAGATAAAATGGATTCCTATATATTTTGGGGGTCATGGAGATAAGGAAAATTATCTTCTTTACCTTCTCATAATAAAGATATTTTTTTAATTGTGTTATTGTTTAAGGTATTTATTGAAGCTTTGTGCTGTGTTAATGGCCTTTTAAAGCTTTGTAAAACTAATCACTGGATCTTATTAATTTTTGGCAAGATGCACAGCTCTGTTTTGTGGTTTCCTGTAGATGGAGTTCTTTTATGTTTGGCCATCCTTACTCTTCTTTTGCAGCATTTTTTAAAACATCCACCAGACTGCATTTGCTTAAACCAAAAATAAATGATTCCACTGAGCTAGTAGATGCTAATTAATATTATATTTATCATGTTTAAGAGATTACTATAATGATAACATTTGTAAAGGAAAAATGGTAGCATATAGAAAACAAATTTCTGTTATAGAAAAGGGAGAAAGCTATAAATAAATCCTCTAACATTTTAAATTGACTCCTGGGCTGTGTTGATAGAATGTTCATTTGTTTCAAATGGAATGTAAGAGCAAGGAAAGCAGACTTAGTTTATTTATTTATTTATTTATTTATTTTATTAGACTTATGTACCGCCCTTCTCCCGTAGGACTCAGGGCAGTTCACAAGGTTTTTTTTAAAAAAACAATACAACAATTACAAAAATTAAAACAATTAAAATGATTACATTAACCTTGAATAAATAAAAATCCCAATTAGAATCCAATTAAAACCCCAATTAATACTCTCAGTCCAGGCCAGAAAGCTCAAAAAGCCAGGTCTTAGTTGTGTTTTAAATGTTCTAAGGGTTTGATATTGCCTTAATTTCTTACTGAAATAATATTGTTAAATGGGATTGTTCAGATTAGGGCTGCCAGATCTCAACTGGAGAGCCAGTTAGGTGTACTAGCTAAAAGTACTAGGCTAGAAATTGAGAGATTGTGAATTGTAATCCTGCCTTGGGCATGAAGTCAGATGGGGGACCTTGCACCAGTCAGCTCTTTCAGCTCTAGGATGGAAGCAATGGCAAACCACTTTTGAAATATTATCAAGAAAATTGCTGGGACTTGTCCAAGCAATTGTCAGTAGACAAGATTGATTTAAAGCATCCTAAAAGGTCTCAGCTGTTAAAAAAAGTAGACCACTGTTAGATGACAGCAAACAGTTAAAACAGTTTCTACATGTCTTTGCTGCCATTTAGATCTTACTTTTTATGTTTTGAAACTGGTAGGTGAAGTTCACCAAAATCAATGAGCTGTAGCAACTCCCAGATTCATATGCTTTCTGTTCTCTGATACACACACAAAAAAATCCTCCTAAATATCCTTTTAATATAGAATATTTCAGACATTCCTACTTTTTCTATGGGATATTCTGTGTGTTTCACATGCAAGGCCTACTTGCAATAATCTTGAGAGCCCAGACCATACAGAGCAACCCAAAACTTTGACTATAGCACCCTGAAATCTCCAAAAATTATTTTAAAAGTGTCAGAAGAGGAAATGCTTGGAATGTATAATTATGCTAATGAATGAACCTTTATTGTCAAAGTACAACCATGTATACATTGAGATTAGCTGAGCCTCCCTTCGTGCTCCCACCCACCCCCAACTCACAGTGCAACAAACCCTCCATCTTATTACACCAACTATATTTACTTTAGGTTAACCTGAAGTATTTTAAAAATGAAATCAAATTCACTTGTCCTGGTTTCATACACTGTTTTGGGGTGAATGGGGTCCCTGGAATGTATTTAAAATCCAAATTGTGCTCCTCTACTACAAAGAAAATCAGTCTGGGAGACTGGCTGATTGAGAACAGCTCGTTAAGCTATTGGATGAGTAAACAGCAGAAGTGAGATTTGTATCAAGGATTTCATAATTCTATAAGAGGATTCTGTTATTATGTTATACCAGCTTTTTTTAGAGGTAGAAACTCAAGAAATTTATCTGACCATCTCATTTCTCTAATTCCTGGATAGGAAAAGTATGCACTATAAAATCAGTTCATGACAATGTGAAGTTCTTGCAGCGGAATGAAAGTCTTTTAAGGACAAATCTGCAGGAAAGAGGTGGACAAAAAGAATCTTCATTTCAGTATTTATATAAATAGTGCTTCTGTGTGCAAAACTCCAAGGCACTTGGTTTTGTCAGCTTGCGTAATTTAGTTAATCATATTCAGATGCATGTGCTAACAGATGGCTCTACCAGGTGTCAGTTGTGGGTGAACTGCTGGTGTTTTTTTTTAAAAAATAAACACTTGTGACCCTGGCTTCCAAAGAAAAAGAAAGAAAGATGTGGATTTGGAGTGATATGACTATGCACATTTTTATAACTTTTTAAGGTGTCTGTATATCCATTAGCTCTGGCTTATATCACTGCATCTCATTAATCTACCTTGCAAGCAAATTTATGATGAGATTAATCCTGATGGAAATATTTGAAGCCTTGATATGCATGTAGAATATGCAGGATAATATCCAGATGAATTTTCAAAGAGAACTTACTACAGGTTTGTTTGTTTTTTACTGTGAGCAAAGGTTCTTGTCTACAATGATTTAAATAGTTGTTTTGCCATTTTATCTCCTAACATTTCAGGCTTAGCCTATCCCTATTTTTAATTTGTCTTTTTAAATACCTTTTTTTTGTAAATTTAACTATTCTAAATAAGTACAAAACTGCTCCAGTGAAAGGAGAGGAGCTTTGGGAGTCACCCACACTAGCCAACGTTCTGCAGAGTTGGCTTTTGGAAACAAGACAGAAAGGAAAAACAGGAATCTCTTAAGAAGTATATAACATATGATTCAGCTTCTCCAATTTGAGAACGTTCCCTGAGATCCTCAGCTAGCACAGTAAAAACTGAAGGTAACAAAGTTTGGAAAAGCTGCACAATGGGGAAGCAATTCAGTTCACTATTCAACACATCTTGTCTTCTCCCTTTTCTCCACCCTCTCTTCTTCCAGGCTTACTTGATCAGTTGTGTATGGAATTGTTACCGTTACATTAATAACAGAAACAACTCTGATGTCCTGGTCTACATTACCACTAATGACACAGCGGTAAGTTTATTGGGGTTGACTGGAGCTGTGAGAGGTTCCTGGGTTTAGATGAAAAGACCTGTTTTGGATGGTACAAAATCCAAAGTGATGGGAATCTTCAATGATGCAACTTTGACCAGCGTGGCTGTTGCTTTCCTATGTACCTATCGAGCAATGATGGGTCCTATTATGCTGAGACGACAAGTTGCCCAAGTCAGATATCACTTTCTCTATGCTCTGGTTTCACCAAGGAAAAATCGGCTAAATTCATTTCTGGAAAAACTCTCTGTGGTTTTGGATAATGTGTGTTTCAGGACATTAGCAGGGAATGCTTTTGTCTTCTTGTTGAGCTTCCCAGAGATATCTGGTTGGCCATTATTAGTAACAAAACAGTGATTAAAATATCTTTTCAGTAAGTTCAGGTATGTAAAATTTGATTTTAACCATGGTTTAGTAAATAGACCCAAATTAGTGTGGTTCCAATACTCCACTTAGCCATGAATCTTAGGTTATAAACCACAGCAGCTCATGGTACATTAAATCTAAAAACAAATGTATACTATGGCTTAGATTGGTGTATAAATCCAGATTTAACAGGGTTCTTTCAGTGGTCTTATATTTACAGCTGCAGTGTTCAGGGATAAATGTATATTCTTACTTGTGCCCAAACTTGTCCCTATGTTGACCATCCTTATTAAGCACTTCCTAGTTAATTACCTGCTGCATGCCTTTTATCTAAACCTGAAGTTTTGAATATTAGAATTACCATAGAACAAGCCAACACTTAACAAAACATCTAACTAAAATTTCACATCTTAATTTGTTCCAACCTTGATGCTGATATAGATATTATGGTAAATGGGTCTTTTAAAAAAAATCTTACAGTGGGCAGACTGAACCTTGTATTCTCTAGAAACATTGGCTCCCAGTATTAGCTTATGGATCTGAACTGGACCTCTGTCAGTAGGTATAGTTCCTGTAAGGGCCAGGAACACCAACAACCTGCTCAACCCAAAAGATTCAGTCCTTCAGCCTGGGAAATCTTAAACAAAAAGAGTATCATTAATGTGCAATAATGCAATTAAATCCTTTTGCTTTAATTCCCATAGCTATCCACACCCTGATATTGGACGGTCCAGGAACATAAACTTTTTCCGTTAATGTTTGCTCTGAATTAGACCCAGAAAGCCCATTTCTTGGAGGTGTCTTTTAATGACTCCCAGATGATCCTGCCACAGGAGACTGTATATTTTATATCACTTCCCCTGATAAGTGTATGTTCTTTGTCTAGAGAGAGCTCTTTTATTTTCTAAAAGTTAGTACTGTCAAATAGTGGGCAGCTGTATATTCTCTCACTCAATAAATGTCTTCAGAGGAATGCTTTGGCAACACAAAGAATTTCAAAGCTATAAATTATCTCTGGGCAGTCCATTTCCATTTGTAATTGCTCCAGAGTGGTTTCTAATGGCAAAGCTCATAGACAAACATTTAGGTTCCTTCCTGCTCAGTTAAGCAGAGAGACAAACTGAGCTCCACTATTTAACAGATGATATTTTATTAAGAAATAATTCCAGCTGTTCCTTTGTATATGTGTTTCAGGCAGGCTCTTGAAACTGTTCTAAGTCCTGTGAAATATACAATGATAGTTGTTTGCTTAATCATTTACTTTACTTGTATGGTGCATGTTCCAAAATTCTGGGGTGGCTCACAGTGTCAGTGTATAAAATGATTATCCCAAATCCTCAAATACATATAAAAATAAAAAGAGCAAAATGAAAGATAAAAACCACATTCAATTACAACACACCATTCTGTTGCATAGGACAAAATGGATAGGTCTTCACAATTTTGCTGAAGCCCAAGATGGACAAACTGACCAAATCTCAGCCAATAGGATGCAGCTGATGAAAATGTGATTTTACTTAGCTGTTCAAAAGGAATGATGAGAGGAAAGATCTCTAAGACAGTGGTTCCCAACCTTTTCTATACCCCGCGCCCCTAGAACGCTTCTGTTATATTCTCACATCCCTTACAAAAGTTCGAAATAATGGCAACGAATTATGCATATACACTATAATTTTGAAAACCCAAGTTTTTGCACCCCCTGGAATATCATCTTGCACCCCTGGTTGGGAACCTCTGCTCTAAGGCATTCCACAGTGTAGAGGTCTCTGGGCAGATCTATTGTCACCACCCACCCTGAATGACAGTGCCCCTTCAGGAATGACCAGAACCACTGCAGAACAATGACCATCACTCCAATTGCTCAGAAGTGGTTCAGGAGGCTAGCCCAGTTGATGGTTTTAAAAGCTGCTGAGAGATCAAGGTGGAACAGGAGGGTTGCATTCCTCCAAACCTGGTCTCCCCGAAAGTCATTAACAAATGTGACCAAGGCAGTATCCTGACCTTAACTCTGAGTGCCAAAAGTCCAAATAATCTATTGCTCTAGGGTTCTTTGGAATTATAAGACCATCAATTGTTCCACAACCTTTCCTAGAAAAGAAAGGATCAGGTTCATGATTATCATGGGTCATTGTTAATCTTAAAAAAATAAAAGATGTCCAATACTACTATCTGAAATATTAGTCCACCAGTATTTCAGAATCAGGTTGAGCAGATAATATAAAAGATTATGAAAGCCTCATTACAGCTAGACCTGGTATTTAATAGCATATCCAGAGCTCCTGGGGTCCAAGGATCTGGAACCATGGCTTCCAATGTGAGGGCAGACAGATGGAAAGGGGGATTAATCAAAGATTCAGTCTCCTGCCATACTTCCCTAGACCATTCCAGTTCCTATAACTACATGACACCCACTCCTCCTGGCCAGGCCGTTCTACCTCTATCCAAGAAAATGTCCTGCTATCCAATGCAAGTGCTCTTAAGTAGATTAACCAACTTCAGGATTAAATCAAGCCCTCAGACACCTAACTCCTCACACTAATCCCTGCCGTGGCATCACCTCCACCCTGCTTTCACTAGAGATGGCCTCACAAAACTGGAAGATGTGAAGTCCAGGCCTGACTCTCCCCCTTGTTAATAATTCAGGTTTCTACTTCAAAATCTATGCATCAGGCTGTAGCCCACTGACCAGGCTGGTGGAAGTCTGCAATATTTTTCAAATACTTTACAAATCACATTCTAGCATGTTGCTATTTCTCAGCATGAAATGGACCAGCACTCTGAATCACAACTGCCTTGGTTAACATTTTCAAGCCAAGCGTCCATCCATGCACTGTATCATCAAACTCATTTTACTGCCTCCTAACATGTTCACATAAAAATAATAATAAAAGGAAAGGTTTCTGCCATACATTGATATCATGCAGAATGCAAGATATGGAGAAACTGGTTATTCGTAAGTCCAATAGTGGGCAGATGTGGGAAGGAATATTTTGCTATCAGATATCACTGGAATAGCCAAATTTGACTTTACTACACAAATGATTATTGGGTGGTAAAGACATAGTTGAATACATGGCAGAATGGCAGAGAAAAAATACCTCTCTTCCGTGTTTTTTTTTCCTGCCTTAGTTCCTTAATCATTTATTTCTTTAGCAAATTTATATAGTCACTTACAAATGTGTCTCCTAGCAGCATACAACAAACAAACAATTAAAAATAAGCATAAGTCATTAAAAATTAAACATAGTTATAATTAATGGAAGAATGGACCAACATCTTAAACTCAATATAACCATCTCTATTTCCATAGCATCCCCAAGGCTGCTGGAAAACCTTGATTTAATGGATTTTTGGAAGGCTAAGAGAATTGGAACTAATCTCACCTCAGGGAGAATGGTGTTCCAGAGGACAGGAGTCACAGCAGAAAAGACTCATCTCCTGGGTTCCATCAAAGGGAACAGTATAGCAGATGGGACCTGTAACATATTTCTCTTGCTGGACCTAATGGGATGGCTAGATGTAACCCAGGAGAGGTGGTCCCTCAAATAACCTAGTCTCATGCCAATGTAGGATTTTAAGAATCAAAACTAATACCTTGGATTGAACCTGGAAGCAAATACAGCTCATAGGACAGAGGTGTAACATGTACTGTTTTAGGGACACATACAGTTGCCCACGCCATCACATTTTGCACCAGCTGAAGCTTCCAAACTCTCTTCAAGGGTAGCCCCATGTAGAATGCATTCTAGCGATAACCAGGCCTTGAGTAACTGTGAGTAGAGCCTCATGATCCAGGAAAGAGTGCAACTGGCACTCAACACAAAGGTGTGCAAAGCCCCTTTATTCATGACTGCCATGTGCTTCTTGAACGGTGTCACGAGTACAGAAGGACCACAAGATTGTATACCAGGTCTGTTTGGGGTAGTGCAATTCTACCCAGCGTCAAAGATGGTAAAGTTCCAGTTCCAGAAAGTCCTAAAACCCAAACCCAAAGCCTGCTGTCCCCCATCCACAGCCTCCAAACACAAATGTGTCTGAGACAGGAAGTCAACAGTATTGTTTAATTCATTGGGGGTGGAGATATATAATTAACTATCATCAGCATTCAGATGACATGTCATGGTATCTTTAACTTGCATGTTTGCTGTCTCAGATAGCATAACAATTAGCACTGGTAAGGCTGAAGTTAACTTGGCAGTCAGATCAATGATTTGTCTTTCCTTGTTTGCATTGTGACAATGTTTAACTGAAAAATAATTCTGCTTCCTGCCACTCCTAAGTGCTTGTTACAGATGTGCTGGTGTAAAAAGAATGTTTTCTGTAACACAACAGTGATTTAACAAAAGAAAAGAAAAAAAATCCACAACCAATGTGCGGAGGTTTATTGGAGCCAAATTCATTGGTTAAAACATATGGACACTGCCTGTAGGGACTGCTGTTTGCTGTAATCCAATTTTGAAATGGCTTGTTCTTGATCCATTTCCACTTTGGAATTGAGCCATTGAGTCTTATTTTATTAATGAATGATGCTGCAAATCAGTTTTCAGTTCCATGGCTCCAAAGTTATACATGTATCAACTAAAACCACAACTGCCACTGACAATGTAGAAAATACCTCTCCTTTTCCTCCATTTCTTTCCAAATTCCTGAAAGTGTGAGCTCTGTTTTAGAAGGAATTTTAAAAAGTAATAGTTTGTAAACAATAGTTGAAAATACTCTGAAGAGGGAAGAGTTGTAGGAAAATGGTCTGTGGGTATACTGACTAAAATGTTTTGTTTTTTAAAAAAAACATTATATATCTATTATTTTTCCTGTTAAAAGAAAACTTCTCCCTATAAAAGCTAATTTTTTTAACCCAGGATGTGTAGTCCTCAACTTACAACCACAATTGAACCAGAATTTTTATTGCTAAGCAAGACAGTTATTAAGGGAATCATGCTTCATATTGCAATCGTTTTTGACACAGTTGTTAATCACTGCAGTTGTTAAACAAAACCAGCTATCCTCACTGATTTTGCTTTGGGAAGGCTGCAAATGGTGATCCCATGACCCCAGATGCTGCAACCCCATCATAAATACATGCCAGTTACCAAGCACCTGAATTTTGAGCACATGACTATAGGGATGCTGCAGTGATCATAAGTATGAGGACTGGTTGCGAGTCACTTTTTCCAGTGCCGTTGTAACTTTGAATGGTCACTAAATGAATGGTTGGAAGACAAGGCCTATAGCTGGCTGGGGAATTCTGTGAGTTGAAGTTCACAAGTCTTAAAGTTGCAAGGTTGGACATCCCTGTTTTAATACTACATTTTTCCAAACCATCTTTCTTTATTTTCCTCAGGTGCTGTTGCCATCATATGATGACTCTGCAAATGGCCCAGAGAAAGATGCCCCTCCTCCTCCTTACGTAGCTGCATAAGTGTGATGTGCACCTAAAAAAACCAACTATATTATTTTTCAGATCATCCAAGCAATATATCCTTCCACTTTCAAGATGGACATGCAAGAACCTAGATTTATTTATAGATTATTTTCAAAATGTGTTTGTGTTTTCTTGTTTAGCCTAAAACATCACTGAACTGGCTCAGTTTAGCAAAATATACTATTGCATTGTAGGTTTTTTTCTTCATGTAATATGTATTTTTATTTCCACCATACCTGTATGTGGAAGTTTTGCAGAATTTCCAAATCAATTTTAAGAATCGTGTCTCAATTTACAACTCTCCACTGGATTTAGATTTACCTTTAATCCAGATGCAGGCAAACTATAGCTCAAATATAGCATCTTACATCACAATGTTGCTATTGGGTGGCAAAATAGCCAAATTTCAGAGGAATTTCAGACTGTAGGGTAATAAGGATAGGGAAAAAGTTATCTATCTGCCTCCCCCACAAATAGGGATTTATGTTTATTTTATTACTCTAACCATTCCATCCCCAAACATAAAAACACCCTGAAACATTATAGTCCTTCTAGTCCAGAAATAATATGTTTCATCAGCCTGATGTTTCCATAAAAATTGAATCACAGTTCCCATTATCCCTAACTGGAATAGCCAACCACTGTACTGGCTGAAGGATTTGAAAATAGTACAATTTAAAACTGTGGGAGGGTATCAGGCTGGGGACTACAGATTAAGACTTTTACTGTATTTCCCCCAAAGTAAGACCCGGTCTTATATTATTTTTGCCTCCAAAAGAGGCATTAGGTATTTTTCGTGACATCTGCCTTGCCTCGCAGCAGCAGCGCCAACAACCCCATACAGCAGGAGCCCGCATGGCTGCTAGCCCACTTCTGCTGCGGCTGCTCGCAGCAGGAAACCATGTGGCACATCACACTACTGCTGCCACAATGAGGCGAGGCAGGTGGGGGAGGGGGTGAAGCTGCCCCATGTGTCTCGCACACGCTTCCTTCAGCCCCCCCCCCAACTAGGCCATTCCTTGCTCCCTTTCCCAAGCCGGACTGCCATGCTACCGTATGGAGGATGGGCGGGGTAGACCTGGTCCCCCTCCGCCATTTCGGAGCCAGGGGGAAGTGACAGCGAAAGGCTCTGCTGCTGCTGTGCGCCTCTGGAGGGGCTTTCTTCATGCTCTGCCCTGCAGATCATCTGCCTGGCAGCAGCTGCTGCCTCCTTTTCCCCTGCCAACTCTCCCATGGCTTGTGCCATGACCACTGCCTCCCTCAGCTAGCATTCCGTCATCGCCACTAGAGAGAACAGAGAACGGAAAGCAGAGCAGCTCTGCACAGCAATGCAGAGAAGAGAAGAGCACTTGCTTGCTGCCTTGCATCATCTTGCTTCTCCATTCTCGAAATGGCAGCCCTATTTTCTGCCGCTTCTCCTCCCAGCGCTACTATGGAGCTTGGTGCACCACTGCCCAGCTCCTCCCTCTTCCCGAAAGCAAAAAATTCCAACTTTGCGAGATCTTTTTTTTTCCCACGAGAAGTTGACTGAACTTTTTTTAGTCTCACAAACTCCATTGCCCTGCAGCAGGAAAGAAAGGCACCAGAGCTGGAAAGCAGGTTAGTGAAAAAGGGAGGCGGTGGTCACGGTGCAAGCCATGGGAGAGTTGGCGGAGAAGGAGGTGGGGGCTGTTGCCAGGTGGGTGATCTGTGGGAGGGAGTGTGAAGAAAGCCCTTCCAGTGGTGCACAGCAGCAGCAGAGCTGTTGTGTATTAAGGCTTAAAGAAACACCTAAGCACTTGTATAACAGTCATTACCAGTATGCATTTGAACTGTAACCGTTTTGGCGGGAGTAAATTATGGCGGGAGATTTAGGTTCAAACTGATTGGTTGGCTGTGAACTCAGAAAGGTATATAAAGAGTGCAAGTACCCCCTAACCCCTCAGTACAGTTATGGTCACCAAATAAAGAGCTGTTTGACTGTACTCATCTGCCTGGCATCATTCCTACTCTTCAGAACCCACTACACAACAGTGGTGACGAAGGTGGGATCCTGCTTCACCTCAAAGAGCTGAATTCATGAGGGGTCGGCTTCGCGTGCTGGAGGAAAGAGGCATCTTTCCCCTCCTCTACGGCCAGCTAGTCACCACACTAGCGGCCACGTACTCAGAATCACACGTCTGAGTCTGTGGAGCAGGATCTAATTATACAAGGAAGAAGATGCCTAAGGTCGGCCAGCCCAGAGAATTCGACATCCGCCACCCCGAACAGTGGCCATCTCACCTCGGGCAAGTCGAAAACTACCTCCAGGTGAACCAGATTGCTGAGAACGGCCTAAAAGCGGCGACCTTGCTTTGCATAAGCAGGCTGGCAACATTCGATCTGGCTGAAAGACTGTTCACCCCTACGCCAATTGAAACCGTCTCATTCACCGAACTCAAGCAGAAGCTGAATGGACACTTCAAGCCCAGAATGTCCAAGATGGCCTGGTGGTTCCGTTTCGACCAGAGGGTGCAACGGCCGGGTGAAACCGCATCTGAATTTATTGCGGCTTTGCGACAGGCCGCCCATCTCTGCAGGTTTACCAAGCTAGACGAACACCTACAAGACAGGCTTGTGTGCGGCCTAAGAGACAAGAGACTTCAACAGAAACTTTTCGCTATGCCCGACCTAACACTACAAGATGCACAAGATGAAATCATGGCCAACGAGGCGGCCGGAGGCGCGGTGCAAGTGGTACAGATGCCAATACCCAGCATATCAGAAGAATCAATTCACTACGAAGGTGCTACTTACAGCGAGATCGCAGAAGAAGAGGACACCGAAGTCGACCAGATTCGGAAAAAACCAGAGCAACGAGAGAGAGGACGCGAGAAAAGGGAGAACCAGCAGAAGGCAGCGCCCTTTCCAAAATGTGGAGGGTGCGGCGGCAACCACGCACGGGCGAACTGCAAATTCCGGTCGGCCACGTGTCGGGCCTGCAGAAAATCGGGCCACATCGCGGTGGTCTGCCATAGCCGGTTCCAAGAGGGCCTACACAAGCAACAGCCGGAGAATCCATCAAGGAGAAGTACTGGGGCCCAGAGCCCAATCAGTGTGGGGTTTTTCGAAAGCCGGAGGGCCATCTGCCGAACCAGGGCCCACCGCCCGCTTAAACCTAAATTAAAACTGGAAGTCCAATTACAAGGCATTCCTTGTAAAATGGAGCTAGACTCCAGCTCTGCAGTCTCGATCATCTCATATGAGACTTTTAAACATGTTTGTGGCCAAAGTAAGCAGTGGGTCAAATTGAGGCCCTCCAGTATTATTTTAACTGACTTCCAAAATGCCCAGGTAAAAATCAAGGGGGAGGCTACCCTTTCCGTACAGTTTAAAAGGTTTCAGGGGCACTTGGACATCATTGTAGTTGAAGGTTGTAGGACCAGCGTAGTCAGATTGGACTGGTTTGAGGCATTGGGCATTGTAATTTCAGGCATCCATAGAACACAGGGAAACATCAAATCTGTCTGCAAAGAGTTTGCAGACATTTTCGATAAGCTGGGAAGGTATACAGGCCCCCCCATTTCATTTAAATTAAATCCCAGCGTCTTACCCATTAGAATTAAACCCAGGAGAGTTCCCTTCACACTCAAACATAAAATCGAAAGGGAATTAGACAAATTAGTTGAACAGGGGGTTGAACACTGCCAGAACAATACAAGAGCTAAGGAAACTTTTTGCCACTCATGGGCTTCCTGACGTTTTGGTATCAGATAATGGGACTCAATTCTTCTTCAGAACAAACATGATTAGACACACCACATCCGCGCCCTTCCACCCGTCATCTAATGGTCAAGCAGAAAGGATGGTGAGAACAGGGTTGTGCCGAGGAGTTTAGCCAACATCTGTTGGACAAAATCGCTCGGATCCGGACCGGTTTGGACTCTGACTGGGCAGAGTCTGACGATGAGAACATGGACAGTCTTGTTGATGTTATCTGGGAGGAGTTCGATCCTGTGACTCTGGACGATGTGGACAGGATCATGGGGAAGCTGAGCTCCACTACGTCCTTATTGGACCCGTGCCCCTCCTGGCTGGTTTATGCGGCTCGGGATGGGACACGAGGCTGGGTCCATGCAGTGATAACTGCTTCATTGAAGGAGGGTAGTTTTCCCGCCGCCTTGAAGGAAGCGGTGGTGAGACCCCTCCTTAAAAAGCCTGTCCTGGACCCAGCTATATTAAACAACTTTCGTCCGGTCTCCAACCTTCACTTCCTTGCAAAGGTTGTTCAGAGCGTGGTGGCGCATCAGCTCCCTTTGTTCCTGGAGGATGCTGGTTATCTGGACCCGTACCAATCAGGTTTCAGGCCCGGACACAGCACGGAGACAGCATTGGTTGCTCTGATGAATGATCTCTGGCGAGCTCGAGACAGGGGTTGTTCCTCTGTCCTAGTCCTATTAGACCTCTCAGCGGCTTTTGATACCATCGACCATGGTATCTTACTGCGGCATCTCAGGAGGTTGGGAGTGGGAGGCACTGTTTTTCAGTAATTCTCCTCCTACTTTCTGGAATGTTCGCAGTTGGTGTTGGCGGGTGGGCAGAGATCGACCCCGAGGCCTCTCGTTTATGGAGTTCCTCAGGGGTCGGTCCTCTCACCTCTCCTGTTCAACATCTATATGAAGCCGGTAGGTGAGATCATCCATGGTTTTGGAGTGGGGTATCATCAGTATGCTGATGATACCCAGCTTTTCATCTTGACCCCAAACCACCCCAGTGATGCCCTCAACGTGATGTCCCATTGCCTGGAAGCGGTCCGGGTCTGGATGGGGAGGAACAGGCTTCAGCTCAACCCTGACAAGACTGAGTGGCTGTACGTGCCGGTATCTCAGGAAATTCAGATTATTCCATCTCTTACTATGGGGAGTGAGTTATTACCCCCCATAGATAAGGCTCGCAACTTGGGTGTCCTCTTAGATTCACAGCTCTCCTTAGAAGATCATATAGGAGCTGTAACTAGAGGGGCCTTCACCCAGGTTCGTCTGGTGCGCCAGTTGCGACCCTATCTGGACCTGGATGCCTTGCGTACAGTCACTCATGCCCTTGTGACCTCTCGTTTAGACTACTGCAATGCTGTCTACATGGGGCTGCCCTTGAGGACCACTCAGAAGCTTCAGCTGGTACAGAGTGCAGCCGCGCGAGTTCTGTTGGGGGTCTCCCGATACTCCCATGTTACACCTCTGCTCCGTGAGCTGCATTGGCTTCCAGTTGCCTTCTGGGTGAGATTCAAGGTGCTGGTGATGACATATAAAGCCCTACATGGCATGGGTCCGGATTACCTATGGGAGCACCTGCTGCCGGCGTCAACTTCCCTCCGTCCAGTGCGCTCCCACAGAGAGGGCCTTCTCAGGGTACCACCGGTCAGAGAATGTCAACTGGTGACCCCCAGGGGGAGGGCGTTCTCAGTGGGTGCACCAGTCCTTTGGAACCGCTTACCGGCTGAACTCCGGATGGCCCCCGACCTTCGCTCCTTCCTACATGATCTAAAAACTTATCTATTCGAACAAGCCGGCCTGGTCTGATGGGTTTGGGGTTTTAACACCGTTTTTAACTAATTTACTGCATCGGGCACAATCATTTAATTTTAAATCTTATATTCTGTATTCTTATTTTTATTGCCCTGTACACCACCCTGAGTCCTTCGGGAGAAGGGCGGTATATAAATCAAATAAATAAATAAATAAATAAATAAACAACCAAGGACGCACTCAGGTGCATCATGGTTGGTAACTGGCATCACAGGTTAGCAGACTTCTTATTGTGTCAACACTCCACACCATGTACAGCCACTGGAAAGAGTCCTGCGGAGCTCCATTGGGGCAGACGCCTTATCACCAAACTGGACAGACTCCACCCCGACAGAGTGGCTTCTGAGGCTGCTCAACTCAAACACCCAAGGGTACTACAACCGGGTGACTTGGTTTGGTCCAGGAACTATGGTCCGGGACATTTATGGATTCCGGGGGTGGTGGTTGACAAAACTGGGCCCCTATCTTACTTAGTAGGGGTGGAGGGAGGTCGACAGCATATAGACCAGTTACGAAAAGAGTTCCAGAATGGTCACCAAGCGACCTCAGGGTAAAAGACCCCTCACTGAATGATCAAGCTGGCACACAAGCTAGCTCATATACTTCCTACCAGAGCCACCAACAAACAACTGAGTTCGCATCTGAGGAGGACCACAATGACACAGAACTGCAGCAGGAGACTCCTGATCATTTGGATCAACAAACCTTCAATGACCGCTGTGCTAACTCTGCCACAGGGTCTGACTCTGGGGTGGGCCTACAAGAAACGGTCAGCCAGAGCTTCCCTACTGACTCTCCAGTTCAGGAGAACTTGGACTTCCAGGGCACGCCTAGCAAATTGTTAGACCAACAGGGGAGAGAACCCCTAAGGCGTTCATCTCGGCCTCATAGGCCGCCTGCTTACCTCGCTGACTATGTGGTCAACTAAGAGGAAGAAGTTGTCATGGTCTTCATTGGGCACACCTTTTGTTATTGTAATTTCTGTAAAATTGGGTCCGCCTAATCTATATTTGGGGGTCAGTGTGTATCATTAATGGTACATCGCAACTGACATCGACATTGGGTTGCAAGGGTCAGTATGAGCAACTCTCACCTTGTTTACAAGTTACTACCTGGAGTGGGGTCAATCACTCACGCTACCTTGAGTGGGGTCAATCACTCATAAACAAATAGTGGAGGTTGGAGTGAGAAAATCTTTACATAAGGGTTTGCTGTATATAACCTTGAGGGGGGGTCAATCCTTCACATTTAGTCCGGAATGTGGAAGTGGAAATGTAAATATGTTTTGCATAAGTTATATTGTTTAATCCTTAAAAGGGGAAGGGGTGTTGTGTATTAAGGCTTAAAGAAACACCTAAGCACTTGTATAACAGTCACTACCAGTATGCATTTGAACTGTAACCGTTTTGGTGGGAGTAAATTATGGCGGGAGATTTAGGTTCAAACTGATTGGTTGGCTGTGTACTCAGAAAGGTATATAAAGAGTGCAAGTACCCCCTAACCCCTCAGTACAGTTATGGTCACCAAATAAAGAGCTGTTTGACTGTACTCATCTGCCTGGCATCATTCCTACTCTTCAGAACCCACTACACAAGAGCCTTTCGCCGTCACTGCCCACTGGCTCCGAAACGGTGGAGGGGGATCAGGTCTACCCCGCCCATCCTCTGTATTGTAGCATGGCAGTCTGGCTCAGGATGGGAGTGAAAGAGAGCAAGGAATGGCCTGGCCGGGGGTGGGGCTGAAAGAAGCAGGTACAGGGCGAATGGGGCAGTCCACCCCCTCCCCCACCTGCTTTGCCTTGTGGCAGCGGCGCGATGAACCGTGCGGCCTCTTGCCCCATCGCAGCAGCCAGGTGGGATGGAGTGGGCGAGGTCCTAATTAGAATTTATTTTTGGAGTAGGCCTTATATTAGACCCACTCCCACAAATCAGGGTAGTTCTTCTTTTTCAGGGTGGGATTTATTTTCGGGAAAACACGGTAATCTAGTCCCAAATTAAACCACTCCCCAATACAGTATAATACTTTAGATTTCTTTATCATGAGGTCAGACTATTTTCCTGCTATCCCAATTCTGGCAATATTTTGTCTATTTAAGCAACTGCTACCTAAGCAGTCCTAGTTAGCAATTACAAATTTTGGGAATAAACCATTTTTAAATGTCATTGATTTCATGGATTTTAAACAATTTTTCAACCCCCACCCCCCATTAGTTCCTTTCCTAATGCTGGTCACCTTGAGCTCATCATTCTGTGTGTGTTCTGTTGTCTGCTTTAATATAAGAATTTAACACTCCTATTTGTTTCATTTGGATAACTCCAGTGTCTATGATGTCTGGGACTATGGCAAATAATAATACTAATTTTTTCAATATGTATTACAGTCATTATCATATAACCTTACAACAACACTAGAGGGTAGGTAGGCCATTATTTGCATGTCTCATTTAATTCTTATAGATAAACTGGCTACAGTTGCCTTCATGATTGATGCAACATACAAATTGGCTGAAAGAATGAGTAAATAACATTTGCTGTTCTTATCTGGGACCCATTAAATCAGTTAAACATAAGGATGACTGTCTTCAATCCCATTGATTCTAAGCCTATGTTTCTTAAGCATCTTAGTATAGGTTTACTTGAGAAGCTGGTGTATAATCACAAAGCTATAAATCAATAAAATATTGTTTCTTCTTCACTCGTTTAAAAATGGAATCCCTCTCACTTTTTGAATGAGTCATGCATTACATGAAGCCATAGTTTGCTTAAATGAACCACAGCTGGCTGTGTTTGTACAGATGACAACATTAAGAAAGTTATATGTGGGTTACCGCAATGCATAAAATAATAAAAAAAATATTATGAAGAAACTAGGGACAATTGTTCCATACTTCTCTATTTGGCCAATGTTTAAAGTAGATTACATATTAGTCTCAGCCCAGCTGTTGAAGATTATTAGCCTACTATTGGTACAACACATGCCTTAAGTGCAGTAAGTCAAGGGTTCAGCCCTGGTTATATTCACATAAACATCCATTTCCCCAAAAAAGTTTTTGAAATGTTTATAGAATTGAAAAACAGGATTGAGGATAATGAAAGTAGTGAAGTGGAATTGGAACTGGAAACAAAGCAAATTTCTCCTTCTGGGATGATGTAAAAGGAAGAACTGATAGACACCCCTACGTCCAGTGCAGGCTATTTCTTACTGTGTACTAATTGGCTGATTAGGCAATGAAGTGACAAGGAATATTCCACATAAGAAGTTTTTCTTTTGTTATGCTAGTCACTATCGCACTGTATTAGGCCTTACAATCAATTTAAATCCATATTTTCTTTAGTTTTGGTTTACCTGATCTGGATTATTATCTAAGTGTTCAGTTTGGTTTTAATTTGTGAAATTTTTAATTATCTGTATGAAATGAGCTATACACACTTTTCATTCAAAACTTGTGGTAAAATTAAATCTAATAAAAGGATTATTTGCTCATATTTTTTAATGACCTACAACATTTTTTCAATAAATGCCGTTATTGGTTCAAGTATCAGATCAGAAATATTTGAGTTTAAGATCTACTTAACTCTCAGCCAATGAATGAGTGATCTGAGAGATGGTGATTTGGGACCAATCTCAAAGTTGGGTTGTTAATATAAATGAGGTAAAATTCTCCCATACATTAAGTTGGCTCCTAGAGGGAAGATGGCATACAAATGTAAAATCAACTCTTATGTTTATGTAGATTTATGCCCCTTCGCCATACTTTTATTTCTTTCATTATTTCTCTCCCTTTTCCATTCCCATTCCAATTAGTATTGATTTCAAGAATGACAGCCAAGTTGTTCACAGGAGGGAGAAGTAAAAAAAGTCAAGATGGCAGCCTCTGTTGTACATAACCTTGAGTGGGGTTATCCCCTCTCCCAATCTATTCACAACTTAGGTTGCTCCTGAAAGCAAAGCTAGGGAACAAATGAATTTGGTTAAAATGCCAAATGTTTTTTTTCTTTTAGAGAGAGGAAAGAATTTGCAGACAGAGCATTAGTTATAGCTAATGGTCACGTATGGTACATTCACAGACAGTTAAGAATCTTAAAAAACATGGCAGTAATTGAAACCTGCAATTATAGTGCAATAGATTGGGGAAAAGAAAAACCTTTCTAACTCTGTTCTGTAATAATGCTATGTAGGAAAATATGCTACATGATCATGTTTTAAATACGATGATGCATTGTACGCATTACATTTTTTGAAAGCTACTACCACTAGTTTGTAATTATCTTGCAGTTTGCAACACAGTCATTAATGTGGACCTAGTACTGTAAAGATATTATCAATTCAGATGTTTAGCATATTACCCACAGAGCAATGTATGATAAATCCCTTTTAAAAGTAAAGTATCTAACTTGGCCTGCACAGATGTAAGGGAACAGTGTAAAACCTATCACTGTTGCCACATATTAGAATTTGATATTCCAGTTCAACCTGAGGCAACATATTACCCAGCAATCTCATACTATTCTTTTGATGTTCTATAATCTAGTATTGTACCAAATGAAACACCTTTATTTTTTATCCCTTGTAGTAAACAAGTTCATATTTCCATTACTGTGGATTATTCTTGGCATTGTTACTTCTAACCCAACCTTCTCATTTAAATGATTGTTTTCCTTGGATATATATTTGTATATTTGGCACAGACTATTAAATGTTGGGAAGTCTTATTATGAATTACTTCATGGTATAATTCTATCCTTTCTTTAAATAGCTGTGGGTTGTATGTATGGACTAATTCCATTTATTTCCTATACGTGTTTAATATATTAAGCAAAGAAAACATTATTTTCTAGCTGATTAATATACTTCTACATCAACTTTCCTCAAACAAAAACCAACATTTTGCCTGTTATGGAACATGGGATATAACCCTGATTGATTCAGCCAAGACTTGCACCCGCTTCTTAAAAAGGATTTTGTTTATTAAACACGTACAAGTGAAGGTCAGTATCTATCATGTGATGACAGCTATGGCATATGTAACTTGGAATTTAAAAGAGAATAAATGACAGAATATTAAATAAAGGAAAAGCAAGAAAAATAGAGATTGTTTATAATAAATCTGAATAAATGTGGTCCAAATCTTGTGAAGTTGACTAGTGTACATGCTTGAAAGTGAAGGTACAGATGAAATAATTAAAATGGAAGAGACCCTGATGTTTAGAAAAAAAAGAGGCTAACAAAAGACATGGTGAACTTAATACTGTGACTGATGATATGAACTAAGCTTTGAACTCAAAGATGCAGTTAGGAAGAAACAATCCTAGAGAAAAGATGCTTATCAGGGCATGAGATAGAAGTAACTGAACAACACTTCTGGTTCAAAATTATACTCACTTGCCCCAATACTGACTGGGTTAGTAAGTTTATCAGTTTACACAAAATGCTACCTCTGATTAACTGGCATGATTAAGCATGCCATTTTAATGTTTCCTTAATACTAACAGCCTATTTGTTGCAGCCACAGCTCTACTTACATACAATATAAGAAAAGACAGGAAAGACATTATCATTTATATTATCAACATTTATTCATTGGAAAGTGTTAGACTTTAGCAGAACTCCTTTTCATAAAAAAATTAAAAACAAGATAAAATCCAGGATCACAAGTAGACAATTTTACTTATGAATCACCATTTTCAAATTTTAAATTTATTAAAACAAGTGCACTGTGTGTGTGTGTGTGTGTCTGGAAAATATTTAACGTGTTAGTAACTCAAGGTTACAAATAAGAAATGTAGATACTGATACTAAATCTATTGTGCATAGTACTAAAATCCATTAAACAAGATTATTTTGTTAACCCAGGATCATTGAAGACTTGTAGTGCTTTAGTATTTTAACAACTAAAATTACCGGTATATGTGTTTGTGTGTGTGTGTGTGTGTGTGTGTATACACACTATACAAAATTTTAGTTGTTAAAACTCTCAAGCATTAGAAGTCTTCAATGTAATATGTATATGGATGTAATAAAAAAACAGTATTTTTCATCTGAATGGCTGGAGCCGAAAGAATAAAATCAATATAATCCTCATTTGTGGAAATGCTTAAATGTCTCTTGAGAGACAAGAAGCAATCTTGTAAACGTTTCATAATTGACCAGAAAAATATTTGGAATTATACAGTTAATATATTTCTTATGTTCTAGATGACCTTCAAAACTAGTTTCTATAGACAGGAGTCTTCTGCCCAATTCATTGATGAAGTATCCTTCTTGGTCCAAAAATATTAGCAAAAACTGTAACTTTACTCTAGAACTAGCATGTGAGAACTAAATCTTTATTGGGGATAAAGGAAGCAAAGTAAAGGAGAAAAGAGGAAATCTGTAGATATCTCCATCACTCTTGTAACATGTTCTCACTTGGAAAATGCTCCTTCAAGAAAATAAATGGTGACCACTTATCCAGTCTGAGAGGCTCCATTAGGCCAGTGGTGCCTCTTGTAGTTTTTTCTTCTAGAAGTGTCTAACCCAAAATATTTTCCTAATGGAAGTGGAGATATGAGAGATATGTTACACTGCCATTGACCAGAGATCAAGGGGAATAGACAGTGACATCTTTCTTACCTCCTGCAGTTATAACATGAAGACAGAAAGATTGAGGCATTTGTTTTACTAGACAACAGATTGAGAAGCAGGGAAGAAAAAAGTAAAGAAACAGGAGAATCCTGCATGGATTTAAGCCTAATGTTAATCATGAAGTAAACTAGAAACATTTCAGACTATAACTATTATGTTGAAAGAAGGCTATGGTGCTTATACATATTTCCCAAAGGGAAACTGCTGCTATAAAACACCAAGAGGTTGAGACTGAACTGTCACACCATATGAGCACCTGAATAAATAAAGTAGAAAATGAAGAATCAGCTTTGTTTTTTTTAAATGGTAGATTATTTAAAATAAATACATGGTATTTCATTTGAGATAGCCAAAGTATTTGCTAACAATAGAACACAGGCAACTACAATAAACATAATAGGCTTGGGAGGCTGACATCTCAAGGATCAGTTTCTTCAGTATGCTCTTCCTAGATCCTCTGTCCAAACTGGAAGCCTCTTCCAGATCCCTCAGATATGAGGAGGATCAAGGATCAAAGATCAAGTAGCAGCCTCCCCTTTCCATGCAAGGTCCAGGGGATCCCTCCACCGCCTTTGCCTTGAGTTGAGAAACTTGTTTCTTCCTCTGAGGTATATCCCCAGAGGAGCTGAGGTCCCCTTTTAATTTCTGATTTTTCTTTAGTTTTGCCTTTTCCCCCCACCCCGCCCCCAAAAAAGGATCCTATATCTCATATCACTTGGTATTTCATGGTTGCCAGTAATCTTGGCTTCCTTTTGAAGAAAAGTCTGGATATTATTTTTCTGAAGAAGACGAAGTAAATAAACAAAAGAAGGCTTAGCATCGCGGGATCGCAGCCTAAGAGCAGGGGAGAAAACGTCGCTTCGACGACAACCGACAGGCTCAGCAGAAATCCAGAAGCCTCAATAAGAAAGCAGGGCTTAGTTGTTCCGCCGGTAGATAAAAGAGAGGCAGGGATACCAGGCCGCAGTTATGGAATTGCTTCTCCTCCCGTTTTTCGGCTCCCTGAGTGGCGGCGCTACCCTTCCGCAGAGCCTCCCGGCGCGGCGGGGCTTGACCTCCGGCCGTCTCTCCTCCCCTTCGCGCAAACAGACAAGGGCTGAGCGCCTCTCTTCGGATGGGACGGGGGAGGAATTGCGCCGCCGGCTCTGCAGGCGCAGTCAAGCGGGCCGCGTTTCGTTTCGCCGTCGCCTCACCTCGGGAGGCGAACCCACCTGCGCGGCAGGTAAGAGAGGAGCACGAAGAGACGTTTGGCGCCAACTCGAGTCCTATTCGCCCCGGGCGTCTTCTTGGTCTGAAGGAATTAAACGCGTTGCTTGACGCTGGGACTTGGCTTTCCCGCAAATGTGATTCCCTCTGGCTTGAAGGGGCAATTTCTGGGGGTTGGAGAGTCCGCTGCCTGTGACAGAAAGTAATCCGGCTAGTTACCCCGGCATAGGGGAGGCACAAATCAGATCCCTTCCTACTCTGAAGGGGAAAAGGCTTTATGGGCTCGGTGGCCAGTCCCGTCCCCCGTCCCCCCCCTTCGCAATACATCAAACCTGCTTGGAGAAAGGGAGAAAATGCCAAGAAGAAGAAAAAGTTCAAGAGGAAAGCAGTGGCAGGGAATATTATGACTGAAGCAGAGCAGAGTGGAACTGTTGAACGAAACCTTAATATAGAGATTTAAAGCGGAGAGGGGACAAATGAGAGTGAGTGGTATTTCCTTTGCTGCCATGTCCTTTAAAGCTATAGCCTTGAATTGTCTTCCCTCAGCCTCCAGCAGATAGTCTTGCCAGACTGTCCTCAAGGGATCTTGGCACCATTCAAATATTTCCACTTGCAGCACTCATTCCCACAGCCTTGTATCGCTTATCTCATTTAAGAAGAATGGTTTCTTTCACTTAAAAATCTTTATAGCAGGCCTAAGGACGTGATTCTCCAACAAAGTTTTTGCCTCTCATATGGAAACAGTGGCATTTGTTGCTGCTTTAATATTGAAACCCAATTAATGCCTGATACTGAGTGCTTTTTTTCCAGTGCTGCCAATCTGCCTCCCAACATGTGAAGAGTCCCTAAAAGTGGTTTCTAGTATATTTTTTGGAAATATATTAGGTGTTGTCTCCAGAATATACTTAGTGCTCAAGACTGGATCTCCTGGACCTAGTGAGATCAAATGGGCCCATCCATGAATGGGATATGAAAGGATCAGAGTACCCAAATATCTGTAAAAAGTATTTTTCTAATTCATTCTAAAAGTTTCTGCTAACATTATTAGGGTGGGATATATGTTAAAAAGACAATGAGAAACAAGGGTTATTTTGTTCTTCTAGCATCAGTGGTCTGGTAAAAATTCATAATTTCTTTATCTTGTTACAGAGTTCTGCTCTGATTATCCCTTTTGCTCCATTCTTTCCTATTCTTGAAAATGAAAAGAATGATTTTATATTTCCTTTTGCTGGTTGGACTTTTTCAAGTTTCAGCCAGGGAGCGACATCTTCCAAGAACACCTTTAAGTCAAAGAAATGATGCTACTTTTCTTGGTAAGTTGCCATGAGTTTGTAAAGCAAAGAAATGTGTATAGTTTATCTTCCCAACATTGCAGATGAGAGGCATAGGGACTTGGGATGTGTATGGAATAACTTTTTTCAGTGGAAGAAGGAATAGCAAATGAAAGGGAAGTTAGATATTTTATTGGACTAGTGACTTGTTTTGGAATAAATCTAAAATATAGCAAATAATAAAATTAAAATTAGGATTTAGATGAATCAAATTAAGGCAAAACTATATATTACATATACATTCCTATAATATTTATCTAAAATAAAAGCTACTTCTGAAGAAGACATTGAGTTTATAAAAAATTGTGCTTGACCATTTCTTTACTATTGTTTTTCTTTTCCATATCTCAAAATAGCTTTTCTCCTTTTAGTTTTACAATAAAATTTAGAGCAGAAATATAGGCAGAAATATACTTAATTTCCTCCATTCCTTCCCTGCCTTTTCAACCAAAATTTCTTTCCGGAAGTAGCTTTTATAATTTAAAAAGTCATTCTAGGATAATGTTTTGTTCATCTGTATATAAGTTATACTTTTAGGCTTCTAGTAAAGTATGCATATTGTAAAATACTACTGTCAGTAAGATTAATTATCTATTTGTATTATGTTTGAAATATGTAATAGTATCTTGGGGTAAACTAGGATAACAAATCTCTGTTGTAAGCTTAACTATATGACATAATGCATAGTTTCTCTTTCCATTGCTTATGTATAATAAATGATTGATTCCCAGGAGAGGTTTAATCTCCAAATTACAAAATAAAAGCTACTTTTTCCTGCTTCACCCAATTTTTCTTTTTGAAATCTAGATTTAATGCAGCCTATTTAGTGAATCTCAAATGAAGTAGATCAAAATTCTGTCAGATGTCCCACTGAAATAATAGATATGTTGTATCTAAAATAATCTGGATGAAGCAGATATTATTAATTTTACATTAATATGTCATTTGTGATAATTCACATCATTTATATAATGGATCAAAGCAAGGCAGATTTAATGCTGTCAGTGGGGAAATATCAAGAATGTATACTGACATTCTGTGTATTAGTGAATTAAAATGAACAGTTGGAAATGTTGGCCTTATATATGAAATTAAGAGAAGGCAAATTAATACAGTTCTGCCAAGAAAATGCAGAGTTTATAGTCAATATTTTCTCCAGCTATTTAAAGAATAACTGGACATGGACATCATCAGTTGGGTAACACCAAACCAATCCAAGAATGACTAAACATACCTGGAGAAACTATATTCACCCAGCAAATAATAAGTTGGTTGCAATTCCTTCTTGTAGAATTACAATTAAAACTAATGAAAGCAAAACCATCATAACTAACAATATAGTTCATATGATTATAGAAAGTAAATACTAGATTTAATTGGTTAGATTTGATAAATATAGAAAACTGGAAAACTGAATTGAAATGAACTCCTGGAGAACTGAAATTCATGAGAAGATGAAGTGAACAAAAGTATCCAAACACACAAACATACAAAAAGCAAAAGAAAATGAAATTGTGCTTTAATGAAAAATTGAAAATAGCTGAAGAAAAGCAGAATATAACAGGTACAGAATGCAAGAAGAGGCAAGGGGATGGGGGAGACCCGCCACAGGCCACGCAAGAGTATCTCTTTGCTTAGGAGCTGAAAATCCTGCTGAAATCCAAGCAGAATGTTTAGTCTCTGAACAGAGAGACATTGGTGCATGGCCTATGCCAGGGCTCCTAGGGCCTCTCCTACTCCCCTGAGGCACTTTGTGCTCCTTACCTGCCTCTCCATTCAGGAGATGAAAATCCTTCCTGGCAAAATCCAAAAAGGATTTTCAGACCCTGTGTGAGAAGATGTTTGCAGTTTGTGCCAGGCCTCCGAGGACCTCCCCAGGCACTCCATGCTGTTTACCTTACCATGCTACCTCTTTGCTGAGGGACTGAAAATCTTGTTTGGATTTCAGCTCCCTCTCATCTCTGGGGGCTGACTGAAAGAGCTCCCTGCCAAAGGATTTCAGCACCATGCCTGCTTCAAAGTTGAAGTCATTTAGTAGGAAGCTCTTTCAGCCAACCCCAGAGATGAGAGGGAACTGGCAGGTGGTGGCAGTTTTCATTTTTCTTTCTGGCTTTCCCATGGACTTCCTTGGGAAGCCAGCAGAGAAGATTGCAAATGGTGATCACATGATTGCAGGTGCTTGGCCAACAATTGTAAGTGCAAGCAAATTGCCAGGCAGCCAGATCACAATTACATGACCACCAGGGGAGGTAGTGAATGATGCTTCCAACTGGTTAGATTTTTTTTAAAAAAAATAGCTTACAATGCTCAACTCCAGTTCTATAACCCATATTAAAACTTTTGTGGAAAAAATCCTGTGGAACTAATATTTATATTTTAATGTTTTCTACCTGTAAATAAAACTTCTTACAATTTTAGACACTTTTATTTTGAAGATGGTTTATTTTATAAAGCTGCTTATGTAAATTTTTATCTTGTTTAATTCTCATTCCAGAAAATGCTTGCAGTAATAAACGTCTTGATCTTGTGTTCGTCATTGATAGCTCTCGTAGTGTTCGCCCTTATGACTTTGAAAAAGTGAAAGAATTTATCTTAACCATCTTGCAATTTTTGGACATTAGTCCTGATAAGACTAGAGTGGGATTAATCCAATATGCCAGCACAGTCAAAAATGAATTTTCACTGAAGACTTTTAAGAAGAAACAGGATGTAGAGAGAGCAGTGAAAAGGATGATGTATCTTGCCACTGGAACCATGACAGGATTAGCTATTCAGTATGCAATGAACATTGCATTTTCAGAATCTGAAGGGGCTCGGCCACGCAGGGAGAATGTACCTAGAGTTATCATGATAGTGACAGATGGGAGACCACAAGATCCAGTTTCAGAAATTGCAGCAAAAACCCGAAATTCTGGAATTCTAATATTTGCTATTGGAGTGGGAAGAGTTGATATGAATACACTAATGTCAATTGGGAGTGAACCTTATGAAGACCATGTTTTTCTGGTTGCAAACTTCAGCCAAATTGAATCACTGACTTCTGTGTTCCAAACTAAAATTTGTGGTAAGGTATTAAATATATATTTTAAAGGCTGTGTTAGAAATATTGATTTGGGGGCTGCTTGCTGTCCCACCAGGCAGGGTCCAAGGCGGACAAAGAGGCAGGGAGGAGATAGGCAGGTAAGGAGAGTTGGAAGCAGTCCCTTACTTTATTGAGGCTTGGGACTGGAATGGCTTGAATTGTGATGGATCCTCAGTTAACAATGGCAATGGGGATTGCAAAGATTGCAGTTGCTAAAAGATGCGGTCATATGATGTCCCACTTAATTACAAACATTCTGGTCCCAATTATGGTGATAAGTTGAGAACTACCTGTAGAAAAAGGATTGTAAAGAAAATAGTGATGGGAAGAAAGAAAAGTCAACATGAATGGAATGAAAACCATAAATGGGTGCTTAATTAAAAAAACATATTTAGTGCATGGAATTGGGAAACACATTTATAATAAATTAAGTAAATCCTGCTGTGTTCCTGAAAGTGTAGCTCAGTTCTTAGTTCACTTACACAGTTGTTGATTGATATTCATGCCTAAAATGTACAGATTTATGAATCTTACAATATACATTAACAAAGTGTAAAATCAGTTTTGATGCATGTTTTATCACTTTAACATGCGTATTTTCTGTTCTGTTGATATTTTGGGGAGACATCTGTTCATAAATTGGATTTTTAGTCACTTTTTGTGTTAACTTATGTATTGCTTTTTTTCCCCAGTCCAGCATATGTGTAGTATAACTCATCATGGTTGTGACCATTTCTGCATCAACATTCCTGGCTCTTATGTATGTAAATGTAAACATGGATATATTCTGGACTCAAATCAGAGAAGATGTAGCAGTGAGTTCCATGTATTACTTCTTTTATAGCTCACTATCTTATAAATAGACATTATAGTAGGGAGGTACAACATTTTGGCCCAAGGACTGCATCACTTGCAGATTAGAGGTGTGCAAATATATTTAGTCACATATAACACACACACACTATAAAACAGTTCGTAAACACAATATTCACACACATTTTCCCTCTTTCCAACAAGTATGCTTCCAATCTGTGATTTTAAGCAACATTAATGGGGGAAAATAGAAAGTATTCTATCTTGTCTTCTAATCAGTTTTATAATTTTTGATGGAGTAGTACTATATTTATCACTATCAAAAAATATGAGGTCTACTTTGACAAAGTATTTAACACAGATGAACATGCAAGGATGGGCATTCTGTGGCTCTTGAAATATTGCTGAACAACTAGATAATGTATTACTACTATGGATTGGGGCTAATGGGAGATAACATCCAGCAACAATGGAAGAGTCAGAGATTTCCCTACTTATACGGAGATTTTTTTAATTTTTTTTACATTATTATTTTTTATGGGTAGAAAGTCTTTCTCATTATTTATCTTAGAAATTACAATAAATTTATACATTTGTTGTGTGCACTAACAGTTGAAAGTATTGACAAAATTTCACAGGGCAGAATTACACATTGCAGAAATATAGGCATACAATCGATATAACCAAGGTTCTCCTTCAGTAATGTCTAATAAAACGTATCTTATGTCTTTTTTCTTGTTCCACATCACTGACTGCTTGACACTAATGCTAGCTAGCTGCAGTATATGTTAAAGTTGCCTTTAAGATCAGTATTCTTTGACTAGTGTAAATTATAAAGCATTGTGCAATTTTTATGTTATGACTTGAATTAAGTTATTTTTTGTAGGCAAACTTTTAACTCAGTTATTTTCCTCTTTCTTCCCCAATTTTCATGCTCCTTTCAGCATTTGTTATTTTCTTCAAAATAATCAGAATCAAAAGAAGACTTTGATTTTAGACGCTAAATTTCACGCTTATTTTGATATAAAACTTCTAAACTTCATATAAAATCTATCACCAGTGATTATATATAAAATATAAATATATCTGAATCATAAATTTATAGTTTATGATTTTTGCATTTATAAAAGAGCACTACAGCTGTTTTCTTCCCTCTCATCATTCTTGGATCCAATTAAACTTTACTCATACTGAAATCTGAGACTGCAATCCAGTTAACTAGGATGAAATCCAAACAAACTCAATAGGGTTTCCTGTTTAGTAGATTTGTATAAGATAAAGCAATAAATAAATGAAACTATATACAGAATATTCTGAACCTCTGTCAGTTGATTGAATTGCACTGTGATATGCAGTCTTGTAATCAAGTTGTTTTCAGGATTTTTGCATTTGAAGAGCCAGCTCTACATTAATATAACTAATCAGCAATTCCTGCAGAGGCAGAAGACAAAAACAATTGCTACTGTGACACTGGCTTTCTCTGAGCAATTGGGAATTAAATCCAAAGTGCTG
The DNA here is from genome assembly GCF_964194415.1 of Vipera berus. NCBI lineage: Eukaryota > Metazoa > Chordata > Lepidosauria > Squamata > Viperidae > Vipera > Vipera berus. The sequence goes on from NC_138204.1 coordinate 192,691,408, forward strand.
TCATGAGAAGGGATTTTGGGATGTGTTCATAGTAGACTATACAATATAATTTTAGATATAAATAATAATGACATCTCCAAGTTCTTGCTATGGAACAAAAAGTTATACAAAAACATTATCTGATTATAATATTTGCTGCAGATGGAGAGAAATTCTCAAAGGGTATGCCAACAAACATTAGAAGAATTTTGTTGAACAAAACATACAAATACTTATGTCCAGTGGTACATTTCATGAATAAAATGTTACTGCTCTAATTTAATCCAGAAGCTAAAAGATTTATATTTTATATTTATATATTATTATACATTTCTTATTCTTTAATTATACTTTCTTCAACTCTCCTGACCATCTGAATGCCAAAATAGATTACAAGAAATACAATTATATTTTTTAAACTCTCCTGGCCATCTGAATGCTGAAATAGAATACAATTTCTTGCTTCATACAATAATATTTTATCATTTTTGAAATGTTTTTAGTCCAGGACCTATGTGAGACTGAAAAGCATGAATGTGAGCACATATGTGTGAATACACCAGGATCCTATGTCTGCCAATGTTATGATGGCTATGAACTTGAAGAAGATGGGAAGAATTGTTTCAGTATGTATTTGTTTTCAATTGCACTAATTCCCAAAATAGCTGATGATTTCTGTTATTGCTCCAATATAATCCTGTAACATTTGAATTATTTTCTGTATTCAAAGATTTCTGGTGAGAATGTTGACTTTTTGCTTTACAATAGTAGGTTCTTTGTATTATATAAAAAGTTTATATGAATGTGAATTGGACATTTCCTCGGTTTCAGAATATCTTAAAATGAAACAGCACAGTTCAGAGAACGAAAAAGAACGAGACAAAGATGATTGTTTAATGTCTACAATGAACAGTTTATAAGAATGGCAGGATTTGAAGAGATGATAGTAGGAATCATAGGAAGCTAAAATAATAGAGATATGCCAATCCTACCTCTTCCCTCATGTCCTCTATGCACAGTTTTGTTCTTCCTTTTTTCTTCTTTATCTTTCTTTTGACTCATTCCCTTACTCTTTTCTGCCGTTTCTGGAAAGAGAGTTGCAGGAAGGAGAAAGACAATGGATATATTCATCTATATGTGTGTTTTTATACTTATTCATTCAATGGACATATTTTGTCCCACCCTGCTTTTTTAAGAGTGCGGTTTAATACACACATGCATATATGCATATACTGTATAAAATGATGTATACACACATTTATTGCGGGGGGAAAAAACTCCCTTTTTCTGATTGTAATCCCTTAATTTGGGGTAGAGTTGGCATAACTGGTTGGAGTTCAGCGTTTACTGGCCAGATAGCAATATCAATAGCACTTAGACTTATATACCGCTTCACAGTGCTTACAGCCATCTCTTAAGTGGTTTAAAGAGTCAGCATATTGCCCCCAACAATCTGGGTTCCTCATTTTACCTTTCTTACACCACGCAGAGTTCACAACAGATAGAGAAACTATCTGTTTGAAGGTTGACCTCTCAACCTTCCAAGTGTTAGGCAAGCATCTTCACCTCTAAGCCATCATGCCACTCAATTTATTGAAGAGGGAAAAACCTCCAAGAATTATTGCAGTAGGAGCTGGCAACTTCAAAGTATGAAGTAAGGCATTGCATAGGATTTTTTCCCCTTAATTATAATTAACCTCTTTCTCTATTCTTCCTATATTGTTGTTATTAATTGCTGGCTTGGAGGCAGAAATAATGATATATTTTCTATTAAATAAATCTGTATAATATGAAATACACAGATTTGTTTAAAAATTGCAATACAACTTACTGTTTGTATTATTTCAAAATTATTTCTGTGATATATGCTTTCCTATTGATTGGAGCTTTATTACTGAAACTAATCAATGAATCATCTCCTAAAATGTGGCAATAATTATAATAGATTTGTGTTAATATTGCGTCTCATGAGGCAATTGAAAATGAATGTTATTTAAGAGAAATTTGATTTGATTGGAATTTCCAGCAAATCCACATGTCTTATGCCTAGGTATAACACGCAGGCTTGACATAACAAAATGATAAAAAGCTTCCAAATATTGTTCAGTATCAACTGCATTCGTGTCAGAAGCACCAAAGCGCTTCTGGATTGAAAGGATTAAATGGTAACATCACTGTTTCCCAGGGGATGCCCAGTTGAGGGCTCCTTTCATGCCCCCGTTAATTGCTCACCAAAGTGCTATCTATTTTTCTATTCAAGATGACGCTTTTAAACTGCTAGGTGGGCAGGAGCTGGAGCGAATGAGAGCTCACCCCATCACACAGCAGCACTCAAGCCTCGAATGCAGGCTTGCAGTGTTTTAACTACTTGAGCTACCATGCATTGTACTGTACATTGTTTTGTGAAATGATGTGGGGAACTTTAATACTTAACTCTATTTTCTCTGTAGTATCATATTCTTATTTGTTTGGAATGAGTAATTTCAGTTCCATTAATTTCAGTAAGATTATTTTAAATCAAAGTTCATACCACACAATATATGCCTTTATAGATTTCCAGTAGTAAGCTTATCTATGGCTCCATTTTTTTAATTGTTGCATGTATCTGTTTAACAGAAGTAGTAGTCTTATTGGGTTGTATGGACTTCAAACATACGCTTAGTTTTATTTTAGTTACAACATCTGACTTATAACAATCCATTGTAGATTGTTAATGTGATAAGACCAGGGCTTTGTCATAGAACGTACCGGAACAGAGTTCCAGCACCATTTTTCAATGGATTTTCTAGAGTTGCATTCTTTTCCTATTGTTTCCCTTCCTATCCTCATTTGTTTTTGAAAATGCCCCACTGGCAGTACGGTGCAAGTGGGGTCCCCTCCGGTGCAGTCTGCCTCCTCTAGGAGGAGCCATGAGGCACCGGAGCACCACAGCCATAACGTGGCTTGATTGGCTAGGTCGGACCATGTGGCGTGGAAGCCGATGGTGGTGGTGGGAGACACATAAACATGGAGGCCATCTTTCACAAGAGGGTGAGCGAGGCTTTTGCCTTCCCTTACAGATGGTGGGGTGTAAGGTTAAAAAGAGGTGAAATGAGAGGAAAGACAGGCGGCTGGCATGGAAGCCTGCCCAATAACAAAACTTTGCTCTTTCGGTTCCTTGGGTAGTTCAAAGGCTGAGATATCTACGAAAATCTCTTTTTAGTCTTTTATATATTCAAACTTCAGAGGGGAATAATAAGAATAAAGCCAATGTCTTGTGATTTGGAGGTATTATTATTAATAATAATATATATTAATTATGTATTGGTCAGATGTAAAGGTAGACCTACAGTATGAGATTTAATCCGATCTATTTATTAAATTGGGTTTAACTTAAAGGTAAATTAAAAGTAATCTGTTCACTACAAAGTTTCAACTTTAATTTGTTTCAAGTCAATATCCATATTAAACTCCAAATGTAAATTTTTCCACCTTGTTTGACAACTTCTTAAAAATAATTCAATCTTTTAAAAGCAACGAAATTTTGTTTTATTGGGCCAATTTCATTCCACATAGAAAGCTGACATTTCCACTCATTAAACTAAACAGGTATCCCAGTAGTAAATGTCTCAAGAGATTAATAAAATGCCTTCTTGTAATTTAAAGCCACACAGTGCATGGTAACATTAATAGTATTAACTTACCTTGAACAAAATCCTAGTCTTTTAGATACACTAAAAATTGAAGGGGTTTTTTTTCAACTACAAAGGTAAACCTTGTAGGGTAGGCAAGGTGGGTTGTATGATGTCTGTGAATTCCGGCACTTTTTTTTAACAAAAAAAGCACTGGATAAGACTAGTTTTGATTGAAGAGTTACATTTACCTGAGTATGTTTTGGAATAGGCTGTTTCAAATCTTAATAATGACAATAATATAGGAATAAGAACATATTGTGCCACTGAAATTTATGTAGAACTCGGCTGATATGTCAGCAGTAGGTGAAGAACTAGGTACTATCAACATTATATACATTCCATTTTAAAGTTCTGTATTGTTATGTGCTCCTGGCTACTTTCCTTCGTGACCAGAGGCAAGCTCGCCTGACCAGCCAAGACACAGTGAAGGCCTTTTGTTTTGTTTACTGCAATAAACAGAAGAGAAGTTTTCAGAGCTTGGTTCTTTTCAAAGTTCTAACCCAAAATATTCCCTTCTTTATACATTCCTATCCCAGCCGCCACATCCCTCCTCTTTCCCCATTGGCTGAGGTACTATGAGGTTACACTCTTTCCATCCACTTCTTACACATTTCCTGATAACATATTAAATATGCTAATTTTTGCCTACGTGTTTATCTTACTTCCTCCTTTTATGTTATCTTTTCCTAATTTCCATCAATTGTAGTTGTTTTTCTATTCAGCTAGTTTCCATTGTATTGTAGGCTTAACTGTCTCTGAAGATTCATCATATTGATACATATTTATCATGTATCAAAGTAACCTGTCTTAAATTTGATCTTGCTTGTGCTTCAGTTGTGGACTATTGTGCTCTGAATAACCAAGGCTGTCAACATGAGTGTATCAATACTGAAGATTCTTATTACTGTCAGTGCCATAAGGGGTTCGTTCTAAATCCAGATAAAAAAACTTGCAAACGTAAGTTATCTACATCTCAATTCTGCTATTTAATACTTCAAAGGTTATATGTACCACCTTGCATACAAAGCAAGGAGATTATTCAGTACCGGTATTTCCTTTGCATTCAGAAGATTCACCCCATAACATCTCTACCAGAAAGAATTTCAGATACCCGTTCCTAGGAAATACTTTTTGCAGAGTAATTTCTAATTCTCAGTTAATTTAGCAACAAGAAAAAAAATCAGGTGTCCAAAACAGATGTATAGAGCAATGCTTATCAAGAGAACAAAGACTGATACTCCTGACACTAAGGAGCATACTCCTCAGGATAAACCTCAGGAGGATATGCCCGAGTGTCAGGAGATTGATAATCCTGAGTCCTGAGAGGTTATGAGAGCAATGCCAGCAACTGGATGGGCACAGGCATGCCAGTAGCAGACCTAAGCAACTAATAAGACCTGGGAAGATCCCTAACCCAAAGCATTAATCTCCAGACTTGTCATTGAGGTGTTGCAGATTGTTCGTACAGTAAAACTTATATCAGGGAAAAAAAGGAAATGGCCATTTTAGTTTTGGAGGCTGAAGTTGTGAGTGCATGTTCCTGATGGTGAGAATTTAACTCGACCAAATATTAAATAAGTTTTATACATGTAACAGAAAGGAGACTTAATTATAGGGGAAAAATTATAGGGATAGGAAAATACGTAATATCAACTAGCAACATCCTATCAGAAGGAGATTGAAAGAGTGTATGCTGCCTTGAGGAAAAGACAAAAAGGTCTGCTTTGACCCAAGATCTCTTAGACAAAGAGCAGACAGAGTGATGGTCAATAGGATGACATGCAGTAAATCCATAACCCCGTATCTACATTCTTTTACATTGCGATCAATACACCATGAAAGGCTGGAGAGTCAGTGTTTGAATTAGACACCCCTTAAAAATGTTGAGGCATCTTGATGCCATGGTTGGAGTATGTGGTAGGAAGGTGGGGGATGAAACAGCACATTCCTATGTTTCTAGGAATGCCTGTAAATTTTGTATTGTGTAATATTTATATGAAGAAAGTGCTCTACTTCCAAATCTTCAAAGATAAAAAGTGCTCACTAAAACCGTGTTGCTAATCTTCATTCCATTCTGTATATTTGTACTTTCCACTACTGTTCTTCTAAGAATTTATTCTCAATCTTCAGGACCAGACCATTGTGCTTTGCAAAATCATGGCTGTCATCAGGAATGTGTCAGTACAGATGAATCCTACTTTTGCCAATGCAAGCAAGGATTTACTCTTAATCCGGATAAGAGAACTTGCAAAAGTATGTTGCCCTAAAGTGTATAGTAAGTTCACCTGCTTTTATTTATCAACATTGCTGTTATAATTTATAATCTCTTTTCAATTATAACTTTAGAACATGCCTATGAAAATTCCTCCTTCCTATGTTTCTTTATAATGGCCAGTTTAAATAGTCATTCCTATGTACAGACAACTGTTTATTCATTCAAGTACATATTTATATACTTTTTTTAAATTGTCAAAAGCTGTGTGTACCAGTCAGAGTACAACATGTGCATAAAAAGTCTTCCTAGGGAACAATTCCCATTTCTCTTGGAATTCTACCCAAGCCCAAAACTAAACACTTTTTTTTTGGGGGGGGAGTGTGATTGCCAAGATCTGGATGATTAGAACAGATTTTATATTTCTTAAATAGGAAACTAATGCAGTACCATGTAAATAAAGCAGATTACCAGAAATGTCACAGACTTAAATTTTAAATAATTTGAAAACTCTATCAGGGTGATGGGAACTGGGGTCTTAGGACTATCTGTGACCCTCAGCCTAATTTCATAACGAATTAAACCTCTCAGAAGAATTAACTATTCATTGTTTGCCTACTTGCTTTTTAGAGGGAGAGAATTGAATATCAAAAAGAACTCAAATGAGATAAAAACAAGGATATGAGGAAGAAAGTCTTAGAAAGATTAAGCCCCACTTATTATTTGCTATAGACCTGCTCATCATTTAAATGTTGCTTAAAGCAGATTACTCCTGAGTAAGTGTTCTCAATAGGAAAAAAAATCTCTGCCCTTTTCTGTACCATATAAAAGTGTTCCAAATTAAAAATTGGTTTCAGTGTTTAATGGACACTGGAAGCATATAATCTGTCTCATATTTTATACCCAAATATTTTCATAATCTCTCATTTTTTTTAAAAAAAAGTGTCCCAGAAATTTCACTGTTCTAATGCTGTACAAATAAACAAAAACAAGGTAACTGCTACCCTATTTTTGTACAAAATCCAATATAGGTTTATCCAAGGTAGATTAGAGTAATGGATTTCCCAAGCCAAAGTATTTCGGACAATTAAAAAACAATTGTGGCCACTAAGGGCCTGAAGCAGGGCTGTCATCATACCAATAGGCCTTATCACTAGCTGTGAGTCTCTGCAATTTCTCAAGTTTACTGTACATTGCCAGGCCGACCAATATCAATATAAAACTCTCTTTGAAAACCAGTCCTCAGATTTAAATACCAGTCCCCAAAGTTTTGGAAACTCTAGTCCTCTTGTTGATCCTTCTTACACAAACACAACTGCCTTCAATAGCTTCAGGTAATTTTTAATTTTGCTTTCTGGGAACATAAACGAAAGGTGAAGTTTTTGATGCTATATATGCTGATTATTAATCAGTGTTTTATAAATTATATTATTTTTCAACATTTTTACTTGACATGTTTATTAGTTGTCTCTTTCCATAGGAATAAATATCTGCAGTTTAGGTAAACATGGCTGCCAGCATGAATGCGTTAGCACTGAAGAATCATATTTGTGCAAATGTCAAACTGGATACACTCTAAACCGTGATGGCAAAACATGCAGAAGTAAGTTTATTCGAAAGAATAAATTGGCATATCAGAATTAATTTTGATACAAAAGATGTCCCCTAGGAATATGTTGGCTATAACAATATCGTGCCTTTAAAATTAATTCATTGTGACTTAATATGTTTGCTTATTTCACAAATAACAGATTTGTTACAAAACCCAAAAAAGAACAAATAAATGCTAGGTTACCTGATCTTTATTTTTGAAGTATAGATGGTAGCCAAAATAGTGAGAATTCCTACAATTTTTTTTAATTTATGAAAATCTACATTTATTTTTTTTGGCTATCTCTGATACAAAAAACTCTTGGTTCATGTTTGTAACTCTATAAATTACTGGTAAGAAAGCTTTTTCATTAGTGACATGCTACTACCTGTAGAAGAGAAAATATAAAAACTAATTTGTAGCTCAAACTCAAGCTATATACTACTCATATTCTCACTGTCATGCCTTTAACTAGACAAAATGGTGCTTCATAGGGCAACATTTTTTTAACCAAGGTACCTCAAATGGACTAATTAATGTGGCCAAAATTCCTGAGCAAATGAAATTTGGGGAAATAGTGGCTGCTTCAGTGCTAATGACTGCTGCTACAGTCAGGTCATCCTCATTTTCAACATTTTGTGATAATCACATCCCTTTCTCCTCCCCCCCCCTTCCAATCCAGCAGCAGCCACTTATGTGCCTGTTGAAGAAGGGAAGGGAAGAGGATTTCTGACACTTCCTACCAGATTCCCACAAGGGGAATCTCCAGATCACTTCAGTTTTCAGCATCTTAATGAATGCCATCATTTGCACTCTCTAGTGCCTCCAGACCTTTTTCTGAAACCTCCCTATTTTCACTGCTGCTGACTCAAAATGTAAAAGGCATGCAGATTATCAGCATCTATTCAATGCTGTCTCCAAACAACCAATCAAAAGGATTTATAACTTATCTAATTAATACGCCACCAACTAAACTGTTACAGTTCTTCCCTTACTTAAAATCCTTGTTTCTGCTACATGCAGAAGGTAAAATAAATGAATGACATGTGATTCTTCCTCCATACTCTCATAGTCTATTAATTGCCCACGAATCTGAGCTATTGTTCGGTGAAAGATCTTACCTCAAAGTACCACTCCAATAGCCTTTAAAATCCTGTTGATACCTGTGAAAGGAACATGATGAAGTGACATCTTCCTGGATGTTTTACAGCTAATTGTTAGTGTTCCCCAATTCTGTGATTATATTTCGTAGAAATAGTGACAGGGAAATACACATCATTAGAGAATGAAAGATGCTGAATCTTTATGCTCTTTGAGGAAGAATGAGCACTATGGCAATCAGATTTTTGACATGATAAGGACAGCAGCACCAGCATGATGTCCAGCATAATGTCCAGCATAATAAAATAGCCACTGTCATAGGAAAGCAACTATTCATGGAATCACAAGGGGAGGTTGAACTGCCCAACCGTTGTTGTTTCTGCTGTTTTGGTCGGTTTTCTTGGACGGCAGTTTTGTCCTTCTGATACCCACTTATTATATTTTTATTTATTTACTTAGTTTATATGTTGCCAATTTTCCCAATAGGGCGACTCTGGGCATCTCACAGATCATAAGAAGATAAATAGAAAAGCAATTAAAAATTTGAAATTATGCACATTAAAAATTTAAAACTGTGGAAAACAATCCCCAGAACCAAGGAGATGGATGGCATGGAATGAGGTCTTTTTGCCACCTTTTTCAAACTGCACAATTCTTTTGCTAACATCAGCAGGCTCTAGCATAAACTGGAAAACTGACAAGCTTTGTGAGTCAGGACAGATTGTCTAGCCTGCAACACTGCAAACGGAAGGTTTAGCTTCAGTCAGATTTCAAAATGTTGAAGGGAGCTGGAAATTCACTGACTGTAACTTATTAGCCTTATGTGAATGCACCAGTCCAAAGCTGCTGCTGCAGCAGCAGAAAGATGCTACACGGAAGAACCCTGTGTGTTATTTGGGTTGTTATATGGGGATAGACTTCGTAAATAGTTTTTTAAAATGGGAACAAATGTCAAGGACAAAAAGGTATAATCTGTAATGGATGGTTCTGTTTCTGAAGTTTCAGTATATGGATATTTTATGGCTTGAAAATTCAAGTGTTTTTTTCTTTTACTGCTCAACACAACAATTCAGGAATAGACTACTGTGCTGAGTTCAATCATGGGTGTGAACAACTCTGTCTAAATACCAGAGAATCCTACATTTGCCAGTGCTCTGAAGGATTCATCATTAATGAGGATCTGAAAACTTGTTCACGTAAGACTCTTGCCTGAGATATTTTATAAAATTAAACAAAACAGTGCTTCCATAATTTCTAACAAAGCTTTATTCAAGTAGAATTTCAAGTTAATTAGCAGTGATTGGATTAAATGGTCAAGGAAAGCATGTGCTTTGCCAAACTACTCAGAAAGCAAAGGAACTGAGACATGGGGAGAGATATTTTCCACAAAATGTGACTCCATTAAGAAAATACAGCAGTAAATTTCAAGTTTCATAGAAAGAATTGTGGAAGTTTAAGCATATGTAGCTCATACTACACATGTGTAATCCATATGAAATATGCACAGCTAAATTCAAAATCGCTAGGGAACTCCTGGAAGTTCAGCATTCAAACAAATCAGCCACTCATAGACACATAGAGATAAACCACATTTATATATCATTCAAAAGAGACAATAAAAAAAAGCTAAGAAGGAAACAAAGACCGAAATACATCCTCACCAGCAGCTCCTACCTAGATAAGCAAGGATTAATGTCAGATCAAAAAGCGTAAAACAGTTCTCTAATTAAGGTTCTACCAAGGTGAAAATCACACCCTCCAACAATGGTAGGGTAAGCTACTATACATATACAGGAAGTAAATGCCACACTCACTAGCACAGATGATTTTACTTAATCAGGTAATGAATTGTCTGGAGGCAAACAACCATACTCAGAGAGCACCAATGACTCTAAACATCCATACTACTCATTGAGAAACATTTCAATTTTTTAAAGACACCATTATTTCATGGGTTCATCCAACAATTGATTATCCAAACAATCCATTTCATTGTTAAAGGTTTCTTAAAGCTAGTTTTTCTTAAAATACCAGAGATGCCAGAGGCATCTATACGTGAGCTCTGTCTGTCCTGTGACAGGGTTTGGCACCAACATATAATATAGTATATTTTGTATAGTAATTCAGGATAAGGATTTAAAATATTATTCAATCTTTATGTCATTTATATTGTCTTCAGTTTCTTCCTCTTTCCCCCCTAATTTCTTTATATCTTTTTTTAAATTATACAACCCCTTAGAGATGGGGTAGGGACCCAGTCCATCACTCATCATGGTAACATAATATTAGAACAGACACTCCCATATCTAGTGGTCTCACCTCCAATGACTGGAGTAGTTTAAAACAAACCTGAAGGGGTTTTAGCTTTTTAAATATTGTTTTAATTGTTGGGTTTAATTAATTTAATTTATTTTAATTTTATATTATCTTTTATATTGTATTTTATGCTGCCCTGTAAACCAACCTGAGTCCTTCGGGAATAGGGCGGTATAGAAATCTAATTAATTAATTAAATAAATAAATAAATAAACCCCACCTTTTGCCCCTTTTCCACCTGGCTTTGACCACAGATGAAAACAGACTTGGTAGACAATACCCTTGTTTTCTTTTGGCTTCTCTAAGAATTTGTCTCTGTGTTTGAACTAGGAAAAGATAATTAAAACTCCAATAAGAGTTTAAGAGAAATAGTTTTCAGAACAATAACTTTAGCTCCAAAGAAACCAGGGCTGTTTGTGGCTACAATAAAGAAATACTATCAGCTAGAGAGGTTAATAGGGATAGGTGTTTGTGATGTGTAAATGAGAATATGTTTAGGAAATAGTGAATTGTGGAAGAACATAGATGGGAATGACGCTAGTTTTCTTTTATTTTAGTTCTTTATACACATTTAGTATTATTAAGGATTGGTTTACTCTATATAAGCTAGAGAGTGATGGATTTTAGAATTTATAATTGTTAGTATATGATTGTTTATGATTGCTTTTTAGATATATACCTTGTATTTTGCTCTGGGAAGTCGGGGGGGGGGAGGGGGGGAGGAGGGGAAGTAGGGGGGGGGAGGCAGGGGAGGGAGGAGGGAGAGGGGGAGGGGGGGGATAGGGGGGAGGTAGGGAGGGGAGGAGGGAGGGGGAAGGGGGGGTTTAAAGGAAAACTGTATTTTAAAACTTTTCAATAAAAAAAAAAAAAAAGAAATACTATCACACACACACACACCCAGATCAGTTGTCTCTGTTGTTCACATAACAGATAGGGACAATTAAACCAAACAAATGTTTAAACAGCATATTATAGAGCATGTACCTATATAAATAAATTAATTATGCTTAAACATGTTCTCAGGAGTGGACTATTGTTTGCTGAATGACCACGGCTGCGAACATTTATGTATGAACACTGGAACATCTTACATTTGCCAATGCATTGAAGGATATGTGCTTCATAGTGATGGGAAAACCTGCAAACGTAAGCTTGATTTTAGTTGAATTGCTTCTGTATCTTTTAGTTCTTAAATGTGTATTTCACAAAAATAAATTAATAAACTTGTAGCATGGCTGAACTTGCACAGTAAAAGTCTGTAAGTTTCAAACATGCTCTCCCAGAATACCACTGAGAATAGTCATCCTTGCCCCACCTCCTACTCTGTTTATTTGATGCTGCTTGATAATCACCACTGCAGCCATCTATAAAATCTTCTGGGAATGCTTTATTTCTGAGGATGCACCCTCTCCCTATCCCCAGTGTGTGAGAAAAAGGGCTCTCATATTGATATAATGGCAGTGAAAAAAGAAAAAAAAATGAAGGTAAGTAATTAGAAATTCCAGCTCTTCAATTTTACTTGGGAAATAGACCAATTTCATCACAGGCAAACAAAATCAAACTTTATTTTAAAAAAGTAAATGTCTTTTTACAAATCCAATCACTAAGGAAAATAAAGCTTTAAAAGCACATGCAGTGTTCCTGTTAAACCTCTGTGGTACTGGTCCCCTAAAGACTAGTTTATTATCCCATGGACTCCATAAAAAAGAGACAGTAAGAAATGATTATAAATCATAGGAAACTTGAAAGAAATTAAAACCTGAGTATGCGCATAAAAGACTACCTGAAATACACATAATTCCTGACCTTGAACAGAGATATTACAAAAGACAACAAAGGTTAGCTAACAATAGCAAAAATTAATACAGATTCCTGGCTGAAATGTTTACATTTTTTTCATAAAAATAAATAGGATTCTTGGAATAAGTGTTTTTCTTGCTTTTCTTTATGTGGATTTTCTTTTCTTCCTGTAAATTTGTATCAGTTGATTCTGAGGCCTTGGAGAAATGTGAAATCCCACTCAGTTGCTGCCTTTGGTGAACAATTTCTCTCTTTGTTTCAAATGGACTCAAATCTTCTAAATTCAACAAAGAGGGAATAGTTTGGAAATTTTGATTTTGAATGTAACCAAGAGCACACATCTGTACTTGTAACTGTTGATAGGACCTCTGGGAGTGTCTGGCATGGAAATGTGTTCACTGTGAATGTCAGTGTTGCCTGTCATTCATAATAAAAACTGCAGTTATTATTATTATTATTTAATCCCATTTATATCCCGCCCTTCTCCGAAGACTCAGGGCGGCTTACAATCTAAGAAGCACAAATCAATGTGCTTAGCAATAGCCTTCTTTCTATGTACATGCCTGCTTATTAGGGCTTTCGCCCCCCCCCCCAGCGGCATTTTGAATAACTACAGCTTTTGTAAATTAAATAGTATCTTATTGGCAGGAAATAGATGTTGACTTGGCTAAGGTTTTGGGTGTTTTTGCTTTGCTTTGTTTGAGACTTGTGAAATAAAACAAGGAATAGAAATAGGGATTATGAGACAGGATCTGTTGGAAAGCAGAGCAATAAATGTTTATTTTAATGCAGGTTCGAGTCCCACCAGGCTCAAGGTTAACTCAGCCTTCCATCCTTCCGAGGTAGGTAAAATGAGGACCCAGATTGTTGGGGGCAATTAAGCTGACTTTGTAATAATGCCGCTTGGGGTGTGTGTGAAAGCCCTAATAAGCAGGCATATACATAGAATGAAGGCTACTGCTAAGTTTGTAAGCCGCCCTGAGTCTTCGGAGAAGGGCGGGATATAAATGGAATTAAAATAAAAAATAAAAAATTAAAAGATTGCATTGGCAATTGTTTTCAGATACAGATCTTTGTAAGTTGGTGGACCATGGATGTGAGCATCTTTGTGAGAGTGATGGTGAATCATATGTCTGCAAGTGTCATGAAGGATTCATGCTAAACAAGGATAGGAGAACCTGCAGAAGTAAGCAAGCATCCCTGAAGAGAATTCATCATGCTAAAAAAGGAATGAATAATCAGCACGACCGATCAGGTTTCATGCCCCTAAAGAAGTCTGTTTCACTACTGAACAGCTTTTACCAAAAAGCTTAAAGTCCAATCAATATCTACTTCCTTAGGATTTAAATCCATCTTTTCTTGTTCTAGACTAACTCTGAACAATTCTTGTTATCCCTTCAGGAACTTGAAGAGTGTTACCATACTTTCTTGCAGACTTCTCTTCACCAAACTAAATATACTCCAGGGTTTCCAAGCTTTTCTCATGACTTTTTCCTTCCAGGCCCTTCATCATTTTGGTTGGTCACCTCTGGACACATTTCAGTTTGACAATATCTTTGTAATGCCCAGAATTTGATACAATATTGTAGGTGCATAATACTATAATACAATATTTTAAGTGTATTCTGATCAATACAGAATGTAAAGGGGAAATTACTATTATCTCTTCTAAATACTTACAAAATGATTGCTTAGTAATATATTTTATATCAGAAGTTTTGTTCAGTATCAGCAATAAGCCTGTTTGCCTGTAGTTACCCAGGTCCACTCCCTCCCCCCTTTTTTTTGAAGAAAGCCTTCAAGATTTGCATTTCTCTATAACACTACATACCTCTGGAATTACTCAAAGATCATAGAAAAGGGATACAAGATAACTTCATCAAACTCCTTTAGCACAGTTAATGTAATTAATCCGATCTAGGAGGTTTAAACTCATTTGTGGTAGTTGATTGCTCCCTAAATATCTCATTATTTGCTTTCACTTGCTTATTCTCTCCTTGTGGAGAAGAATAAAGTGGAAGAGTTGAGGAGCTTTGTTATTCTCTCCTCTACAAGTGACTGCATTGCCTCCTTTTTCTTCTTTTTACCACATATATATAGCTAAAAAACAAAAACCACCCTTTGTTTGTTTTAGCTTTGCTTGCAAGCCTAAATTCCTTTTATACTTTTAAACTTTTATGGGGATATAAGCTACTTGCTGGTTTGCTTCCCTGGTGATTATACACCTCTTCCATTTCCTTTGCTTGACTCTTTTGACTTACCTAGGTCAAAAGTTTCCTGACTGTCTGTATGTCCTATGTTTTCCATCCCATGTTTTTCCCATTAACCTGATGTATGATTATACTTTCAATATCCTATTTTTGAGAAATTTCCAAGCCTCCCCTGGCTTCTTTTGATCTGACAATTTCTGTCCCCAATACTGGGCCTCATATTTCTTTAAACTTGTAGAAATTGAAATCTTTTTGAAATCCAGATTGCATATACAGCTAAGGAGTAAGTATTATAGAAAATAATATAGTATATCATGTCTTTAGAAAATAATAAAGTATATCATGTTTTTAGTATATCATGTCTTTTATCAGAACTTTATTTAATTGTACGCAGATCCAGAAATCTGCAAGTCCATTGACCATGGGTGTGAACATATCTGTATTAATAATAATGATTCATATGTCTGTGAATGCCATGAAGGATTTATATTATGGAATGATGGGAAAACATGCAAAAGTAAGTAATTTATATCTATTGCCCACATTATTATTTTATTACTGGAAGGGGTCTCTTTCAAAAGAGATCCTGACCATGTTCAGATATGATATTAAACTACAGCTCAGTGCACACAGGTGCAGCTTTTAAGGAGAAAAAGAATTGCACTTGATCTTTGAATAATCTAAGAACTCTAGTCCCAAAGATAAGTGGAGCTAGGGGGGAAAAAAGCAATACTTTGGACTAAGTTAGAAACAAAGTGATTTTTAATGAAATTAGAATTAAGTTACAATAATTTCAATTAACTTAGAACCAGTTAACGTAGTTATTGTTATTATACTTAATTAGTTTGCATTATCCATTTGGTCCAAAAGGAGCCCCAAAAGCAGTTGGTGAGATGTGGCAGTGAGAGGGCCGCATCAGGAAGCATCAGAGATTGTTCTCTGCCACTTCATGGATACGCCTTCCCCAGAAGATAGGGGATACTTGGGTTGAACCCTCTCTCAAAGCCATCTCTCTGAGCCGGGAGTGGATTCCTGTACATGGCCAATATAAGAAGATAGCCTGGCTTCAAAGAGCCAGATTTATAAAAAAATATTGTAGACTACTCAGAATCATTTCTTGTGAGATAGATTTATAAATAGGATTGATAAATGAATAAAATTCTGTTTAAGCATGTTTTTCCTGTTGTAAGTATAAATGAGGAAAGGCTTTTAATTCAGCCCTATCATTTTTTTCCTCCAGTCATCAGATCCTCATTGCAGAGATTAAAAAGAACTTGTTTTGATGTTTTGTCATTTTTTTTTAGAAAAAGCGTGTTGGTATTGATGACTTTTATTTTAAATTTTTATGTAAGTACCTTTGCAACTCCATTGAACATAATGACTATGATAAATCCTTAGGTTGGAGAAATAGGTTCTTTGGCTGACAATATTCCCTTATTCCATTTGTTCATTTTATGTTAACAGGATGTAATGAAGGCCCAATTGATCTGGTATTTGTGATAGATGGATCGAAAAGCCTAGGAGAAAATAATTTTGAAATTGTCAAGGAATTTGTCTTGGGAATTTTGGACTCTCTTACAATATCTCCCAAAGCTGCACGTGTTGGTTTGTTGCAATATTCCAGCCAGGTTCGCACAGAATTCACACTGAAACAATTCAACACAGCCAAAGATATGAAGAAAGCAGTGACACAAATTAAATACATGGGGAAAGGTTCCATGACCGGGCTTGCCCTGAAGCAAATGATCGAGAGAAGCTTCACTGAAGCAGAGGGAGCCAGGCGCATCTCAGCAAATGTTCCCAGAGTGTCAGTTTTGTTTACAGATGGACGGGCCCAAGACGATGTTTCTGAATGGGCAGCTAAAGCAAAGCAAAGTGGTAGGATGAATATTTATTAGAAGTATAAACTATAAAAGAAAAACAAAAGCTGCAAAAGTAATGCTGCTATTACTTTTGTTCTTATAAGTTATGTACGGTGTCTTTTTTTTTTAATCTAGAGCTTTTTATTAAGTTCTAGAAGAAGGATTTTGGAGAGTCTCTAGAAGTGAAATGCATACTATTTGATGTTAAGGAAGGTTTGGAAATCTTGCACTGGACTCAATATAAATTTTCAGTTTTCAAAGCAATATTTCTGGGGAATTCTGGCAGTTGTAATCCAAATGTATTTAGAGGAAATCAACTTGCAGAATACAGTGATCTATAACAACTAATTCAGATAAAAATTATAAGCATGGAGCACTTATGAATAAATTTGCCCATAGAATGCCAGTCCAAATGAATTTATTTACGTTTGAGACTCCCCTGATTCTGCAATCATAGTAACAATAATGTTGTTGTTGTTAGCTGCGAAGTCGTGTCCGACCCATCGCGACCCTATGGACAACATTCCTCCAGGCCTTCCTGTCCTCTACCATCTTCTGGAGTCCATTTAAGCTCACGCCTACTGCTTCAGTGACTCCATCCAGCCACCTCATTCTCTGTCGTCCCCTTCTTCTATTGCCCTCGATCTTTCCCAGCATTAGGCTCTTCTCCAGTGAGTCCTTCCTTCTCATTAGGTGGCCAAAGTACTTGAGTTTTAGCTTCAGGATCTGGCCTTCTAAAGAGCAGTCAGGATTGATCTCCTCTAGGACTGACCGGTTTGATCGCCTTGCGGTCCAAGGGACTCGCAGGAGTCTTCTCCAGCACCACAGTTCAAAGGCCTCAATTCTTTGGCGCTCAGCCTTTCTTATGGTCCAACTTTCACTGCCATACGTTGCAACTGGGAAGACCATAGCCTTGACTATACGCACTTTTGTTGACAGGGTGATGTCTCTGCTTTTTAGTGTGCTGTCTAGATTTGCCATGGCTTTCCTCCCCAGGAGCAAGCGTCTTTTAATTTCTTGGCTACAGTCCCCATCTGCAGTGATCTTGGAGCCCAGGAAAATAAAATCTGTCACTACCTCCATTTCTTCCCCATCTATTTGCCAGGAATTGAGAGGGCCAGATGCCATGATCTTGGTTTTCTTAATGTTAAGTTTCAACCCAAGTTTTGCACTCTCCTTCTTCACCTGCAACAAGAGGCTCTTTAGTTCTTCTTCACTTTCTGCCATTAGAGTGGTATCATCTGCGTATCTTAGGTTGTTGATATTTCTTCCGGCAATCTTAATTCCAACTTTTGATTCATCTAGCCCTGCCTTTCTCATGATGTGCTCTGCATATAAGTTAAATAGGCAGGGCGACAGTATACAGCCTTGCCGGACTCCTTTCCCAATTTTGAACCAATCAGTGGTTCCGTGTCCAGTTCTCACTGTTGCTTCTTGACCCGCATATAGGTTTCTCAAGAGACAAATAAGATGGTCTGGTACTCCCATCTCTTTAAGAACTTGCCACAGTTTGTTATGATCCACACAATCAAAGGCTTTAGCATAGTCAATGAAGCAGAAGTAGATGTTTTTCTGGAACTCCCTAGCTTTCTCCATGATCCAGCGTATGTTGGCAATTTGATCTCTAGTTCCTCTGCCTCTTCGAAATCCTGCCTGCACTTCTGGTAGTTCTCGATCCACATACTGCTGAAGTCTAGCTTGTAGGATTTTAAGCATGACTTTACTAGCATGAGAAATGAGTGCAATGGTGCGATAGTTTGAACATTCTTTGGCACTGCCTTTCTTTGGAATTGGAATGTAAACTGATCTTTTCCAATCCTGTGGCCATTGTTGAGTTTTCCAAATTTGCTGGCAAATTGAGTGTAGCACTTTTACTGCATTGTCTTTTAAGATTTTGAATAGCTCAGCTGGAATACTGTCACTTCCACTAGCTTTGTTGTTGCTCAGCTTTTCTAAGGCCCACTTCACTTCACATTCTAGGATGTCTGGCTCGAGGTCAGTGACCACCTCATTGTGATTATCAGGGACGTTAAGCTCATTCTTGTATAGTTCTTCTGTGTAATTTTGCCACCTCTTCTTAATCTCTTCTGCCTCTGTTAGGTCCCTGCCATTTTGGTCCTTTATCATGCCCATTTTTGCATTAAACGTTCCCTTCATTTCTCCAATTTTCTTGAAAAGATCTCTGGTCCTCCCTATTCTATTATTTTCTTCTATTTCTTTGCACTGTTCATTTAAGAAGGCATTCTTATCTCTTCTAGCTATTCTCTGGAATTCTGCATTCAATTGGGTGTATCTTTCTTTTTCTCCCTTGCCTTTCGCTTCCCTCCTTTCCTCAGCTATTTGCAAAGCTTCCTCAGACAGCCATTTTGCTTTCTTGCATTTCTTTTTCTTTGGGATGGTTTTGGTTGCTACCTGTTGTACAATGTCGCGAACCTCTGTCCATAGTTCTTCAGGCACTCTGTCTATCAGATCTAATTCCTTAAATCTATTTGTCACCTCTACTGTATATTCAACAGGGATATGATTTAATTCATACCTGAGTGGCCTAGTGCTTTTCCCTACTTTCTTCAGTTTAAGCCTAAACTTTGCAAGGAGAAGCTCATGGTCTGAGCCACAGTCAGCTCCTGGTCTTGTTTTTACTGACTGTATAGAGCTTCTCCATCTTTGGCTGCAGAGCATATAGTCAATCTGATTTCTGTGTTGACCATCTGGTGATGTCCATGTGTAGAGCCGTCTCTTGGGTTGTTGGAAAAGAGTGTTTGCTATGACCATTGTATTCTCTTGACAGAATTCTATCAGCCTGTGCCCTGCTTCATTTTGCACTCCAAGGCCAAACTTGCCTGTTATTCCAGTTATCTTTTGGCTTCCTACTTTAGCATTCCAATCCCCCATGATGATAAGAACATCATTTTTTGGTGTTAGTTCTATAAGGTGCTGTAGTGCTTCATAGAACTGGTCAATTTCATCCTCTTCAGCACTGGTGGTTGGGGCATAGACCTGGACTACTGTGATATTGAATGGTTTGCCTTGGATTCGAACTGAGATCATTCTGTCATTTTGAGGATTGTATCCCAGTATTGCTTTTCCTACTCTTTTATTGACTATGAAGGCTACTCCATTTCTTCTGAAGGATTCTTGCCCACAGTAGTATACCTGATGGTCATCTGAATTAAATTCACCCATTCCTGTCCATTTTAGTTCGCTGATACCTAAGATGTCAATGTTCAGTCTTGTCATCTCTTGTTTGACCACGTCCAGTTTTCCTTGATTCATGGATCTTACATTCCAGGTTCCTATGGAGAAAAAATCTTTACAGCATCGGACTTTCCTTTCACCACCAGACATATCCACAGCTGAGCGTCCTTTCGGCTTTGACCCAGTCGCTTCATTCTTTCTGGCGCTACTAGTACTAGCCCTCTGCTCTTCCCCAGTAGCATATTGGACACCTTCCGACCTGAGGGGCTCATCTTCCAGCGTCATATCGTTTTGCCTTTTGGTACTGTCCATAGGGTTTTCATGGCAAAGATACTGGAGTGGTTTGCCATTTCCTTCTCCAGTGGATCACGTTTTGTCAGAACTCTCTGCTATGACCTGTCCGTCTTGGGTGGCCCTGCACGGCATAGCTCATAGCTTCATTGAATTACGCAAGCCCCTTCGCCACGACAAGGCAGTAATCCATGAAGGGGGTAACAATAATAGGCAATGACTAAATACATATTTTACACCAAAGCAATTAGATGTAACCAACTTAGTAAGAAATTTGAGGACAGTATATTTTGGCTTTGATTATAGTACATGAAAATAATAGTATTTAGGTTATTCAGAATTAATTTTCCCAGTTGATTTCTATGATATTAAATGTAACTTGCTTCATTTTAATTAGAACTCTTGCATTTTATTGTGGTTGCTTTTGAAATATTCTTTGTAGGTAAGTTTTTGAGTACAATTCTTTTCTATTAATCAATAGTGCTTTAATGCTATAGCTCAATCTTGAACTGAATTATGAAATTAAACTTGTTTCATTTTTAGGAATCACTATATATGCGATTGGAATAGGGAAATCAATTGAAAAAGAATTACAAGTAATTGCTTCTGATCCTGCTGAAAAACATATTTTTTATGCTCAGGAATTCAAAGCTATGGAAGAGATCACTGAAAAACTGCAGAAAAGAATCTGTGAAGGTACTAAATAAGCACCACATAATATTCTACACAAGAAACAATATAAAACTAACACAGATAGAAATCTGGGAGTCCGTTGGAATTGGAAAGTAAGAGATTAAAATAAGTAAATCTGTCCATTCCTTCTGAGCATCTGCATAACTGCTGGAATATAAGTAAAACACGATGAGCAGTACACCAGTAGGAAGAATAATATTTCTGTAATTTATCACTTAAGAACTGTATAACTTTATTTTAAGGCCAAAATCATAAATTAAAGTATTTACTACTTCAGTCTCTTTAACAAAAATGACATAGTCAAAACTCCACAAAAAACCGTTGTAAACATTGCATTCTGATATATTGCTAAAAACTACCTAGGACCATTTGTAAAAGAATATGGGATGAATATTCATTAATGTAAAGGGACTTTCCACACACTCCATTTGTGCTGCTCTCTGTGTTCTCACAACACCCTCCTTGGATTGAAAAAGACTCATTTGCTTACTTTTTCACTTGATGGCTTATTATCAGATTTCAGCATCCATCTTCTCCGATCTTTGGTCATTCAGGCTGAAGCTAATGGGATACAGTCCAACTCCATGCCCTTCTTCTCATTAAATAAATACAGGTAGTCCTTGACTTACAATTCATTTAGTGACCATTTGAAGTTACAACAGCACTGAAAAAAGTGACGTTTGATCGTTTTTGGCACGACCATTGCAGCATCCCCTTGGTCATGTGATTGAAATCCAGATGCTTGGCAACTGACTCATATTTATGATGGTTGCCATGTCCTGGGAACATGTGATCCCCTTTTGTGACCTTCTGAGAAGCAAAGTCAATGGGGAAGCCAGATTCACTTAGCAGCCGTGTTACTAACTTGAACAACTGCAGTGATTCACTTAACAACTATGGCAAAAATAAATTGTAAAATGGGGCAAAACTCACTCAACAAATGTTTCATTTAGCAACAGAAATTTTGGTCGTAAGTTGAGGACTACCTGTATTAGAGTTGTGGACTCTGTGGTCCTTCAGATTATTTCCTGTGTGCTTCCAAAGAATTATGAGGAGCTTTTTTTAAAAAAAGGTTATTCTCCATAAAGCTCTGTGATCCTGGAAACATTTTCCCAATCTCTAAGATCACAAAATCAGTATAAATGAGTTCACATCTGAATCGCTAAATATAATCAGTAATAAACAAACTATCCCTAATTTTATATTCAAAAGTTATTCTAGCAACTCAACTCAATTTTTAAATTACAAAATCTATTGCAGTATCTGGCTTGTTGTAGTTGACTATCACAATCTGACTGCATTTGGCAATAAGTCCTATTTTATTTCATTTTGTCAATATTTTTCTAGATCTAAAGGATTACCAGGAAACAACAAATCAGCTTCATGCAATGAATTTACTTTCTGAAGGTTTGAAATCATCAGTGTATGCATGTCATTTTCATTCAGTTTGATTCTTTTACACTGCCGTTGCCAGAAGAAAAGTTAAGGTGTCATTTTTATTGTAATAATACTTCTTAATAAGATACAGAAAGTGTTGAGTAGGTTATCAGTTTTAATGATACCTGTGCCACATATAGTAGTTACTGATAACAGCAAAAACAACAGCAGTTTTGCTACATTTTGGTCAATATAGCAAAAATGCAACCAAAGGCCATATTTACCCCAAGTGTACTAATTATATTCTGTCCAGATTAATATTTCTAATCCAGAAATTATCATGCAGATCTTTATACTGCTTAATATCCACCAAAATGCAGGGGTTTTTTTGAAACATATATACAAAGAAACCACTTCATAAGAGGATGAAATATAACCTCACTTCTGGTCTCACTCTATTGTCCTCTGTAGAACCTGAAATATCTACCTTAGCAATCACAGATGTTCTTTCCTGTTCCAATTTTGCTGTGCATCATAAATATCTTTTTAAAGAAAAGCAATTATGGACAAAAGGTTCAGGTAAAATTTATTTCCGTTTAGACCATCCATTACTTTGTATAACTAGAGTAATTTATTTCTGTCACATCAAACAATTGTGCTATGCATCCACATTGATTCCCTAGGATTCTTGGGATATATGTTTTAGAAGAAGGCAGTTTCCCACTTATTATGTTTCTTTTTGTTTGTAAATATGAAACCACTGAATTTTCCACTTAACAATTTGAAACCCTTGTTTATAATTAGTCTTCTTATCTAAACCTTGGGCAATTATTATAGTGGTTACCATAACTCAGTATTAAGATTCATGCATTGCATGGAACAATCCTCAATTTAATCTCAAATGTCTCTGTTTTCCTACAGTAATTAAAAGAGAGAGAGAAAGGAACTTTTCTAAAATTCTTTTGTCACTCCAGGAATTCCATTTTTCTAATGAGTGTAATGGGTTAAAAACAAAATAGATTTTGTAGTGATTTTGTTTTTGCAATGAAAATATATTTCTTCTTACTATTTAACTAAATACACTCCACCTATTTTTTTCCCCCAGCAAATCCTTCAGATGATAAGAAAGACCTATGCAATTGTGAGAATCTTATAAATTTCCAGAATTTTGCAACTACTGAATTTAGGAAACTAACTCAGCAACATATCCTTTCTGTATATCTATTAATTTTTCATAAAGATTTTCAAGTCAATATATTTGAAAATGAATTATATTTCTGTTTCTGTGTAGAGATATACAGTTGATTGCACTTAGGCTGAAGTCCTATACTTAATCCACTTGGAACTAAGACCTTCTAAAATTAACCCATGAATTAAATTACATGTAAAATGTATTGTAACAATAATTGGCCAAACGTACACTAGTAGTGGATTTAAAGTATGTGTCCTTGTTGTACATGGAAGGCCTATGGAAAAAGACAAAGCTCACCTCACTTCTCTGTAATATGATAGCTACCTCTTTTTTGCATGTCCTTATTTATTTATTTATTTATTTTATTTTTATCCCATTTATATCCCGCCCTTCTCCGAAGACTCAGGGCGGCTTACAATTTAAGCACAAACCAATGTGCTTAACAATAGCCTTCATTCTATGTATATGCCTGCTTATTAGGGCTTTCGCCCCCCCCCCCAAGCGGCATTATTACAAAGTCAGCTTATTGCCCCCAACAATCTGGGTCCTCATTTTACCTACCTCGGAAGGATGGAAGGCTGAGTCAACCTTGAGCCTGGTGGGATGCGAACCTGCACTAATTGCAGGCAGCTGGTGTTACTTAAGGAGGCATTAGCCCACTGCTCCACCATTGCTTCCATCCAATTCTCAACTATACCTGATACACCTTTAAATCATCCTTTGCTATGATGTTAAAGTAGTTTTTCCACCTTTTCCACACATTTTCCCCAAATACAACCTAATGCACTTTATTAATTATGTTGATAATACAGTCATATGATCAGCCTTGTATCTAATAACCATGTCAGTCTTGTGTGGGAATATAATTTCCACACACTGATTCCTATACTCTGTCTTTCAAGGCTATTCTGGTTGCACAGAGGGGAAAATCAATCCTTTCAAACTGAAATCTCTATCCTACTCACTAGGTCTCCAAGATGATCCCCATTTCAGAAACCCGGATTATCTTATATACCACCTGACGGGCAATGAAAGCAGGGGAATGCTATATAGTGAAACAGAGAAAGAGAGAGAGAAATAATATCTAATCTTTGTTTTTCCATAGTGTAGTTTCTCCCCATACCTGACAGTTGTGTTCCAGTTGATTATAGCTTTTGCTGGAATAGCACTAATTCTCTGACCAAAAGAAACCCAACTATCAATTGATAGCAGGGCTATCTTTGAATACAGGCATACAAACTTCTTCAATCAGTTTTAAAGTGCTGATCTAGTCATCTGTCCAAACACAGTTTGTCCCTAAACCCAATCCTATTCCATGGTAAGGAGATTAATTAGTGAATATTTCCTTGCAGTTACTAATTATTATGTAATATAATTGTGTGTCCCTTCAAATTAATATTGATTCCTAGCTACTGCCTGGCTTCTATGTAACACAGTACTTACTGTCTGTCTTGTCTATCTATCTATCTATCTATCTATCTATCTATCTATCTATCTATCATCTATCTATCTATCTATCTATCTATCTATCTATCTATCTATCTATCTATCTATCTATCTATCTATCTATCTATCTATCATCTATCTATCTATTAATCACATG
The DNA here is from genome assembly GCF_964194415.1 of Vipera berus. Classification (NCBI taxonomy): domain Eukaryota; kingdom Metazoa; phylum Chordata; class Lepidosauria; order Squamata; family Viperidae; genus Vipera; species Vipera berus. The sequence continues at coordinate 192,716,504 of NC_138204.1, forward strand.
AACACCTATACAATTATATAGGGGCTTCTAGAGGCAGATCACAAAGCTAGTTTCCTGTAGTGATTAAGGCACCAGGCTAGAAACTAAGAGACTGTGAGTTCTAGTCACAAAGCCAACTCAGTGGTCTTGGGTCAGTCACTCTTTTGCAGGCCTAGGAAGGCAACAGTAAACCATTTTCAAAAATCTTGCCAAGACAACTGCAGACTTATCCAGGCAATTGCCAGGGATCAATGATGATATGAGGGCACTCACACAAAAAGGCAGCTCACCACAACAATTTAAGTGTAAAACCAAGAAGAAAAAATAGACAAAACTGCTTTAGAAAAAGCATCTAGGTTTAATCTTAAAATGTTTCCCAAAAAAGTTGTTTTAAGCATGTTCTGGAGGGTGACTAGGATTGAAGCCAATCATGCTTGTCACAGAAGGCTGTTCCAGAGGGCTGGGCTAACAATGGAAAAATGGAACCACCATCTGCTTTTCCTGGCAGGCCAATTTCAGTGGAGATGAAATTGGTTTTGAAGGCACGTATTGCCAAGCCATAATGCAGTAGTTAGTTATTTGAAAATTTCTTGCAGAATTTGGCTGCTAGAGTCCAGTTGACCACTAGATGGCAACAAAAAAGCTTTCCTTATTTGCAATTCTCTGGAATTTTGCTGCCCAAATCTGGCATTACTAATTCTGTCCTCTGGCAACTTTATATGGTTTTCATGCAAATGCACTACTCTTTTTCTCATATCCTCTTCTTGTTCCAATTTGTTGACGTTTCAGTACATAGAGAGAATTACGATGATGAATAATGCTAAATCTCAGGATTGGTTTTGCTGTCTTGATTTTCATAAATGGCAATACCATAAGTATTTGACCTACTAAGTACACTGTAACTAATGCATCACTCGTTAAGAACATTAGTGATGATGATGAAGTACGAGCCCCCTCTAGCTGCAGTTTCAAAATACAGAATGGCAGTTTATATAATGTGGTTTGTTGTTCAATTAGTTCCTTGTGCAACCTGATGTGTTGATTGTCGATTATTATTTCTTTAAATAAGCTCATTGTTGTCATTGGCAGTATCTACCCAACATGTTTTCTGTTGGCCAGTTTCAACTGCCTTTGAATCTTCCAAGCATCGGGATGTTTTCCACTGATTTTTGCTGCAGTCTGGGCTTGAGGGTATATAGTGTCCATCAACCATTTTGACCGATGGTGCCACCTCCTACCAATGTGAAGATTTGTATTTTTAGATTGATTTGCAAGGAAGATGCAGTATTAGCGCCTCCTGGGATTTGGTATCTTAGACTAGCTATGGCCCTAACACAGTGGTATGATTCAGCTGGTTCGCACCGGTTCAGTAGAACCGGTAGCTAAATTTTGTTGAGTTTGGAGAAAAGGCTGAAACCATGTTGCTTCTGGAAATCCGTTCTAGGCCTCGGAGGCCTGGAGGTTTCCCAGTCCTAGAACGGCCCACCGGAAGTGCGTGGATGTCACTTCTGGAAGTCTGTTCTACGCCTGGAGGCCTCATAATTCTTTAGCATTCATTCCACAAGCCTGGTTTTATTTGTGTGTTTGTGTGTGTATGCCTTTGGAAAAACCACAAACACGATACTATTGATGCGAAAATGCACTTTCCCACGTAATATATACTAACTGGACTGAGGGGGGTTTTAGTTTTAAGTTTTAACATTGTTTTATTGTTGGGCTATTATTAATTTAATTCTTTTTAATTCTATTTTTATCTTAATTTATATTGTCTTTTAAATATTGCCCTGTAAACCGCCCTGAGTCTTTCGGGAATAGGGCGGTATAGAAAACTAATAAAATAAAATAAATAAATAAATAAATAAATAACGGTTAAACAATTGTATTAGTTTACAATTATATGAATAGCTTTATGATTGGAAGAAAATTTTAAATTCTACTTGTACCATTCTTGATCTTCAGTAACTCAGCAAGGATTTCTAACTCCCAGCTATTTATTAATAACAACGAAATAACACCCATCTTCCCATTGCCAAAATGAAATGTCCAAGAAGTAATCAACACTGGATTTTGGGAAATAAAACTAGATACACAGCTAACTCTTTACTCATGGGTTTTTAATTTTAAAAGAAGTAACTGTACACTTCCCAAGGTTGTCAATTATATGTGTAGATATTCTTAAATAATGAAGCAGTCTGAAATTGTTTTCCTTAACTTGTATTTACTGGCAGAAATGTCAAAAAGAATAGAAGCATTGGAAAGTCAATTAAGATACTAATGAAATGTCTTGAGCAGCAATATATCTTTGTTGGATATTTATACACAAGAAAATGTATCAAAGCTATGTAAGTAGGTACATTTCGCACAAAATGGAGAAATTGTAACTTCAGTAGAGTACCATATAATATTGTATATTTGCATTGACTTAAGATAAAATTACAAACTTCTTAGAAAAACTAGTTTTTCAATTGAGAAGCTATATAATATTGTAAAATAGTGGTATAAAAGGCAATTTTTACTATTTAGAAATCTGGAAAGGCTAAATATTGTTAACTATTCATTGTAATACTGTACCGAAAGGATGCAGTCAAATGTTAGTTGCTTATACTCTTCCTACAGCCAGCACTTCTTCCCATAAGTGATTGATGATAGGGAAATTGGGAAGAAGTAACCAATTTAAATGGGACGCGGTGGCTCAGTGGGTTAGGACACTGAGCTTGTCGATCAGAAGATCGGTTGTTTGGCAGGTCGAATCCCAAGTGCCGCGTAGCAGAGTGAGCACCTGGTACTCGTCCCAGCTTCTGCCAACCTAGCAGTTCGAAAGCACGTAAAAATGCAAGTAGAAAATAGGGACCACTATGGTGGGAAGGTAACAGCGTTCCGTGCACCTTTGGCGTCTAGTCATGCCGGCCACATGACCACGGAGATGTCCTCGGACAAACGCTGGCTCTTCGGCTTTGAAACAGAGTACCAGCCCCTAGAGTCGGAAACGACTAGCATGCATGTGCGGGGGAACCTTTACCTTTACTTTAACCAATTTAAGGCACACTCCTTAAGTTCATTTTAACCACTAAGTATTTATATGTGGGATAGGTTTTGGGGAGACAATGTATAAAATGTAATTTTATTGCTAGAAATACATACCAAAATTTTGACTACCTTAGCTTTTTAAACAAAAATTCTCAAACAGATGTATCATGCAAGTATTCTAACAGCGTTGTCCAATGGATACTTGGAGGAATGGATAGCCATCACAAGGGAAAATTCATTTCAGAATGAAGTTTTGTATTATTACAAGTTCAGAACAAATTAACAAGTGCCTTAGATCTGAATTATGCCCACAATAAATTGTGTCCAATGTTTGTCCCACCAACTATTGTTTTTCTTTCAGTTCATAAGTTATTCTGTCTGGCTTTCTTGCTCTAAATAAAAGGTTGAATTTGCTTAACTATATCCTAATTTACTGTTAATGTGTGGAGGTTCCCCCAAGTAAAGAAAGGTGAAGTCACCCTTATTGATAGTACAGAATTAGCATGACAGTCAAAGGACTAAAGTCTGATGCAAAGGGTGAATTAATTTTTCTTGAGGCCGAAAAGTTGCTTAGTGTTTGCTTGTTGAATTTTACTTTTTCTACAATATTTAAACAGGGCTTTTGTTCTTTGCTTCACTGCACCCTGTTACGTTTTTTCCTCTCTTCCTAGCACTTTCCTTCTACCTATCTCCAGCCTAGCATTTTTTTTCTATTCTGCAACAGAGTTGCAAGTCTCTCAGCACACTTAGAATGTCTTTTTCCACTCTGAATGTGAAGCACTGCATAGCCCTAATTAGAAGATGGTTGGTTGGTTCCTTCCTTCCTGCATTTATACAACTGACTCTAGATCAGGGGTGTCAAACTGCTGACCCACGGGCCAGTTTCATCATACCGAAGCCACGCCCACCCCATTGCTGGCAATGCAGTCGCGATATGTCACGACACGTCATGTGACGAGTTTGACACCCGTGTTCTAGATGGGTTTCTAATGGGTATTGTAGAGGAGTTTGTGTATTTTTTTTATGTCATCTCTCCCGTTCAGATACAGTACTCAATCGGCAGAGCCAAATGTGGCTACGTTCTTTAATCCCATTGGTCTTTAACTCCTAATAAAATTATTTTATTTAGATCAGGGATCCCCAACCTCTGGTCTGTGGACCAGTCCCGGTCCATGGCATGCCAGCAACTGGTCTGCACAAACAAGCAAAGCTCCATCCGTGGGATGCAGGCAGCACACAAAACCACGCACCTTCCAGTCTGCGGAAAAACCTTTCTCCACAGAACCGGTCCCTGATGCCCAAAAGGTTGGGGACCTCTAATTTAGATCTTTACTATTTGATTTCTCCATCAAACTTTGCATATAATTTGTTGTGTCTGACTTATAAGAACTCATACCAACAATAGATTTATAGCCAGTTTTATTACACAAAATTTAAAGTTTATTAATTTTACTTCTCACTGGTTTGTTCTGGCATGCTTCTAATGATGTCAGAGTCACCTGTTGGGGAAAACATATTTCAGTATCAAAATTTCACAAACACCTTTGTCATGCACAATTTACTGTATTACAAAAAATTCTCAATAACCTTATTTTAATATATTCCCAATGATAGATCATACTACAAAGTTCAATCAGTTAATGTAACTTGCAGGTAAAAATCAGAACTAGAAAGACCAACTAGTTCTGAGGACACAGTGCATAGTGGTAATATAGCGAATGTCTAGCCTGTCCTGATTACTGCAAACCCAGAACAGCGAGAATATTCGCATTTAACTTTGCATCAAGATAAATTAATTTCTCACAATTATATAACACAGTTTAAATCCCTAGCCTCTGACAAATTACTTTCTAATGCGCTTTAAGAACCTTTACAGCAAAGAATGAACTTTTATTAGTTACCAGATGCTTAATTTTAGAATTATTTGCTCCACTGGACCTACAGGCCCAGTATCAATTTCAATGTCCTCCTGACAAACAGATTTTCTTCTAATCAGTACAAAGGTTATTCTAGTAAGAATATAAATCTTTTTTATTGCATTTTAAGATGTTGACATTAGTTTATTAAAGTTTAAGTAACAAATTATCAACTTCCCATCGAAGTCATGAGTTAAGATCAGCAGGGGAGAATCTAATGGTATTCCCATCAATGGTTCATGGAGCAACAGCCAGAAGTTAAACCTTTCTCAATGAAAATGCTTTAGTTATGGACCTCTCTTCCTACAGTAGTTTGACTTGCCCCAGGTTTCTCATTTTTTAGGAAACAGTTGAAGAGATGCCAAGTATAACTACTACTCTGAGGCCACACTATCTTTAAGACTGCCTATTGCTTTGCTTTTATTTAATTTTAAAAACAGGCTACTTTTTGTACAGGTAGTCCTCCACTTATGCCAAAAATCGAGCCCAACATTTCTGCTGCTAAGTAAGAGAGTTAAATGAGTTTTTCCCCATTTTACAATCTTTCTTGCTACAGTTGTTAAGTGGATGACTGCAGCTATTAAGTTAATAACATGGTTAAGTAAATCTGGCTTCCCCACTGGTCGCAAAAGGTGATCACATGTTATTGGGACAATGCAACTGACATAAATATGAGTCAGTTGCCTAGCATCTGAATTTTCATCACATAACCATGGTCAAGGGTAAGGCAACCTTGGCTCTTTTATGACTTGTGGACTTCTACTCCCAGAATTCCTGCTGGCTCAGGAATTCTGGGAGTTGAAGTCCGTGAATCATAAAAGAGCCAAGGTTGCCTACCCCTGACCATGGGGATGCTGCAATGATTTTAAATGTGAAAAGTGATCATAAGTCATTTTTTTCAGTGACATAATTTTGCATAGTCACTGAATGAACTGTTGTAAGTTAAGCACTAAATGTATTTACTGATTCAACTGTCATTTAGCATGAATATAATTAACATATAAAAGTATAAATATTTACTAAAAGCCTGAATGGTGTACTGACATTTTACAAAACAAGCCCACCATCACAATATGATGTTATTTAACGGTTCTTAAACCACATATGAAATAAAATTATATGATTTTTGCTTTACAAACACTATTCATTTTGTATTAGCATACTGAAGTGCAGAATTCTCAATTGAACGCTATCAGTTCAATTGAACTGATAAGAGAATCCTAGTGAACAGAACAAGATAAAGGCAAATCATATTTAAAAAACAGCTTCATCTCTAGACACTAAGATGCTAAATACAACATACATACCTGGGTCAATTATAGCAAGTGTACATACTCTGTAGTACTTCCCACAAGCTGTTCCCAGTTCAATATTGTTGCCACTGTAGTGATGCACACCAGTTTTGGCCAACATAGCATAGTATTCAATTTCTGATTTTCTAACGGTACAAAAATAAACAGAGTACTTATTTGTTCCAGATTGTCACATTTTACTTTTATTCAATCTCCTATTAGGACATTAACAACTAATTTTTATTCATTTATTAAAGTGCACAGTCATCAATTTATCAAATGGAACTCTGTACAATGAACAAAATAAACACACAAGACAACTATTTAATTCAATCTCAATTTACACTCCATTAATTTTTATGGGACTAATGCATTATGAAGGTTAGATTAAACCTATTTTAACCTACAATATAGATTGGAACTTAGGTTTGAGGAATAAGTTTAGTTTCTCTCAGCTATTAGCCAAAGAACATGATAATTGGTGCTGGCAATATTCCATACATCTAATAGTGCTTATTGAACTGTACAGATAATTTTGCAAAGTAAGATCTTATACAGACTTTATACAATATAATATTGTATTTATATAATTGCTATATGGAAGCAGAACATATTTTATCAATTCTAATACATCAATATAATACATTTCCCATGAGCATATCAACCTACATCAGTTTTCTTTTATTATATCTATTCAGAACTTTTATCTTCACATTACCCTATCACAAATACTAGTCTTCCTGCTTTTTAAAAGGAAAATCAAGATTATAACCTACAAGATCACAAAATTATTTGGAATGTCCCATCAAACCTTCCTTCGTTGATAGCCGGCAGCTGCTTAATTAATATATTTGAAAAGCTACGTACAAAAGCCAAATCTACATGTCAAGTAGATCTTTTTCATTTGATGGTAAGACATTTTCATTAATACTATAAAACAACTCTTTTATGTGATCCTATAAGACGACTATTCAAAAAATGCACACGTACCTCAAAGCAGGACAGTTATTCGCTAGAATAACCAACTTGGCTTTGCCCTGCCGAATCATTTTCAGAGTTTGTTTATATCCAAGTACATATTTACCACTTTTCATAACCAGCTGAAGTCTAGAGTTTATGGACTCTAAAGACTTTTTCTGTAAAAAAAAAAGTGGATGTATAGAATGTTTTGTGCATTTTATGTATTAAATTTTATGCCACCCATCTCACTGGAACTCTGAGCAGCTTACAATAAAAAGTCAAAAAGAAAGATAATACAAGACAATTAAAATTAGGAGAGTTAATGGGAAAGCTAAAACCCAAGATGATGGGTGACCTGGGGTTGGGGATTTTCTCTATCCCATCAGCCAATGTCAACATAGCACACTCCATTAGGACTCCAAGTCAACAGAGCCCAAGTTTTCAGGCTCTTCCCAAAGGAAGAAATGTTGGGGTGGACCAGCAGAATATTCCAGAGTGGGGGGCCCACAACAAAAAAGACTCTTCTCCTGGACCCTGCCAGTTGAAATTCTTTGGCAGATGGGATCCAAAGTAGCCCCCTTCTACTGGAGCAAGCAGTGTGGGCTAGTCCCATCAGGATGACATAGCTCTTCAGACACCCTGGACCCATGCCACAAAGGGCTATAAATATAATGACCAACATCTTGAATTGGACCCAAAAGCAAACTGGCAACCAGTTCAGTATTTGTAACAGAAGTGTCACATGTGCCATTAAAGGGGTCTCCAGAACTGTCCACAGTACTGCATTTTGTATCAATTGTAACATCTGCTCACTCTTCAAGGGTAGCCCCATGAAGAGCATGTTGCAGTAATCCAATCATGAGATGATCAGATCAGGATGCAACTGGCACACACAACACATAACTATGCAAAGGCTCTCTTAGCTCTTCTGTAATACATAATACATTAAAATACCTTGTCTACTTTTTCTCTAGATATCTGGCTCTATATGCTGACCCCACCACAAAATGTAACATTTTATTCAACATAGTTTTCAAGCTTTTTTAAAACATGGTGCAATGCAGCCAAAACATCTTAAAAGAATCCATTTAAATAACAATATTTTTGAATTTTCTCTCTCTCAAAACCTCCATCAAGAATTATTACACTATAACTGTATCTTCCAGTCTTAAATACTAAGTGGTTTGAGAGCAAAAGCTAGTCATGCTTATAATTATATTACGGTCCTTGTTCAATCTTCTACCAAAGTCATAAAGAGAGAATTCATAAATTGCTTAACCAGTAGTGTTAAACAGACCCAAACACTGGCATTTCTTTTCATACTAATACACTTTGAAAACTAAACAATCTTTTAAAATGTCTATAAGCTGAATGCATTTATTCAAAAAGCATGTCAGTTTCAGAAGAACTATTTTTTAAAAAAATAAAGCATATTTGCATTAAAAAATTCAGTGCAAGGTCCTAAGATTTGGAGACCTGGCCCATAGAACCACCAAGTCAGATACGACTGAATGGATATCAATATCATCAATCTTGCCACGACACCCTTGCTAGTTGATTTATGGAATACTATATATTTTAAGACATTTTTTTAAAATTCCATTTATATCCCGCCCTTCTCCGAAGACTCAGGGCGGCTTACAAGCTTAGCAGTAGCCTTCATTCTATGTATATGCCTGCTTATTAGGGCTTTCACACACACCCCAAGCGGCATTATTACAAAGTCAGCTTATTGCCCCCAACAATCTGGGTCCTCATTTGACCTACCTCGGAAGGATGGAAGGCTGAGTCAACCTTGAGCCTGGTGGGATGCGAACCTGGACTAATTGCAGGCAGCTGGTGTTACTTAAGGGAGGGATTAGCCCACTGCTCCACCAAGGCTCTTTTAATGTATATTAATGTATATTTTACCTTTACATTATCCAGAGACTTATGCAATCCAAACTCAGTAATATTTAAACAGCTACGGCAAAGCCTTGGTTAAACACATTTTTCATAGCTGCAACAAAGCCTAGATCTTCCATATAATTCCTGTCAGTATGTGTGCATATACAGTACAGTTCGCACCAGAATGCAGCAATACCTAGGGCCATCACCCAAAGAGCTACAAACTGACTCTTACATGCTTCTATATCTCATAGCATCTACTTTTGCGATTTCATATGACAACCGGCATGGAATCAATAACTAGGGCAGAAAGCTAGGAGGTTCGAGGAGGGAGGCCCTTGGCGATTGCCCTAGGTCAGGGGTCGGCAACCTCGGCTCTTTTATGACTCGTGGACTTCAACTCCCAGAATTCCTGAGCCAGCATGGATGGCTCAGGAATTCTGGGAGTTGAAGTCATAAAAAGAGCCAAGGTTGCCTACCCCTGATCTAGGTGTTATGAGCAACCCTCCGCCCCGTTTGATCAGAAATGCGTCGTTTCGAGTCAGAGGCCTTTCGCAATTGTTGGAGCGCTCCTATCTCCCTCCACAAGCTCTCGCCTCTGCCCTCGGACTCAGTATCCCGGTTCTCCCCTCTATCGTTAGGTCAGCCGGCTGACTGGCTGGCACGCTCACTCACCGTCTTCTTGGCGGCCACCATCTTGCCGGCTCACGTCGGCCCTGCCGTTGCCTGCGAAAAGGAAAATAGTCAACACTGCGGCCGAGCACAGCCGTTATCCACCCGCCAAACGCAGCCCACACCCAAGGCATCTCCCCACTCCTCCAAAGGCCCAGGACCCGCTCACCAGAGGAGCGCCTCCAAGATGGCCGGGCAACGAGGAAAGGAAGTCCCTCGCCGCAACGCGTAGAATCACGCGGGTCAGCGCGACCAACAACGACTCTCGCGAGAGCAGACGCCTCGCCCCCCCCTCCCCGCCTGTCCAAAAATTCTCGCGGCTTTCTCGCTGACATTGAGGGTGCGCACGCAACAATCGCGAGACAACCGCGCTTCATAAAATTAGCGTTTTTTCGTAGGTTTACGCAGGGTACGATCTTTATCTTGGTTCACAATGCAGCGTTTCTCAACCGTGGCAATGTTAAGAAGAATGGACTTCAACTTTCAATCGAAGTCCATACATTTTAAAGTTGCCAAGGTTAGAAATGAATAATTGGAGGATGTCAGTTTGGCTGTATAGAACTGCTGCATAAAATTTTAGGGTTCATTATTAGCATTTTAATATAGATGAAATTAGCAATTTAGCATAGCATCCATGCCTCCTTTTCAAGTTTAGGAAACCATGTTTTCTGACACATTACACACATCTAATATATGTATCATTTATTTCTATATCCTATACAAAGAGATCACCCACTTAATGCCTTTTGCTTGCCTCAAGTACTTGTGGTTTGTATTGTATGTGGTAGTGGTGATGGAAAAGCTACTTTGCAAAGATAATGGGTGTTTTTCAGATTCTAAGATCTCTTTTTTTAACTTCGGATCAACTTGGTGCCTGAGTTTTATGAGTAACAACTGCGTGCAGTCCAAATTGATAATATTTGAAATCCTGAATATTTTCAAATGAAAATTACAGCACCATACTGTACATTCTTACTTGGATTATTGTCCCAGCAAACTGGATTATTGTCCCAACAAACTGGATTCATTTAACCTCTTGTGTGCATCAATTAACATGCAAAATTTAAATGTCTTTAAGTTGCAAAATAGAGGGCATTTGGGACTGGGACAAGTGCATAGATTTGTTCTAAGCCATTAGAACATTAAAACATTAAAACATTACAATGGGAAATCATGACATTAGCAATTACTGTATAATTTCATTGGTAAACAAAACAACGCATTGAAGATGTTCACTAGGGAAAAATGAATCAGTTAATAAGTACTTTATCACTCCCAGTTTCTCTAACATTCATTGACAAGGCACCGTTTTTAGGATAAAGGAATTTGGGTAGCAAAGTCTCTAATTATCTGCTGTGTTCCCTATCTGCTTTGTTCTCAGCAACTAGTGAACGTCAGTTCTGTTCCCTTCTTCAAATTAAGCTTAAAATCACCATTCCATCAGGCTTTTACCTTGAGTAGAACTACACAAGCTTTTGTCTCAACAAGTGGTACCACCTTCGAGCTTTTGGCCATGGAGGTAACTGGGACCAGCTTGGTAACAGAAACAGCAGTTCTTCAGGCTGAACAATAAAAAGATAATATAAAAAAGACAATGGCAAATTTGTGTCATGCTGTTTTCCCAAAAACTGCATGTATTAGTGTAGAAACAAAACTAAATTGTATGGGGGGTGGGGGAAATAATGGGATGGGACTAGAAAAAGTGACAAGATTGATAAAAATCAAAGAATGAAAACAATGAGGAAGGTATATGAGCCACTTTGAACATATTGTACTAAATTGAAAAATAAAACAGTTCTCTATGAAATAATGAGATATGAGTCAAAGATATGAGTCAAAGTCAAGTTTTGGTCCTAGAACATATTATTATTGTAAAACAGGGATGAATAATTGATATCTAACATCTTAGAATGTAAAATTTGTGTTGTCCCACTTATCAAAAAAGCACCTTTGAACATAAATGCTAACCACCATTTTGCTATTTTCTAATCCAACCTGGATTAAGAGTAAATTCTTTCCCACCAGATTTTTTTGCTGTTCACTTTGTTTTAGGAAATAATCAGTGGATCATAACTATTAATATTTATATGCAGAGTATTTCTAGACAGCTTATTTTTAAGATCAGCCAGGTACTGATTAACTGCTGCCATCTAGCTGGAACTGAATTCTTAGGGAGACATATGTCTTATCAGTACATCAGAGACCTGATTGATAACTCCCATGATTTGAATGTAGTAACTGAATAATACAGTTTGATCAAGAGGAATAGAATAAATATAAATGTTGAATGATTGCATTGGAATTTAAAAAATAAAGCTACGTAATATGGATTGATATAAAATAAAGAAAACTACTCAATGGAAATGGCAAAACACTAACTAGGAGCAAAGGATTCCTGCACAAGGATGGTAGTTTGGACTTCCTCTAAATGTATATGATGCAGATCCTGTCCTGGTCCTCCTACAACAGGCTACTACATCTAATAGTGTGGTAGATATTCTCTTATCCTCAAAGTATGATCAAAGTACAGTAAGGTTTGATGGCCAATCCAGTCAACTTTTTTTTTTATTGAAAAGTTTTATCATACATTTTATCTTTAACAGTCCCCCCTACCCCTCCCCTATCCCTCCCTCCTTACCCCTCCACCCCTCCCCACCCCCCCACCCCCGACTTCCCAGAGCTAAGTACAAGGTATAAAAAAGAAAAAAAGAATCATAAACAACCATATGCTAACAACCATAGACTCTAAAATCTATCACTCTCTAGCTCACATAGGATAACTACAAACACTATTAATATAGAATATATAAAAAAAACAAAACAAAAAAAAATTTCTCCTTATTCTCCTTATAAATCTCTAGCCAAACTGGGCTATGATCAGAAATAGTTCTTGCACATATCTTCACCTTCTTAATCCTTAAAAAAAAGTCATTAGTCCACAAAATGAAATCGATCCTGAAAAAAAGATTGATGTCTGTCAGAAAAAAAAGGTATAATCCTTTTCATACGAATGTCTTTCACACCAAATATCTCGCAGTTCCAAGTCATCCTTTATTTCAAAAAAGGATTTAGGCAGTCTAGCATGACTTGGGACGCGCTTAAAAGCTCCAGCCTTGTCCATCTGAACATCCAAAACACCATTCCAACCCCCCATAAAAATAAAAATTTTATAATCCAACTGGGTAAGCTTTGTATGAAATAAACTAAAAAAGTCAACTTGTTGTTAATTAGGAGCATATAATCCAACTAAAAGCATCTTTTTACCTACTATCAGCAACTCTATCATAACATATCTTCCATGCTTATCTGCTTCAATTAAGTCCGCTGTTAAAGCACTTTTAAGATAAACAACCACTCCATTTTTCTTATTCATTGCAGAAGCAACAAATTGCGTGCCCAACCTTGAGTTCGATAAATACTTTTGGTCCACAACCCTAATATGCGTTTCTTGCAACCATATAACATCTATCTTGAATTGTTTTAAATATTAAAAAACTTTCTTCCTCTTCTGTGGTGAATTTAGTCCATTAACGTTCCAAGTTAAAAATTTAGTTGCCATGCATATCATCCCAAAGCTCTTGGAGCACTGCTTAAACAGGACTATCTTTTTTTTAGGCCGTGCTCCTCCCACTACTTGGCTGTAAGTACATTTTGGAAATTCCATAGACTTCTGCTGATCTTGTTCTTTTATTTTTATTTTTTGATCGTTTTAAAGCAGCACACGTCACCCTCTGCTCTCTAGAATCATCCAAAGAAGTTGTAGCTTGATCTCCTCCAACACCATTCTCCTCTGTCTGTCCATCTTCAGCCTCTTGGTGTTCTCCTTCTCCAGATCCCTTTGCAGCTTCCAGAAGTGATAGTGGGGTTGCTTTTAAAACGTTATTGTAAAAATCACGCGCCTGCATCACAGTGGTCAAACGGTACCTTTTACCTTCATACATCACCATCAACCCAACTGGAATCTCCCATCTGAACCTTATATCTCGTTGCTTGAGCTCTTGCACTAAAAATGTAAAATCCTTCCTTCTCCTTAAAATCTTTGGAGGAATTTCTTTTAGAACCAAAACTTCTTGGTCAGCAATCACCACTTTAGTACCATAAGCAGCTTGAATAACTTCGTCTCTAATTTCCCTCTTTACAAAATAAACCACCACATCTCTAGGTAACTTTCTCTGTCTGGCAATCCATGAATTCACACGAAACACTTTATCCATGCCTCCCTTTATTTCAGATGCTGGCTGACTCAATACTACTTCCAGAGCCTCAGAAATCAGCTGCTTTAGATCTTCCTTAATATTCTCTTTTAAACCTCTGATTCTAACAGCATACTGCATCTGGTAATATTGAGCAAGACTTAATTCTTTGTCCATTTTGTCTCTTAAATCTTCATTTTCCAGTACTTTTGCTTCTAATATGGCATTTTTTGAGTCAAATCTTCCACTTTTTCATCCAAATCTTCCACACATTCAGCCACTCTATACACTGAAGACAAAATGTCTACCTTCATCACTCTGAACTTCTCTTCCATCCTCTCTTCTATTCTCTCCTCCAGTTTCTCCAACTTCTCCTCCATCTTTGCAAATTTATCACCCATTGCTTCCAGAATTACCTGGGCATATTTTCCAAGAGCATCTTGTAAATCCTTCGGTGTCAATACATCAGGAAGAAGCAACGCTTGCAATGATGACTGTTGCACCGGAGAAGTTCCAGTACTCCAAAGAGCTTTTGGAGGAGGTTTAGCCGCCATCTTTACTTTCACTTACTACGCACTTTCACTTTTAAATTTATAAAATCCATTAAGCTAGAAAGCAGCAATAAAAGTCCTCTTCACCTTTTCCTCCTGTACCGCTCTGCCTGCTCCTTTTATTCCATAGTCTTTCCTTCTGGCAGGGGTGGTCGCAAACGCCTGGCTCCGCTCCAGAAATCACGGAGCAGAGGCGCTGACCAGCTGGGAGCAACCCAGGCTACGGGGGAGTTCGATCCTTCAGCCGCCCAAGCTTTAAGCTCAGGCGGCCCCGGAGAACTCAACCCCTACCTGGGGGCTCACCCCCTCCTCTTCTCCCGAGGAGGGGGCTTCAAATCCACCCGAACAGCTGATCGGCGCTGTTTCGGGTGGAAATAACACAGCTGAGCCGCGGGCAGCCCGAAAGGGCTGTCTCCGGCGCCGCGCCGCCACCGGAAGTCCCAATCCAGTCAACTTTTATATATAAAGGAGGTAGAATCTTACTTTTTTTTAAATTTCAGGCCACAACATGTCTTCATCTATTAAAACAGTTGCATGTGCACTGAGAAGATGATGCTATCAAGTTATTTTTTTCAAGTCTATGAGACTCTGAAGTCTGTTAGTTTGCAAATGGACAACAAGGGCCATTTAAGTTAGCTGTATTGTCTGTTCATTTGATCTACAGGTAGTCCTTGACATTTAACCATTTAATCATTTATTTAGTACCCATTCAAGGTTACTATGACACTGAAAAAAATGGCCTATGACCAATACTCATCCTTATGGTTGTTGCAGCATCCCCACATTCATATGAATTTGGACACTTGGCAATCATCATGTATTTACAATAGTTGCAGTGTCCTGGGGTCATGGGAACCCCATTAGCAGCCTTCCCAGTCAGCTTCCAACAAGCAAAGTCAATGGGGGAAGCAGAATTTGTTTAACAACTGCATGATTCACTTAACAACTGCCTTGCTTAGTAACAGAAAGTCTGGTTCCAATTGTGATTGTAAGTACAGGGCTACCTGTACAGTTTACCTTACTACTGCTACCTTTCAACTCAGTTTGGTACTTTATCACTATGAACATTGTTGATCCTAATACCATATTCTGAACCTCCCAAACACTGTAAAATTAGCAGATATTGGACATTTCTTTCATGTGTTTCTCTCATCAAACAAGCTAAAGGGCTTTGTTAAAATTACATTTTGGCAACCACACTAATTAGTTTCCATCCTATGGGATTAAAAGTGGCAGACTGAGGTTCATGATAAATTATCATGTATAAAGGAAGTGTAAACATGCTCATTCAATTACCTCTGATGCATGTACTGTCCTATTCATTTGGTGTCTAGGAACAAAATAAACCTCATTGTTCCAAATCCAACACGAGAATTTTGGAAGGTTGCAGTCTGCTGAATCAACACTGACATTTTTGTCTTTCTATCACCAATCAGAAAACAGATTTTAAAAATCTAGGAAAACAAAGAGCACAGAAGTATAGATAAAACCTAGAAAATAATAATCAACTCCTACTGCACATCTCAAAACATAATATAAAATTTGATATAGTATTAATTTGATATAGTATTTCGTCGCGATCTCAAGACGTTTTTGTTTGTTCAAGCCGGCCTAGCCTGATGGGGATTGGTGGGGTTTTTATTTTTTTGTACTCTTAATTTTATTTTTGGGGTTTTATTATTGTATTAATTGTTTTAACTTGGGCAATTATTTAATCTCTTTTTAATGTTTGTACTTTGTATTTGACTTTTGCCCTGTGAACCGCCCTGAGTCCTCAGGGAGAAGGGCGGTATATAAATATTATTAAATTAAATTAAATTAAAGTGTTGGACTCAAAACTAACAGATTATGAGTTCCTGTTCTTCCTTTGGCATTGAAACCAGCTGGTGACTTTGGATCAGTCACTCTCAGCCCAACCCATCTAACAGGATTGTTGTGAGGAAAATAGGAGTCAGCATTATGTACATTGCAAAAAAAAGGTAAAATACAAATCAAAAATATAAAATACAGCCAATAGATGGATAATATAACCTAACAAATACATTTGTTCATTTATTTAGAGTATATTACACCTCCTTTAATGGCTTGTAGTGACTGATAGAAATACAGTTAAAGAATTATTAAAACATTATTAAACTAAAACAATGTATATTTTCAAATAATTAAATTGTTTTGAAAATTAAAAAGTTAAAACAAAAGGCCTGGATTAACATATGTTTTGAGCCAATTACTCAGCTCTAATAAGGAAGGGACTTGTTCCAACTCCAATGCCAGTTTGTTCCACAGTATGACCTACATAATGAATCAAGCAGAATTAACAACTGGTGTCAGATGTATCCAAGGGAAGGATCAGCAAAATGTGTTCCATTGAATTAAAGGTGCAGAGTGGACACTGAGATTGGGTGGTCTGGTACCCATGAAAAACCTATTATGAACAACTTGAAATAGGCTTCACACTCAACGGGCAACATAGGAAGGCCTTCAGGAAGTATTACTCACAACCCATACTGTTGCATTCTGGGCCAGCTGCCATTTCTGAATTTCAAGAGCTGTTGCTGTCCCACAAAGAACACACTACTGTACAATAACCCAACCTTCAGGTTATCACTGTATAAGCCACCAAAGTCAAGTTTCTTTCCTCCCAACTGGATGTAGTTAAAGAACAGAACCTAATAAATTATCCTCCTTGCTACTTATATGATAAGGCTGTCCAGCATTAAGGATGGATCCCAAAATACCCACCAAATGTAAACCTGATCATTAAGAAGGAATGCATCCCATCCAGAATAGGTATTTCTTTTCAATTCCCAAGTCCAGCCCTTTCAATCAATAACAACTTGTATTATCTGCACTGAGTGTCAATTTATTTTTCCTTACTGTCTGGAGGCAATCAGAAGTCTTGTGGAATCTAATCCAGAGCCTGTAGGAAAGAAATATAACTGACATCACCAGCATATTAATAACAACTAGCTATAAACCTTCCCAGTGGCTTCATACAGATGTTAAATAGCATGGGAAACCAGATGCAAACTAACAACCAATCCATATGTACCTGAACTGAACTACTAAACCAAGCCTATTTATCCACAGTCCATAGGTATATTTGCAGGTCACAGCTTCATTTATTTCTCCCATCAATGTTCATCCAGAGATGGTTTATAATATGACCTGCAATCAGTCCCAGGCTTTCGGTCAGGAATAGCCCAATTATCTATACTAATATCCATATCACTTCCTGGCAAAAAAGAGAAAGCCATTTTCCCAAGACTTCTCAAAGGAGTAACCTCCAAGACAAGCTCCCTTGGATAGCTGGATATCTAAAGCGAACAGGGAGTGGGACACCATATGCTCTAAGTCAGAGCCTCTAAATATCCATCCATCTTTGGAAAGGTGTTCAGAGCAGGTGCCAAAAATATCCAAGGTATGCTGATGCAATGCAGGCTGTTGGCGGTGATAGAGCTGTAACAAAGGAGGTAGAACTGCTGGTGCTGAAAGACCTCCTTGAAAACTGCCACAAACCACCTTGCCAGGTGGCATAAATTTTGAGGAGAAACTTTTTAAAGATGTTCTAATATGCCAGACTTCATCCTTGTAAATGTCCATTCTTCATTTTGATCATGGCATAGATCATTGATTTTGATAAAACTGGATTCAATTGTGGACCACTAAATGCCTGATACAGATATTTTTTGTTCCTCAAATAAAATACAAATAAGATATGACAAAGTATTAAAGAGAAATGCATTACTCTGATATATTATTTAAACATAGTGACATACAGATGCTCTATAGCAGGCATGTCAATCTCACAACATCATGTGATGTCGCGCGACATATCGGGACTTTTTCCCCATTGCTGGCAATGGGGTGGGTCCGGTTTTGGCATGACGCATGCGGCCCGCGGCCCAGCAATTTGACATGCCTATTCTATAGGTAGCCGTCAATTTATGACCATTTGATTAGTGGCTGTTCAAACTCACAGTGGCATTAAAAAAAGTGATCTATGACCAGATTTATGACATTTATGATATCACAGATCCCTCCAGTCACATGATCGCAATTTGAGTGCTTGGTAACAGCATGTATTTTACAATGTTTGCTGGGTCCTGGGATCATGTCATCACCATTTGCAACTTTCCCAGCTGGCTACCAACAACCAAAGTCAAAGGGGAAGCTGGATTTGCTTAACGACCATGGAAATCACTTAATAGCTTTGATGATTCACTTAATGACTGTCTTAGTTGGCAGTGGAAATTACAGTGATTGTAAAAGCAGATGCAATTTTATCCATTTAGCTATAGCTATCTTTTCACAATAGTAGCTCTCAATTAGTACTGATAAGGAATCCCCCAAAATAATTGCATATTCATATTTACACTACTGATACAACACTACTACTATTACTACTATTACTACTACTACTACTACTACAATAATAATAATAATAATAATAATAATAATAATAATAATAATAATAATAATAATAATAATAATAATAGAAGAAGAAGAAGAAGAAGAAGCAGCCTTACTAGGAACTGCTTCCATCCATCAAACATCCATATCTGCCTATCCCAGGTCCTTGGTAAGGACTCAATAGGTAGACAAAAATGCCAAATCCAGTCTGAACATCTGGCTGACTGTGCGATGATTAATAATAATAATAATAATAATAATAATAATAATAATAATAATAATAATAATAATAATAATAATAATAATAATATAATAGAGTTGTAAGGGACCTTGGGGGTCTTCTAGTCCAATCCACTGCTCAGGCAAGAAACCCTATACCATTTCAGACAAATGGTTGTCCAGTTTCTTCTTAAAAAGTTCCAGTGTTGGAGCATTCACCGCTTCTGGAGACAAGTTGTTCCATTGATTAATTGTTCTGACTGTCAGGAAATTTCTCCTTACTTCTAGGTTGCTTCTCTTTGATTAGTTTCCATCTACTGCTTCTTGTCCTGCCCTCAGTTGCTTTGGAGACTAGCTCGACTCCCTCTTCTTTGAAGAATCCCTGAGATATTGGAACACTGCTATGTCACCCCCAGCCTAGTCCTTCTTTTCATTAAACTAGACATATCCAATTCCAGCAACCGTTCCTTATATGTTTTAGTCTTCAGTCCCCTAATCATCTTTGTTGCTCTTTGTTGATTGATTTGATTTGATTTATATTCTACCTTTATTTTGTACAATTCAGGGTGGCATACATAATGCTCCTACCTGTTTCCCACAATAAGAATCCTACCAGTATGAGTTGAGCTGAGAGAAACTGGCCCAAAGTCACCCAGTCATTTCTGAGTCTAAGGGAGGACTAGAACTCATGATCTCCTGGTTTCTAGTGGTTTACCACTGTCTCCTTCAAGGATATTTTTTTCAATTTCCGTTTAGTCTACTGGAATACTTTAGGGGTCTCCCATCCAAGTACTTACTCAATCAATCCCTGGTTAGCTTGTTAGATCTGTCAGTTTTTCAGAAGTGGTTTGCCATTGTCTGAAGGTTAGAGAAAGTGACTGGTCCAAGGTCCTCCAGATGGCTCTGGGTCTAAGGTAGAACTAGAGTTTCTAGACTGGTACCTTAACTATTATTTCAAACTGGTTCTAATAGTTACTATACCATAGCTGGACCTAATAGTTATTCCTGATATGAATAATGTTTACAGAATCTGTTTGATAATTTCAATGGAAAATTAGGTAGTTGGTTCCAGCTCTACAAAAACAGGTAATAAAATTTTTAAACATAAACTTTGATGTTTCTTAATGAAACACAAGAGTAAAAGATTAAGAGTGGATGGTAATGCTGGAAGTGGTAGCAAGATTGTTACCTAGACCACCCTTCTGCTTTTTTACATGGTTTTGGTGTTTAATACTTACTACTTTTTATTACATTCTAATGTGTGTGTGTACACACACAATAGAAAGTAATAAAAAGTAAAACAGAAATTTAACGAATTATACCAGTCAACTTGTAGAACCCAACAGATATCCAATAAATATTCAATAACTTCTGTTACTTTTTATGTTTATGACTACATCTGAAAGCACATGCCATGTACTTTGTCCGGTATTCACTAATGTTTGCGTTGCATGTGAGTATTTTCTAATCGAACAAAAGCTGTTTGCTTTGGATTACCTGTTTTGTGCAAACTTGCCTCCAGCTTATATGCTCCATACTTCCCATGTCTGGCTGTTTGTTGCAAATGTTCAGAAGGTTAAACAATTACTAGCTGCATCACCCACATGCACCACCTGATGCAACAGCTATTTAAGATAATTAAAGAACCTGCAATATTTGTTTTGCTTTTCTTTTACCAGGAAATAAACTAGTTTTCAAAACATAAATCATTATGGTTACCGTACCTGAGCACTGCAAACCAAGTCACCGAACAACCAAGTAAATGAGTAACTGTTTAATACAATAGTGCTGTTGTCTGTCAAGACCATATGGCATCCCACCATGGGCACACAACACCCACGCTCACAAAGCTAAGCTGCTCAATGCCCGTTATCAAAATATTATGGGGGGGGGGGAAATTACAAAAGAGAAGAAAAGTAATAATCAAAGGTAGTATTGGCTTTGTCAAACATAAATTTTAGGGGCGCCCTAAGTGTCCTTTATTGAGGACTGCACTGCCCATCTGCAGGTCAGCCCCAAATAATCTGAGGCCTTGTTTTTTGAATTGCATTCACCACCACGGCAGTCATACCAAGAAAGACGTTTGGCACTTCGGGATGTGCCCTTCCTGGCTGAGGAATTGCAGGCCCACATATCTGGCGGAAAGTTGGTTGTAGCTATGGATGCTCTTAGCACACTGAAGTGCGGTTACTTCAGATGATTCGCGGCGTTGTGAAAAAGCCGCGAAGAGTTGTTGAAAACGATCACTGTCGGGTCAAAAAGGATTTGGGGATTGTGCATCCTTGGAATCAACAATGACGGCAAGTTGGCGGGTGGGGAGGAAGGGGGGGGGTCGCTTGGCGAAACGTCCCAGGCAGACTAGGCTGCCTTCAGCCCATTTAGCAGAATCGCCGCGCGTGGCTTCCATTAACTCCCTGGCTCTCCTGCTGTCCCGGCTCTGGCCCGCCGCAGATGCGCCTGCGCCTCGCACCAAGACCAGGCATGCCAAAAGTCTGAGAGGAGGCATGTTGGAAACTACCCCTGACTGAGCCGTTCTTATGGCAACCGAGCCGGAGCGATAAACACTCTCCCGCGCGAGCGTCCAAGGGGTGAGTTTCTCTGCCAGCCCAACGCGGGAGTGGGTGTGGGTGTGTGTGCTTTGCTTGGGCTTTTTCCCCTGTCCGAGGAGGAACCACCTGTGCGTATTCCTTTCTAGCAGGAAGCGGAGAGCGGACTCGCCGGGGAGGGGTCTCACCTGCGGCCACAGCCGAGAAGACTCAGCTAGGTGCCTGGCGCCCTTGGGACCTCTGCGCCCCGGAGCCGGTGCTAACCACGCCATGGGGTGCTCGAGCAGCGCTCAGACCAAAGTCAAGGAGCTCGGCCGACAAACTCCCAAATCCCCGGAGGCCAACGGACTGCCCCAGTGCGGTGAGTTCTCGGCGGTTTTTAACGTGCGCCAAAGCGGAGGAATCGCCCTCGCAAGAGGTGTCGCTTCAAAGAAGCGGAGTTTGGGGGAAGAGGCTGTAAGATATTCAAGGCTGGGGGAAAAAAACGGGCTGATAAGAGGGCTAAATCAACGCGGAGAAGGAGTAACAATTTTAGGAAAGGCAGCTTCCCCCCCCCACACACACACACGATCTGAAGAGCTGCTTACGTTGTCTTTATTACTTCAGGACAGCCTGTACTTTGAGAGCTGTGTGCAACGAAATCTCATTTTAATGTATGCTGATTAGTGTACATTTAAATGACAATAAAGTATTCTATTCTATTCTATTCTATTCTATTCTATTCTATTCTATTCTATTCTATTCTATTCTATTCTATTCTATTCTATTCTATTCTATTCTCTGCCTTAGTTGACTTCTCCTTTGTGTATCCCATTACAGTATCCGAGGGCAGGTCATTTCCAGCCTCCAGCTGCAAAGGTTAAGCTTTGCTCTTGTCTTGCCCCCATTCATACCATTGTCCATTCTCTATGGCACTGAGAAGAAATCTGAGGACCCAGATTGTTGGGGGCAATAAGCTGACTTTGTAATAATGCCGCTTGGGGGGGCGAAAGCCCTAATAAGCAGGCATATACATAGGATGAAGGCTATTGCTAGGCACATTGATTTGTACCTTAGATTGTAAGCCGCCCTGAGTCTTCGGAGAAGGGCGGGATATAAATGGGATTTTAAAAAAAAAGAGGAAACCACAATCATTTGTTATGGATTGACCTAGTCATAAATTCTATTCTAGAAACAGGCAGTAGATCCTGGGGAATAAATTCTCACTTGGTTGAATGATTCTCTTTTAACAAATTAACATAGGACCGTTATCCTTATTTATAACTAATAAATAAGGACGTATTGCTCTCTCGGCAAGTTGGTTTGTCCTTAATGTTTATTTTCAACATTTTCTGGCAAATGAAGAAAAACCGTGGTTGAACTGGAACTGCTAAAATTCTGAGATGAATTGTACTGAAACTAATGAAGATTATTCATCAGTTTTAAAGAAAGCTATGTAAAGATATGCTTTCTTCAAAATCAACTCAGGTAGAAAATGTTGATAAAAATTGCATTTTTGTGTGCACTTTGATGTGATAAATTTTAAGTATGGCAAACCTTATTTCTGACTAATTTTACGATTGTATTTTAAAATAAGCATTCTCTACTTTTGTAATTTAAAGTCTTAAATCAGTTTTCTCATTTCTGTTTTTGAGGAACTATACAACTGCTAATATATGACAATTTTAGAAAAGTTTTTAAATGATTTTCTAACTCTTCTGAATTATCTCTTAATCCATTTGACATGCTTTGATAATACATTACGTGAAAGGCCAGTGTTACATACAATATATGATGTTAGGTCTAACCATTTTTTTATAATTGTACTGTCAGGAAAACAGCATTGAAATGTGAAGGAAAATTGCTAAAATCTGGTGGTTTTTAATGTTCAGAATGGTGGCTACGCTACAAACGACTCTGGGCAGCTTACAAGCCAATAATCATTATAATGATAAATAACAATAATAATAGTATCTGAAGTAGTATATATATTTATTCAGAATAATATAATTACAAATATTGCAGAAAATAAACCTGTTCACATGGGACCTGCAATAAAATGTTGGGTTATAAGTGATTTTGATCAGCTTTCAGATGCTTTAAGCATGTCTTCTCTTAAGATACTGCATTCTATTTCTTTTACTATTTGGATTTCTACCCGCAGCAGGTAATAATTTATATCTATGAAAATGTTCTTTAGGTTGCTTTTTTGACCTTCTCCTTCAAGGGTTTTTTCCCCTGATTTTGTATATTGTGGGAAACGTCCATCATATCCCATCACAGTGAAAGGGCTCCTTGTAGTTAGCGCGATATAAAGAAAAGCAACTGTAAGCAGATATAAAATCAAATAACAGTGAAATAAAAAATAAAACAATTAAATATAAAAGCGCAGATGCCTGAATATTGTACAATGCCTTCTGGAACAGTTTCAGCATTCTTCTGAACATAGAAAGAGGGTCAGCCTGATCTCCACAGAAACAGCAGACCTTAGCTCATTTACCTACATGTAAGCACAGTGATGTACACATATTTAAAACATACACAGTTCTGTCCATATTATTTCCCAGAGATTAGTTATAGCAAAGCAACATGTAATACTTTAAAGAATAATGTTTCGTAAGTTATAATAAATCGTATGGGTGGGATGAGATGTGAGTAAATAGCAAATTCAGAAAGAAACAAAATGCAAAACAGTCATAAAAATAAGTCCATGATTAAAAGTGGTCACAAATATTTATATCTGTTTCTCTCTCTTTCTTCTTTAAAACACACATTTGATCAACATTGGGAAATCAGATGACAGCTTGCCTATCACAGATAAAAATGACACAGGATCTGACCAGACTAAACTTGAATCCCTGGAGGAGGTGAAACTTGGATCTTGGAAAAAAACAGATGAGGATCTCCACAAAGAGGAGCCTGATGCTTTGATTCAGGAAATAACAAAATGTGACCTTTCTACCTGTCACAGAGTAGATCCCGAGGGTACAGAGCCTCAGCTAATGGCACCAGAAGAAAAGTTTGACAGAAGTCAATGCTTGTCTTCAGACTTCCTTGAAGCTGGTGGACCTCAGGCTGTGGAGTCAACAGAGTTGGCTAGCAATCCTCAAGTTGCTGCAGAAGCTGCTGGTTCTTCACCTTTAGAACCTCTCCAGGATAAGAAGCCTGAACCTATTGAAACCTCAGAAGGGGGCACCCCTGAGCCTTCAAAAGAGGAAATCAGATGTTTTGTAACCGAAATTGTGACGGAACTGCTTATGGATGAAGAGGAACAGCTAACAGAGGGTAATAAATATTCTCTTGCAATTTCAAGGGACAGGTTCTGCCATACATGCTCAAACAATTATTTTTACATGCAAATAGCAATAGCACTTATACACTGCTTCACAGTGCTTTACAGCCTTCTCTAAGTGGTTTACAGAGTCAGCATATTGCCCCTAACAAACTGGGTCCTCTGCCTGGAAGCAGAAACCTTTGTTCAGTGAATGTGAGCAAGTATTTGAGTATTTGAAAATAATAATAATTTATCCTGGAAAAGTAATTAAAGACTATAATAGCTGTTCAAGATTAAATGACCGCATGCTATTTGTTCCTCCTTCCAGTAACTATTACCAGATAAAGTGGTAATTAGATAGTAACTTTAAGTGGGAAAGCTCTAATGTATATTTAGCGAATGTACGCAAATGGGACAAAACCATCTCTATCATTGCTAAGGATAATATCGTATTTCAGACCAGATAAAATTATTCTGATCCTTGTATGTATTGTTGACCCAAAATATAGTACTGTGTTGTCTGGTTCAGACTACTGGAATGTTTGTTTTTGCCAAAGTGACATGTTGCATTGATTTATGTTAAGTCTTGCTCACTCTAACGATGTATAGAAATTGAGACGATAACGGAAAGGAGGAAGTAATGGTGATCCTGCATTTTTACATAAGACCTGACAAGCTCTTTTTTAGGATAATTGTGGGCTACAAATACAGATTCTTATACT
Source organism: Vipera berus (assembly GCF_964194415.1). Taxonomy (NCBI): domain Eukaryota; kingdom Metazoa; phylum Chordata; class Lepidosauria; order Squamata; family Viperidae; genus Vipera; species Vipera berus. The sequence goes on from NC_138204.1 coordinate 192,742,134, forward strand.
GTACCAGTATGATGACAAGATCTATGAAAATGTGTCCTGCTGGAACAGCATCTGTAGTATTTTATTGAATTACTTTAACAAAGTAGATAAATACTTGGGGAATGGGAATTCCACCTATATGCATGTACATGTTTTGACTTGGACTGCCAATAGATCAAAGTGGTTTAATGCAGCTTTAGTAATTTAATTTCTCAATCGTTTTACCAATTTTTTTTTCCAAAAGAGCCAGCCACAAAAAAGTTAACATGAAGGAAACAGATAGTTGCAATGATAAACAAAAAGCATTTAGTGGCTGAATTTTTCAGAAACAAGGCACCTATATCTCAGCAGCAATACTAGGCATCTCTTGTGCTTTTTCCTATTTAAAGAAAATCTATGGCTGACAAAGTAATATCTATAATTAGTTGAGACACTCAGTGCTCTTTTCAGTATTCCTTGCCTTGATCTCTATAGTTACTGTACCAGGTGAGACAGGGGAAAAGATGGAAACTGAGATGCACCATGAGATAATACCTGGGGCCTTAGAAACAAAAGAAGAAACCAGAGAAGCTACACTGGTCACGGAGATAGGTATGTTGATGGAGTACATAAAAATGTAATATAATGTAATATATTAAGAACACAATATGTTGTATTGATATTCTTGTGTGTTCTACAGCAGAATTTCAGGGAGCAGCCAGCCAATTGATATGTACATTTGCTGGGGATTTCTTTGAGAAACTATTTCAGAAGACATTTATTTTTATTTATTTTAATTCCATTTATATCCCGCCCTTCTCCGAAGACTCAGGGAGGCTTACAAGCTTAGCAGTAGCCTTCATTCTATGTATATGCCTGCTTATTAGGGCTTTCACACACACCCCCAAGCGGCATTATTACAAAGTCAGCTTAATTGCCCCCAACAATCTGGGTCCTCATTTTACCTACCTCGGAAGGATGGAAGGCTGAGTCAACCTTGAGCCTGGTGGGGTGCGAACCTGCACATGATGGATATGTATATTCAAAAGAGAACTAAAGGTATAGGATGAATCATAGATGGGCATGACCTCAAAGTTAATAGTCTAACCTCTTGTTCAGTGCACTACAACATCCCCGAAGGATGTCTTTCTGCCCTGATGAAGACCTCCAGCGAAAAATCACTTTATGTGACAGCCATTTCCACTGATTACATATATTCAGAAATAGCTCTTCATATTTGCTTTGAATCGTTTTCCTTGTAGTCTTAACTTACTAGTCCTGATCTTGCCCTTTCAGGCAATGGAGAACAGGTGAACCTCAACTTACGACTGCTCGCTTAGTGATCATTCAATTGGGCAACTCCCAGACTAGTAACAACCCAGATTCAAAGTTCCAGCAGCTGCCATCCACCCCACCAACCCCACAGCCACATGAGCTTTGTGGGCATTCAGTAACCAGTCCACATTTATGGCAGTTGCAGCATCCTGCAGTCATCTTATCACAATTTACACTTTTTTTTAACCAGAAACTGGCATTTAGGTTTCTGGCAAAAGCACCCATTGCAAAAACCTACTTTCTTTACTTTTGCTTTTTGACTGCCACAAAAAGTCATAAAATCAGTCACGGTCACAATCTGCTTAATGACCACCACAACGCAATGACCATAATTCACTCAATGCTCAATAACACTCGTAAGTTGATGTCTACCTCTATAAGTCTACTACTTCTGTGTGACAAGTCTTTATTTGAAGACTGCTGTCATATTTCTCCTGATTTATTTTTTCTGTAATCTAAACATTCCCATATCCTTTAACTCTTCCTCAAAATGCTTGGTTTCAAGACTCCTCACCATTTTCATAGCCTTTTTCTGAATTCATGGTCTTTTTTGAACTGGACAAAAATTCTAAATGATGTCTCAATAGGGTAAAGTAAATGCTACAGTTAAATCCCATGATCTGGGGTCTATGCTCTTGTTAATACAGTGATTGCTTTTTTTAAGCAGTGCAGCACACCACTGGTTCATGTTTGACTTGTGACTGTTAGCTCTTTCAGATTTCTACCTTCCTACACTTGTACCATTCATTTTCCCCCTATAATTATTCTTCTTGTCACTCCCCTTCAAAGATTATTGTTGAAATTTTTTAGCATAACTTTCTGCACCATAGTAAAGAAATACTGTAATGGTTGTAGGGGACAGGCTTCATCAAAGCAAGCTGCAAGATGGACAGATTAAGCATTTGGTTACTATACCCTCACCTTATTGTTCAGTCAGGTTCCTGTTTTAAAAGGGAAAGCATTTAACATAGCCTTAAATCTTCTGATGTAAACCAATTAGCTGACAATAATAGGCTGAAAGAACTTGGAAAATGAGATGCTTAATTAAACACTCTTAATTCCATAGTTACTATTTGCCAAACTTGTTTTTATTAAGTATCAGATTATTGCTATAGCTTTGAGATTTCCCATCCTCACTCATCTGACTAGCTGGAAGTCAAAGCAGGTAAAAACAAAAAAGAACAAGCAAAAAGTTCTGTCGTTCAATATCTTTTTATTGTTCCTGACAGCAGAGGTTTCTTTCCTGAGAAACTTTACAATTATTTCAGGGAGGAAAAGCACTTTTTAACTGTCTCCTATCAAAGTACTAACTAGGACCCATGAGGGTTGGTTACGTGCTACCACAGTGCTGACATACACACACAAAAAACCCCACATTTTTATTTCAAATTTATTTTTAACGAACTACAAATTGTTTCCACTAGACCAGGGGTAGGCAACCTCGGCTCTTTTATGACTCATGGACTTCAACTCCCAGAATTCCTGAGTCAGCAGCTGTGCACTAGACTATATTCTATCACTCCCGCCCTGAGCGAAGGAGTGATCTCCTTTACCTGGTGAGAGCATATAGTCCTCCAAAGTAGAAGCCGGTCTTTGGTTATGCTGAGTAGAGACGCTGGGGACAGTAGTTCATAAAAGGGGTTGGGGTTTTTTTTGGTACCTCCAAATCTGTGCTGATTCCTAGCAACTGCCTGAACAAGTCCCTGCCATTTTCTTGGCAAGATTTCAGAAGTGGTTTGCCATTGAGTGCTTTCTAGGGATGAGAGAGAATGATTGGCCCAAGATCACCCAGCCAGTTTTGTGTCTAAAGTGGGACTATAATTCAGTCTCTTGATTTTTAGTCTGTTGCCATGTCTGGAGTGCTGCAAATTATCCACCCTTGATCTAGTTCAGGGGTAGGCAACCTTGGCTCTTTTATGACTCATGGACTTCAACTCCCAGAATTCCTGAGTCAACTCAGGAATTCTGGGAGTTGAAGTCCATGAGTCATAAAAGAGCCGAGGTTGCCTACCCCTGATCTAGTTGGATATTCTAGCTTATCTATTCAGCTTCAGAATCTCTTCTGTCTGTTCAGTTTTAGGATCTAAATTCTGTTTTAGGATTCTGTTCAGGATCTCCATTTCCAATCTGAAATTTATCTTTTAAAAGCTTATTCTATTGTATTGGGGGTTTTTTTACATGAAGATCACTAGAAAATTTTCATGGTATGTGCACATACCTTTACTTCAAAAATTCTCCACCTAAAAATCTTTATCACTTTTTAAATTCTGCCTTTATATTACAGAACAAGCTAATGAAGAAGAATGACCCGTGGCTTCTGGCTGGACTTCATGGCTGAACTTTATGGCTAGACCTTATCCTTGATCGCTCAATTAAAATTTATATTCCTGTTTGACAGAAATCTAGTTTTTATAAAAGCTTGTATAGACTTATCACAACTATTGAATACTAAGCGAAAACCATTTTAAGGAATTTTAATGGAAAAATCAAGTTGCCAAGGCACCACTGAAGAACTGCATTGTTAAACCATCACACCTGCCAGAAAGTGCCTTCTGCCTATCAGTTCACTGGAACTACAAATTACAGAACACTTTTACTTGCTTTAGGTAGAAAATAAATGTGAAGGATAATATAGCACAAATAATATAAATTGTAAATGCAAGTACAGGTAATCTTAGAGCTAAGAATGTATATGGTCTAAAATAGGGTGGAAATAACCAAATTCCAGTGGCGTTTTTGCAGTCATAGATTATTTAATTGCATTTAGTACATTTCTTAGGTGAAGTTTCTTGTAAACATGTTAGAATTGTAATTCTTATCTGGAAAGGGACAGGATGAGGTTAGGCTGATTTATAGTATTAATCTTATTTCTTTAATATAGTATAGGAAACAAAATATAAATTACATTTCCTGAAACTAATGAAAATGGTGATTGTGGTCCTCGAAATACTTAGATGAGCACTAGTATGAATTGTTGACATTTAAAAATTGGGGGAGATATAGCCTACTAAAAAAAACAATTACCTTGCAAATGTCAGACTAAAAATGGAATAAATGATTACAGTATTCTCTTAAACTATGCAACCAATAAAGTGAGCAGAGCTGTGCTTCACTCATTTTCAGAAACAAATTTATTCTTTGCTGCTATTTGTGTGATATGGCTGGTCTCATGCCTTCTCAAAAGTCTCTAAAATGTAATCTTAAACTTTAAAATAAATAATATATTTGTGGAATATGGTAATGTTGTCCAAATATAGGAGTCTATTCAGTAAAGGTCTACAGGTTTTATGGAAAACATTAAGACAATACTGTCTCCTGGGACCAGGGGTTGTAAAGAACAAATCAAGTTAGGCTATTTTTTTTTCTGACCTGATGATTGTGCTGCTAAACCAAGGGAATGATATGGATGGTGTGCATTGTGATTGCAAAGTATCTGTGAAGTCCTCTCATGTATGTGCAGCTAAGGTAAATAAATACGGTATATTGCAGTCAGATGGACTTATAGCTCGATGACCTGCAAGCCCCAAAGGATGCTCAGAAATTGTTCTGTATTTTTCAGGAGGGAAAGTAGAGTGACGTTATTGGCTGGTGCTGTTCAACACCCTTTTTAAAAGACCCACAAGATGGAAAGAATGGGATGCTGATCAAATGATACAAAATTAAGGGGATTGACATTATGGACAAAGTCACTATTCAAAACACTCAAATGCTGGACCAAATCCAATAGATCAGATGAATACTGTAGGTACAGGATTGGACAGAATTGATTTGGTGGGTAGGCATGTAAGATGCATCTAGGAATAGCAAGACTTACTAGCTGAACGTGAGCAAATAGTTGCATAGCAGCTAAATAAAATACAATCTTGGTTGCATTAATAAAAGCATTGTATCCAGACCCTTTCTCACTTTTCCTCCCTAGTTAACTCATTGACATGGTTGCTTTTTTTCAAAATTCTTAAAAAGCATCAATCAGTTGACCAATTCCTTGTTGATCAGGATTAAGTCAGGAGAGTTGACCTTGTTTTGCCTACCTTCTGAAAAATTAAACTATCAAAAAAGAGAAATCAAAAATTTGTTCCACTACTTAGTTTAGTTAGTTTTCCAGCAAATCTCAGATTACTTGGATAATTTTACAGGTAGTCCTCGACTTACAACAGTTCATTTAGTGACCATTCAAAGTTACAATGGCATGGAAAAAAGTGAGTTGCAACTGTTTTTCACACTTACGACCGTTGCAGCATCTCCATAGTTATGTGATCAAAATTCAGATGCTTGGAAACTGACTCATATTTATGACTGTTGCAGTGTCCCAGGTCATGTGATCACTTTTTGTGATCTTCTGACAAGCAAAGTCAATGGGGAAGCTAGATTCACTTAACAACTGTGTTACTATTTTAACACTGTAGTAATTCACTTAACTATGGCAAGAAAAGTTGTAAAATGGGGCCAAGCATCTCACTTAACATAAATTTTGGGCTCAATTGTCGTAAGTCAAGGATTACCTGTATTTAGGAAGATATTGTCCACAACCTCTGGGAGATTAATAGTAACCTTCAGCAGTGATACCACTTCTATTTCTTATGCTGTTCATCTTACCTGTATGCTTTGAATAGAATTTCCAATATTTATGAACAAGAATTCCCCAGGTTTGCTCACAAACAAATCCACTCTGCATCCCTTTATGCCAGATCTATGGTAGTCCTCAGTTAATGACTGCTGTTCAACGACCATTGAAACTTATATTGGCATTGAAAATATAACTTTACAACTGATCCTCAAACTTAAAACCACTGCAGCATCTCCAGTCACCGGATACCATTCAGGCATTTGGCAATCAGCATACATTTTAGACAGTTGTAGTTTCCTGCAGTTACAAGATCACTATTTGAGTTTAACAGACAGCTTCCGACAAACAACCAGTTGAGAAGCTGGCAGTCATTTGCAAATCATAGTCGCATGCTATTCCACTTAATGATCACAAGTAATTTGCTTAACAACCACAGCAGAATTGACATATGTCCAGCATTGTTCCATGATGTTTCATTTAATTAGTTGTTGGTCTCAACTGAGGACTATATTTGTTTATATGACAATGTGGTATAGTGATTAAAGACATCTGGCTGGAAACAGAGACAGTGAATTCTAATCCTGCCTTATGGTCAAATTACATGTAAGGACAGTATTAGTTTTCTGACATTTTGGCCAGCACGTCCCAGTTGTGACCAAAGCCCAGTTCTCCCTCATGCTGTTCTATACAAGCTAGAATCTAAATTTGGAGACCATTTTGTAAACCAATATGCTATTGCTTGTGTATCAATAACTATGATGCAGACGCAATAAAATCATGGGAAAAGTTGTGTAATATCAAACCCAGATTTTAGTCATATGAAAACTGGTAAAATGGTTCTCCTAGGGAGTGTCTAAAAAACTTATCTTAATATTGCAAAAATAATTGATCATTAAAAAGAAATAGGGTGCTCAGCATAATACTAGTGCTCTGTTTAAATTGCCTATTTATCTGGAATTTGGTGCAAAATTATTTGTGAAACTATCCCGTAATATCAATCAATCACACAAAGAGTTATACTGATTTGTTGTTGAAGATTTTTTTTGAATATTTCTGAATTGACATTCCAATTTGGACAGGCAAGTTGTTTTCCACTGTACTGAACTAGGATCCAAACCGAAACTTCTTAATTGAGCACATCCCTAAACCTGACTATTAGAAGATTTACTCAGAAAGCCCAAACACACTTTTACAACAGAGGAAAAAAATGTGATGTAATTAAGCATTTCCCTTCAAAAGCCAATTATATAAATACTACATAAATTATATAACTGGTAAGTTTAACAGCTAATTTTCTCCAAAAAAAAAAGCCAAAACTGATGTTATCAACACACTGATCAGTGTTACAGCAATTTAATTTATTTTTCATATATTTTTCTTCTAATGTTTTAAAATGTACAATTCTGCTTAATGTAGTCCACAGCTAGAGGTTAATCTCCCAAATTTTAGAAAATCTACTCTGAAAATATCTATGTCAAGTTTATCTGAAGAGTTCTATTGCTTTTTCTCTCAAAATATGCTTTTAAGCAGCTTGCAGTATTTAGTCTGGTAGTCTCCTTCACTCATACTATACTCCAATGTTTCTCAACCTTAGTGACTTTAAGATGTGTGAATTTCAACTCCAAAACTTTCCCAGACAGCACACATATTAAAAGTCACTTAGACTGAGGACATTGCTATACCAAGAAAGAACAAGACAGTCTTGATGGTACAGTGGTGTCTATGAGTCAATCTGCTCACCCAAATACACCTAAATGAGTCAGATTCACAATTCAGGAATGAACATTATTTGAAAAATCAGTAGAAGAACTGAATCCTATAGGTAGTGAGGATGACCATGGCAAAAAGAAATCAGAGCTACTAGATTTTAGCTGGTGAGGCATCCTGAAGGGGCCCCGAAATGGCAATAGCTTCAATCTCCACACAGGCACCCTGGAAAGAAGAAATATAACATATAAAATCAGGGCAGAGTTGGTTTGTTTAATGTAGGGCTCCTCAAACTCTTCAGCTCATTATGTTTTAGATTAGTGCTTTTCAACCTGTGGATGTCAGCTTCCAGAATTCCCCAGCCAGGCTTGCAGAAATTTAAAATATGAAAAAATAAATGCTATTTTGCTATAAATAATAGTAATAAGAAGAGTGTTGTCAAGCACTGGATAAATCAGGAAATCCAAATAGTTCAGATGAATTAAATGTTTGTTGCAAGCTTAAGCTCTTGTGGCTGGGAAAGGGACTAAAGACGGTTGGTGCATTTGATCCCTCCCTTGGGCTCAGCCTGGTCATCTCCTACGAACATTGATCCCTTGGATAGTCCCATCAATGTTTGGGGGTCATTATTGACTACTTTGAAGAACCCTGGTTTAATGTATTTAATTTGAATACATTTAATATGAGTTTACAAGGATAGTAAAACCTACAGTAAATTAATCAATCTCTCCTCTCACAAAATCACAGTAATATGCAAACCAAATCAGTAAAACATAAATGGTGACAATTATGCTCCAGAAGCCCTCCAGAAAAGCTTGGTTGCATCGGTTTCTGGAAGGCTATTATCAAAGAATCAATCTCCTTTCTGGGAAAGGCTGTACCATCACCAAAATGTAACATTTTCTGGCCTCAGGTCCCCTTAGTTCATGAAAATGGGACATCGCTACTAGTTTCTCTTAGAAGACATCTCAGACTGACATCACGTAGAACAAGAGTTCTGAACGTATCTTGGTACCAAGCCATATAGGGCTTCATAGTCAAAACTAGCATTTCAAGCTACACTTCAAATTCTACTGGCAACTTTTGAGGGCCTGCAAAACATTGTAATAATTTCAAAATAACAAGGAGTACTTAATAAGTGCTAATAATAGGTTGAACGAAATAATAAGTTGAACCAAATGCAGCTTCTCTGTGGACTTTAAAGGTAACCCACAAGTTTATTACAGAAGTTCAATAGATAGTGGTAAGTAAGGACATGAGTCACTGTAGCCAGGTCCTTCCATTCCAGTCACGTACACAGCTGGCATACCAGCTACACCAGGGGTGTCAAACTCAATTTCATTGAGAGCCGCATCAGCATTGCGGTTGCCCTCAAGGGGCCGGGTGGGTGTGGCCTACTGGGTGGGCGTGGCTAGAGTGCGTATGGCCTACTGGGTGGGCATGGCCAGCTCTACATCGTTCGCATCAAGGATGCCTATGGGAGCCTGGGCAGGAGTGGGACAGATCTGAGGGTCTCTGGCAGAAGGAGGGTTTCTGGGCCAGGGCCAAGGCAGTGGGGGCCGTTCCCTCACTGTTTCCAGGATGGCTTCGCGGGCCACATGAAACCACTTCGCAGGCCGCATCTGGCCCCCGGGCCTTGTGTTTGACATGTCTGAGCTACACATTCAGCAGAACTATGAACCAGGTTTGAAGACCTGCTTGCTAAGGAGCAGTGCCACCACCTTAAAAAACCCCAGAGCTAACAAAGGATGGTGAACAACAGCAACTTCATCTTTCTTGGGTTCAGTTTTAACTTGTTTTGACCTCCAGTCTCCAGGTCCTGGGACATAAAATTTAGCATTTCCAGCCTGATCTGGGATAGCAAGATAAAGCTAAATATCATCAGTATATTGATGGCACTGCACGTCAGACCCCAACACAGCTCATCCAAAGAGCAGAGGGCATAATGATCAATCTGAGTGCACCAATTTGGTTTCCCCCCCATTTCTCTCTCTCTCTTGCCCCCCCACCCCCCAAGTTTATATGGATTTAATCCTCTCTTTGCTGGTGCAAATCCATGAGTTATCCCATGGTGGTATTGTAATAACAGAAAATATTATGTCTTGTGCAAATTACTCTCTTAATTCAAATGAGGATGCAGAAAGACAGCAAGCGATCTCTGAATAAACACAGATAAGACTGCACTGATAATAGAAGTAGCTAGTTTCTCAACTTCCAAGTTATGTTTAAGAACATAACAAAAATGCAGAAAAGGGTTTGCCTTTTTTCTAATCTGGAAAACATTAAATTCCCAGTTTTTACAGAAATAAGAATTGATACTTACCTTTGGAAGAGCTACAACCTGATAAGCAGCTCTGGCTGGAAAGTTGCACTTGAAAACTATATGGAGTAGATAAAGAGCTCCAATTAATAAATGACTGCACAAGTAGAGAACCGTGTGTACCTGATCTATATTAAATAGTAAGTTATAAAGTTAGGTAAGGACAAAGCCTCCTGATTCTACATAGATTCATATAGAATGCAAGTAGATAAATCAGCAATCTTAAGAATTTAAATCCCCATTTTTTTCAAAAGGAAGCATTTTCCTAAACAAATGTGTTTGCAAGGTATGCACAATGCCAAGTGAGGTCTGACAAACCAGAAGGATTTATAGAACCAAGCAACAGAGTTTCAGTCCCATATAAAGCACTTTCTAGCTTTAGTCCTATATAAAGCACTTTGTAACCTAATCAACGGAAAAAGCCGTGGTGGTGCAGTGGTTAGAATGCAGTATTGCAGGCTAATTTTGCCCACAGCCAGGTGTTTGATTCTAACTGACTCAAGGTTGACTCAGCCTTCCATCCTTCTGAAGTCGGTAAAATGAGGACCCAGTCTGTTGGGAGCAATATGCTGATGCTGTAAACTGCTTAGAGAGGGCTGTAAAGCACTATGAAGTGGTATATATGTTTAAGTGCTATTGCTATTTGTATGCTTTTTAACAGATTATACACCTCAAATGATCCTTTAAAGTCTCTAATTAAGTACTGCTTTGTACTTTGATATAACATAATTCATAAACCTCTATAGTTCTAGCAGAAGCCTAAAGACATATTTGAATATATCTTCATCCAAACAAAAAATATGGTGAAGAAATTAAATATACAGCCATTAATCATACTTACATTGCTTGTAGACTTCATTAATATCATTAAAATCCTTCATGTCAGTCATCAGTACTGTAGTCTTTACCACTAAAAATGAAGAAACTTGTTTTTAATTGTGCTTCACATCACCTAGCTATATACATTTGAGAAATTGAGTAAATTAAGACTGAACTTTTGTGCATAAGAGTTGCCTTGAGGCGAGACGGGCAGAAAACAAATTATGTAAAATTATATTAGATGTTAGGTTTCATTTCCTGTAATTCCTCAGCTTGCACGGTTATGGATCAAGATGTCTAGATATTATTATATGTTATCTATCTTATCTCTGGAGAGTGACAGTTTGTGAACACTTACTCTACAGTAGAGATGTAAAATCTATGATCCCAAAAATGCACACATTCTCCCCAAATCTTAGATTTGACCCCTTGAGACTCCCAAAGAATTGTTACCAAATAGTAACATTTAATCAAAATGAGTCTGCCGAGTTTGGTGCAATGGCTAAAGTTGCTGGCCTAGAAACCAGGAGATTGTCAGTTCTAGATCTCCCTTAGGCATGAAAGCCAGATGGGTGACTTTGAGTTAGTCTCTCTCTCAGCCCGCCTCACTTCACAGGGTTTTTGTTGTAGGGGAATTAGGAGGCTTGTCACCTTGAGTTTTCCATAAAAAAGTAGGATAAAAATCATCATCATGCAGGGAACAATTATACTGGATTGAAAAATGTTCCCAGAAACAAATTTTAATTACCTTACATTGTTAATGGTAATTACCTTTCAGTGTTAATGAAGTGAAATTTTACTTCATTATCCTGTTATCCTGGGTACCATTGCAACAGTTATCCTGAACAATCAATGAATAGCTGTTCTTTCTCATTAGGCAGAAAATATATTTTTCTCTCTATAAATTTATAGATAAGTTCACTAATTTATTTGAGTGTAAACATACCATTGGAGGAGTCACAGCCAGCAGCTCTCAGAATTTCCCCAATGTTTTGGAGGGCCTAAGGAGGACACAGTTGAATTTATTTGAACATGACAACATCATCCCTTGGGCTCAGAACAGGGTACAATGCAATCATATGCAAACCTTAAAGTAAAACATCATGAAATACATGGAAAACAGCCTGTGATAATGAAAACATGCTAAGAAAACATTTAATGATGGAAGTCCCAGTGCAGAGAGATTCAGTTACCAATAAACAAAAATATATGTAGTTTAAGATTGAACTGAGGGGGTCCTTGGTGCTCTCTCAGCTTAGTTGTTCTCTTGCAGATGTTTCATTACCCTAAACTAAGTAACGTCATCAGACTAGCACCTTATTCAATATCTAGTCTGGTAATGAAACATCCGCAAGAGAACAACCAAGTTAGGAAACCACCAAGGACCCCTCAGAGATTCAATTAGTTGATTGAATTTAACTTTCTCAAGGTAGGAAAGTAAGTGTACAACAAATGGAAATTATATATAGTAGCAGCTGCATTCTTCTCCTTATGCTAGACTGCCATCCATAGGGCAATCCTTGAGGAAACACAATTTGATATACAGAAATAGTATGGAAAAGGGCAGGTATTTTACTTTGTGTTAGAGTTTGCAGTGCTTCCTGGAAGATATATAATTAACAGGACCTCTATTTTACATACCCAATTCAACTGTTTGTTTGCTTAGCATGCTCCTGTATGGATTTCATATGTATACCTTTTAACAGTCTATTGTAGCAATCAACATATACACAGATATCATGAAGTGTTTACCACTTAATGTTCAAAATCTTTAAAAAAGTTATATTAATACTTTCTTGTCTCTGGAAGGTTTGTTCATTAAAAAAAACCCCACAGGATATGATGCTTCTGTCCTGTGCCTTTTAAGCTGAACTCAGCAGGCATAATTGCCCTTTCACAACCACAATATCAGGAAGGTCATTCAGTTTTAATTCAAACATTTGTTGGCAGATAAAAGTTGATGATTTTGTCAATGGAAGTCAAAAGGCAGAAGCAATTAAATATTTGGCACTAGGGAATGGTGGGATTTAGTTCAGTCACTCTTTGTTTTGCTGACAGAGCGTCTTCTCTGAAATTACAAATAGGGATTTGTTTTATTTCAGCTCTGTTGAGCTCAAATAATAATGTCTATTTCTACAATGAAATAAAATACCAGATCCTCTGTTTTGAACTTTGTGGATGTGTTCTTTTCATACAACAAATGTTATATGTTCCAATATCTCAGGGGTTGCCACAAACAAGAGGGAGTCAAGCTAGTCTCCAAAGCGCCTGAAGGCAGGACAAGAAGCAATGGATGGAGACTAACCAAAGAGAGAAGCAACCTAGAACTAAGGAGAAATTTTCTGACAGTTAGAACAATTATTCAGTGGAATAACCTGCCTCCAGAAGCTGTGAATGCTCCAATACCAGAAGTTTTTAAGAAGAGACTGTACAGCCATTTGTATGAAATGGTATAGGGTTTCCTGCCTGAGGAGGGGGTAGGACTAGATGACCTCCAAGGTACCTTCCATCATCATCATCATTATTATATCATCATCATCATCAAGCAACAGCATCTGCCTATCCAACGTCCTAAATCCAATCTAAACACTTTGCTGACTATATGGCCAACCATAAAAGTAATATTAGACTTGTTAGTAGAATAAGTGAGGTCAGATTTCACCTGGTAAGTTTGTTCTTTTGCACCTCCTGGAACAAGTTGTCCACTGGAGGGATCCATACCAAGCTGCCCTGCAATATACATGGTCCGATCTACCAACACTGCTTGGCTAAGAGAGTTAAAAAGAAAAGGAAAAACAGGAATCAAGGAACAGAACAAGAAAGATTGATTGATTTGCTATTTGAATATATAATTAATAGTAGTAACAAAATCCTTACTGGGCCACCTTTAGAAACCTGGTTTATTTTCACCACTTTTTGTCAATGTTTGTTCTACACAGCAAGAATTTAGTTCAAAGTAATATGAATCAGAAAACATTAAAACTTGCATCAGAGTTATGAGTTAATAGATGTTAATAACCTCCTCTCAAAGTGGAACAATTATAGGTTACTGTATAAATATTCTTTTAAATGTAGCATTAGTCATATTGCATGGCTTACATGGCAAGTTAGTTACAGGTAGTCCTTGACTTACAACCATTCATTTAGTAACTCTTTAAAGTTACAACGGCACTGAATAAAGTGATTTTACAACTGGGCCCCACACTTAAGACCATTGCAGCATCTCCATGGTCACACAATGAAAATTTGGGCACTTGGTCTGTATTTATGATTGCAACATCCTAGGATCTTATGATCATCATTTGCTGCCTTCTGACAAGCAAAGTCCATGGGGAAAATGGATTTGCTTAACAACTATGTTATTCACTTAAGAAGTTTAGTGATTCACTTAACAACCATGGAATAAACATCATATAATTGGGTACAACTCACCAATCACCTTGCGTAGCAATGAAAATTGTAGGTAATAGTTTGAGGACTCTCTGTATATCTTTTCATTAAAAATATAATGGAACCATTCCCCCCCTCTGTTATTTATGGGGGGAGGGCTTGGTTGAATAAGACCTAATCTAAGTTCTGTTGAAGTTTTTGGTATTGATGTTAATGCTACTAGAAAGAAATAAACGATGTCAACTAATCAACTATCTGTAAAATTAATGCTAACAGGATTGAGATGAGTTTAAATATTATAAAATAATAGAAATTAAATAAATGGCTATTTGGGAAGTAAATTCCCAAGTTTTCTTATGGTTCTTCTAACCTGATTTCCAGCTGTTCAATAACACACCTTTGCCATTAACTCACATGCCAGCTCAGCAGGTATCTCTTAAATGCTTTAGAGCATTAACCAATTAATTTGCAGCAGCATTTTGCAATGCTCATATAGAGAAGCTTTCAAGTCAATTTAAATGAGATAAATACAGACTGGGACCAACATTTCTGTTTACATGACCGCATGCTGAAAGTTTAAAATAATTTTTAAAAATACACGAAGTCAATTTTGTATGGGAAAAATAAAGTTTCTTTCACTAACGAATGCATGGGACTGAGCTTACCTTCTAATAACATTCAAAACATGTTTTTGTTTTTTAAATTAAGCCTGTTGTTTCCCCATTATCATTTTTCTTATCCTATTCCTACAAACGGGATCTTCAACAAAACGTGCCTGTGTGGAATATCCATATTTCAATCATCTTTATTTCCTGACGTATCAATCAATACACCTTGTGAATCTTCATTTTTTTTCTAAGTTATGAATAGTCGCTGGCTACTGAACCCTCACTGAAAAATATATCATCTTTGTGTTTTCCCTCTGTAGCAAGTCGGTTCAAACCATGGCTCTTTCAAACATGGCCCTTTAGTAATGTGGCCCCACACAATCGTAAGAAAAAAGTTTATTTATATAAATTAACTATATTATATATTTTATATGTGGCCCAAGCTTTCATTTTTAACGCAGCCCATAAAGTTGGACATGCTTATTTTATAGTAGGTCACATTCTACTAAATCAAGACAGCTTAACTGAAACTCCAGTCATCTCATATTATTTCCCATCTGGGCCCGAACCTACTAAGGGTGGAGTTAAGAGCCGAACTTTCTACTATCGTAGAGATCTGATGAAGTGAGCTGCAGCTCATAATAATTAATGTCTTTTAATAAAATCTGTTACTTGGGAAGGCTGCTACCAGACTCCTGATTTTTGGTCACGATAGACTAGTACGGGTCTCTTCCAGTGTCTACGAATTGTTGGCGAGAAAAAGGTTTTGCCATACAAGCAACTTCGAAGGCTGTGCCTTGAGAAAGGATTAGCTCTTTTTTACACATTATACACATTTACACATTAATTAGTCTTTTGAAGTGTGGACAGCATCTGTAAAAATGACTGAAAAGTGCAACAACAGCAGGCCAGTCCTTTTACATAGTGAGTCATTTACTAGCACAATTTAGCTGCTTGTACAATTTTCCATTCTACAAATTTAAGAAACTTCGTCAGCAGTGATTACAATTCACACGTTGTTACTGGAAAGGTTAGAAATAAAGAAACCAAGCATGAATCTGGGCATCTTTGAGCAGGAAAAAAAAAGAATTTTGGATGAGAGGCAATTTGGAATCTCATCCCAAATCAAATATTGCAGAACGTTGGGAATGCTATGAACGTGCATTTTTATTAGTTATTTGAACAAATATTTACAACATTTTAGCCTGAACTAAAAACATTGAAAGTGGCAAAAGGCTATAACTATCTTTACTATATTTCAGACCAGCATTTATAATTACTACGTAACTGATTCATGTTTAGAGAAAATAATTATGAGTTTCATCCAAGTCTCTTTGAAAATACTAAAGTGAATCCCTAGTCACTAGTGAATACTCTGAATTAAAATCACGTGTCCTGTCAGGTGAGCTCAGTGAATTTGCAAAGCTGCTTCCTACCAAACTGAGTAGTTTCTAAATCCTATTTTCCAATTGGCAGTCACCCTCCAAGCATTTAAGCTCATACACTGCTGTTGTGCAAATCTTTAGTTTTGCATAAAAGAGGATATTGCTAAGTGTCCTGTCAGGCGAGCACAGTGAATTTGCAAAGCTGCCTCCTACCAATCTGAGTAGTTTCTAAGACTCTACAAGTCCTATTTTCCAATTGGCAGTCACCCTCCAAGCATTTAAGCTCATTCACTGCTGTTGTGCAAATCTTTAGTTTGTGCATAAAAGTTGTGCATAAAACAGGATATTGCTAATCAGAGTTCTGTATTTTTTAATATGAAATGAATTAAAGATTTCCTTTGAACTAAACATAGTGACCTTCCACAATACATTGATTTGGGCAACAGAGCCTAAAAAAACAGAAAAATAGTAATATAGTTATTAGAATTGTTTTATTAAATATGAAAATAAGATTGGCACAGTATTGTTTTACAAGTTTTAATCTGCACACTTGCAAGAAAAAGACACCGAGGAACCTGAATTCAAGCAAACAGGAGTGGCAATCTTTAACTTTATAGTATTCATTAGCTATGTCAGTTGAGCAACTCAAGGATTATTTCGTAAAAATACAAAGTAAGAGATAATGAAAATGTAAATTAAGAAAAATGAATCGTAGGTTATACATTTTTTTCCTAATATTAGGACCTAGATAATAGTTTATTTTGTTGATTCAACCATATAACAAGAGCAACAAAAATGCAGCAAAAATTCCAAAACCCTTGTACCTGGTCAGCAGAGATACCTTAAAAAAATCTACAATGCTACATTGAGGTTATAGGAAAAAATATATCACAATTTAAAATTTAACAATTTTTATTATGCTTTGTGGCATTCCTAGCAACACTGATAGAGAATTCCTATAACTCTGCTCAAAAATAAAAAAATTACTACAATCAGACCAGCTTCCCTCAGATATAGATTGAGTCTTAGTGAAGATGTGCTCGAAATAAGTGCAAGGCTGGTCTTATTCAGTCATTAAGTCATGTCCAACTGTTCAACAACACCATGGACCGTAGCACACCAGGCCTCTCTGTCGTCCACTGACTCCCGGAGTTTGCCCAAATTCATGTTCATTGCATCAATAACACTATCTTAAACATCTCTCCTCTGCTGTCCCCTTCTCCTTTTACCTTCAATCTTTCCCAACATCAGGGTCTTTTCAAATGAATCTTCTTTTCTCATTAAGTGGCCAAAGTATTTGAGCTTCGGCTTCAGTATCTGTCCTTCCAAAGAACAGTCAGGGATACAGAAATTTATTCAAATGTAAATTTCATTGACTTCAGGGGACTTTACTCCAAACAATTTGGTATTGCCCCTCAGAGAAAACAGAAAGCAGACTCCTGGAAAGTCTTCAAGATGCTTTTGTAAACATTTTGACAGCTGTTTGTTCTCCAAACTTGTTTCAATATAGTTTCTGAACGTTTTATTACCAAACTAGGTAACATCATCAGCAGGATGTTTTTGTCCTATTCTCCTTAACTTATATAAAAGTCTTGTGTGCCAGTGTGGCTGTGTGACTGGTTGCTCATTTTGTTAACCTTGTTTGGTAGATATATGCTTAATAGGCATCTTATCCATTACTTATAGGCTTTATACCTATGCATAAAAAAACCATTCTTATTCTTGTTTAAAGCTATACTAAACGTGGACATCATATTTCAGACGCTGCAATGCTTTTGAGAACCAGCATAAAAGCACCAGTTTTAGGGCTACACATTTTTAAATGTCTTACATTATTGCATTTCAGTAAAACAACTAAAGTTGTCAAATCAAGTTATTGTATAATACTACATGTTCAGTTTCTTCCTATTCTGGGGAAGAAACAGCCCATTTCACATTCCTCCCCGTGCAGAAGCTACGGTAATCCGTGCTCTCCCCGCTGGAACCGACCCGGGAAAAAAATCAATTGGGCAAAGGTCACATCTGGTGGCAGCGACTTCCACAGGTTAAGCTGTGCCAAAAAGCACTTTTCACTTGCCCCCCCCCTTACCTGTAGGGACCCATAGCAGCGGGAGCCCTTGTAGTACTGATGATTCTCTTCACTAACGCAGCCATAGCGGCAGAAGCAGCAGAACAACCCCTCCTTCAGCAACTTCCAAGCCAACAAAGCCGCCGCTTCGCTGCTCCCGAACTTTTACCCGCACCCGAAAACCCAGCCCCTGCCCCGCCTCCCTCGGCGGCACCGCCCCCTCGGCAGACAGATCCAAAAAGCGCGAGCGCTTTTTCCCAAGAGCCATATTTAGGGCCTTTCCCGCCCACCATAGGTGCCGCGAAGAATTCTGGGGCATGTGGTCTTCAAGATAGGAGGCGTTGCAGGAGCTGGTCTCGAAGGCGGCTCCTTTTCGGAGAAGCGGGTACCACGCAATTGGTGGAAGGAGAGAAGCGGATTCCAGGGGAGAAGCGCCCCGCCTTCTTCCGTCCGAGCTGGAAGCCTCGTGCGACGAGGGCGCGGTAGGTGAGTGACTCTTTGGCTCCTGAATGAGCAAAACGGTAGGGCGCTTCGAAGGAAGGGAATGGAGGCTTTGGTTGCTTATGAATGTCCGCAACCGAAAAACACTGTGTGTCTGGAGAGGCGCATTGCCCTTTCTCTGTGAACTGCCCTGTAAAGAAGCTGTCTTTGTGAGAGTGAGGACGGGAGAAGTGGGTGCAGCAGTGCTTTTGAGTGCTTGCCTACGTTCATGAATTGATGCCCAATTTCAGTTGTGTGATTGATTATCCAGTGCAATAATGTTCTTTGGGGCGAGTCCATTTTCTTCCGGATTGATGATTTTTGGGTGGTAGGAAATACCTTCATTAGAATCCTGCTGATGTTCTTTCTGTTGGGTACCCAGTGAGGCTGCAGAAATTTAAATGTTAGTGAAAGGGTGCTATGGTCCCCGTTTTTCAGCACCAGTCTGGTGATTAGCAAAATCCTTTCCCTTGTTGCTTCTTTGTTAGCATTAGTACTATACTATTCCTGTACCAAAGCAGCAAAAGGTTTAGCAGCACCTTTTTACAGTATTTGTGCAGCAGCATCAAGACAGATGCTGACATATTTCCCTGCAGCTTGAGGGTAATGCATGTAAATGCAAAAGATTGTTCAGTGCATGTGACTGCAAGAGTTATCATTCACTACAACTCATTTTTTAATTTTATATTTTTGTATAAATGTTTCTGACTGCTTCCAGAGATGTGAAAAGGAAGCAGTGTGTGCACTTTATAGTTTGGGTTAATGAATTTTATGATGTTTGTACATTAGTGTTATGGTGCCATTCAATTTTGGGAATAGGTTGTTACTGTTAATTCTATAATTTTTTTAAAGTTGCTCTTTTAGTAAAGAATGTTGAAAAAATGTAAATAATGAGCAGCTTTAAAATACTGCATGTGTGTTATAACTTCTATTGTGTTTTTTGAACCACTGAAGATAAAGGCTTTTATTATGCGGCATTTTCTGCTGCAGAAATGTCAAATGCAAAACAAAAAAGAAGGGGCAAGAAAATGAAAAATCAACCTGCTAGTGTGACCTATCCCTTTGACGCTGGGCCAAGTCACAATGAAGCGTATTTTTGGAATGTAGGTGAAAGAACTCCTCAGCTGAAGAAGCAAGGTATTTATTAGATTGAGTCGCTACATCTTTGAATAATGTTCAACTTCTTAAAATAACTTTAAGAAATTTGTCAAGAGGTCTGTTAGTGGTCATTGAGAATTATTATTATTATTGCTTGTTCAAATTCACTGTCTTATAGTCTTGGAATCACAGGTAGAACATGAAGACTGAGGCGTTGCCACTTAACATTCTTCCCACTTTCAAATTATTTTTAAAGCTGTAAGAACAAACAATGTTTTTCCCAAGTTTATATACATTTCCTGGTAGTTTATTGATTGATTAGTTTGATTTTATTTATATTCCACCTTTATTTTGTACAATTCAGAGTAGCATACATATTGCTCCTGCCTGTTTCCCACAACAAAAATCCTACCGGTATGAGTTGGGCAGAGCTGAAAAAGAGTTACTGGCCCAAAGTCACCCAGCCAGCTTCTGAGTCTAAGGGAGGACTAAAACTCAGGATCTCATGATTTCTAGAGGTTTGCTACTGTCTCCTTCCAGGATATTTTTTCAGTCTACTGGAACACTTTAGGGGTCTCCCATCCAAGTACTTATTCAATCCATCACTGCATAGCTTTTTAGATCAGTCAAGGTCAGATTTCCTTCCCCTTTCCCTCCCTCGACTCTTCAGCAAGTCCCTGCAGTTTTCTTGACAAAGTTTTTCAGCAGTGGTTTGCCATTGCCTGAAGGCTAGAGAAAGTGACTGGTCCAAGGTCCTCCAGATGACTCTGGGCCTAAAGTAGAACTAGAATTCATGGTTTCCCAGTTTCTAGACTGGTATCTTAACTATAATTCCAAACCATATTGTTGTTAGTTGCAAAGTCGTGTCCAACCCATTGCGACCCCATGGACAACATTCCTCCAGGCCTTTCTGTCCTCTACCATCTTCTGGAGTCCATTTAGGCTCACGCCTACTGCTTCAGTGACTCCATCCAGCCACCTCATACTATACCATAAGCTGGGTCTTATAGTTATTCTTGATATAAATAATGTTTTACAAAATCTGTTTGATCGGTGCTGATAAACATAACTTACTTGTAAAGGGTACTACCATACAAATATATTCCGTAGTGTGGCAACATGACGAAGTATAAATCATCTCAGACTTTTTTAGAAAATGACAGAATGTATTTTTTTATACTTAATTTATCATATAGACATTTGCTGCTAAATTTTTATGTACACACCTTATTTTATAATATAAAACTTTCCCCTGATTTATCAACAGAGTTGCATTTTGAAACGTCACAACAGGGCTTCTGTCAAAAACTTTCTCATGAAATGCCAAAATGCATTACAGGTGAGTATCCAACAATAGCCATCCATCTGTGAAACTGCAGGCCGGATGCGTCATGCCAAAACCGTGCCCACCTATTGCCGGCACAGGAAAAAAAAGTCCTGATACGTCATGACACGTCATGTGACGTTGTGAGTTTGACACCCCTGATTTAAATGCTATAAAGTAGGCAAGAACAGCCACTTCTAATCTGATCTGATCTTAGACTTTGCTATGCAGTTTGTCTCCACTCCCCTGCTGTATTTTATCTATAGACCTTCCTTTGTGTTGAACTGTAAAATTATCCAGAGCAAACCTTGAGCTCATCCTTAGGATGGCCACAAGAAAAATACTGGAAGTTTTGTTTCTAGTTTTAATCAAGCGTAGTTTGCTGGACTCTATATTCTTCAGCAAGCTGATTCTTAGATTACGCAAATAGCAATTGCTTTCCCAAAACATAAGCAGACATTAGCATTGAATTAGCAGCTGCTTAAATCAATGTTGCTAAATTGTAAATGGGCAAAAACAGAAATAAAAACAGGTCAGAGAATCTTTTTTCTTGGGGAAATCTGCTTCAGAATACAGAATACTGTCTCTTTGTCAAACTTCTTTTTAAAGCAAAATATCCTTTTCCAGTGTCTCCTTTTGTGCAAGCTCGAGCTGCTGAAATTAAGGCTATGTTGAAGGCTGTTAAACAGAAATCGTCCAATACTTTGGTGTTTCAGTCCTTGCCTAGACATATGAGGAGGCGAGCTATGAGTCATAATATTAAACGTTTGCCACGACGTCTCCGTGAACTTGCCAGAATAGAAGTGAGTTTTTTTCTTTTTTACCTATTTTAGCTTTCATAATACCTTGCACGCTAGGTAATTTTTGCACACTAGATGACTAGGGAATTGAAGTCCACATAGCTTAAAGCTGCCAAGTGTTATAAGCACTGATCTAGATATCCTTCAATCTTTAACATTCTCCAGCCAACATGGCCATGTTTAGAATTCTGGAAGTTGATATATAGAGTCACCCAGGTTTGCAAAGTTTGTGTCTAGAAGAAAATGTGGGATTTCTTTTTTAAAAAAATTTAATCAAAATTTAATCACAATAAAGTGTCAAGGCAGCCTCTGTGGAATATTCAGATATCCCCCCCCCAATCTCCCACCCTTTATTTTTTGCTGGTGATTCGAACCCTTTTTGATTTTGGGGTCATTATGGCTTCTTCCCTTTCCTTCCCTGATCACAATTCACAGGCTATCTGAATTTAATAAACAGTGCAGTGAATGCTATTATTCCTTGCTTCAACAACACAGGCAGAGAAACCTGAACATCAGAAAAAAGCGCTTCCAAAGAGCAAGTGCCGCAAAGCCAGGCGCCGTCATATAAACTTAGTGCTGGAGTTCAATCGCAGGCAGAAGAAAAACATTTGGCTGGAAACACATATCTGGCATGCCAAGCGCTTTCACATGGTGAAGAAATGGGGATACTGCTTAGGAGACAAGCCCACAATGAAGAGTTATAGAGCCTGCTACAGAGCCATGACAGAACATTGCCTCCTTCAGGTACTAGGAGTGTATCCTTCTTAGTTAGCCAATCAATTTGCTCTTGCAGAAAATTGCATTCCATGGGTTCTTTCTTTGCCATGTTCAGCTGTACGTGCTGGGCACAAAAAAAACCTGAACTAGGCTGGTCTGTATCTGAGAAATTCTATGTAGTGCTGTTTTTTCAGGTCTTCAGTCATATTGGCTATAGAGTTCTCAATACAGGTAATCCTCAGGTTACAGCTGGTCACATTTAAATTAAAATGGACTCAAATTACAGTCTGGATTCAAAGTTACGACAGCGTCTTCTCCCCACCTGCAATCATGTGATATTTTGGACACTCTGTAATCAGCCTGCATTTATGACTGTTTGCAGGATCCTGCGGTCACATGAACACAATTTATGATGTTCTTTTGCTGGAAACCAACATTTACTTCTGGTTTCCGGCAAAAAAATGTCCATTCCAGACAATGGGTTTGCTTCATGACCATGGTGATTTGCTTAACAAAGACTGTAAAAAAAAATGTAAAGTCTTAACGAATGGCATGACATATGACTATAATTCTGGGCTCAATTACAGACATAAGTACCTGTATTAAAAAGCAGAATGTTGTAAAATAGGTTGATGTTTATTTGCAACAATTCTTCAGACTTAATCATTTCCTCTGAATCTCACCAGTCCAGTTTCCTGATAAGGACATTAAACTGTATTTCTTCAGATTGATCAATAATAAATTAATAAAGGAAATAGACTTGAGTGCTTGCAGTAGGAGACTGGAATAATTTTATTGGGATGTCTCACCTCGAAATGCAATTCATTCCCTTCCATTGTATGTTTTCTGTAGCCAGTTAAAACATTCTCTGCTGAAAGCTACTGAGAATTAGCAGCTGTTTTTTCTCTGGGATATGTACGTATCACTGCTTTTCTTAGGGTGATTTGTTTTGTTTTTCTTTATTCTTAGAGTTGTAAATTAAACTGGAAAAGTATGATTTTTGTAAACGATCTAGTTTTCTTATGCTTCTCTAGCAAGCCAAATTTTATTTTTTATCAAGTGAAATTCTGTAGTTTTCTTTTATATTAGGATTTATCGTACTATTGTTGTCTGGAGTTGATTGGAAAAGAGGAGACACTTTTAACAGCCCTTGCTCGAATGTGTAATGTAGATACAGGTAATGTTTCTTCAAACTATTAATAACTTATCATAAAGGATATCTACAAGAATTTAGCAGCCTATTTTCTGAATATTGTTCCTAGGGAAGAGCTCAGCGTATTTTCTATAGCCCTTTGTATTCTGGCATTTATCCTTATTCCAATATACGGTAACTTTAGAAGAAGAAAAAAACCTCTTAAGCACTTTATTTCCCATTCCCCATGACTCCTTCCTCTCTTCAAAAATAATTTGAACAGAAATGGAGTCTATTTAAAAATATATTTATGATGGGTGGATGGGTAAAAAACAATCCCACATGTTGTATTCCTTTTCTCCCTTGGCCCTCCTTTACCCTGCATTTGAACTTTCAAGGGATAGTTTGGGATAATCATTTGAATCTAGATAGACACAGTTTGCAGTACTTAGAAGCTTATTTTGAAGCGTGCTTGATGTCTCCTTTGTCAGGACCAACATTTGCAGCTATTTCTTGCCTATCTGGAAAGCGTCAAGGTTCCCTTGTGTTATACCGAAAGGATCGGTATCCTCTGGATACGCTTGGTCCAGTTACTTTCCTTTGGAAACCCAGACATGGGTCTGGTGAGACTTCTGAAAACAGGCAACTGTGGGTATGGACACACCCAGCTTTTAAGCAGGTACCGTTATTCTTGGGTGAAATATTATGAATGTTATAAATGCTTTGGGTTGGTTCATTCAATTTGTCGTTAGCCCTTCCTCTGAGTGGAAGACTGATTCAGATTATTATTATTGTTTTTCCTCAGAGGATAATGTTGATGAAAATTTTTAGTCATCCAGGTAGAGTTGTCTGGAAGTTGTGTCATGAAGGAGCCATTTAGACAAGGAGTGAAACATTTCAAACCAAAAAGTCCGTTTGCCATGACTCAACTTCCAGACTTAAAAGAGAATCTTAGCAACCAATGCAGAAAATGTTATATACATATATTGTGAAGGGAACACTTTCACTCTCTACTCTGCCATTTGGATAGTTTCACTGGAAGTTGCCTTACACCAGGTCAGGGTATTGAGGATCCAGCCCACTAATAGCTCTTTTGATTGGTTAAAAAAACCCAAGAGGGTAGGTAGTCCTACATTTCACCTATTGGCTGACTGCCCATCCTTGATTAGCTTGGATGTTCCTGAGGGAATCCTATCAAAAGACCTTTTAGAAGTCATTTGGATACATATCATTACAAATAGCTGAACAAGGCTTCATGCTGCTGCTGATAGGCGTTTTTGGAGGTCACTCAAAGGAGTTCGTTGTCTCAGAAATACAAAGACAAATATGACATTTGTCTGTGTTGGGGCCCCCTTGATTCCATATCTTAAAAGGATGGATTAATTCTGCAATTACTAGATTCCCTGATAAGGAAGTAGGATTCAAAAAGTGGTATGCGCTTGGAGCCTGAAGTATGTGATATTCATGTATAACTATGTATAATAGATAATTGCATACCAAAACGTGTTGTTCTTTCAGGGATAAATATGAAGACTAAGTCCAGAAAAACATGGCACAGCTGAAAAATAATCATAGTCTTCTAGCTACAGAGCAAATATTCCCTTCCTGGTTTATAGTCTCTTCTAAAATAATCAGGCAGAAAAACTAATGCAAAGCCACTTTTCCTTCTGGTGCAGTTCCGCCGCAGGTTTTTAAAAAGGTGTTTTATTGTCAAGTACCAACTAATGCCTTTTGGAAACATGGCTTAGTTTGGAGCAGTGTTGGTAGGCTAAATAAGGATTCTGAGAATGAAGTCCTTATGTACTATAGGTCTTCACTTTCAACCATTCCATTCCTTCCAATTCATAGGACAATACTGTTATCCTGGCAGAGATACATTAAAGATGGTTCTCAGATTTATAAGACCTTTCCCCCTAATTCTCTGTAGGGTATCCTTGCTGAATTAAAATCAGTCTTCCAGTGTTCTGAGCCTGTGGAGATATGTGAACCTGAACTTGTGGTTCCATTTTCACAAGAGGAAGACAAAATGAACATTCCTGAACGTGTTGGCCACAAACGAAAAAGGAAGGATAAATCAGGAGAAACAGTTGTCCCAGTGAAAAAGATTATTGGCGATGGAACCAGAGATCCACACCAACCATATTGCTGGTCATCACAAGCTACTGGAATTACCATAAGGTAGATATAGAACATGGCTAACTTTTCTTGACTGTTTGCAAATTTAAGCTATTTAAACTGCCTGAATAGGTACATAGATTTCTTACCTCTTTCAGTGACTTGACAATGGAGATTCTACGATATCGTTTGATAGGTCCCCTCTCACACTGCGTCCTTACAGAGGCACTCAAAGTTGCATTTGTTCATACAGTAAGTAAATCCGTAATTTCAGTATTTTTTCTTTTCGTGTTCAAGATAATATTCGGTTACGATAGTCAGCACTGCATATTCCTAGTTATAATTGTTGAATTACAGAAACATACACCTTCACAAATTGTATAAGGAGCTCGAGCTTATTTCAAATTATCTATCATACTATTGGCTTTTTAAGGAATATAGGATAATGTTGACCTTGGCAGCTTGAAAATGACTTCAACTCCCAAAATTCCCTAACTGGGGAATTGCTGGCTGGGGAACTCTAGGATTTGAAGCCTACACACCATCAAGCTGCTAGGATTGAGGAAATGTGCTCTAGCTGCTAGCATTTCTGTTTAAAACCCGAGTTTCAGATTTAAAGAACTTTTTTCAGTATTACATAATTTTTGATAACACAAAAAGTGAATATCTGTTGCTTTCCTTATCAAGAGCATGGAAGCCCATGGGTTTTGTAATGCCGTATGGTTAAACCAATACTTTTGCTCACGTTCTCATATTTTTCCTCGCTCTCTGTATCAGAGAGAGGAGCTAACTTTATTAGCTGATTATATTCTCTGTTTGAAATTAAAAGACGCTCCTGGGGAGGAAAGCAATGACAAATCTAGACAGCACACTAAAAAGCAGAGACATCACCCTGTCAACAAAAGTGCGTATAGTCAAGGCTATGGTCTTCCCAGTTACAATGTATGGCAGTGAAAGTTGGACCATAAAAAAGGCTGAGTGCCAAAGAATTGAGGCCTATGAACTATGGTGCTGGAGAAGACTCCTGCGAGTCCCTTGGACTGCAAGGCGATCAAACCGGTCAGTCCTAGAGGAGATCAACCCTGACTGCTCTTTAGAAGGCCAGATCCTGAAGCTAAAACTCAAATGCTTTAACCACCTAATGAGAAAGAAGGACTCACTGGAGAAGAGCCTAATGCTGGGAAAGGTTGAGGGCAATAGAAGAACGGAACGACAGAGAATGAGGTGGCTGGATGGAGTCACTGAAGCAGTAGGCGTGAGCTTCAATGGACTCCAGAAGATGGTAGAGGACAGGAAGGCCTGGAGGAACTTTGTCCATAGGTGTTGTGATTCAGGGTCAGCCTGTGGGTTCGGCAGTTGGGTCGGATGACTCAGATGAGGGGGAGGAGGGGGGTGTTGAAGACCTTGCTGATGATAGCCCTCAGGCAGGCCCCTCCCACTTGGTCACCATGGAGACCCAGCTGTGTGAGCCTGACAGTGTGGATGAAGATGACCCACAGCTGGCCCTGTTCAAGGACGCCCGACGCAGGAGGCAGTCAAGTAGGAGTAAGCAGAGGAAGGCAATGGGGCTTCTCGGAAGGAGGGAGAGAGAAGCCACGCCCTGAACTCTTTATAAAGGACTTGTTTGGGGAGGGCTGGTTTGCTGAAAGCAACCGCTCAGATAGTGTTTCAAAGCTCCAGTATCTTGGTACGTGTCATGTTTGTTTTTTGTAGTAATAAATTTGGCAGACGTCATTCCAGCCTCTTGCCGTTTATAAAGGGGTTGCCTTTTCTGCAGGGCCGGTAGCAAGCTGGTACAGAACAGTTTGCTTTCAGCCACCCACCCCTTACTAATATTATGGAGCAGCTACGTGCTGAGAATGCCCAGCTCACCCAGCAACTCACTTTGCTGGCAGCTCAGGTGGCTCAACTGCAAGCTCAGGTTCATGCTGCACCCTCACCATCACCCCCACCCAGGAGAAAATGCCAAGTTGCAATGCCGGATAAATTTACAGGCACTCCAGAACTGTTTCCTGCTTTCCTGGGACAATGCCAGCTCTTTATCAGCGTGAGAGCAGCTGATTTCCCCACTGACCGGGATAAGGTGGGGTTTGTGTTAAGCCTTCTTTCAGGTGATGCAGCTCGTTGGGGCACGCCTCTGCTGGCTCAACCTAGCCCATTGTTGGACAACTTTGTGGGGTTTTGTGATCATATACGTCTGATGTATGAGGACCCTATAAAGATGCAGACTGCTACTCGACGCCTGAAAGCTCTGAGGCAGGGCTATATCAGTGATTTTCGGCTGCTTAGCCAGGATTCCGCCTGGAATGAGGCTGCGCTTGTGGATGCCTTCCAGGATGGATTGTCGGAGGAGATGTTGGATGAGCTGGCCCGTGTGGATATTCCCTCAGACCTGAATGGGCTGATCCATCTCTGCCTGCGGATCGATGCTCGGTTGCAGCAGCGAAGGAGTCGCCGTGCCACCCCACAGACCCCTGCAGCCCCTGTTGTGCGTGAGCCCCCAGTTCAAAGGGAGGAGCCAATGGAGCTGGGTGCCGCCAGGTCTTGTCTATCGACTGAAATGAACAGACGACGATCGGGGGGGTTGTGTTTTTACTGTGGGGACCCTGGACATTTGGCTGCTTTTTGCCCAAAGAAGCGACAGCGGGCATCAGTGACTGAGCCTGCCCCGAGAAAGTCCCCTACTTTTCTGTCGGGAAACGCCCCGAGCCCGATCTAGACAGTGTGATAGATCAGGCGTCCCACAACAACACTGAGCGACGTCTTTCCGATGCTGCCTGTGGACCTCCACGGCATTTGATTTTGGAGGCACGTCTGATCCTTCCTGGCAAGCCAGAGGGGATTCCAGTCCATGCCCTAATTGACTCTGGGGCCAC
The DNA here is from genome assembly GCF_964194415.1 of Vipera berus. Taxonomy (NCBI): domain Eukaryota; kingdom Metazoa; phylum Chordata; class Lepidosauria; order Squamata; family Viperidae; genus Vipera; species Vipera berus. The sequence goes on from NC_138204.1 coordinate 192,770,833, forward strand.
CACAAATTTTATGGACTCAGCATTTGTGGCCAAATGGGCTGTTCCCCAGTGCCCGGTGGATCCGCCCATGTTAGTGGAGACTATCGATGGTCGAGTGCTCCTGTCTGGGCCTATTACGGCCGCCACGCAACCATTATGTATGGCCATCAGTTCCCATGTGGAGGCCATCCAGTTCTGTATCACCTCAGATCTGCATTTCCCCGTGGTCCTGGGACTCGCGTGGCTCCGGGCGCATGACCCACAGATCTATTGGTCACAGAACTTGGTCACCTTCCCAAGCTTGCAGTGTGTGGACCACTCCCGCCATATCTGTGCCGGCCAGGTGGAGGGTTCCCCAGGGGTTTCCTTGCCTCCTGAACTGTCCGACTTTGCTGATGTGTTCAGCGAGACAGAGGTGGATCAATTACCCCCGCACAGGCCCTATGACTGCCCCATTGATTTAGTCCCTGATGCGCCTCTCCCAGTGGGGCGTTTGTACTCCATGTCGGACCCCGAGTTGGCTGCATTGCGGGACTTTCTGGAGAAGAATTTGGCCCGCGGTTTCATCCGGCCCTCCTCGCCAGTGTCTGCACCCGTGCTCTTCGTCAAAAAGAAGTCGGGCGAATTGCGGCTTTGCTGCAATTATAGGAAACTCAACGCCATCACGGTGCGCAACCGTTAACCTGCTGCCCCTCATCCCCGAACTCTTGGACCGACTCCGGGAGGCTAAGATCTTCACGAAACTGGATCTGCGTGGAGCTTACAACCTCGTCAGGGTTCGGCCGGGTGATGAGTGGAAGACGGCGTTTGGTACTCGCTATGGACATTTTGAGTACACGGTGATGCTGTTTGGCCTGACCAACGCCCCCGCCGTGTTTCAGCATTTCATGAATGACATTTTCCGGGATTTGTTGGATCAGTTTGTCGTGATCTACTTGGATGACATCCTGATCTACTCCCCGTCGCGTGAGGTGCACCATCAGCATCTCCATCAGGTCCTGCAGCGACTCCGAGAACATCGGCTGTTTGCCAAGTTGGAGAAGTGCCAGTTCTACCGGGTGACCATCGATTTCCTGGGTCACCGCATTTCTCCTGAGGGCATCGCCATGGAGCCGAGTGAGGTTGAGTCTTTGCAGAGTTGGCAACCCCCGCGTCGCGTGAAGGATGTTCAGCGACTTCTTGGATTTGCCAACTATTACCGAACTTTCATCCCTGGGTTTGCTGCCTTGACAGCCCCCCTCACCCGGCTCCTGCAGAAGAAGACTCGGTTCCAGTGGAACGCTCCAGAACAACAGGCTTTCCAGACTTTGAAGGAAGCCTTCATGAAGGAGCCCATCTTGAAGCATCCTGACCCGCAACGGCCGTTTGTTGTGGAGGCGGACGCCTCCGACATTGCCATTGGGGCAGTGTTACTCCAGGCAACGACGCCCAGCGGTACCCTCTTCCCTTGCGCGTACCATTCGCGAAAACTGAACCCTTCGGAGCGCAATTATACAATCTGGGAGAAGGAGCTGCTGGTCATCAAAGCGGCGTTCGAGGCCTGGAGGCATCATCTGGAGGGAGCGCGGCATCAAATCGAGGTCCGGACGGACCATAAGAATTTGGAAAGCCTGCAGACCGCTCGGAATTTGAACCAACGCCAGATCCGGTGGTCTCTTTTCTTTGCGAGGTTTGACTTCCGGGTTCGGTACATACCTAGCGGGCACAATCAAAGAGCAGATGCTCTGTCCAGGAAGCCCGAATATTCCCGAGCGGAAGACAAGCTTCTGCCCAGGACAGTGATCCCCGTCGAGTCTTTTGCTGCGGTGCGGGAGCCGGTTGATATACGGGCTCAGATCTGGGAGGCACAGCAGCAGGAGGTGTGGGTGGCTCAGCGGAAGGAGGAGGTGGGGCCAGATTCTCCTTGGACGGTCACGGATGGACTCTTGTATTATTGTGACCGGCTCTACTTTCCGGGAGGGCCACTCAGGGGACTCATCCTCAGCCAGTGTCACGATAACCCGGCGGCGGGGCATTTTGGCCTGTTCAAGACCCTGAACCTGGTCTCCCGTACCTTCTGGTGGCCCGACACGACGTCCAGTCCTATGTCACTTCCTGCATCCCATGCAGGCAGGCCAAGTCAGCGACAGGGGCCCCGCCTGGATTACTGCAGCCCTTGCCGACACCCAAAAGACCCTGGGGGCTGTGTCCATGGACTTTCTGACGGATTTACCCCCATCCTCTGGTTTTACGACAGTGTATGTGGTGGTGGACATGCTGACCAAGATGGCGCACTTCATCCCCTGTCGCGGCTTACCGTCAGCCCGCGCCACTAGTCGTATGTTCATTCAGCAGGTTTTTTCGGCTGCACGGCCTCCCTGATAGAGTCGTCTCTGATAGGGGGGCCCAGTTTACAGCCCGCTTCTGGCAGGAGTTGATGCATGCGTTGGATATCAAGATTTGCCTCTCGTCCGCGCATCATCCTCAAACTGACGGGGGAACCGAGAAGGTCATCGGTATCCTGGAACAATATCTGCGCTGCTACGTCAATCTGCAGCAAAACAATTGGGTGGACTATCTGGCCATAGCTGAGTTTGCATTTAACAATTCGCAGCACACCTCCACACAGATGACACCGTTCTTGGCCAATGTGGGATATCACCCCCAGTTTTTCCCCCTTTCTCCCGTGGACTCACCGGAGCCGGCAGCAAACGACTTCATGGCAGAGTTACAGGCGATCCATCGATTGGTGCGACGTCAGTTAGAGAAGGCCAAGGCCGATTACAAAAGGTTTGCTGATCGGTCAAGACAGGATACGCCTCCACTATCGGTGGGAGATCGGGTCTGGTTGTCCACCAGGAACCTACCGTCAACACGGCCGGTGAGAAAGTTAGATCACCGATATTTAGGACCGTTCCCAGTCGAGGCTGTCATCAATCCGGTCGCCTATCGCTTAACTCTGCCACGTTCCCTGCGCGTGCACCCAGTCTTTCATCGGTCTCTGTTGGTCCCCGAGCAACCGGCCTGTCCACTCCGCCGAGCGGAACCTCCCCCATCAGGACCTCGTGATGGAGGCAGCACCCCCGAGTACGAGGTCGCCAGCATCAGGGATTCCCGTTGGCTGAAATGTCGTTTCCAGTACCTGATTGAATGGAAAGGTTACGGACCAGAGGACTTCACCTGGGAAGACGTGACCGCCGTTCATGCCCCGGCGTTGGTGACCGCTTTTCATGAACAATTTCCATCTCGACCGCATCCGGATCGGCAGACCCAGGGGAAGGGCCCTGCGGTGCGGGATAGTGTTGTGATTCAGGGTCAGCCTGTGGGTTCAGCAGTTGGGTCGGATGACTCAGATGAGGGGGAGGAGGGGGGTGTTGAAGACCTTGCTGATGATAGCCCTCAGGCAGGCCCCTCCCACTTGGTCACCATGGAGACCCAGCTGTGTGAGCCTGACAGTGTGGATGAAGATGACCCACAGCTGGCCCTGTTCAAGGACGCCCGACGCAGGAGGCAGTCATGTAGGAGTAAGCAGAGGAAGGCAATGGGGCTTCTCGGAAGGAGGGAGAGAGAAGCCACGCCCTGAACTCTTTATAAAGGAGTTGTTTGGGGAGGGCTGGTTTGCTGAAAGCAACCGCTCAGATAGTGTTTCAAAGCTCCGGTATCTTGGTACGTGTCGTTTGTTTTTTGTAGTAATAAATTTGGCAGACGTCATTCCAGCCTCTTGCCGTTTATAAAGGGGTTGCCTTTTCTGCAGGGCCGGTAGCAGGCTGGTACAGAACAATAGGGTCGCGATGGGTCGGAAATGACTTCGCAACTAACAACAACAAATTCTCTGTTTATTCCTCTGATCACTAGGACCTGGATCCTACAGATCCTGAAATTAATAGTTGGTGGGTAGAAAACTGCAAAAGTTCTAATTGGGTATCTCTCCATCATCGTCAAGAGACTATCTTTGAAATGATGCAAGGTAAGTCTAATAATATTCCTTATATCTTTCTATAGGTGAAGCCATTAGTGGATTCCTAATATTTTTAGGATAGCTCTGTGTAGTAGAGGGCATTATAGCAGTCTACATGAGATGGCTAAAACGTAAGTGACAAGGAGCATGACTGAGAAAAATCTGTAACTGAGACCCAAGATAAAGCTGTGCAAAGGCCATCCTAGCTACATCTGTGATTTAAGGCAGGAACTGTGAATTCAGAAGGATTCCTAGATTATGAACTGATCCTGGAATCAAAAGCCTTCCACCCTTTAAGCCACTCTATTGCTGGGATTGAGCCTCTCTTTTGAAACAATCGAATGGCAGAATGAGCCAATTGGGATTACTGTTTTGGGTTTAATTTTGGAAAAAGTCTTCAATATCACAGCAAGGAAAAAGTTACTTATCTGTTCTTCCTCTTTTGCTAGGTACAATCTATGTAATATAAAGTTAACAAATGTTTATTTTTAAATTTTCATCTATTTTGTATATTTTAAGGTTTAGCTTCCTCAGACATTCCATCCGGCACTGTACTGGGCTTGACCGTTGGCGACCCTCGAGTGAATTTACCAAAGAAGAGATCGAAATCCATGCCAAATCCAGCAAAATACCAAGGTTACGTATCGTGTCCACAATGTAACAAAATATAACCTGTATCATATCAGGTTAAGTTTATGTGTTTTTAAAATTGCCATGGGACATCTTAAGACCTCGAATTCAAGTAGATGTGTCCAGGCCCGAAAGCATTATCTAGAGAACAGAGTGGTGAGGAAGGGGCGTGGCACCAAACTGGTCTTGTGCTCAGTGGAAGCCTCTGTTAAATGATACAGATGATCCAGGTTCGAATCCTGGCGAGGCCAACAGGTGCCATCACCCAAGATAATAACTCTTTGTTTCTATCTGCTTAAATTATTCCAGAAATAGATATTTTAAGAGAAGTCTTAAGAGTTCCTGGCAGATATTGCTTGCTTTACTGTAGAAACTTTTTCTTTTCTATAATTGGAGTAAATAATCATCGGTTGATAATGGCAAGCTGCAGCTTGGAATTAGATTCTTAAGACTATGATTTCCCTTTTAACATTTATTTGCTCACAGTAGCTCATGGTTTATTTAGCAGTGCAATTTTAACAATCTGTTTACCCTTTTGCATTTTGCCATCTGTCTTCCTAAAGGTATCGCTACATTACTTGTTATAGGTAATTGATAATCAAAGACAATAATACAGTGAAATCTGCAGTGCAATCATAAAGACTGAAGTAACCATTAAGGCCACCATGTCCAGGCCTTTGCTCAGTGCAGGAATAACTGAGGATCCCAACTCGATGTTCCTCTAGGCTGTGTCAAAAGTCATGCAATGAAGACGTTACCCTACTTTCCAGCAATGCTTTACATCAGCTCTTAATTGCTCTTAATAGTTCGGAGATTTTTTCCCCTAACATTCTACTTGAATCAGTTTCCTTACATCTTACATTACAAACTTTTTAGACTTGGAACCTGCAGTTTGTTCCCCCATTCAGGTAGATTGGCAGAATATTTTCCATCTGTTTTAGGGGTTTTCAGGGTTTTAAATATGAAAAGGAGTGGAATGCTCTGGAAGGCAAACAACTACCATTTCTACTCTTTTAAAAAATTCTCCCAAATCAGACTAACAAAACGGTCAAATTCTAATGGTGCTTTTCATCCCTGGGTGAAAGGAAGTTTGAGGGTATAAATTGGAGTGGCTTGGTTGCCCATTTATTGTTCAGGACAAAAGCATCAGTGAAATCTTGCCTTTTGCTACCACATATTAGCTGTGTGATTTGAGACCTCAGCAATGCTGCAGCAGGCCCTGTGTTGTCCAGTTTGGTTGATCTTAAACTAATATTCCATTTTTCCCCCCTGTAAAATGATAGACAACAGACCTTAGCATCTTCATTATACCATTTTAGATATTAGAAATGCAAATAGAGCCCTCTTCAATTTTCTCATTCCTGGTTCCTTCAATCTTTTATTTAGAGCAATGGCCCGCAACCTTTTGGGCACCAGGGACCAGTTCTGTGGAGAGAGGTTTTTCCGCAGACCAGGGGGTGGGCGTGGTTTCACATGCTGCCTGCACCCCACAGATGGGGCTTCCCTTGTTTGTGTGGCTCGGATTTTGACATGCTGCAGCCCGGTATCTGCCCATGGCCCGAACTTTGGGGATCCCTGATTTAGATCACTTAGTTTCTAGTCTCCAGATCATCTGAATTACCATTCTTTGAATCTGTTCCAGTTTGTCTGAATCTGTTTTAAAATGTGGTGCCCAGAACTGGACACAGTACTTGAGGTGGGTTCTAACTAATGCCGAATAAATTATGAATTTCACTTTCAAGATTTGGAAATTGTACTTCTATTACTGTGGCCTAAATTTGCATTTGCTCTTTTTGCAAATTTATTTTGTTATTCAATCATCGTTCATTAACCACTTTTGCAAATTCTTTTTCACAAGCGACATTATCAGGCCAAGTATCCTCAATTCAGACTTGTGTATTTAATTTCTCTTTCCTAAGTAAAAGACTTGGCATTTGGCTCTATCATCTATTACAGGTAGTCCTCAGGTTACAACCATAATGGGGCTTGCTGATTATAGTTGTAACCAGGGCTTTTTTTCTCATAGAACGCTCAGAACGGAGTTCCGGCACCTTTTTTGGATGGAACCTTGTAGGGTAGGCAAGGCAGGTTGTATGACGTGTGAGTTCCGGCACCTTTTTCTTTTACAAAAAAAGCACTGGTTGTAACAATCATTTTATGAGTGTCTTTATGATGTTCGTTAAATGAACCCATGATTTGCTATGGTATGGTTTTGGCCAAAAATGAAAGTGACAGTTTCTGGCAAAACTGTTGTAAAACATGGTTGCATGTAAACAGCTGTAAATGTTGCTGTGTTGCCATGTGTCTGAAGTGTGGTCAAATTACCATGGTTAAGATTCCAACCATCTGATATTCAGATCCAGGTTGCAAGTCCCCCTTTTCAAGTAGGTCATAACTTCATAATTAGTGATCGGTTGTAAGTCAAGGACTACCTGTATTTCAGTCTTTCTCCAATCAGCAAGATTATTTTAAATTTTATTTATTCTTTCTAGAATACTAGCCATCCCACTTTATTTTGTGCCACCTCTATATCTGGTCCATCTTCCTCTCCAAAATAATTAATAAAAATACAGGATCCTGACTCAGAGCCGTATTGCACTGAGCTCTTCTTGAGCATAATTTCTGACTCTTCTGTGTATCTCTTTAATTGTCATGCATCCAAGCCCATATTTAATTAGTTTGCGCATCCTAATTTTGTGCAGTATCTTGTCAAATGATTTGTTGAAATTAAGGTATTACAGCATCCTGGCAGTTTACTGAAGAACTTACCTAACCAAAAGTGAAATAAATGCAACAAGACTTGTTTTTGATGAGTCATGCAGATTTTTATTAAAAACTATGTGCTGACTGATTCCTTTATTATCTTAGAATTTCCTGAGATATACTGTCAGACTGATTGGTATGTGGTTTTCAGATGTTTTAAGATAGGGACAACATTTGCTGTCCTCCAGTCATCTGGCATTTCATTCACTCTCTATCTTTTTGCACAAAAGCTTTTTTAGCTCTCATCTGAGATACTTCAACTAGAAAAACAAGGATGACTGTTGAAGTGTTTAAAAATTCACTTAATGACAGAGTATTCGCCAACACATTTGGCTATGTAATTAGGAAGGAATACATATAGTCTTCATATCTTAAATGCTGAAGGTCAGAGGGGCACTTTTACTGGATAAAGCTAAAATTGAAGTCACAAATTCCCATTTTTTAATAGCTGCAATTAAAAGTGTTATGTAGAATATATACTAACTTCAGAGTGCACTGTAATTAAGATGTCAGTTCTACAGCAACTTGTAAAGTTTTTGTGGAATTAATGAGGAATCATTAATGAAGAATCTACTAGAGATACATATATTATCAGAATTATTTCTCCTAGCTACTAATTTGCATACTTTTCTACTTGTACAATATAATGGTAGCCTTTCCATGATGACAAGATTCTCTTTTTTTCTTTTCTTTTAGAAGATAAAGTTAAACAACTGATGTTAGAAGGTGTATCTGAAGAATGTGCTCAGAGCTTTCTTTGGGACTCCAATGTCCGTAAGAGCGTCACAGACCATAAAATGTCAGAACAGGTAGCTTTCACTATATTAACAATCCCCATTCCTAAATCTCCATGTTTATGCAAAAAATTATAAGCTGATTTTTTTCCTAGGTAATTTGCATTTCTGTCTAGTGGGTTTGCTGTAATAGATCATTGAACTTAGATTTAAAAAAAATACAGTAAAAATCTTGTCTAGTCCGCAAGCTTTCCTTGGGTGAGTGAACTTGTGTTTCTGTAGCTCCTTATCTGAGTCTACACAAAAGTTGTTATAACGCCATTCATGTGTAACATGGCTCTGTTCAATTTGCATGTTATCCCACTTTCTGTGGGTCTTTTGTATCTTCCACAACATTAAGTACTGTTTGAGACCTGCAATGTCTATTAATATGCTTATAAATCAAAAGTTTCTGTTACATTTTACATGTCTCTGTGGGTGTTGACTAAGTTATAGTATGATGTCCTTTCCGCCCATCTAATCAGTTGGTTAACCTCCATCAACAAGAAATACTTCTGCTGATTTAAGCATTACATTCTTCCTGTCTTGCCTCTGAGGACTCAAATAATATATATAGGACATCTAAATAATACTGGTAACCAGACTCATACCTGCTCAGCTACAACATCTCATGTTCTCCCCCATCTATGTTTTGTAATATGTTAACATGGAAGTTGCACACTACAAAGAACAGTTATGTTCACTGGAGGACTGCCAGGGATGACAACTACGTTCCAACCATATATTTGCAGTGTTTTGTTCCCTTTCTCTCTTATATTTTTCAGTCCTCTTGCAGGTAGTCCTCAACTTATGACCACAACTGAGCCCAATATTTCTGTTGTTAAATGAGACATTAGTTAAGTGAATTTTTTCCCCATTTTAGCACCTTTCTTGCCACAGTTGTTACGTGAATCACTGCAGTTGTTAAATTAGTAACACACTTGTTAAATGAATCTGGCTTCCCCATTGACTTTGCTTGTCAGAAGGTTGCCAAGGGTGATCACATGACCCCTGGGATACTGCAACAGTCATAAATATGAGTCAGTTACCAAGAGTTTGAATTTTCATGGGATCCTCCAATGGTTGTAAGCGTGACAAATGATCGTAAGTCACTTCTTTCAGTGTCATTGTAACTTTGAATGGTCATTAAATGAAAGGTTTTAAATTAAGGGCTATCTGTACTAACTACACTGGGTAATTCTGGGAGTTGCAGTTCTCAATGTATCACAAGAAGGTTGGGCAAGGCTGCTCCAGCCAATCCAAATGCATTTGTGACTGCCCTGTTTTTTACCCACATACTAATGTTATAATAAAACCTGCTGAGTGTTTTATTTTCATATAATATAGCTGCTAATCAGTACTGGTTCCCAGAAAATACATTCAGAATGTCTGCTTTATCTTTGTGCCCCAGCTTCTGAAATTAGCTTTGCTTTAACTTCAGCAACTTATAGGGATATCTGTGATATTCAGTATCTCTTAAGAACTTTCATGGAGGCTAGAGGCAAATGAAGCTTTGCATACTTGCCTGCCTCTTTGGTGGCCTGGTTCCTGTGGCCTGACAGCGGTCCGCAGCCCCAGGGTTGAGGACGCCTAATATACAGTGCACTTAACAAGCTCTGATTTATTTTTGAAATATCTTTGAATCCAAACTTCACAGCACTTTGTCCTCCTTTTTCCTCCCAGGATTTGAATAATCTGAGAAGTAAACTTTTGGTACCAGGATCTCACCTTGATTTGGGTCTGCGAGAATCCAAGATTCCTATACTTCTGGTTCAACAGCCTGGAAAAATGCTTGGAGTTGATCGATTAGGATGGGGAAGTGGCTGGGATATTTATCTGCCCAAAGGTTGGGGCATGGCCTTCTGGCTGCCTTTTGTAAGTGATGTTTCAAAGTGAAATAAGGAGAAATTAACATAAATTATGTATTATGTAACCTCACGATGCTTGGTGCTCCAAGAAGAGTTTGCCTTGTATTTTCCATTGAAAGTTCATATATACTTTTACATATGACTGTAACTTCTTTTCCAATTTTATTGTGGAAACAAAGGGAAGAACAGTCTAACATGCATGCATGCATGTATTTATTTTCTTAAATCAGGTGTGCTCCTTTTTCCACAGAAAAATACAGGGTAACTTTAAGTTAATGTAAAAATTCTTTACATTCATAAAATTGTAAGTTAATTCAAAAGTTATTTTTATAATATACAGCATATACACAATGCAAACATTTATTGGCAAGCTGAGCATCCATATTTGCAAATATGTTAGTAAATAACAATAGAGATTTTCCCCATAAGATATAAAAGAACTTCTGTATTTCTTTATCTAACCCATGCTTGCATATACAGTAGATATTATAGTGTAAGTTTCGTGAAGAAAATCTAAAAGTGCAAAAATGCAACCCCAAAGTAGCAACAGATATAAATCTAGAATAACTGTTTTTAATTTAAATGGAGTATTTTAAATGTAAATAATTGTACTCAAGAATGTAAGTAAACTGAACATGTGAAAAAAGTAACATACTTTTTCACCACATTTTTTAACCTTTACCCATGGAACATAGGTAAGAAAACCAAAAGTGAAGGCATTTTGTTGATTCCATATTAAACTGAGTGAGAATAATTTTTATCTTACCAGCATCCGAGACCATGTCATTGTCTTGCCTTGTAGATATATCAAGGTGCAAGAGTCGGTGGCTTACAAGAAGCTTTGAAACACTCCCTGTATAAGGGGACACCCCATGTTCCTCATGATTATCCAGACTGCCCTGCTGGAAGCCAGTTTGCAAAAGAACTAGAGGAGAATCTCCTTGAGAAGTTTAAAAGGTAAACATCTCACTGAGGTGTTACGATCAAGACACCTGGTCCTGCAACATGCAGTAGCATTTTATTAGCCTGTTGTGTGCACTAGAAGGATGATGGTGATGATGATGTTTATACTTTTTCCCCTTCCAAATAAAGAGCCCTAAATGGCTTGGGTCCGGGATATTTGAAGCTCCCTTCGTCCTGTGCGCTCCCACAGGGAGGGCCTTCTCTGTGGGTGCGCCTGCCCTTTGGAACCAGCTGCCCGTAGAGCTCAGGACTGCCCCTGACCTTCGTTCATTCTGCCAGGACCTGAAGACCTGGCTCTTTGAGCTTTCCGGCCAGGACTGAGAATTTTAATTTTAATTTTATTTTAATAGGGTTTTAATTGGAGTTTAACAGGGGTTTTATTTTATTCAAGGACTAAATTTAATTATTTTAATTGTTCTTAACTTTTGTAATTTGTATTGTTATTTTAAATACCTTGTGAACCACCCTGAGTCCTACGGGAGAAGGGCGGTATATAAGTCCAATAAACATAAACATAAACATAAACATAAACATAAAGATAAAATAAATGTAGACAGCCATATTATGGATGGTATCATGAGCATATTTATTTGGAAATTAGTCTCTAAAATGTGCTCATTTGCAATAAGTAGCTACAAGTCAATTTCTTCCTAGTTTGGGAATGCTTGGAACCCCACTCTTGAAGCTATTTGGGGATTTTTAGAAGTAGTCTGTTGGGTACCACATGAGGGCGGACATAATTCCTTTTACATTTACAGAATTTATGTGAGTGTATAAAGTAGCCACTTAGAGGTTTCCACTGTGTTTTTATGATGGAGCCACACGCATTAGTGTGCCATAACATCTAGATTCAGCAGCTGTTGGGATCAGAGATGATTTAGAATGAGCCATAGTAGTAAGGAGTGAATTCATTCTGGCATATTTGGAAGTATCTTAATATGAAAGCCAGCTCAGTGTTGAGAAAATGAAATCTCGCTGTTCATAACATAACTAGGATATGATGAAAAATGTCCAGTGTTAAAGCTTCTGATTTTATCAGGTATCTGCGTGGACATAAAAGATTTTTTTTATCGTCTGTTATACATGCAAACATGTGTCTTGCAGCTCAGTATGTAGCTGAAGAGGAAAACAATTTTAAAAATATATTTATGTTTTTGTGGGAATAGATAACTTCATATTGTATTATGGGCTTTGTTGCAAAATAGAAAGTTTTTTTTTAATCATAGGCGACCTCCTGCAAAAAGAGCCAATTATATTAAACACGGGACCTTGGCTCCATTCCTCTGTCCATGGGATAAACTCGCACAGGATTGGGAGACTAGATACAAAGTCCCTACGAACACTATGCAGATATCAGCTGTGGACAGGGAAGACTGTGTATCTGAAGAACAGGTCCTTGGTGGTCCCAGCTCTACAACAAGTATGGTAGATGCTCCAACAAGCAAAGCAGACCAGCAAATAGATGCATCCTGTCAAATCATGCAAATGGAAAATGACGAAAAGGCAATAGATCCATGCAAAACAGATGAAGTCATTTCAAATCCGGCCTTCTGTATTCTCAGGTATGTAAAACAAATGTGTGCCGTATCAATCACTCTCGGGTAATTAACTGCATTGAATCCCTACAATGCAGAGCAAATGTAGAGCAAATCATCATCTTCAGGATACAAAATTTTCACTTTAGCCTAGGTAGATCTTTCTGCTTACTGACTTTTCTTCAGTTGTCTGAGTTAAGGAACTGTTGTAAAATGTTGTCAGAATAGCACAATTGTTGAGTTTCTGCATCTTTTCCCTGCCATTCCTTATGCACATAAAGAAATACCTTAGGATGGAATGTCAATAGCAAGAACTACATACTCTTTGCTACTCTTTAGATTGGGGTCCCCAACCCCTGGTCCGTGGACTGGCACTGCCAGAAACTGGTCCGCGCAAAAAGGCAAAGCCCCATCCACGGGATGCAGGAAGCACACAAAACCACGCCCCCTCTGGTCTCTCTGTGGAACCAGTCCCTGGTACCCATAAGGTTGGAGGCCTCTGCTTAGATATTTTAAAGGTTGAGATGCCAAACTTGCACCCATCCATTTTACTAAATTCAAACACGTACTTAGAAATGTGAACTTCATTTGTGCATAGAGCATATACTATTATTTTATTATTTACCATGTATGTTAGTACAGAACAGAGGAAAGCAACATGCAGGTCACATGGAACTCTGTCCTTCCCACATTTGCCACCCCCAAGCCCCTTAGAGTGATGCAGTTGAGGTTGATGGAGGAAAGGCCCAGCATGCCAAAGGATTCACTCTACACATTGATCTAGAAATTAATGATATTTTGCCCAGCATATTGTGTGAAACCAGATTATATGTTTACCTGTTGAATAATAGTAATTAATAATAATCTGCAATGATACCTTTAACACCATAAGACCAGAACATCTGCCTATCCTAGGTCCTTGGGAAGGACTCGATAGGTGGATAAAAATGCCAAATCCAATCTGACTGACTGTACAACCAATCATAATAAAGTGGTAGTTACATTTTATGTCTCCTTTAAGAGTTCAAGATGGTGTACCTAGCATCCTTTCCTCCATTTTCCACACAGCAATCATCTTATGAGGTAGTTGGACTAAGAGTAATTGGGCCAAAATCTTCCAGTGAGCTTCTGTCCCTGAGGGTGGACTTGAACCGACTCCCCCTGGTTCTGGTTTGTTGAGTGAACCCAGAAAATTAGATTAATTCATAAGTCTTGATTTAGTTAACAATAGGTCACAGCAAGATAAAAAAAATATCAATGAAATATTTTAAACTTTGAACAAATTCTCTTCCCTGAAGTCAAAGTAAATACAGTCTACACATATGCAAGCCTAGAAAGTTTGGAAGTAATATTGTAACAATCTTTAGCACTTAGACTTATATACTGCTTTACAGCACTCTCTGAGCAGTTTACAGAGTCGGCATATTGTCTTCAACAATCTGGGTCCTCATTTGACCGACCTCGGAAGGATGGAAGGCTGAGTCAAGCTTGAGTCGTTCAGAATCGAACTCAGATGTGTGGGCAGAGTTAGCCTGCAATATTGCATTTTAACCACTGCGCCACCATGACTCTTATTAATATCTCATACAATGAATTCAATTATCTTGAGTGCTCATCCTCTTATTTTATTTATTATTTTATAGCCAAAAGAAGCGTTAATGGCCTATGGAGCATCCAGGTTTTCCAGAAAGAGAAAAACACTTTACATTTTATTATTTTTAAGTGCAGTTTATGTACCACTCCATCTCCCTATAGGTTTTACATAATTTAATATATTTGGATATAAATGCTGCACATGAGAGTACATGAAGAAGAAAAATACAATGAAGTGAGAAGGTGGAAACATGGAATAAATTATTCTACAAAAACATAGTTGGTTAGAGTCTGAACTGAGAGCTTTCCATATTCTCCCAAGTTCTTAAATGTTTTATTTTATTTTTTCTTAAACTAGAAAAATATAATCTATTATATCCTTTCAACAGGACCAGAAAATTATTAAGGCAAATATCATTTTGGTGTCATCCTACATCTGGCAAAAGGCGGTACCGACAGCATCATGCTTCTAAGTTGAATGAGAAAGAACTGGCTGAAGATACCCTATTGTCTATTAATCAACATTATCCCAGGGCCCTAGTGTGGGTGAGCTTGTCCCTTCTCAGAAAAGGTAATCCTGAATTGCACACAATGATTTGCATTCCAGCAAAGGATGACTTGCTTCAGCTCGACAGAGACCAGCACTTTTGTGGCCCTCAGGAACCTAAGCACAAGGACCAATTTAAAAGCAAGCTGTTGAAACGAAAGGAAAGAAGAAAGAAAGCAAATGATGGGAAGGTAACAGAAAAGAGTGCCTTGAAACCCTTGAATGGAACAGCAGATAAACAGGAAAATCTAGTTTTGGGGTTATGGCCTCACCCTCTACCAGATGTTGTATCTCACTGTTCCAGAGTTCTCTTAGGCTTTGTCACTCAAGGGGACTTCTCATTAGCCTCTGGCTGTGGTGAAGCTCTTGGCTTTGTAAGTCTGACAGGTTTGCTGCAAATGTTGATTGATCAGCCGGCAGACAAGAAGGGGCTTGTACTGTTGAGAAATCCAGCTTCATTACAGTACAGATTTGCTAGGCTTACTGTTGAAGTTTAATCTGCCTTGAACTTCAATATAATATTTAAGAGTACTAAAGACAACGTGCAGTAAACATACAAAGTTTTCCTCATTTAGACTCAAGCCTTCCAAAAATGAATGCCACCTTTGTTTATATGTAACATGAAACAGGCTTTAAAAACCCGTGTCCATGTTTGATTCAAGTACCCATTTCCATTATTCAGGGGGATATAAATTTTCTGAAAATATATACATGCGTTTAAAAGTTGCTTTAAAAGCAACTGGCATTCACTGTATGTTTAAACAAGGGATACCTCCCCATTGCCTGAAACTGCTAGCATTGACATTTTAAATAATATTCTTTTGAATATATTGCTAGAGCTGGGATTGGATTATGAAATCCATGTAGAAGAGTTCTACCCGAAAATAGCACGATGGTACAATATTACTTTTCATATTTGTCTGAATCTGACACAACATTGAATGAAACCAAAATTAATAAAGTTATGGACTGCTAACTGCATGAAGGATTGGGCTACCCATTTTAGCCTTAGCTGTTCTGAACAAATTATACTTACCTATGTAGTTATCTTCTATTCTGGAGAAGTCTTCACAATGTTCAGGAGAAGATAACTTGGCTTCTCTTTCAAACTGTGCCATTTTTCATGATTGGAAAGTGAAATTGCATTACTTGACTTTAAAGGCAAACTATTTTGTCTGGAATGATCAGTACCATTCACCAGTCAGCATTAGAATGTTTTAAAGGCAATAAACATTCTTACAACAGAAGATCAGTGTCTGTGTCTGTGTCTGTATGTGTTGTATTTGAATTCTCACAAGAAGATAAATTGTGAAGTTTTCGTCCTCCTTCCAAGGATGGCTCTGTTACTTGGTATAGAAATGGTTGAATTCCTTACATGATTTCAAGTTGTTGAATTCTGATCTTAAATAATATTTGAGGTTTTGTTTAAGATGTAGAAGAATTACCAATAACATGTATGTGTGTTTGAAGATTTGAATCAAACCATAATGGAAAATATATAGTAGAGGCACTGTCACATTTTAACAGCCAAAAAGAATGAAATGAACCTTTCTATGATGTTGGGAATTTAAGTCTTACTTGAATCATAAGCTTTATTTTATATTAAGATGGATAACAACACATATGCATGGACTCTTGGTTTTAAATATTTACATTCATTTTGATGGATTTAACTTTTTTGGCCTTGATCTTCCTTTGATGAAAGAGCCACTTTTTCAAACAATGTTCAGCTATTTTTTAGTATAATTCTGTAAGGACATGTTTTTTTCATTGGCAACACAAATGTATGCTAAGACAGTACATGAAACAGATGTATCTTGTTCTCTTTTTAAAGATTCTGTTAAATTTTTATTATATAAATACCATAATTTTTGTTTAAATAGCTAGCACCTTTTGTAAAAAGTTCAAATTATTTTTTAAAATATATATAAGATAAGTAAGCTTTCAAGCTCTGAGCTTGAAAAAAACAGATTTACTTATGTTTTTTCCAAGAGTTTGTAGTGATGTATATGGCCCTCTCTTTTTTCTGTGTAGCAACAATTAGTTATAAGAGGAGATTGGCTGGATTCCAGTATTCCGCTAAGCCATAACAGCTTTGCTTGGTTTTGACTTCTGTGCTCTATAAATTGTGGTACATTGCTAATTTTAGTGTGTGAACCTAGCCAGTTGTGCATTGATCAATGAACCATAGTTTAAAAAGCATAACATGTCCAACATGTGAACCATTGAGTGATGGACTATTGGTTCAAGGAGAAACACTGGCTGAATTGCATTTTGAACATTTTGCCCAGACTTCAGATTGGTCTGAAATTGGATTCCAATTTTTCCAATGTTCATGCTATTTGAGAATTACGGTAGCTTAATTTAAATCCCTCACATCCCAAGAGAATCAGCTTGAGGAAGGCTGCTATAGGCATACCTCATAAGCTGAATCAGAGTTTTTACTGTTTGAGCTAAAGGTATTGCTTCTTCATATTTTAATTGCAGTTTTAAAAGAAGTGTAGATATTCTGTAAGGACATGTTTTTTTCATTGACAACACAAATGTATTTAATTTAATTTAATTTATTAATATTTGTATACCGCCCTTCTCCCGAAGGACTCAGGGCGGTGTACAGGGCAAGAATAAAACACAAAGCTACAAAAATTAAAAAGTAATTAAATACATGCCCAACAATAAATACATTAATAAAACCCCAATAAAGTGATAGTAAAAACCCCACCAATCCCCCCTCAGGCCAGGCCGGCTTGTTCGAACAGGTATGTTTTCAGATCGCGGCGAAAGGAGCGAAGATCGGGCGCTAAGACAGTACATGAAACAGATGTATCTTGTTTTCTTTTTAAAGATTCTGTTAAATTTTTATTATACAAATAGCATAATTTTTGTTTAAATAGCTGGCATCTTTTGTAAAAAGTTCAAATTATTTTTTTAAAAAAATATATAAGATAAGTAAGCTTTCAAGGTTTGAGCTTGAAAAAAACAGATTAATTGAATGCAATCATTGCTTAATTTAAATCCCTCACATCCCAAGAGAATCAGCTTGAGGAAGGCTGCTATAGGCATGCCTATTCCATAAGCTGAATCAGAGTTTTTACTGTTTGAGCTAAAGGTATTGCTTCTTCATATTTTAATTGCAGTTTTAAAAGATGTGCAGATATTTTTTTTTTTTTTTTATTGAAAAGTTTTAAAATACAATTTTCCTTTGAAAAACCCCCCTTCCCCCTCCCTCCTCCCCTCCCTACCTCCCCCCTATCTCCCCCCCTCCCCCTCTCCCTCCTCCCTCCCCTGCCTCCCACCCCTCTACTTCCCCTCCTCCCCCCCTCCCCCCCCCCACTTCCCAGAGCAAAATGCAAGGTATATATCTAAAAAGCAATCATAAACAATCATATACTAACAATTATAAACTCTAAAATCCATCACTCTCTAGCTTATATAGAGTAAACCAATCCTTAACAATACTAAATATGTATAAAGAACTAAAATAAAAGAAAACTAGCATCATTCCCATCTATGTTCTTCCACAATTCACTATTACCTAGACATATTCTCACTTACACATCACAAGCACCTATCCCTATTAACCTCTCTAGCCAAAATAGGCTATAATAGATAGTTCTTACACAAATTAACCCGCATTAACCCACAAAATTTTCTTCCTCTTCCTCTGTAGTAAATTGTCCATTAATTCCAAATTGAACATTCTGTTACCATAGATATCATCCCAAAACTCTTAAAAACACAGCTACCACTTGACTATAAGTATATTGTGGAAGTTCCATAGATTTCTACTGGTCTTATTTTTTAATCTTTTTTGAGCGTTTTAAGGCAGCACGCGTCACCCTCTGTTCTCTAGGATCATCCAAAAGAGTTGCAGCTTGATCTCCTCCTGTACCCTTCTCGTCTATCTGTCCATCTTCATCCTCTTGATGTTCTCCTTCTCCAGATCCCTCTGCAGCTTCCAGAAGTGTTGATGGGGTTGCTTTTAAAACATTGTTGTAAAAATCATGCACTTGCTTCACAGTACCCAAACAGTACCTTTTGCCATCATACATGAAGCTCAACCCAGCTGGGATCTCCCATCTGAACCTTATATCTCTTTGCTTGAGCTCTTGCACAAGAAATATAAAGTCCTTCCTTCTCTTTAAAATCTTTGGAGGAATTTCTTTTAGAACCAAAACTTCTTGACCAGCAATCACAACTTTAGTATCATAGGCAGCTTGTATAACTTCATCTCTAATTTCCCTTTTTACAAAATAAACCACCACATCTCTAGGCAACTTTCTCTGCTTAGCAATCCAGGAATTCACACGAAACACTTTGTCCATGCCTTGTTTTATTTCAGATGCTGGATGGTTCAATACCCCCTCAAAAGCCTCAGAAACCAGCTGCTTTAAATCTTCCTTAATATTCTCTTTTAGGCCTCTAATTCTAACAGCAAACTGCATCTGGTAAAATTGAGCCAAACTCTGTTCGCTATCCATTTTGTCTTTTAAATCTTCAATTTCCAATACTTTTGCTTCTAATATAGCATTCTTTTGAGTCAAGTCTTCCACTTGATCATCCAGCACCTCCACACATTTAGCTACTTTATGCACTGAGGACAAAATGTCTACCTTCATCTCTCTAAGTTTCTGCTCCATCCTTTCTTCCATTCTCTGCTCCAATTTCTCCAATTTCTCCTCCATCTGTGCAAATTTAACACCCATTGACTCCAAAATTAACTGGGTATGTTTTTCAAGATCCTTCGATGTCAATACATCAGGAGAATGCAACGCCTGCAGTAATGATTGTTGTTGCACCGGAGAATTTCCAGCACTCCGAAAAGTTCTAGGGGGAGGTTTAGCCGCCATCTTTTACTTACAATTGTGACGCACTTTCACTTTAAGTTTTAAGCATAGTCCATCAAGCTTGAGAGTAAAATAAAATAATCCTCTTCATCTCTTCACCTTTTCCTCTTGTACCGCTCTGCCTGCTCCTTTAAATCATAGTCCTTTCTTCAGGCAGGGATGGTTCGCAGACGCCTGGCTCTGCTCCAGGAAGTTCGGAGCAGAGACGACGGCCAGCTGGGAGCAACCCAGGCTTCGGGGGAGTTCGATCCTTCAGCCGCCCAAGCTCAAAGCTCAGGCGGCCTCGGAGAACTCTACCCCTACCTGGGGCCTCACCCCCTCCTCTTCTCCCGAGGAGGGGGCTTCAATTTCGCCCGAACAGCTGATCGGCGCTGTTTCGGGCGAAAAAACAAACAGCTGAGCCGCGGGCAGCCAGGGGAGGCTGTCTTCGGCGCCGCGCCGCCAGCGGAAGTGAAGATGTGCAGATATTTTAAATCATTTGTATAATTTTAAACTCTGCTATAGACTTTAAAAATAGGCCAAAGCTTGTAATCAAATAAATGTATTCTGGGAAGAAATTACTAACAGTCTTTTCCAGAGTCTGTCTTTGCAATTTTAGATAAGCTTCTTAGTACAATTATTATCTACTAATTAGCTGCTTTATTTTTAAGAAAAAATTGTGTTTTTCTAAGTAACCAGCTTTTCTATTTAGTTTAATAAAGGATATTTCTCCTTGTGGTAAACCTGTCACAATTCATCTACAGTATGTATGCCAAACTCGCAACGTCACATGATATCACGCTACGTATCGGAACTTTTTCCCCATTGCCGGCAATGGGGTGGGCGCGGTTTCCTCATGATGCGTCCGGCCTGCGGGCCAGCAGTTTGACACCCCTGATCTACGGTATAGACAACAATATAAATGAGAACATTAATTATACTAATTTAACATGCTTTGAATTAACAATATCATAGATTAGTTGCAAGCTGGTATTTGGTAAAAACTAAAATCTTTTTTTTTCCTTTTACAAAAGTGGCAAGAAGGTGTTTACTGCACTTTCATGCATATATAGTTAATTCTTCCAATATCGAAACAGGCCACAAGATGTCCCCATAGGAAAAACAATGCCCTACAGTATTTTGGCTCTTATGTTTGCAGGCAAATGCATCAAAAAGATGTATGCAAATAAATCTTTTTAAAAATACTTTAAAAGTGTTTCATATAGTAACAACGATTGCATTCAATTAATCTTTCATATTTCATTTTATTTGTTGATGGTTCTTTCCTTCCTTTTTCAATTTACTACCTTAAAGAGGCATTAAAATAATTTTCGAAGGCCTACTGCAAGGTTTTTCCCTTTTTCCATAGCCAATTCTCAGTACAGGAATGGATGAGTTGAAGTAAAGGAAAACAGTTAAGGTGAGATAAAGAATAAGGTTGTTTTTCCTATTTCTTGTATCTTTCCTATTCATTGCATTTATTCCGTTAGCTTGCTTTTCCAAAAAGTGCTGTTTTTCAGGTATGTTATTACAATTTATATCATCTCAAGTGAGCTTGCAGCCTGCTTTATACTTTTTCTTAATTGGAAAGACTGGTTAAAGATAAACATAAATAAGTTAATTCATGTAAGTTTTTTTCCAAATGTTCTCTGCATTTTTGTTGCAATTTAGTGGTTAATCATATTTTTGCAACCCAGGTAATGATAGAATGTAGATTCCAAAATGGATAAAATATAAATATATGAGGGATAATATGGGCCAGTCATGATTTATAGATTTAGGCCAAGGAAGCCTAAATCTATACATTTAAGGAAACAAGTATGCTAGGAGTAATGATTATTTCCCCCCCCCTCCCTTGTGCACCTTAATTGTAAAGTCTTTAGTGGTTCACATTAAGGATTCCCATTCTTTCAGACCATGTAGCAAGATGACTCAGAGTGGTTATAGGTTAACTATTGAGATTTCTTTAAAAAGGTATCTTTTTCTGGGCATGAGCATTAGCTCTGATCCCAGAAAAGTATATGTTTGAAGTAAATATAAATTTATTTAAATTTCTTTAACTTTATTTTCCAAATGTTCTTTGGAAGCTGTTCAGAAGTTTATTTTCTTTCTCCTTAAAGTATATGCAATAATATAACTACAAATGCTGTAAAGTTTCCAAACAACCGTTGAGTTCATATTATTATTTTTTTTAAAAAAAATATTCTGAGTCTTGTTTAATCGGTCTTATAAAAAGTAAATCCTTGAATGATGTATTTAAAACCATCTTAACAAAAAGAGGATTTTTAAATATAATAACAGATAACATTACTGGAACATTATCAGATATATATGTGCATTCAATTAAAGATTAAAATACCTAAAAAATATTCCAGCTAGGAAGAACTCTGATTTGGAGCTGAGAAAAAAATTTCCTCACGGTGAAGGATTTAAAACTCTCATATCTCATTAAACATTTAACATGTAAGTTTATATGTGGTTTCCACGTATGGGAATTCATTCAGTTGGAACAATATTATGGTATAACAGGATCATCACTTGATTAAAATCTTCAAGTGAAATGAAGAAAAACATTCAAAATACCTATGTTAAAACATCTCAATGTTCCTTTAGTCACAGTAATTCAAACATATTAAAACATTCAATAATTAATAGTAAAAAGATGCCCTTCTAGGCCCTTTATTATTTTACTATAAATTTTAAGACTTGTTAATCAAAATTACTATATCCCTGTGCAGAGTGATTTTCAACTAATATATAGATGATGAATTCAGCTGCTAGCCAAAATTGTTTTTTGTGCAGAAGCATATGAATTTCTTGTTAAAAATAAAAAATCCAAGATTTTCATGCTTTAATTTGCCCAGTAAGTATGAAATGAAACTTGAAAAAAATCAACAATCTAAAGCTACGTGAGCTGCATTGGCTACCAGTTGTCTTCCGGGCGAGATTTAAGGTGCTGGTACTTACCTTTAAAGCCCTACATGGCTTAGGCCCGGGATATCTGCAGGACCGTCTGCTGCCGGGGACGACTTCCTATCGCCCAGTGCGCTCACACAGAGAGGGCCTCCTCAGGGTGCTGTCGGCCAGACAATGTCGGCTGGCGACCCCCAGGGGGAGGGCCTTCTCTGTGGGAGCGCCAGCCCTTTGGAATCAACTCCCCCTTGAGCTTCGGATGGCCCCGGACCTCCGGTCCTTTCGCCGCGACCTCAAGACGTTCTTTTTCCATCAGGCTGACCTGGATTGATGATGGGTTTTTAAAAGTTTTAATTTTAACTGTGTAATTAATATTTGGGGCTGTTATTTAATTTTCTCTTAACTTTTGTACTGCTGGTTTTTTATTGTTGTTAGCCGCCCTGAGTCCTCTGGGAGATAGGGCGGCATATAAGTCCCATAATAAATAAATAAATAAATAAATAAAAAAGTAGTCTTTAAAAAAAACAACCAAATAAACAGAACAAACAGAAAGCTACAACCCCCTATTATTTCTGGATGAAATAAACTGAAAATAGAACTGAAGAAGCTTCTTGGATGAAAAGAGAAACATTTTAAAAAAGAAGAAGAAGAAAGACCAGTTGCATTTTGGAAAAAGCACCTTTGGGACCATTCCAACATATTTGTGCCAGATTAAAAGAAAATATCCTGGATTAGCTTCCAGTCGCAATAAAGTATTATGATTTTTTTTGTCTTTTATCATTGGCACAGCTGATGGCTAAGTCTTCAAAGAACTATTTTTAAAAACTGGCACCTCTTTCACATTGGTTCCTTTAAAGTGAGGCATTCTGCATGATACAACGATGGACTTTATGATTGCAAATGCACAGTTTAGAGTTCATGTTGCCTATCATCCACACGTTGATTTCAACTCAGCTTAATCAGATCGGTTTATCTGATCTGAATTTATGCTTTATTTATTTGGAAGTAGTTTTTGGGAGGTGTGCTAAGGCCAGGACCTGTGTTAGTATTTTCAAACATATTGTGACTTTCTAAAGACATGACTGTCTTCTGTAGTATTGCACATTGTGGCATTCTAGTCGGTTGCTAGATTAAAGAGTTAACAAAAGTTATAACTTCTTTCTGCAAGCCATTTTGTCAGCATATTAATTGTATCCAGGCTTTCTAAATACTTTCAGAGTGCAATAGCTCTTGTAAGTCAGTTGGCAAATATATCAAGGGTCTCAAAATTGTATCTCAAAAAATGTATCAAATTAGCTAAGAACTATAACCAGATCTTTCCAAAAGAAAGCAGATGAAAAAAGGCATGGGAACATTGAGGAAAGCCCAGAGAAGCAATTCAACATATTCTGCAATCAGATTTTTTAAATCTACTTTTAATCCTACAGGAAGTATGCTGATTGTAGCTATAAGCAACCTTTTAAACCCATTTGTTGGCCCATTATCCAGGGGGACTTGACTACTAATGTCAAATGCATGTGGAATCTGATTAGCTGAGTTGTCTGTATGAAATCTATTTTTCAAGGTAACTTTGTACATTAATGGGAACAAGGGACTGGAAGTACATCCATCCATTGCTTTCCATCCATGGGCTGCCATTCTCTGATGTACCAGAAGGACAGATATAAATAGTTAATGACTCTGGTTTAACTCATTAGAGGGAATTCAAGGGATCAGATTCATGGACTAAATCATATCTCTTTCTCAGTTCCCATATTTCTTTACCAGGTCTTGCAGATTAAAATGGATGTACAACTGTGAAGTTGATAGACTGAGTCTATATTCCAATAAAATAGTAAGCAATAAGTTAATACTGTGTTTCCCCGAAAACAAGACCTATCCCGAAAATAAGCCCAGGCTTGATTTTTATGTGTGCACCTAATAGAAGCCCTATCCCAAAAATAAGCCCTAGTTAAGACCCTGCCCACTCCGTCCCGTCTGATTGTATGAGGTATAAAAATCAAGCTAGGGTGGGGGTGGGGGGAGTGGAGCTGCCCCCCACTTGCCTCAGGGCCGTCACAGCCAAGCCTCCCACAACCAGACACCTGCCTTGCCTCGCAACAACAGCAGCCCTGTCCAGCAGGAGCCTGCGTGGCTGCTGGCGCACTTCTGGTTGCTGGCAGCTGGTCGCGGCAGGACGCCACATGGTGTGTCACGCTGGCACTGCCACTTGTGCATGCCAAGCACAACACGCCACATGGCATCTTGCCGCAAGCGGCAGCACCAGCACAACACACCACATGGTATCCTTACACAATCAGCGGCTCTGGCATGATGCGCCACATGGCCTCCTGCCACGACCAGTGGCACCGGCACGATGCGCCACATGGCTTCCTGCTACAAGCAGCTTCAAGTGGCTGCAGAAGAAGTCAGGTGGAAGTGTGACAGATGTTGGGCGTGGGAGGCCTAGCTGCAGCGGTCCTGAACTAAGTGGGTAAGAATCCCCCCAAAATAAGACCTAGTGCCACTTTTGGAGGCAAAAAAAGTATAAGACTGGGTCTTATTTTCAGGGGAAAATGGTAGTAGCATCGAGAGTAATGAAGCAATAGATTAGTGATAGCATTGAGGGTAATGCAGGCAAAGAATTCTCAGGCAAATAATAACTATGACCAAAGAGAATTAGGATACCAGAAATTGGGAATTAGGGTGGAGCAGTACATAAAGGCCACAATTCATGTATGTAACATCATTTAAAGAATGATTTCGTATTTCCTATCTGTCCATTGTTATCTAAGAAGGAACATCATCCCCCAAATGTCTTCACACAGCAGAACTTTGTTGAGACAATTATTAGGATTCCTACATACCAACTTGTCCAGTTCAGTGCTCTAAAACTACCTCCACTCCAGTGGCTGAACTCTTTCTCTTCCTCCTCCCTCCCCCTAAATAATCTTGCCTCTGGTCCATTTATTTCCCTTGCATTTTTCCTGTTTGCACACCATATCTAATCTTGGGTTTGGCAATAATAATATGCATTTTTTTCCTCTTCCAACAAGCTGCAAAAGAGCCTTAGACAGAAATAGGCCACATATATTTGGCTACTTACAAGGGGCAATACAAACAAAACAACTTGTTCTACTCTAACCTTGAAGGGAAGAAGAGGTGAATTAAGAATATGAAAATAGCCCAACTTTCATATCAGACTCAGATATGATGGCACCGAAGGAGATTATCAGGCACGAAAAAATAACACCATTGGGTCAAGAGTCAAAAATGACTGAACGACAAAACCGTAAGAAGGTCATCCTCAATTTACAGTCACAGTTGGGACTAGAATTTCCATTGATAAGCAAGGCACATGTTAAGTGAGTTGAACCCACTACCTTTTCTGCCACGGTAAGCAATCAGTGTACTTGTTAAATGAATCATATGGTTGTTAAGTGAATCTGGTTCCCACCCCCATTGACTTTGCTTGTTGGAAGCCATCTGGGAAGACCCAAGTGGTGATCATGTAGCTCTGGGATGCTGCAATCATCATAAATACATGCTTATTGCCAAGAGTCCGAATTTGAACATGTGATAGTGGGGAATGCTTTGATGGCCATAAGTGCAAGGACAAGCCATAAAAGCTACTTTTATCAGTGCCATTGTAACTTTGAATGATTGCTAAACAAATGTATGTTGAAGGCCACCTGTATCCTGCAGAAACAAAGCATTGATAGAGAAGAGGATGAACATTACAATTTTTCTTTTAAGCAGCTTCCAAAGCAAAAGAAGTATGCCAGACTATGCCAAGATATTGTATCTTCCTATACAATACCCTTGGATGTGGTAGCATTTCCCCATTCAAGAGTGGTGTGCATTCTGGTGGTTCTGTCAAACTCATAATTCTGCTTGAAGAACAGGTGACACTATGGCCAAGGGGATCTTTACAGTTGCACCCTTTCCTGGACTGGGTAGTTCTTCAGATAGTCACCCATTCCCTAGTCACAGTTTGACTATTATAATGTGCTGTATGTGGGCTGCTCTTGAAAAATAACCAGAAGTCTCAACTGATCCAGAATGCAGCAGTGCAAGCATTAATGGGCATGCCTGTATACAGATAGTCGTTGACTTACAACAGTATATGTAGTGACCGTTCAAAGTTATAACAGCACTGGGAAAAGGTGACTTATAACCATTTTTCACACTTAAAACCGTTGCATCCCCATGGTCATGTGATCAAAATTCAGATGATTGCCAACTGGTACATACTTATGATGGTTGCAGTATCCCGGGGTCATGTGATCATTTTTTGCGACCTTCTGACGAAGGTAAG
The DNA here is from genome assembly GCF_964194415.1 of Vipera berus. Classification (NCBI taxonomy): domain Eukaryota; kingdom Metazoa; phylum Chordata; class Lepidosauria; order Squamata; family Viperidae; genus Vipera; species Vipera berus. The sequence continues at coordinate 192,797,457 of NC_138204.1, forward strand.
TCAAAAATGGGGCAAAACTCTCTTAACAAATGTCTCACTTAGCAACATAAAATTTTGAGCTCAATTGTGGTTATATGTCAAGAACCACCTATACCAGTGTGACACCTTTGCTTCATGAACTACCTTGCCTGCCAGTAAATTTCTGAGTGCAGTGGAAGGCATTGGTCATAGGCATAGGGCGGGGTTATTTGAGGAACCACCTATCTCTCATAATCTCAGCCAGGCTGGCAGTGCTATCTATTGGGCCAGCCTCATCTGTTTGCAATGCCTGCCCTCTGGAATGAGATCCCCATAAAATCTGTGTGGCTCCCATCCTGCTGGCATTCTGTAGAGCCCTAAGGACCTGAGTTTTCTCCAAGGCCTTTGATTATGTTGGATGGAGACCCTTGTTGGATGTGTTTTTGTTTTTGTGTGGAGTGACCAGATCTCATCTTGTTTTGTTTTGTACTGTATTTTTGTTCCTTACATTATGAGCATCCAGACTTGGACGGCACCCGAATTTAAATAAATGAATAAATAGCCATGGTTGAATCTTGGCACCACCTTAGAGATCTACATATGAGGAAACCTGCTGCTTACTAATATAGATGGTTTATCTACATCTGCTGGGGAATATGCAAAGTACTTCTTTATTATTGCATAAGCCTTGAAAACATGTAGATTTTAAATTCCCTGAAGGACAGGAATGGTTTACTTTGAAAGGATAGATTTGATATAAGCCTTCTATTAGGAAAACAGGCTTTTTAAAAAATTTAAAAGTGGAATTTTAATTGTGTGCTATATTTTATCTTGTAAAAATATCTCCATTTGGTCCTCTTTTTTATTAACACAAATGCATCAATTCCGCCTGTGGCTACATTGCTGAATAATATTGTAGATGAAGCAAACAGACAAACAGAGCACATCAGAGCCATTTTTATTGCTTGAAGCAGCCAGGGAAAAGCTGCACTCAAGCACTGCCATCATAAATTTTAAAGCAAAAGCATTAAAATACTTACTTGTCCCAGTTGTGCCTTAGAACTCTGGAGAAGGGCAATGTTAGCATATGTAGATAGGTCTGTCTTGAAAATGAGGCAATGAAAAACAGCAAAAGGTTTTTATTACCAACAAAGGCTTATATGGTAGGCATTCTACAGCTGCTTTCCCTTCAGGTTTATAAAGCTAATGGAGAGTCCAGTACATGTTATAGATTCTTCATCTGGGACGCTTCCTAGGACGTAAAGAGCACATCACCTCAAAAGGACTATAAATTATGGTTTCAAAGAATAAAAGGTGCCTCAACCTGTTCTCCAGAAAATATGTACATCGTAATAACAATAAAAGAACAAAAGGCATATGAACAACATATATATCAACAGCAGTAATTGAGAGCGATCTAGGTGTTCTAGTGGACCACCACTTAAGTATGAGCCAGCAATGTGCTGCAGCTGCCAAAAAAACCAATGCAGTTCCCTCTGCATCAACAATGGGATAGCATCAAGATCACGAAAAATCATAGTACCCCTCTATACTGCAGTTGTAAGACCACACTTGAATACCGTGTCCAGTTCTGTTTACCACAATACAAAAAAGCCTTTGAGTGTCTAGAAAGTTCTAAGAACAGCCACAAAGATGATTAGGGATTGGAGACTAAACCATACGATGAATGGTTGCAGGAATTGGGAATGACTAGTCTAACAAAGGGACGCAGTGGCTCAGTGGGTTAGGACGCTGAGCTTGTCGATCAGAAGATCGGCAGTTTGGCGGGTCGAATCCCGAGTGCCGCGTAGCAGAGTGAGCGCCTGTTACTCGTCCCAGCTTCTGCCAACCTAGCAGTTCGAAAGCACGTAAAAAAAATGCAAGTAGAAAAATAGGGACCACTCCGGTGGGAAGGTAACAGCGTTCCGTGCGCCTTTGGCGTCTAGTCATGCCGGCCACATGACCACGGAGACGTCCTCGGACAAGCGCTGGCTCTTCGGCTTTGAAACGGAGATGAGCACCGGCCCCTAGAGTCGGAAACGACTAGCACGCATGTGCGGGGGAACCTTTACCTTAGTCTAACAAAGAGGAAGATTAGCATGTCTTCCTCTTGATAGCAATCTTCCAATATTTGAGGGGCTGTTCTCCAAAGCACCTGAGGACAAGACAAGAAGTAAGAGATGGTAGTTTAACAAACAGAGTTTGTAGATTCTCCTAGAATTAAGGAGAAATTTCCTATCAGTGAAAACAGTTAACCACGGGAACAGCTTACCTCCAGAAGTTGTGGATGCCCCATCACTGCAGTATTTTTTACAAAGTGATTGGGCAGCCATTTGTCTGGAATGGCATAGATCTCCTGCTTGAACTGAGGATGGAGTAGAAGACTTCCAAGGTCCCTTCCAGCTCTATTATTCTGTAACTTCTGAAATACTATGATGTGTAGAGTAGCATCAAGAAAGAACTGTGCATATTACTAGTTGCTTGTGTTTGGACATGCTGGTGTTATTACAGCCTTATTAATTTGTGCCAAGCCCAAATACATCCCTTTCAAGGCAATTATTTGTTTCTTACATTTCCTCATCTCCTTTTAATCAACAGTATTTAAAACAGATGAATGATAGTTAACATCTCCTTTTACAGAGAAAATTGGGAAGGGTGGAGATCCCTTGAGGTAGAAGCCACCATGTTCCAAGGCCTGGAGATCAGTGGGAAGATTCGTTTTCCCTTCTCACTACCGTATTGCAAATCAGTATTCTTATACTTGTCTCACTAATGTGCCACAGAAGCTGGAGACACGCTGGGGAAAGTGAAGGCCCCCAGTACATTCAATTTGACTTCAAGCACCTTCAGAATATCAATAGAGGAGAACAGTAACTCCAGATGTTATGGTTGCTGCTATGAAGCCTTTGGTGATGGATCTCCCTTTCCAACCCAAAAAATGTGAAGCATGTAATATTGTCTCAAATGTCCTTCCAGAACTAATAAGCAAAAGCAGATTTTAGGTCCTGGTTTCTTCAGTGAGGGAGGGGAAAAACAAGGACCTCTTAAGGCTGCTGGCTGGATTATAATCTGTGGCAGCCTTGAATTCTCTTACCTTAGCAGGGCAAAAAAGCTCTGCTAGCCAACTATTATAGCTTGAGGTTGTTTTTTTTTCCCCAAAAAAGAAGGCCCTTTTAATCTTGAATACCTAAAAAAAATGAATAAAATCTTGTTTCACTTTGCACTTTTAGTTACTGGTTCTTTCCCTGTCCCTCTTTTCAAGAAGTGAATGAAATGCACAGTGAGTTGCTGTACTGATTAGTTTACTCATTTTGCCCCATCATGAGACAATGCTATGTTTCACATTTGAGTCTGCTTTGACTCCTTTTCATGAATTTCCTTTGAGAGGTTCTCGTAATTAAACTTGGCGTCTATATTTGACACTCCCTATCAGGAGTTTGAGGACCAGAACGCCTGCTCAGGCTTTCAGTGGCAGAGAGAAACAATGTGGCTCCCATTATTTAGTCTTGCATAGAGTTTTTGAAGACTGGGTAGCTTATCCCCTGCTGATCATTTTTTTAAAAATTCTATTTTTCCGCTCTGGGAATATATTTTACAGAGAGCTGGGAATACTAGTTAAAACCTATGTAATAGAGAGCATGATAAATGTTCTCAGTTTGTGAGTGGCCAAGAAACTGGAGTTTTTTCAGAAGCTTTCATGTATATTTTTGAGTAGCTGTGATTTTGAAGAAATTAAATAGGTTAAGCTACTGCTTCGGATGAATATCAAGACCAGGATCTGTGCATATATTGTTGGTACATGGCTGTAACCAGAACTTTTGCCTGAATCAAAGCATTTATTCATTTTTAGTACTCAAATGGTCAATGGACTAGATTAATTACAAAACCATCTGGTTTCCAACAGTGCTCTCTCTAGATTGTTATAAATCAGCTTCTGAAATGGTGAAAAACACCATCAGTAAACCATCTCTGACATACTGATTTATCTATAATTATTATGTTAACATTCAAGCAAATTAACCATAATACTAGGTTGGATATAAAAATCCAACCTGTTTGCCTTATGTAATATAAGAATAATTGCTTTTCTTGATTCTATTTATATACTAATTAAAGTTCTTCTACTGCTTATTAGAAAGGGTTCTTAGTGATTTCCACTATCCCTTCCTTTTCAAAATAGTGCAGTAAGTATCTTCATAGAATTGGCATTAAAAGATTTGTTGTACTAAAAGGGTTCCAAAAAGCATTTTAATAAAATTGCCCTGTTTGCACAAATAACTGCAAGGGAAAGAAAGGTAGGGAAAGAAAATAAAATATTGCTGTCCATAACAGTGAACTTCTGGTGTTTTCCCTCTGCTATTTCTATCTTTTCTTTCCAGCAAAGTATTTTTGACTGGTAGAATTAGGCGTGCCAGCCTGGCACTCTGTGTAAATGGGGTGTCTTGTGTTGATCAAAAAAGGAATCCGTGTACCCAAACAAAAAGACCTATGTTCTAATTCAGGGGTCCCCAACCCCCGGTCCATGGTCCAGTACTGGGCTGTAGCATGCCAGCAGCTGGTCTGCACAAACAAGCAAAGCCCCATCTGTGGGATGCAGGCAGCACACAAAACCACGCACTCTCCAGTCCATGGAAAAACCTTTCTCCACAAAATCAGTCCCTAGTGCCCAAAAGGTTGGGGACCTCTGTTCTAATTCATCACATTCTTCACAACTGATGGTTGTTTTTAGTTTCATTCTCCTTCAGAGCATGAGGCACCAGCCTGCTCTTTCATAATCTTGAGAACGTTACTAGCTTGCAACAAGAATTTTCTCATTCTCAATAACTAAGTTTGTAAATGCAGTAATTATCTTAAAGTGTGGCATCCTTGGTTCTCTCTGAGTTTGATTGTTTGCTTGTAGATATTTTATCACTCAACTAGGTAACATCACATCTATTTTGATGGTGTTATCTAGTTCAGTAACGAAATGTCTGCAAGCAAACAACTAAGCTCACCAAGACCTCCACAGTTCAATTCTTCTGTTAGAATTATCTGAAGTTATGACATTCATAATAAAATATATGGCAACTGCATATTATTCCATGGTAATAGCAGAGATATTTTGGACATTATAACCTTGTCATTGGTAACGTGGTTGGAGCTTATAGGACTTCCTCCCCCCAACATTATAAAGTCATTGATATGCAGATATGGTTTATATGTAGAGTTTACATGAACATAGCATATTTGTAGTATTTACATTAAGGGAAATTAGTTTTGGTAAAGTGGCATAGAGTATATGTTCCATAACTAATACAAATTATTTGAGAATTAGGTAATAGTGTTAACATTTCTATTTATGATACTCAACATATTAGCAGACTTCAGAAGAATGTTATTTTGGCATAAATGTTCCATTAATAATTTTACAGCCAAGATCTGAAAGTCCTGCTGGTCTTCCACAAGGCCAGCAGGGGGCTCTGCTCCTCAGTTTATCCCACTGGCCTTCTAAAACAGGGGTCCTCAACCTTGGCAATTTTAAGACTTGTGGACCTCAACTCCCAGAATTCCTCAGTGAGCTGGCTGAGGAATTCTGGGAGTTGAAGTCCACAAGTCTTAAAGTTGCCAAGGTTGATGACCCCTGTTCTAAGAGATTTTTTATCAGCTGCTTACCTCTGGCACAAGGTTGGAAACACCCACCATTTTTTTCTCTCCAGGAATGCCTCTGCAGTGTATATGAAGCTTAATGGGAAACCTGAAAATCAGTGGCTGAAATTTTGTTTTACAAGGTTGTTTGAATAGATGGAAACTAATCAAGAAAGAAGCAACCTAGAACTAAGGAGAAATTTCCAACAGTGAGAACAAGGGTCTTCACTTGGCCCTTTTATGACTTGTGGACTTCAACTCCCAGAATTCCTCAGCCAAGCACGCTGGCTGAGGAATTCTGGGAGTTGAAGTCCACAAGTCATAAAAGGGCCACGTTTGAAGACCCCTGAGTGAGAATAATTAACCAGTGGATTGGCTTGCCTTCAGAAGTTGTGAGTGGAGGCTTTTAAGTAGAGACTGGACAGCCATTTGTCTGAAATGGTATAGAGTCTCCTGCTTGAGCAGTGGGTTGGATTAGAAGACCTCCAAGATCCCTTCCAACTCTGTTGTTCTATGTTCTGTGTTCTCCTGTTTGTTTGTTTATTTGAAATTACAATAGCCTAAGGAATTTAATGAAACGGAGCAAAGGAGTATTCTATTAGTACACTGGTATAATGGGTGCTATGTTAAGATTCCCAGTAGTGGCTCCTTCTCTTCTAAAGAAACCTAACATTAAATTTGGATTGCTTTTCATCTAAGTTCAACCAAAACTGGGACTTCCCCTTTGCCACCATTGGGGACATCTAATTTTATTGCCCCCCCTCCTTTTATGATGAGAAGTAATAGCAATAGCCCTTATATACCACTTCACAGTGCTTTACAGCCCCGTCTAAGTGCTTTACAGAGTCAAGCATATTGCCCCCAACAATCTAGATCCTCATTTTATCGACCTTAGAAAGATGGAAGACTGGATCTACCATGAGCTGGTGAGAATCAAACTGTTGTGATTCAGGGTCAGCCTGTGGGTTCGGCAGTTGGGTCGGACGATTCAGAGGAGGAGGAGGGTGGTGTTGGAGAGGTTGCTGAGGGTGTTGGAGAGCTTGCTGATGAGAGCCCTCAGCCAGGCCCCTCCCACCTGGTTATGACGCAGACCCAGCTGTGTGAGCCTGACAGCGTGGATGAAGATGACCCACAGCTGGCCCTGTTCAAGGACGCCCGACGCAGGAGGCAGTCAATCAGGAGTAAACAGAGGAAGGCAATGGGGCACCTCGGAAGGAGGCAGAGAGAAGCCACGCCCTGAACTGTTTAAAAGGGAAATGCGTGGGAGGGCTGGTTTGCTGAAGGCAACCGTTTGAATAGCTCCTGTTTCATGGTTCATGTCTTGTTTTTGCTCTGTTTGCTTTTGTGTCCATAAATTTGGCAGGCTTAGTTCCAGCCTCTTGCCTTCTTGTAAAGGGGTTGTCCCTGCCTTATCTGCAGGGCCGGTAGTAGGCTGGTACAGAACATAAACTGCCGAACTGCTGGCAGTTGGCAGTTAGTAGAATTAGGCGGCAATACTGCATTCTAACCACTGTGCCACCTCGGCTATTTGCACCCTACATAAGATAGTAAGCTACAGGGCTTTTTTCTCATAGAATGCTCAGAACAGCATTCCGGCACCTTTTTTTTGAAAAAAAAAAGCTCTCTCTATTGGCTTTAGGAGTAGGCAATCTTGGCTCTTTTTTATGACTCGTGGACTTCAATTCCCAGAAATCCTGAGCCAGCCACGCTGAGGGGAAAGAGAGAGGTTTCCAAGCTGAGCCATGGTGGCTCAGGAATTCTGGGAGTTGAAGTTCTTGAGTCATAAAAGAACCAAGGTTGCCTACCCTGCACTAGAGGAGGACATTAAAATTATTTACAAGGTTACTTCTTTAGGAACTAAACTTTTAGAATCTAAAACAGCTAATTCAAAAAAGCCAACAGGAAAGAACCTCACATTTTTCATCTGCTTCTGTCTTTTGGAAGGTAAAATTAGATAACAAAATAATCTATTTCCTATGTTAACATCTCTGCAATGAAATCAATAAAGGTAACAGGAAAGAAATGAGAAACGTTTTTCTCAATGTTATATGTCTAATTTAGCTGATGCTAGAAAAAAATAGTATCTTTTGTACACTCTTGAAAACTATTTTGAATCTATAACCATCTATTACAACTAAACTAAATTAAACAATTCTTAAGAATGAAAATATTCTTAATTTGAACTTTACTTTTAGTGTTTTGATTGTTGTGTGTTTTGAAAAATAGATTATTTAGAATCTAGTTATGTTGCACTTCAGTCTTTAAATAATTAACCTAGTATATACATAACAATGTATGATGTTTTCCATGGTGAGCTTAACATCAATAACAACATTTATTAAAAAGGCTAAAATAATTTCTGGTGGTATTATCTGTACATTAAAATTTTGTTTAGTCACAATCTTTCACTTTTCACATTCTGGACAAGCAGAATCCTAGCAAAAGATGTTACATATGTGAATAAGTGTGGTCAGTAGCATATGCCTTTTTAAAAATATCAAACATGCAAAGAAACAAAAATAAGTCCAAAATATCTGTATTACATCTAGAAATGCCAACTTTGCAACCAATATTTCTCATCCATAACTATGGCACCCTAAGGATACCTGCATACATGCAAATGCTTCTCTGGGATCAGTAACGCAGCAGGGATTGCTTTTTCTTTCCAGTAACAGATTGCTGGGAAATACCAAACATGGCCTTGAGAATTCCAATGTTTGTTACAAATTTTTCTGGATGTGGTTGGAAAGAGGCTGTTTGGCGCCAGAGACCACGAGGAACACAGCTCTGGGTCGGGGTTCGGAGCAGCTCCGGGTGGGGGCTCAGCACGGGCGGCGATGTGGCAACTGTGGGGAGGGGAATCCCCACGGCATGTGGCTCCGAGCCGCAGGGGTGGGGGTGCAAAGGACGGGCTGCGACGCCGTAGCAAGACACCAACATTGCTCCCAGTGACAGCACCTCTGAGTTCCAGGACTTTTTTTTTTTTTTAGAAAAAAAGCACTGGTAAGCTATCTTATGCAAAGCTGCTGTGCAGGCTTTTGGCAGGTGGGATACCTTTCCATTCTGTTCCCACACAAGGGGCACACTCAAAGGGCAGCACCTGTGGCCTCACAAAGGTAGCAAAACCCATATTGAAAAAATCTTCAAGGGACCTGGCCTGAAAGGGACATTTGGCAATTACTTACTGATTAGCTTGCATTTCTAAAAATAAAACATTGAAGTAAAAGTCAATTTTTGGTCCCAGGCCAGAAACCAAATACAAGATAGATTGATTTAGCAGCTTGGTTCACTACCTCATGCTGCAAAGTGTGGGATATTATTCTCCCACTAGTCTGTTTTTATTTGCCATATATTTTCTTAGGTTCTAGAATGGTGACTTGGGGAAAAGGAGAAGGAGAGAAGCGGGGAAATGCAAAAGCTGTTTGCTTTTGGCATTATTCAGACCCCCTCTTCTGTTTTTGTTAGCGGGGGCAAAAACTCCACCAGAGACCACAAGCCTTTGTGGAGAGAACAATAAATGGCACACCAGCAAATGGAGTTGAAAAGAATGCCAAGGTTGTCACTCCCCATCAGTGGTTTGGATGTATTTCCTCCTCTGAGAAACATTTTGAATGCTTGGGGCTAAATTGTGCACAGGCAACAGGTGGTTTGCTTTACCAAAGGGCATGTGTAATGCTTAAGTGAACAAGAGCCAAGTTCCAGCAGATGGGCTCTTGCTCACTCGGCTCCGTGGAAGGATATTTTTCATGTTATGTGTGGAAAAGAGCAGTAACCCTGGTTCACTGGAAGAGGTCTTGGTCACAAAAATAGCCATTAGCTAATGAGTCATCCCAATCACAGCACAAACCATCTAGGCTCCTCCTGGAACATATGCTAAGATAGGCTTCATGCACATGAGAGCAGTTGGGAACTTAATCAGAGCAAGCATTATAGGAGGGGGAGAACCAATTGCTGATTTAAATTATTTGCATGGTAATCCTGTTGATTTCCCTGAACTTTCAATGATGTATGTTTGGAACTGAAGACAGAGGCTCCTAATCCACTTGGAGATGGGGAGGCTAGCTATCTTCCTGCATCCGTTCCCTTGGTGGTGGCAGTCCTGTTATTAATAAGCCTGTAATATCATAACCTGTTATTAATTTGCATTAAAAACAATGCAAATTTCTGGGAACTCATTAGTTTTCTACTTATTTTATCCCCCACAACAAACTTGTGAGGACCCAGGTCAACCCTGATGTGTTCCATGGACAAATGAGGATATGCTTTGGCATGTCCCAGGTTGCCATTGTATACTTTAATCCCTACACCACTGGCTCCCCACTGCTGCTTTTTTTAAAAAAACAACAACACTTTTTATTCATTTCATGAAATGCCAAGTGTGAACGTGAGCCAGAAAAAGGGTCTGCTCCCCTTGATGACAAAGCTGGCAAACCACAGTCCAGACTAAGATGATGATGAACCCGGGGTTGCTAGAGAGCCTGGATACCTGGCTTGTGAAGCTTTGCTGTTTCTATGACCACAGAAGGACTATGGGCATGCAAACACTGATGCACATATCCATGCCTATCTGGGTTGAAAGCAAATGAACAAAGTTGATTAATAGGTTGGGGAGGATATAGAAGGACATCGGTTGAAGCAACATCAAATCAAAATCAATCTTTTTTATGGTTACAGGTCTTAAAATGGTGAGGTACAGTCAATTAAAAAAATAGAAGGTACATCAATCTAAAATAATTTTGAAACTAAAAAAATATAAAACAAAAATAAATATCGTAAAAAGTATATATAGAAACAAAAGTAAAATGCTCTAAAAAGAGGGGTAGCAGCATTGAATGGATGTAGGGGACCATAAAGGTTAGTATGTGGCGTATTTATCAAATTACATTCTCTTAGGACAAACTAGCTGCTCATTTAGCCTGGTTTATGGCACAGGTTGCCATCCGACAGATTCTAAAGGCTGCTGTGCAGAACCTAGCGACATTCCATGTTATAGCAGGATTAGCATTTGAAAGCAACAGGGAGGTATAGAATTGCTGTCTGTGCCCAGAGTATTGGTGCAGTAATGGTGAAGTGAAGCTAGTGCAGATGTTTCTGCAACACAGACACTGGGAAAGCATGTGCTCTGTAGTCTCTAAGTCCCAGGAGCCTTGTCTCTCTGGGTAGGGAATCTTCCTATATCAGCCTTCAAGGTCAGCTGAGGGGAGAGCATAGCATTGTGCCAGAGTAAAGGCCCTCTGGTGTTTAGATACTTTGAGATTACTTAAGTATGCCATGGAGAGCTGAGGAGGGAACAGAATACTATTGGATTCACTGGCAATTAAGGTTGGAGATCTGGCTAGATCTGATGGGCACTCTGTGTCTGCTATACCTTGTTAATGAGTACTTTGGCCTCATCATATCCCATTCTGAGTAGAAGGCTGGAGAAAAGCCCAAGAACAAGATTTTAGTTGCCATGGCCTGTTTCCATGTGGACAGAAAATCATCACTCATATTTAATGGGGCAAGGCTAAAGGGGCAAAAAGGCTAATCTGAGCCAATAATACCTTCCACTTTCATGAGGTCTATTTCTAGTCTCATGGTGGCATTATAGACACATTTTGGGGATTGTGTTTGCACAAAACTGGAAGGCACTGAAAGCTCCTCCAGAAGAGGAGGTGATCAGGAAAATAATGGAATGTGCGGAAATGCATAGATTAACAATGATAATTAAAGATAAGACAGAGTCAGAGTATTATGAAATTTGGGGAAAATTTTATGAGTGGGTGAAAAAGAGAATATGCTTAAAAAACGGCTAACACTAATTTAGATGGAAGAAAAATTAGGAGATAAGGAGGGAGACCCAGGCGACACAGTATTGCATAACTGGAGGTAGTATAAAAATTTATAGGTCAGATTTATAGAAATATTGATGTAATAGAAAATTAATGTTATCATACCTAATATAAATATTGAAAATCTAAGGAGAGGAGCTGCTCGTACATCACCCCTGAATTGTATCGGAAGAGGAATGGGAGGGAAGAAAGGAGAGGAGAGAGGGAAGAGAGTAGAGGAGGGGGAAGGAAGTAGGAAGGTTAGAGGAAAAGAGGAGAAGTGGGGAGAAATGGGAGGGGAGTGGTGAGGGAAAGAGGAGAGGAGAGGAAGAAGAGGGAAGTAGGAAAGAAAGGAAAAAGGGAGAAAGAAAGTAGAGAAGAGGAAAGAGAGAGAAGGAGGGTGGATACAGTGAAAGGGAAAATGGACGAGCAGCACCCAAACTTACGTGTATGTATCTATGTATTGCGGTATATTTGTTGACTTGTTTGTGGAAGAAATGGAAAAATAAAAATGAATATAAACTAAAAAAAAGACACATTTTGGGTCTTAACCGGCCGATCTTAGAAATTTGGATTCTACAAGTTTTAATTATGCAATTGGAGAAGAGCCCCAGCTGAAGACCCTAAGGAAGAACTACCAGTATTGGCTTGGCCTTGAATAATTTGAATGCTGCACGTATACAGTGGCCACCTCTTGTCTTAAGGAATTTAAGGATGGCTGATGAGCTCCTTTGTTTCAGGAGGAGCAATGCCGTCCCCATAGGCTTTCCTACTGCCTGCAGAATGAAGGATGACTCCCAGATATTTGAAACAGATCTGTTCAATCTTGTGCCCATCTATGCTGCATGAGTGTCTTGAAGAAACATGTGTCATATGCCTGTGTGCTGCACCCCAACTGATAAATCTAACTGAACAAGCCTGTATCCACAAATACAAATTAATTATGCAAATTATGCAAATAAATACAATTAATTATGCATGAATTAAAAAGAAGAAAATGATCACAGAAAAAAAAGCATGCAATACAAAGATAAAAATTTAGGGATACTTATCTGACAAAATTAGTCAAGGTACTAGGTTATCCTTTAGCTGTTTTTGAACAAAGGTAACTTGGATCAAAAATGAGACGATCGAGAGCATCCTGTCATACAGCATCACATTCTGGTTTGGAAGCATCACTGCTTCAGACAGGAAGACGGTGCAGAGAGTGGTGAGGATGGCTGAAAAGATCATTGGCAGTTCCCTCCCTCCCATCCAGGATATAGGAAGAAGTATTGCTTGAGCAGGGTACGTAAGATTATTTGGGACACTACACATCCTCTTCACGACCTGTTTTCCTTGTTACCTTCTGGGAGGCTTTGTGGTATCTGTAGCAAAACATCCAGATTCTGCAATAGTTTCATTCCATACAGCATTAACCTTGTGAACTCTCAAGCTTCCTCCTTCTGTTATATATTCCAAATGGACAGTATTTAATATTTATTTATTTATGTATATGTAGGGGTGTGGGTTCATACATATATTGTATATAGTATGTTTAGGTGTGTGTCATGTAAGTGTTTTACTTTGAGAGCGGGCTACTAAATTTGATTTTTGATGTGTGCCGTTGTGCCCACAGTTAAAAAAATGACAATAATCTTATACATAGCAGTAAACGGCATCAGAACTCTATAGCTGTATGTTAGCTATATACAATTAATCTATAGCTATATAATCAGTGGAACAACCTGCCTCCAGAAGTTGTGAATGCTCCAACACTGGAAGTTTTTAAGAAGAGACGGGAACCATTTGTCTAAAATGGTATAGGGTTTTCTGCCTTGAGCAGGGGGTTGGACTAGAAGACCTCCTACTCTATTATTATTGTTGTTGGTATTGTTTTAACACAGGAAAGAATCTTACATATTTATATAATCTACCATGTAACTTTCTCCTTTGGAGAAGTTTAGCTATCAAAAAGGTAAGAATAATAATCAGCCACAGAGAAATTATGCCTGTAAATTAGTGATTGTAATTCTTCTGTTCCTTGTGAAAATAATTTGATTGCAGGCTATTACAGCCAATAATGTTCAACTTCTAATTTTTGCAGAGCAAACTACTTGACATAGCCATGGCCTCCCTCATTATGTGACAGATTTATTGTATGACATCAGTGCAAAGAGGTGAGTCACTATCATTAAATTGCTGTTGCAACAGAGGAGCACAGCTGAAGCCAATCTGGTGCCCTTCAGATGTGCTTGAATTCTGGACCAATTCCCAGCCCAAATTCTAGTTATTGAAATCCAACACATCTGAAGGCACCACTTTGAGCAAAGCACACAAACAGAATTAGAGACAATGTCCAGACTCGGAGAATAACTTACTCAGCTATCTATATAAGCTATATTCCCAATTTAATATATGTGTATGTGCACATCTATGCAGTTATATACACCAGGGGTCCCCCAAACCTTTGGACACCAGGGACTGGTTTTGTGGAAGACAATTTTTCCATGGAGCAGGAGTGCACAACCTAGATCCTACACATGTGCAGTTTTGCTCGCTTACCACTCACCTCCGGCTATGAGGCCCGATCCCTAACAGGACCAGGACCAGGACCAGGACCAGTCCACAGCCCAGGTGTATATATACAATTGGTCAGCTTTGTAAATGACAATCTATTGGTGCTAAAAGATTATAGCATATTTGCAAACTGAGAAAGAACTGAGAAAATGACTGAATAGTTGGCTTGATGGTGAATGTGGCTTGCTGCAGTTTAAACGCTTGTGGGAAGTGGCACATGGCCTTTGCTTCAGTGATTAAGCCAAGCCCTAAATTCCTCTATAAGTCCCATTAGGGGGGGAAAAAACCTGAGTGTATTGGGCTTAGTTTCCAACATCTGTATATTTGCTTGCCAATTTTGAAGTTACAAAGTTCAGTTTCTGGAACAAGAATCAGTTGCTTGAGTTGAATCTACTTGCTGCTATAGTGTTTGTCCACTGCTATTGATGAGCACATAATTGGAACAAAAATCACTACCAGGAAGAGCTGCAAATAGTTTTGCAAATTGCATGATACACTTAAATAATGTAGCATGCAAAAAAGGGTGTTGAAAGTCTTTCTTCTAAATACTAAATTCTAAATACTATAAGGCAGAGTTCCCCAACCTTGGCCACTTGAAGATATGCGGATTTCAACTGGCTGGGGAATTCTGGGAATTGAAGTCCGCACATCTTCAAGTGGCCAAGGTTAGGGAACACTTCTGTAAGGTAAACAAGAGCAGCACTGAGAAATAGGTTTCAATTGACACAATTTTTAACCTGTAATTAGCTGATAAGTGGCACTGCAGCACAAACATGTATTCTTGCCAGCATACACTGGCAAGGGGAATTCTGGGAATTGAAGTCCGCACATCTTCAAGTGGCCAAGGTTAGGGAACACTTCTGTAAGGTAAACAAGAGCAGCACTGAGAAATAGGTTTCAATTGACACAATTTTTAACCTGTAATTAGCTGATAAGTGGCACTGCAGCACAAACATGTATTCTTGCCAGCATACACTCAGGTGTGATTTTGACTTACTCTTTTCCCATTATTTTCATGAAATAATAAATAATAAATAATAATAAACCTTTATTGTCAAAGTACAACATGTGTACATTGAGATTAGCTGAGCCTCCCCCCGTGCTCTCTCCCCCCAACACACAGTGACAACAAACCCTCCATCCCACCACACCATGTGAACCAACTACACCACACACCGGCCTCCCAAGTCAATTCTGCATAAGATTATGTCCCATTTAAAAGCCTAACAGCCCACAGATAAAAGCTATTTTTCAGCCTGTTGGTACGGCTGGCTATATTCCTATATCTCCTACCGGATGGTAGGAGAGTAAAGAGATACCGTCCAGGGTGTGAGTCATCCCTGAGAATCTTCCTCACTCTTCCAAGGCAACGAGCCCTGGCGATGTCATCCAGTGGTGTCAGGGAACAGCCCACAATGTCTTGTGCTGTGCTCACTACCCTCTGTAATACTTTCGTATCCGCGGCTGTCAGACCAGCATACCAAACCACAATACCATACGAGAGGACGCTCTCTATAGTAGACCGGTAAAAGAGGGTCATTAGCTGTTGTTCTACCCTGTTTTTCCGCAAGACCCTAAGAAAGTGAAGCCTCTGTTGGGCCTTTCTAGCCACCTGAGTTGTGTTAACTTTCCAGGTCAGATCTTCACAGAGGTAGACTCCCAGAAATTTAAAGGAGGAAACTCTCTCTACACAGTTCTCTCCGATGTGAAGTGGGGCAGGTTCCTCCTTTTTTCTCCGGAAGTCTAACACCATCTCTTTCGTCTTGCCGATGTTTAGGTGCAAGTTGTTGTTACTACACCATATGGATAGTTTTTGTACCTCCGCCCTATATGCTGTCTCATCCCCACCTGTAATAAGACCCACCACAGTTTATTTATTTATTTATTTAATTGGATTTGTATACCGCCCTTTCCCGAAGGACTCAGGGCGGTTTACAGGGAATTAAAACAAGAAATACAAAAATTAAAAACAATTAAAAAGATTATAATAGTCCCTGAGAGAATAAAAACCCCAATTAAAATTAAAATTAAAATTAAAGTTGTATCATCTGCGAACTTGATTATTGCAGTGGATGGGTCAGATGATACAGAATCATAAGTGTATAAAGAGTACAGGTAGGGGCTAAGCACACAGCCCTGTGGCGTGCTGGGGCAAAGCTTCAGGGGGGTGGACAAAGCAGACCCGACCCACACTGTTTGTAACCGATCCCTAAGAAAGTCTTGAATCCAATCGCAGATGGCGGGGGAGAATTTCAAGTCAGTCAGCTTCTCGATGAGAATGCTCAGCAAAATGGTGTTGAAAGCCGAGCTGTAGTCAACAAAAAGCATCCTGACGTAACTTCCAGGCTTCTCGAGATGACTTGCTACAGATCTAAATTCATATACAGATGGCAGTCCACAAGTCCTTTTGCACAATTCAACTGACTAAAAACCCTGTGGCACATCTAACTAAGCCCAAGAAATGCAAACAATAAGGAATAATAGCACAATTAATGGCCTAAAGGGATACACCCAACTCAAGTTTAACGGGCTGCTCGCTGGTCTTCAAGCAGCATTGCTAGCTTGCACTGCAGTGTATTTATGATAGTCAAGGGATTCTGGAAGATTATGAAAAACACTCAGGAGCTGTGAGGATCTGATATATAATTAGCAGGAGAAAGAGGTGTAGTAAATGCAAAACACATAAATGGAAGATATATATATATATTTTAAAAAAACCTTTTTATTCTTTGGCTGGAGCAGTGAGAGAGATACCTTCTTCATATAAAGAACCGTAGGATGGGTTATTTGAATGTGGCTGTATTGTGCTGCTCTTCTTCTTCCCTGCGGGATTAAAATAACAATAAAAATGCTTGGAGCAAATACAATAAATCAAATCCAACATGTTTAATTATATTCCTTCTAAAAAGCTTCTCGCTCTAGGCTTCACTTTGTTTTGCTGTAATAGACTATGGCAACGGGATGGAAATAATTCAAGATTTTGTTTTTAAAAAGTGCATTGGCAATAGGAAAAGAAATTAAGTGCAAAGTAATTTTTATTAAAGATGATTTGAAGAGGTATCTGATGTGGTTTTTCTCTTCAGCCATCCCGCTAATGGTTGTTTTTCAGCTGTGCGAATAGAAATGACAGACAAAATATTTCCAGACTCTGACTTACCAGGAATGTGTCCACAGTCTATATAAAATGTTGTCAAATGTTCCTTGCTTCTGTTCTGGGTTATTATAGAAACGCCAATAAATGTCAGAGAACACCTGCAGAAGAGTTGTCAAACTTGTGACTTTCTTGCAACAACCACCGGCTGCCTTCCAGATGTTTTGGTCTACATCTCCAAAAAGTCTATTGGCCATGCTGGCTGGGAGAAATGGGACACGAAGCTCCAAATCAGTGGAGCTTATTGAGGGCTTCTCTCTGTTGCTGAAAAATTTGGAAGCCAAGTTTATCAAGGCCATGTAGATAAAGCTAATATTACCTCAGGAAGCCTTTGAATAATGATGGGCCGAATGCAATTAATTTATAATACATCTTAAGTCATACCTGTTAGGCTTCTCATACCACCAAAAGAGGGTAAGGCTGTTTTGTTTAACTGAAGTACACTTGCTGTTGCTGGTAAGCTCAAAAGAGCCTTAAACCTTCTTATCTCAGAGATGCACTTTTAAAAAGTGAACTACAGGTAGTCCTTGATTTATGACCAATAACTTAGCAACTGTTCAGTTACAACAAACCTTCTCAGAGCTACTTGTGATAATGTTTTGAAGTTCTGACAACTGTCCCCTCAGGGTCACATTTTGGGTGCTTGGCACCCAGCCTGCATTTACAGCATCTGTAATGTCCTGCAGTCACGTGACCACAATTTTTGCCGGAAACTGGGATTTGCCTCGTTTCCCCCCCAAAAAAACAAACCACCCCTTGGATATAATAGGTTTGCTTCAAGACCATGGCATTCACCTGACCAGCACAAAAAAGATCACAACATTTGATGCAGTTACATGGCAATCTGTTTAACAACCATGAAGACATACTACCCTAATTCTGGGCTCAATTATAGTCATAAATCGAGGACTACCTGCAATTGGTTGAGCTGCTAATAACTACCGGAGTTTCACCTCTGAGGAACACTGGATGAGCTGCTCAGAGATGGAAATGTTGTTTTGAATAGCTTTTATGTGATTCTTGGTTTTATTTTACTATGATTTGTTTTGTGTTTTGGCTTTTTTAAAACCATAATTGCTGAATTGTTCTGGATTTGAGAAACATACTTTGCTGGATATTATTCTGCAGCCCCAGCCCTTTGCAGTGAAATAAGTAAGTACAAGGGTCAAGTAGCCAGAGTTCCTTTTGAGAAAATCTTCTGGAATGAAGCCTTCCTAGTTCTACAGCAATATCTTTAAGAGGGCTAAGCTTAAAAAGTATACATCTCCCTGGTAGTTCAATAATTTGTTTTTGCTTTATGTGTCGGCATTAGTGGTTTTAATATATTTTATTCTCATTTATCTTTCCTGTGTTATTTATTAATGTATCCTAAATTGTTTGTAATGCTTAGCCTGCCTAGTTTAATTGATGGATGAAAACTCCCATTCATACATGGAATTAAAACTGAATGAAATAAAACCAACATGTGATCCTTATTAAAGCTATCCTCTAGCGTGAGAAGCTGTAGTCAGACAGGCAATCCCAGATTACCCTCTGTAACTATAGACTGACTTGAGCCATTATGTGGAATTTGTTGCATCTTTCTTCTTCCTCTTACCCTAGTTAAGAACTTGAGTTTAATTTTGGAAGTAAATTACTTACCCAAACAGAGACATGAAAGCACTCAGGAAGCCTGCACCTTGGAATTCGTGATAAAACATGGCTCCTTAGATAGAGACAAAATCCAAAACAGCACTGCTGTTATGATGGTGATGAAAAAATAACTTTGCAAAGAATGCACACTTTTACAACTTTTGCAGTGCCCCTCTCTGTCACATGTCTGCCAATCTACAATCGGTTAGCAACCACAGTCTTGTGCCTGACCCATTTTTATCTCCTTTCGAGCTATCTCTTCCTGAGCTGCTTCTCTCCACAGAATAGCAGGTCTCTAAAAGTGGTAACTGCAAGTTGAGCTCTGTCATCTGATTAGAACTCTGTGGTGGGCTGTGCTGCTACCTGACACTGACTGGACCCTTATCAGTTTCAGACTAAATGGTTTATTTTGGTTCCTAAGCAAATGGCACACACGAACACATTGCTTTTAATATGCGTTCCCCATTGTGCCCCTTCTTACTCTCTTGTAATCCATTCTCATCCAATTAATGTAAATACAAACATCAATTCCCTTTTTGATAATTATCCCAGCATCTAGGTGAACATTCCCAAAGGGATTTGCCATGTTACTCAGTTTCTCTGTTTGCTGAGATCCAGAAACTTTCTTCTCAACCAACTGTTTGGAATTGTATCTTTTGGATGTAAAACAAAGACTGAAGCGAAATCATAAACATAAAGCTGTGGTCATGTCATTTTTATTTAACAACCATTTTGCTTAAGGACTCTGTTGCCAGTCCCAGATGGAATCACTAAATGAGAACTACCCATATCTCTTTCCGTTCCCAAAAAGCAGGGATGTCAAACTGGCAGCCCGCAGGCTGGATGCGTCACCTGCAGGCCATGCCCACCCCAGCACCGCAAAGGCAAAAAATGTCATGATACATCATGATACGTCATGTGATGTGATCGAGTTTGACACCCGTGACAAAACACCTGTTACTACTATTCTTCTTTATCCATGCAGGAAATGTGTCAACTTTCCTAACCAGCTGGAAATGAAAATTATGGGAATATCATCTGGAGAATGGTGTTTTCTACTATAGAAGAGGTAGTAGCAAGAATG
Organism: Vipera berus; assembly: GCF_964194415.1. Taxonomy (NCBI): domain Eukaryota; kingdom Metazoa; phylum Chordata; class Lepidosauria; order Squamata; family Viperidae; genus Vipera; species Vipera berus. The sequence continues at coordinate 192,817,276 of NC_138204.1, forward strand.
CGCAGCTTAAAATTTTTCACAGCACATGAAAAATGCACATTATCTTCTATAATGGGTATTCAGAATAGGTTTAAGGAATAGAAGAAAGAGCCAAAAAGAGACAAGAGTCAGATAAAAGATAATTGAGTCTGAGTAAGAAATGTAATTTGAAAAAAAATAATTTTTTTAGTTCTCCATTTTGGCTAATGCAGGGCAAAAATTGAACAATAGAAATTAGGTCATAAAAATCTAATTGGATGTACTATCACTGTGTACTATCACAATTAGTAAACTGTATCACACAATTGGTAAAACTATCATTTTAAATATTAGTCAAAAGCACAAACTTATTTTTACAGATCTGTAACTACTGATATAAGATAAATACAAAATGCAAAACAAAATAACAAGAAAGAGTTTCAAATATGCCAGAAACCCCCATGGGCTCTTATTCATTAGAGCCTCACTTGGAAATCACCTACCAAAACAAGATGGCAGCAAAGGAGTTAGATCTAGATCTCTGGGCCAAATCATTAAGAACTTCCAGCTGGTGAATCAATCATTCACACTTTACTCAAGTAGAATGTACACAGAATGCTGTATATTTAAAAGATTTCCCATTCAATAGCATTGTGAACTGATTTTAGAAATATGAAATAGACAATAAATTTAATAAATTGGTTTTTTTTTTTTAAAAAAGACAAAATTAAAAGGAACATTCTCAGCCAGAGGAATAAGTTTTATCCTGAAATCAAAAGTCAAATTCAATGAATTAAAAAGTTTAAATTGCTATATTTTCGCTGATTACACAAATCAGGAACTTCCTAATGAGTTTATAATCATGCAATTTCTCTGCCTTGCTCACAGATTACTTGATACTTGACACCCATTTAGAATCATTTGATGTTCTGCCTTAATTTGGTAGTGCGGTACCAATGCTAAATTTCAGGTGACCAGTATGAATGCAGATGGAAGAATGCCCGAGCCAGAGCAATGACTACACTTAAGCGAGAACACATCTACTTTTGTGACTTATGGGGTTTGGGTTTTTTTTTGGGGGGGTGCTATTTATCAGTGGGATCCCTTAAGTAGGGTATCAAAAAAAATATGGTCACAGCAGGGTGGCTTTGCTTTTGTGGCCACAAGGGATGTCTGGGTTTTATTCTCCCTGCCCCCACCTCCAATGCCACCATGCTACTGCTATTTACAAGGGACCAATAGTTGCATGTAGCAAGAACACATGGAGCAAACTGGAAGCCTCTCCAAGGGTTAGCTCTTCTGCGGAAGATATCTTGTGTCAGCCATTCCTTGACAGTAATGATAACAGTTTCCCAATAACAAATATGGCATGCATACACTATAGGTAAATTGCTTTTTAAAATTTTTAATGGCACTTTATGCAAGTCAAATTCAGTGTGAATAAGGATATTTAGAAGTTGGCCCAGAAGCACACAGGATCAAATTCTCCATTTGGTTACATCATTACAGCTGTTTGGGGTAAATCTTTCCTCTGGATCAAATAACAGAGACCAATTTTAACCCAGCTGCTGAATCAATCTGTATTTTCAAACTCTGTGAGCTCCAAATAAGTAATCCATATAAAATAATGGAATTCCTGAATGGAACTATTTTGAACAAACTAATGACTGAACAAACCCCGGTGTGTGTTAAAGTGATCATAAAATTTAGTGTAAGAATAACTTTTTGGCTCACTGAAAATATAGTATATTGGTCCCATTTTGCTCGCTTCTGTCTTACCTCAGCACACAGTGCTTGGGAACTGGAGTCTCTTTTCAATCATATCCACTTCACATCACCCAGGGTAAATGTAAGTACCGGTAACTTAAAATGACCTTGGATTCGTTCTACTTTTTTCACCTTGGTCTTACATGTATAGCATGTTGAAACAAAATAGGACTGCTTCAGTACATGGTTGGCTAGCAACTGCTTTCATGCTGAAATTACTTCAGCAGTTAAGGGAATGGGAGATTAGAAAAAGATCCAGTGTCTCAGTGCAAATACTTGTAATAAACCAATAAAGCAACACAGAAGGAGATAATGGGTGCTAAGAAAATTTGTGCCCTATGAATCAATTGTCTTATTCAAAATGGATCTTCACACATTAGACATGTTCCAGAAACATGTCTTAAGGCAGAGGTCCCCAACCTTTTGAGCACCAGGGACCAGTTCCATGGAGAGAGGTTTTTCTGCGGACCAGAGGGGGTGTGGTTTCATGTTCTGCCTGCATCCTGTGGATGGGGCTTTGCTTGTTTGTGCAGCCCAGTTTCTGGAATGCCGTGGCCTGGTGTTGGTCCACGGACCGGGAGTTAGGGACCCCTATCTTAAGGCATCAAAAATGGCAGAGATAAGCATAGTCTTTAATGGATGATAATGATGATGATGATAATGATGCGTGGAATTTAAGAAATGCTTATGTTTGATTGCATCACATCCCCAAGGAAAAGTGTTTATCATTAAGATAGGTGGTAGAGAGAGAGAGATCCCAGGTCTTTGTGGGAACCCTAGCCATGAATACCGTGACAATGCACAAGGGAACATACTGGAGCATCCCCTTGCAAAACCTACTTTTATTTTTACCCTCCTGAGTTCCCTGTTGAAACAAGCCATCCTTAGCTAGCCTAGGGATAATGGTGAAGATAATTTTTATTTCTAGCACAACAGTACCCCCCTTTATGGTAAGACCCCAACATCTTTTGTAACATGAGGTTTTCCATCTACCCTTATTACTTTTTTTAAAAAAATACTATTCATTAATTTGCTTTCATCATAGTTAATGGGCAACCATGGGAGTTGGGCCTGCTTTCATCAACTCTGTGCCTCTGTTTTCCACTGCTTGGATAAGCTTCTCCAACTTTTGCCCTTGATATCAATTGGTTTATAGCTCCCATTCCCACTAAGCATTAGATATGATGCTTGGGAATTCTAGGAGTTATAATCCCAAAGTGCCTGGAAGACTTGAGATTGTGGGAAAGGATGCTATATCAGAGTCCATGATTCCAGAAAACCCAAGCACAAGGAGTCTCCCTCTTAGTCCCAAGTTTGGTGGAGAAGGGAGGGGGGGAGATTGATGCCTTTATTTGATCAACACCTACCTGCAAGGATAGAACTAAGAGTAGAGAGCACATAGTTCAGTGGAATGACTTCTGCTGAACTGTAGATCTCCATTGCTTGATTCAAGAACCTGTAAGAAGAATGTCAATCTAACATAAATAAGAATTTAAAGCCCAAGATATAATTCCTACATTTTTAGGAATTTCAACACTCCTTCCCTAGCAAAAACAACATATTTGAAATAAACTCATCCTGTACTAGGTAAAGGTAAAGGTTCCCCCGCACATGCATGCTAGTTGTTTCCGACTCTAGGGGCCGGTGCTCATCTCCGTTTCAAAGCCGAAGAGCCAGCGCTTGTCCAAGGATGTCTCTGTGGTCATGTGGCCAGCATGACTAGACGCCAAAGGTGCACGGAACGCTGTTACCTTCCCACCGTAGTGGTCCCTATTTTTCTACTTGCATTTTTATGTGCTTTCGAACTGCTAGGTTGGCAGAAGCTGGGACGAGTAACAGGCGCTCACTCTGTTACGCAGCACTCGGGATTCGACCCGCCAAACTGCCGACCATCTGATTGACAAGCTCAGCGTCCTAACCCACTGAGATACCGTGATCCTAGTCATCCTGTACTACATATATTTAATTAAAAACAATAACAACACGGCAGATGACAATGAGTTTTGCCTCATTTTACAATCTTTCTTGCCATAGTTGTTAAGTGAATCACTGCAGTTATTATTAAGTTAGTAACACAGTTATTAAGGGAATCTGCCTTCCCCATTTACTTTGCTTGTCAGAAGGTTGCAAAAGGTGAACATATGACTCTAGGATATTGCAACTGTCATAAATACATGCCATCATTTATAGATTTAAAATAAGAAAACAATGAAAAGATCAAGTGCAGAAGTTGGACATCTTTCCAGCTGATTCTGTTCCACTATAAACAAAGCCATTATTAAGGCCTAAAGAGATTGACTTGATAGACTTACAGCTGACCAAGAGCAGACAATTCCCTAGATCAACATATTTTGATGCTTCTAACCTCTTTGACTATGATTATTTTTCTATCTATTCAAAAGTTACAGGGTCTTCCAAGCAGCTGTTTGCATATTTGAAAATAAAGATAATTCACTCTTACAAAGCATGGGAAGGCTATTAAAAAAAATCTCTAAATGTTTCCAGCTAGCAATTTCAACTGTGATAAACAAAGCTACATGAAATAGTTGATGTCAAAGCAAGATCTGGAAGAAAATATTTGCTACCATTGCCTGAAAATGGGTCAGATCTACAGAAGAACTCACAGATCACTGCAAATGACTTGCTCATTCTAAAAAAGCTGCTCACCACACAATGTTGCTTTTAAAATTACCTCTATTGACTTGCAAAAGGAAACTTTTCCTCCAACCTCATCACAAAACTCATTGTCTAAAATATGCAAAAGAAAAGTGTAATGAGCATTAAATATTTTGGAAGAATGGGCTTTGGGCTGATGAAACAAACATTGAAATGTTCAGCCACAGCTATACAAGATAAATTTGGAGGAAAATAGGGAGATGAAATTCAAGGGGGGAAAAAAACCCTTAACAACAGTTAATTTTGAGGATGGTTCCATTTATGCTTTGGAGCCAGTGGCACAGGCAATATTGTGAAGATGGAAGGAAAAAGGAATAAAACTAAATATTAACATATCCTAGAAGCTAAGATATCCTCAGTGAAGAAACTAAACTGGAAAGAAATTGGACACTGCAGTAAGAGAAATCAATCAAGAAGCATTTAGTTACAAGAAAGGATAACATTTTGGAATGGTCTTTACAGTCCCTAGACCTGAATATTGCTGAATATCTGTGAAGAGACTTCAGAACATTTAGAGCTTGCTGGCAGATTAAAAATATTTCAGAGATAGAAGGACTCTGCAAGAAAGAGTGAGAAAATATCTGAAAACTAGGATAGATTATCATCTATCTGATAACTAAAAAGCATTCTTACCTACTGTACCTACAGAAAACACATAGAAGCTGTTACTTCTGCCAAAGGTATTACAAAGTCCATACCTCAAAAGTGTTCAACTCTCTGCATCATATTCACTGTTTTTGTTGTTTTTAATCTATACTCCACTACACACTTATGCTATATATTAAAATTTGCAGTAACCTTGTGTAACGTGTAAAGGTTGGTTCACCTTATCACATAAGGTTTCATTGACAAATACAATTTGACATGGGAAGGGTGGCTAAACCTTTGCATACCATTGTACGTTATATTCTAATTTTATTAGAGTGAATGTTTATTAGATATTTAAAGACAATGAAACAGGATATTTCATTTTATAAGCAATGGCACCTCTTTTCTGACCACCAGGCATTTCAATTTTTAGGCTTCTGGGTTTTTAAAATACTATACATTAAAACTGGTGGCAATCTACCACTGTATGTCTTAAGAAAATTTCATCACAATTTGAATGCAAAAGTCTTCACCCTGCAGAAGACGATGTGGCATTGATTGATATGATATACCAAAATAGCCTTTTGATATCATGTTCAAGTCCAGTTTCTAATCTGTTTTAACCATTAGGAATTATTGTGGCTTTTTAGCAATAATGGAGCAGTTCTCCATGGATCCAAAATAATTTTTAAAAACTTGCGTACTTATGGAATAGTCAAGGTTTCAGTCATTGCAAATTCCTGATTTTAGATATTTGTTCTAATGTCAGTCTGAGAAAATCCAACACAAAAGTGTGAAGATGTTGCAAAAAGCAAAAACAGATGGTTCACCAAAATAAGTCTTGCATTAAGTTTGTCTGCAAGCTATTTTTTGTAATTTCCAGATTTACAAGATTCTGTTATTGCAACGTTACAATAAAGTAGAGCTAGTTTTTCTGAATGCACTTCTTGTCTGGACTACCGCTCAAAGTTGACAGGAGGGCACTAGATTGGGGAAGGCTGACTTCTTTGACCATATCTAATTCTCTTGTAAAATAGTCTGAGCTAATTGACCCACATTTTTACATCTTAGGGCAATTAAAGATTCACATCTTTATTTCAGTCCTAAATTTCCTCCCTAGTAGTTTCATCAAATGATCCTGAATTCTAGTATTTATGAAGAATAAAAACTTGATCTAAATTTTCCATACTTATAGGAATTCATAATCTACATTTATATCTTCCCTTCATTTACCTTTTTGAAAGCCTCACAAATTATCTTTTTATGTAGGGAAGACTCAACTTAAGCAGGTTCTCCTCACAAACTAAAGATAAGCATTTCCATCACTGCATTTTATCCATCTGTCAGAGGGTGCTCCAGATAGCAGACTGCACACAGAAGGATCCAAGCTCTGTCTTTAGCAAGACCTATTAATAAGACTAGGGACACGGTGGCTCAGTGGGTTAGGACGCTGAGCTTGTCGATCAGAAGGTCGGCAGTTTGGCGGGTCGAATCCCGAGTGCTGCGTTACAGAGTGAGCACCTGTTACTCGTCCCAGCTTCTGCCAACCTAGCAGTTCGGAAGCACGTAAAAATGCAAGTAGAAAAATAAGGACCACTACGGTGGGAAGGTAACAGCGTTCTGTGTGCCTTTGGTGTCTAGTCATGCCGGCCACATGACCACGGAGACGTCCTTGGACAAGCGCTGGCTCTTCAGCTTTGAAACGGAGATGAGCACCGGCCCCTAGAGTCGGAAACTACTAGCACGCATGTGCGGGGGAACCTTTACCTTTACCTTTATTAATAAGACTAAGTGATGGAGAAGTCAGCTATATAAATAAGGAGTAACAATTTTCAGGGTACCTAGTGAGCTTCATAGCAGAGGGAAGCATGGAACTGGGCCTTGAAACACATTAATAATTATTTCTTCTCTGATCACCAAGTTCTGTTCAAACACTCCTACCTCTAGGTGACCACAACTGACGGGAATAAATTTAAAATTTATTGTTCTTGATTAGAATGGATATGACTGTTTTTTCTAGCCTTATGCCATTGGCCAACTTCACTGAAGGACATTGGATCAGAAGTTCAATACATCAGATGAATATTAGGTTGGAGAAAGAGCCAGACATGAAAATGATATAACTATTTGCTAAATCCCCTTCATGGATTACTGCCTTGTCGTGGCGAAGGGGCTTGCGTAATTCAATGAAGCTATGAGCTATGCCGTGCAGGGCCACCCAAGACGGAAAGGTCATAGCAGAGAGTTCTGACAAAATGTGATCCACTGGAGAAGGAAATGGCAAACCACTCCAGTATCTTTTGCCATGAAAACCCTATGGACAGTACCAAAAGGCAAAACGATATGACGCTGGAAGATGAGCCCCTCAGGTCGGAAGGCGTCCAATATGCTACTGGGGAAGAGCAGAGGGCTAGTACTAGTAGCGCCAGAAAGAATGAAGCGACTGGGCCAAAGCCGAAAGGACGCTCAGCTGTGGATATGTCTGGTGGTGAAAGGAAAGTCCGATGCTGTAAAGATTTTTTCTCCATAGGAACCTGGAATGTAAGATCCATGAATCAAGGAAAGCTGGACGTGGTCAAACAAGAGATGACAAGACTAAACATTGACATCTTAGGTATCAGCGAACTAAAATGGACAGGAATGGGTGAATTTAATTCAGATGACCATCAGGTATACTACTGCGGGCAAGAATCCCTCAGAAGAAATGGAGTAGCCTTCATAGTCAATAAAAAAATAGGAAAAGCAATACTGGGATACAATCCTCAAAATGACAGAATGATCTCAGTTCGAATTCAAGGCAAACCATTCAATATCACAGTAATCCAAGTCTATGCCCCAACCACCGGTGCTGAAGAGAATGAAATTGACTGGTTCTATGAAGCCCTACAGCACCTTATAGAACTAACACCCAGAAATGATGTCCTTATCATCATGGGGGATTGGAATGCTAAAGTAGGAAGCCAAAAGATAACTGGAATAACAGGCAAGTTTGGCCTTGGAGTACAAAATGAAGCAGGGCACAGGCTGATAGAATTTTGTCAAGAGAATACGATGGTCATAGCAAACACTCTTTTCCAACAACCCAAGAGACGGCTTTACACATGGACATCACCAGACGGTCAACACAGAAATCAGATTGACTATATGCTCTGCAGCCAAAGATGGAGAAGCTCTATACAGTCAGTAAAAACAAGACCAGGAGCTGACTGTGGCTCAGACCATGAGCTTCTTGTTGCAAAGTTTAGGCTTAAATTAAAGAAAGTAGGGAAAAGCGCTAGGCCAGTCAGGTATGAATTAAATCATATCCCTGTTCAATATACAGTAGAGGTGACAAATAGATTTAAGGAATTAGATCTGATAGACAGAGTGCCTGAAGAACTATGGACAGAGGTTCGCAACATTGTACAACAGGTAGCAACCAAAACCATCCCAAAGAAAAAGAAATGCAAGAAAGCAAAATGGCTGTCTGAGGAAGCTTTGCAAATAGCTGAGGAAAGGAGGGAAGCGAAAGGCAAGGGAGAAAAAGAAAGATATGCCCAATTAAATGCAGAATTCCAAAGAATAGCTAGAAGAGATAAGAATGCCTTCTTAAATGAACAATGCAAAGAAATAGAAGAAAACAATAGAATAGGGAGGACCAGAGATCTTTTCAAGAAAATTGGAGAGATGAAAGGAACATTTCATGCAAAAATGGGCATGATAAAGGACCAAAATGGCAGGGACCTAACAGAGGCAGAAGAGATTAAGAAGAGGTGGCAAAATTACACAGAAGAACTATACAAGAATGAGCTTAATGTCCCTGATAATCACAATGAGGTGGTCACTGAGCTCGAGCCAGACATCCTAGAATGTGAAGTGAAGTGGGTCTTAGAAAAGCTGAGCAACAACAAAGCTAGTGGAGGTGACAGTATTCCAGCTGAGCTATTCAAAATCTTAAAAGACGATGCAGTAAAAGTGCTACACTCAATTTGCCAACAAATTTGGAAAACTCAACAGTGGCCACAGGATTGGAAAAGATCAGTTTACATTCCAATTCCAAAGAAAGGCAGTGCCAAAGAATGTTCAAACTATCGCACCATTGCACTCATTTCTCATGCTTGTAAAGTTATGCTTAAAATTCTACAAGCTAGACTCCAGCAGTATGTGGATCGAGAACTACCAGAAGTACAGGCAGGATTTCGAAGAGGCAGAGGAACTAGAGATCAAATTGCTAACATACGCTGGATCATGGAGAAAGCTAGAGAGTTCCAGAAAAACATCTACTTCTGCTTCATTGACTATGCTAAAGCCTTTGATTGTGTGGATCATAACAAACTGTGGCAAGTCCTTAGAGAGATGGGCATACCAGACCATCTTATTTGTCTCCTGAGAAATCTATATGCGGGCCAAGAAGCAACAGTGAGAACTGGACACGGAACCACTGATTGGTTCAAAATTGGGAAAGGAGTCCGGCAAGGCTGTATACTGTCGCCTTGCCTATTTAACTTATATGCAGAGCACATCATGAGAAAGGCAGGGCTAGATGAATCAAAAGTTGGAATTAAGATTGCCGGAAGAAACATCAACAACCTAAGATATGCAGATGATACCACTCTAATGGCAGAAAGTGAAGAAGAACTAAAGAGCCTCTTGTTGCGGGTGAAGAAGGAGAGTGCAAAACTTGGGTTGAAACTAAACATTAAGAAAACCAAGATCATGGCATCTGGCCCTCTCAATTCCTGGCAAATAGATGGGGAAGAAATGGAGGTAGTGACAGATTTTATTTTCCTGGGCTCCAAGATCACTGCAGATGGGGACTGTAGCCAAGAAATTAAAAGACGCTTGCTCCTCGGGAGGAAAGCCATGACAAATCTAGACAGCACACTAAAAAGCAGAGACATCACCCTGTCAACAAAAGTGCGTATAGTCAAGGCTATGGTCTTCCCAGTTGCAATGTATGGCAGTGAAAGCTGGACCATAAGAAAGGCTGAGCGCCAAAGAATTGAAGCCTTTGAACTATGGTGCTGGAGAAGACTCCTGCGAGTTCCTTGGACTGCAAGGCGATCAAACCGGTCAGTCCTAGAGGAGATCAACCCTGACTGCTCTTTAGAAGGCCAGATTCTGAAGCTAAAACTCAAATACTTTGGCCACCTAATGAGAAGGAAGGACTCACTGGAGAAGAGCCTAATGCTGGGAAAGATTGAGGGCAATAGAAGAAGGGGACGACGGAGAATGAGGTGGCTGGATGGAATCATTGAAGCAGTAGGTGTGAGCTTAGATGGACTCCAGAAGATGGTAAAGGACAGGAAGGCCTGGAGGAACATTGTCCATAGGGTCGCGATGGGTCGGACACGACTTCGCAACTAACAACAACAACAACAATTTGCTAAATTATATCTATTGCCTGTCCTATATCTAATTCAGCTTTAAGAATTAGTATGATTTCTTGCCATCATCAGGGTGGAATTTAATCTAGGAAAAAATGAGGAATAATCCACAGCAGCCTTCTCTAGCTAAAGTCTTCTAGAAGTGTTGGGATCATTATTCCCAAAATTCCCAATCAGCAATCTTACCCAACTAAAGTGAAGTAAGTTAGGAAAAGTTTGAAAACTCAGTGTTAGAAAATGGATTTAACATTCCCAATCCACATTTACTAAACAAACTTTGTTGACAATGCTGTTTTTCGACATGAAACTACAAACTGTTCCTACAAACTTGCAAATATCAAACAGAGAGGGAGGAAAGAGATTAAGGTGAACTGAAAGGTGAGTGTTAATGACTGACCATGGAGCTAAAAGCTACCTTGTTGATTCAACAAAGTGGTAAAAAGCTGTAAGATGTAGCTGGCTTGAAGTCTGTGAGAAACATAAAAGTATGTTCAAGAAAACCGGCCTGTTTAGTTAACATCAAGATAAAGCATCACAGTCATAAAACAAAACTAGAAGAGAAGCTCATAAATGCTTTTGTGTCCAAGTTTGGCAGGAGCTGACTGTTCTTTTAAGCTACAATTTAAGCATTAAAAGAAAACAGAAAAGTGGAGAAAACAGTACTTTATATTAATATAAATTTTCTAAAAACTTACTTGACTTGAAATATACACGTTGACGTCATTAGAATGAGCATAAGATAGAAAATAGGGTAGGTTAGCTGCATGTTTCCTTTCACAGAAAATGTCAACATGGTTGCCACTGCTTTCACTGAAATGACCGTCAGAGATGCTGAAGAAAAATAAAAAGAAGCCGATTTAATATTAGTAAACATAATTTTATCAACCAATTATGAGAAATTGGTAAGTATGTTCATTTAGTTCCAAAACATAACAACTACTACCAATGGCCTTCTACTGAAAACTTTTAAGAATTGATAACATGGAGATAGTAGTTAATTATTTATAAGCAGCCTCTTTTATCTAAGGTAGAAGAAAACTTATTATGGGGTTGCAGTAAAATTAGTATGTAGAACACCAATAGATATTGCCAATTTTGAGAAGTGGGTCAATTGAACTTATAAAGAGCATCGTGTTGATACACTATGATTACAATGTCTGGATCAATAAATCTTTGGATTTTGTATCTATCGAATAAATAGGTTTTCTTTGTATGATAAGCATATCAGCACTAGTCTTTCTTTTTCATCTAATTCCACCTCATTCATCTAAATAATATAATTCATCTAATCACACTACTGAATTCATTTGAAGAACAAAATGATCTTTTGTCAGGACACATAAAAGAAAACGTAATCTTGTTCATTCCTAATTCTCTGCTTGTGGTGACAAACTTATCCAGCCTTCCCACAGCCATAAATTGCACCACTAATATATGCAATATGTGCCTCTTTGTTAAGCCTACTTAGATATTAACTGAAAAATGGTATTTTTCCATAATACAGTACAACCGTTCTATGTGTGTATATAATTTGTGGTTGCGCTTTTATTCACAGGGGCAATTTCAGATGTTTGGCACCGTTCTGCAACTCTTTTGTCCAACATGAGAACCAAGGTAAAATAACAGAGGGTAGACCTCAGCAAGTTAAAATGTTGGTATGTGGCTTTGTGGGACGAGAGAGTCAACTGATGTAATTTTTTCCCAATAAAACTTGCCGCTTCCATTCTGCTTGCTGACAGATATATTGCTAGAAGTGAAGATATTAAAAATGATGGTAGAGATGATGAGAACATTTCCACTGTTATCAAGCCTAGGGAGTCCCTAAAAGCATCTATTATTTAAATGTAGCAATTATTTTTCTAATTAATATAGAACCAAAATAGGATGAATTGGGTTGTGCACTCTTGAAAACAACTTCTACTTAGCTACAGTGGCAGCAGTTGGAAAAAAGATTATTATCCATTTGAAAGCAAAAAAACATTCCTGTTCATTTGCCCTAGTTTGCTTCTTGACTCTAACCATATAAATCCCAGATTAAGCACGAAGCAAGGTGCTGTGCGATGAGTCATTTTGCAGAACTGCATTGCACAAACCATTTATAGATTTATTCAACTTCTTTTCTAGTTTCATTCTAGGAAAAATAAAAATTTCTTCATGCCTATGTAGTACAGACCTTATTAAGGCAAGTGGGTCAGATACAGAAAGCATTCTGATTTTCACCCATTCTCCTTACCCATGCAAATCAGTATGCTTGGAGCATGGAAGAGAACAGAAATAGAAAACCCTTTTATAAGCTTTCCGAAAATAGTTTTGTTACAAGCTATCTTTCCAAAGTCATTTGTTGGTTTAATGTCATTTTGGATGGGCTGGACCAGTACCGGTCTGTGGCATGCCAGCAACCGGTCTGTACAAACAAGTAAAGCCCCATCCACGAGATGCAGGCAGCACACAAAACCATGCACCCTCCAGTCTGCGGAAAATCCTCTCTCCACAGAACCAGTCCCTGCTGCCCCAAAGATTGGGGACCTCTGGTCTAGATAGAATCCCTATGTAGCCCCAAGGGGACTGAGTCCAACCATCCTTGAATTCCATGGATCCTTATCTAACTCCAAACAATGCTAGCTATTAATTGAGAAGATTCCTGTGCTCAGGATGTTTTGCAATACATTTGTTTAATTGGACCTTCACAGGTGGACCTGGTCTTTTGTGCCTGACTTTATTTCTAGAACAGGACAGGATTGTAACTCTTTATTATTCTCAGTCAGCAAAATTTCCTATTGCAAGACATGCAGTTGTTGTAAGAGATTTAAATGTCTTCAGATACATTTGGGAATGCTTGAAATATAGCATCATATGAATTGTATAGTATCTTAAAACCAAATTCAAAGAATCCAAATCCACCAGCAGAACAACTTATGATCTCTTACAAAACATATTGGAATGTTGTGTGAAACATAACCCATGGATTAAACTAAATGCAAGCAGATGACTGTAACATGCAAATGTGAATGATGTAAAATTGTTGCCCATTATTGGCTGTGGCAAACTGAGCCAAAAAAAGTACTCTTATGGGCTCTAGCAACTTTCTCCAAACTTGTGTTCTCCTAATGTATTGAACTACAGTTTTAGTAGTTTCTGGGTACCAATATCAAACTGACCCATGAATACTGGAAGCTGAATGGCAATACATCTGGCACCAGGGTGGGGAAAGCTGCAACAGCCCATTAGAACCGTTATCTACTTGGGCCCCATATGTGAAAACCAACTTTATCTCAAGACACACTGGGTGCATCTAGGTTCCCGAGTCCCAGTCAGTGCATCATTTTGAACTCAATCAATGAACTTGACAGGGTATGTCATAAGAATCTTCCAGGGATCTAGTGAATTTTCTGCGAAATATAACCAACAAAATCATGTTTTACCTTGGGTATGTCATAAAGAATACAAACAATTGCACAATCTTCAAATGTAAGTTTACTTTTACTCTGAATGGAAAATACACGTCCGTATGACAGCACACTATGTAGTGCTCATATGACCATATGGCCTCTACATGCTTTTGCTCAAAGGTGCTTAACAGACTCAAGGTGTTTGGTTTTTTGTGTGTGTGATTTGTGGTTTGTTTCATCCAGTGCTGGGTCAGAATTTCTTTTTGCTTTAACAAAACGTTACAAAAACTCTATTTCACTCTTCCTAAGAGCAAATGGAAAAGGTATAAGCCTGAGAAAACTAGTCCAAAGCAAATCCACAACGCCCAGCTTTACACAGGTAATACTACACCTGCAACAAACACCTGGAAATTCTGATGCCACAGCATCAAAGATAAGCTAATGTAAGGCTCATGAATCCCATGTAAACAGAAATGGCCTCCAACACTGATCCACAAATGTGCAAGATCTAATAGATAAATACTGTTTAAGTTGTATCTATATGCCAGCTTTTCATAATATAGAAAATTGGTGAGACCAGTGTGGTAGGAGATGCTCACGAAAATAGCAAAACTGAAGGGTAGGGTAAAGCTTCTTATCAGAAAGCCGCCTTTAGCAGCCAGTATGATCTGTGAATAAGCACTATGGTTGATAGCTAGGTATAATAGAATAACAGAGTTAATAGGACCTTAGAGGTCATCTAGTTCAACCCCCTGTTCAAGCAAGAGACCCTATACCATTTCAGACAAATGGTTGTTCAATTTCTTCTTTAAAAACCTCTAGGGAACTTCCCTGTATACCATGTCTCACTGGCTGTAAAGAAAAATGTGAAGATGTGATTTCTGAGGCAGTGAGCATAGCTCTCTGAGCCGATAGAATAGACAGATTCACTTCAGACAGCAAAAGGCCAATGCTACTATTTTCCTATTGGCCTTGGGGCTCGAGGGGAGGGACCGGTCAAAAGACACCGAGTGAGTTTTTATGATCAAGGAGGATTTGAACCTGGTCTCCCCAATTTCAGTCTTAACCACTACATTATGCCAGCTCTGAGCATAGGTACTTGTTGACTTATGGCCACTAAAGGCTTCAGGTTAGGGATCAGAATTTCTGTAACTAAGCAAGGTGGTTGTTAAGTGGGTCACGCCCCATTTTATGACCTTTTTGCCAGGGTTTTTAAGTGAATCACTGCAGTTGCTAAGCAAATCGGGCAATCATTAAGCTTTCCCCATTAACTTTGCTTATTGGTATCTGGCTGGGAAACTTATAAATGGCAACCCCACGACCCCAGGGTGCTGCAACTGTCATAAATACATGCTGATTGACAAGCGATGAAATGTTGATCATGTGACCCCAGGGATGCTGCGATATTTGTAAGTGCAAACACTAGCCATAAGATACTCTTTTCAGTGCCATTGTAACTTTGAAAGATTGCTAAACAAGTGGTGATAATTTGAGGACTGTGAATTTCTAAATGTTCTTATATAAGAACCTCTATCCTAGCATGGATAGGGACGCGGTGGCTCAGTGGGTTAGGACGCTGAGCTTGTCGATCAGAAGGTCGGCAGTTTGGCGGGTCGAATCCCGAGTGCCGCGTAGCAGAGTGAGCGCCTGTTACTCGTCCCAGCTTCTGCCAACCTAGCAGTTCAAAAGCACGTAAAAATGCAAGTAGAAAAATAGGGACCACTACGGTGGGAAGGTAACAGCGTTCCGTGCGCCTTTGGCGTCTAGTCATGCCGGCCACATGACCACGGAAGAGTCCTCGGACAAGCGCTGGCTCTTCGGCTATGAAACGGAGATGAGCACCGGCCCCTAGAGTCGGAAACGACTAGCACGCATGTGCGGGGGAACCTTTACCTTTACCTTTTATCCTAGCATGGAGGACAAACAGAGCACAGGACCTTAGTTCTGGTTCCATACTAATTTATCACCAGCCACCAAAATGTGTGGAGAGAAAAACAGTGTGCTTATACTTAACAAAAACAAAACAAAACACGCAAGCTGAACCACATTCTTACCTAGTAGTGCTACCATTGTTAACAAAACCAAAATGTGCTTTGCTTCCTTTCTCTTGTAGAAATACAAAAGAATGCAGAAAGCTACTATTTCCACGATCTGAAAATAGAAAAAATAGCAAGCTTAAATTGTTTAAAAAGGAAAAAGTTTTCAATGAAGTCTTTAACACAGTCTAGTTGCTCTTTTAAGATAAGTAAGAAGAGCAACATCATCACATTTATCAAGTAATTATCTCCATAAACATTTCCAAAGGCAAAGATAAATTCCATTTTTCCTATGTTTCTTACCCTTTCATGTGCCTGGAAAGATTTAAACAAAGGAAGGAGAATTGGGGGGAGCTTTGCTGTAGTAATCTGGCAAACAAAGGCATCCAACTTTAATAATACTGAGACATAAATGTACACAATCATCTTGGTTAGGAAAGGAAATAAAGAAGGCCAACTAATCTAAGTGCAATGAGAGTACTCCTGTATAAGCAAGCTGTAGATTCTGATTCTTAAACTATGGCCTATGTTATTCATCATTCATATTATTCAGCTACCTTCTTCTTAAGCTCTAAAAAAACACAGAATAAATTTATAGTTCAGTTCAACACACCTGCAATGCATTTGTAACCATATGCTGGCTTTCAATCATTGCCTAGCCAACTACTTGTCAAAAGGTTGCATAAAAGAAAAATATACCAGCAGGGTTTAATCGTATGCTAAAGAGAGGCTGCTTTGAAAGACGTTTCACAGATGGGACTGCCTTAATATTACATATAACCTAGACCCGCAGTCTCAGAGCTAACAGCGACACCCCAACCTGTGTGACTTTCCTATTCAAAGTAGTTTTCATCTGGGCCATAGATTGCTCTGGAATTAGCTACTGAATTACAGCCTTCACAAATTTGATCTCCTCCAGCTATCTTGGTCTATAGCTCCCACGTCCATGGCCATCCTGGCTGAAACTTATGGGATTGGATGATGTACAAATCCAGAGGGTACCAAATTTGGGAAGACAGTTCCATAGAGGATCTTTAGAGCATTGGTGCTGGAATTCTGGAGTAACAAGGCTATACACTTATAAAACTATCTTATGGCATCCTTGATTAGAAAACTGGTTAATTCAGGTTTGCACATTTAGCATAAATCTGAGCAGCTGGGTAAGCAACTCTTTTAAGATCTCAGAAGTATATTTTTATGTCTCTTGCCATTTGATTCTTTCACCTGGAGATGCCTGGAAATAAATCTGGAAACATCTGTATCTAAACCAGTGCTCCAAGTTAAGATTCTTTGTTCTTGGGCATTGTGCAAAGCAAGAAGAATATATGAGTATTCATTAAATGTCCAGCTTCTCCATGCTCTTACCTATGGCTCCAAACCATAGCCAATAAACTACTTGCCACTTCTAATGGACAGCTTGTTTACTTTTGATCCAGATGAGTTTCATATGAATTCTTATAAAACTGTCATAAATCTGTTCCATTTCATTTCCCAGATTAAAAATATGCATGAAAATTTAAACTATATGCTTTTTCTGCTAAAGTATGTATTTATTTGTATGTGTCTTTTGAGCCAAAAACTGCATTGAGAAAATTAGAGAAGTACATAATTCAAAGATAACTTGCTTTTGAACTACATATTAACATGTGAAATACAAATCAAGCAGTGTGGGATCCTTGGTGCTCTCTGAGTGTGGCTGTTTTCTTGCAGAGATTTCATTATCAAACTAAGTAATGAAATCGTTATCAGTGCACTAATGGTCTTACCTAGTTTGGTAATGAAACGTCTGCAAGAAAAAAGCCACACTCAGACAGCACCAAGGATCCCACAGTTCTCCTCTATCAGAAGATCATGTAGTCTTTTCTTTAAAAAAGATTGATTAGGTTTATCAGCATCCTGAGACACTTCTTACCTTAGGGTTTTCAAAATGTATTTTAATACTGGTGTTTAGAAAGGAAAAATCTGAATCAACTCAAGGGTTATAATCATTCACTGTCCTAATTTTCATAAAAGAGCTGCTACTTCTCCCTTCTTGTCCTTACCTTCCAATTAAATAAATTTACTTCATTTACAACTGAATCTATGTGAGAGTGATTCATTTATATACATTTGGTGCCATTTTAATACAAAAATCCATTTCTAGTATGACAAATGAGTGGGTAAGCAATCCCTATTTTTCTTTCGCCTCCCCGGTCTCAAGTAATTTTTCAGCTGAACTTCATACAGTTTGTCCCAGAGGAAACAGAAATATAAATTATACTTGCAAAGCAATTTCCCCCATAGCAAGATAATAGACATGGAGGGAAAACTTTTTATTATTATTTTAAACAAAGACTAATTTCATGTACACCTTTCAGGTCTTAGATATGAAAGGCACCATTCTCACTGTTATTTCTTTTCAGAACCATTTTTTCTAAACAAATCATGCTGTCACCATCATAGACAATGAAGATTGTTGTGCAATGTCCAGTTGTTTTTTATTACATGGGTGGCCATATAAATTGGGATGCGGTGGCTCAGTGGGTTAGGACGCTGAGCTTGTCGATCAGAAGGTCGGCAGTTTGGCGGGTCGAATCCCAAGTGCCGCGTAACAGAGTGAGCGCCTGTTACTCGTCCCAGCTTCTGCCAACCTAGCAGTTCGAAAGCACGTAAAAATGCAAGTAGAAAAATAGGGACCACTGCGGTGGGAAGGTAACAGCGTTCCGTGCGCCTTTGGCATCTAGTCATGCTGGCCACATGACCACGGAGACGTCCTCGGACGAGCGCTGGCTCTTCGGCTTTGTAACGGAGATGAGCACCGGCCCCTAGAGTCGGAAACGACTAGCACGCATGTGCGGGGGAACCTTTACCTTTACCTTTACATATAAATTAGATAGATATGATAGAGAGATAGATATGTTGTTAGCTGTGAAGTCGTGTCCGACCCATCGCGACCCTATGCACAACGTTCCTCCAGGCCTTCCTCTCCTCTACCACCTTCTGGAGTCCATTAAAGCTCACGCCTACTGCTTCAGTGACTCCATCCAGCCACCTCATTCTCTGTCGTCCCCTTCTTCTATTGCCCAAACCTTTCCCAGCATTAGGCTCTTCTCCAGTGAGTCCTTCCTTCTCATTAGGTGGCCAAAGTATTTGAGTTTCAACTTCAGGATCTGGCCTTCTAGAGCAGTCAGGGTTGATCTCCTCTAGGACTGACCGGTTTGATCGCCTTGCAGTCCAAGGGACTCACAGGAGTCTTCCCCAGCACCATAGTTGAAAGGCTTCAATTTTTTGGCGCTCAGCCTTTCTTATGGTCCAACTTTCACTGCCATACATTTCAACTGGGAAGACCATAGCCTTGACTATGCACACTTTTGTTGACAGGGTGATGTCTCTGCTTTTTAGTGTGCTGTCTAGATTTGCCATGGCTTTCCTCCCCAGGAGCAAGTGTCTTTTAATTTCTTGGCTACAGTCCCCATCTGCAGTGATCTTGGAGCCCAGGAAAATAAAATCTGTCACTACCTCCATTTCTTCCCCATCTATTTGCCAGGAATTGAGAGGGCTGGATGCCATGATCTTGGTTTTCTTAATGTTAAGTTTCAACCCAACTTTTGCACTCTCCTTCTTCACCCACAACAAGAGGCTCTTTAGTTCTTCTTCACTTTCTGCCATTAGAGTGGTATCATCTGCATATCTTAGGTTGTTGATATTTCTTCCGGCAATCTTAATTCCAACTTTTGATTCATCTTGCCCTGCCTTTCTCATGATGTGCTCTGCATATAAGTTAAATAAGTAGGGCGACAGTATACAGCCTTGCCGGACTCCTTTCCCAATTTTGAAACAATCAGTGGTTCCGTGTCCAGTTCTCACTGTTGCTTCTTGACCCGCATATACAGTAGGTTTCTCAAGAGACAAATAATTTGGTCTGGTACTCCCATCTCTTTAAGAACTTGCCACAGTTTGTTGTGATCCACACAATCAAAGGCTTTGGCATAGTCAATGAAGCAGAAGTAGATGTTTTTCTGGAACTCCCTAGCTTTCTCCATGATCCAACGTATGTTGGCAATTTGATCTCTAGTTCTTCTGCCTCTTCGAAATCCTGCCTGTACTTCTGGTAGTTCTCGATCCACATACTGCTGGAGTCTAGCTTGTAGGATTTTAAGCATAACTTTACTAGCATGTGAAATGCGTGCAATGGTGCGATAGTTTGAACATTCTTTGGCACTGCCTTTCTTTGGAATTGGAATGTAAACTGATATTTTCCAATCCTGTGGCCACTGTTGAGTTTTCCAAATCTGCTGGCAAATTGAGTCTAGCACTTTTACTGCATCGTCTTTTAAGATTTTGAATAGCTCAGCTGGAATACTGTCACCTCCACTAGCTTTGTTGTTGCTCAATTTTTCTAAGGTCCACTACACTTCACATTCTAGGATGTCGGGCTTGAGGTCAGTGACCATCTCATTGTGGTTATGAGGGACGTTAAGCTCATTCTTGTATAGTTCTTCTGTGTAATTTTGCCACCTCTTCTTAATCTCTTCTGCCTCTGTTAGGTCCCTGCCATTTTGGTCCTTTATCATGCCCATTTTTGCATGTAACGTTCCCTTCATCTCTCCAATTTTCTTGAAGAGATCTCTGGTCCTCCCTATTCTATTGTTTTCTTCTATTTCTTTGCACTGTTCATTTAAGAAGGCATTCTTATCTCTTCTAGCTATTCTCTGGAATTCTGCATTCAATTGGGCGTATCTTTCTTTTTCTCCCTTGCCTTTCGCTTCCCTCCTTTCCTCAGCTATTTGCAAAGCTTCCTCAGACAGCCATTTTGCTTTCTTGCATTTCTTTTTCTTTGGGATGGTTTTAGTTGCTACCTCTTGTACAATGTTGCGAACCTCTGTCCATAGTTCTTCAGGCACTCTGTCTATCAGATCTAATTCCTTAAATCTATTTGTCACCTCTACTGTATATTCAACCGGGATATGATTTAATTCATACCTGAGTGGCCTAGTGCTTTTCCCTACTTTCTTCAGTTTAAGCCTAAACTTTGCAACGAGAAGCTCATGGTCTGAGCCACAGTCAGCTCCTGGTCTTGTTTTTAGTGACTGTATAGAGCTTCTCCATCTTTGGCTGTAGAGCACATAGTCAATCTGATTTCTGTGTTGACTGTCTGGTGATGTCCATGTGTAGAGCCGTCTCTTGGGTTGTTGGAAAAGAGTGTTTGCTATGACCATCGTATTCTCTTGACAAAATTCTATCAGCCTGTACCCTGCTTCATTTTGTACTCCAAGGCCAAACTTGCCTGTTATTCCGGTTATCTTTTGGCTTCCTACTTTAGCATTCCAATCCCCCATGATGATAAGGATATCATTTTTTGGTGTTAGTTCTATAAGGCGCTGTAGGGTTTCATAGAACCGGTCAATTTCATCCTCTTCAGCACTGGTGGTTGGGGCATAGACTTAGACTACTGTGATATTGAATGCTTTGCCTTGGATTCGAACTGAGATCATTCTGTCATTTTGGGGATTGTATCCCAGTATTGCTTTTCCTACTGTTTTATTGACTATGAAGGCTACTCCATTTCTTCTGAGGGATTCTTGCCCGCAGTAGTATACCTGATGGTCATCTGAATTAAATTCACCCATTCCTGTCCATTTTAGTTCACTGATTCCTAAGATGTTGATGTTCAGTCTTGTCATCTCTTTTTTGACCACGTCCAGCTTGCCTTGATTCATGGATCTTACATTCCAGGTTCCTATGGAGAAAAAATCTTTACAGCATCGGACTTTCCTTTCACCACCAGATACATCCACAGCTGAGCGTCCTTTCGGCTTTCGCCCATTCGCTTCATTCTTTCTGGCACTACTAGTACTAGCCCTCTGCTCTTCCCCAGTAGCATATTGGACGCCTTCCAACCTGAGGGGCTCATCTTCGAGCGTCATATCGTTTTGCCTTTTGGTACTGTCCATAGGGTTTTCATGGCAAAGATACTGGAGTGGGTTGCCATTTCCTTCTCCAGTGGATCACGTTTTGTCAGAACACTCTGCTATGACCTGTCCATCTTGGGTGGCCCTGTACGGCATAGCTCATAGCTTCACTGAATTACGCAAGCCCCTTCGCCACAACAAGGCAGTAATCCATGAAGGGGGAGAGATAGATAGATAGATAGATAGAAAGATAGATAGATAGATAGATAGATAGATAGATAGATAGATAGATAGATAGACAGACAGACAGACAGACAGACAGACAGAAGATGGATAGATAGATAATAGATGATGGATGAATGGATACATAAATAAAAAAATGCTGATAGATAGATACATAGGTAGACAGACAGACAGATAATTGATAAATGGATGGATAGACACATAGATAGATTGCAGATAGATAGGTAGACAAAGAGATAGACAGACATAATAAATGACAGATGGATGGCTAGATAGAGAGATAAAGAGAGAGATAAAGATATGCTATAGAGGACAGAAACTTGCACTGCAGAAACTGCATGCTTAATTATTTATTCCCATGTTTCATTATAAGGAGACAAGGAAGATTCCCTTACCAGCCTCCCAAACCCTCACTCCTAATTTTCATTTTGCTCAACAGCCCTGAAAGCTTTTCTCTTCTGCAAGTTACAATGGTTACAAAAGTTCCCTCTTTTACTTTTCTGCAGAAGGACAGAGAGAACATTTACACAACAGATTCTATGATAAGTGCCTTAAAATAATTTTGGCTCATATATTAGATATATATGGTAAATAAATAAGTGGCATTAACTGGACCAATATAATTTGGTATAGACAATCTTTGGCTATTTCAGCTTCAACACTTGGGATTTTGTGATTCCCAACTCTAAGTCTAAACTTTCCTGGGTTGGTGTAAAGACTAGAAGGTGAAAATTTTTGGAAAGGAAAGTTTTCACTTACAATTCTGAAGAAACAAAGAGAACTGAACACTTTGGCTCCATGTTGTATTAAATATTTTGATCATATTTATTTATTTATTTATTTATTTATTTATTTATTTATTTATTTATTTATTTATGGGATTTATATCCCGCCCTATCTCCCGAAGGACTCAGGGCGGCTAACAACAAAACATATAATAAGTACAGAAATTACCGGTAAGATAAAAAAATAAAATTAAAATCATCTGTGCAATAAATTAAAATTAAAAACTAAAAATAAATTAAAAATTGTAAATATAATTAATTAAAATGCCTGTCAGTCCAGGTCAGCCTGGTGGAATAGGAGTGTTTTGAGGCCGCGGTGAAAGGATTGGAGATTTTGGGCCATCCGAAGCTCAGGGGGGAGCTGATTCCATAGGACTGGCGCTCCCACAGAGAAGGCCCTCCCCCTGGGGGTCACCAGCCGACATTGCCTAGCTGACGGTACCCTGAGGAGGCCTTCTCTGTGTGAGCGTACTGGGCGATGGGAATTCGTTCCCGGCAGCAGATGGTCCTGCAAGTATCCCGGGCCTAAGCCATGTAGGGCTTTAAAGGTAAGTACCAGCACCTTAAATCTCACCAGGAGGGCAACCGGTAGCCAATGCAGCTCACGCAGGAGGGGTGTAATATGGGAGTATCGGGGTGCTCCCATCACTACCCGTGCAGCTGCACTCTGCACCAGCTGAAGCATCCGGGTGGTCTTCAAGGGCAGCCCCATGTAGAGAGCATTACAGTAGTCTATACGGGAGGTAACGAGTGCGTGGGTGACTGTACGTAGGGCATCTTGGTCCAGAAAGGGGCGCAATTGGTATATTAGGCGAATCTGGGCAAATGCCCCCCTAGCCATGACTCCAATATGATCTTCAAAACTGAGTCGTGAATCTAGGAGGACGCCCAGATTGCGTGCTCTATCAATGGGAGGTAACATCTCTCCTCCTATAGTCAGAGATGGAACCTCTTGGACTAAACAAGATGACGGTATGTAGAGCCACTCATATTTAATAAATATTAGACTAAGGGCTTACTTGCTTCCTCTCTACTGTGCAAATGCTCTTTCTCCTTTCCAGATTTAACCATCATGCTACTCACCATGGTACATTTTCACTCACATTAATGTAATTCATAGAGATCATCAAACCAGAACCTACAGTTGGCATTTGTAGAACTGTTGCAAATGCCTTTATCCACTTCATACTTGCACTTACATGCAGCTCCTGAAACTTGCTTTTTTGTTCCCTTCTTGTGGACCTGGTATCATGCTTGAGCTTACAGAAAATCAGCAGGAGAGCGTGCACCCCATTTTGAGATTGGAAACACATGGTAGTTATAGCATGAGTGATAAAATAAGTTTGGGTTTTTTTCTAAAAAAAACCATACTTCTCAGCAAAATGCAAATTAAAAAAACCCTTATATTTGGGAATTCATCGGATTGCCTGAAGAGTCTTTCACTATTCTCAATACTTGAGGATTTCAAATACCTAGTCACATGAATTGACACTAGTTTAGCAAACTGTGATCTATGGTATATGAAACCCAAACCTACATAAAGACATAAATATAATTTTTGTTACGCTAATCTTTATCTTTTTTTCTATCTTGGTGAATACAGACTAGCTTTTTTTTATGCTGCATTGTTTCTCACGGAGAACCACTCAAAAATTCTTTCCATCTCACCCAAGGAATATGCATAGAACACCTGCTGAAGTGAGTAAATACAGATAGTCCTCAACGTATGGCCACAATTGAGCCCAAAATGTATGTTGCTATGTGAGACATTTGTTAAGTGAGTTTTGCTCCTTTTTATGACCCTTCTTGCCACAGCTTTAAGTAAATCATTGCAATTGTCAAGTTAGTAACATGGTTGTTAAGTGAGTCTGGCTCCACATTGACTTTGCTTGTCAGAAGGTCGCAAAAGATGATCACATGATCCCAGGACACTGCGACCGTCATAAATACGAGTCAGTTGCTAAGCATCTGAATTTTGAGCACGTAACCATGGAGATGCTGCAATGAAAAATGGTCATAAGTTTCCTTTTTCAGTGATGTTGTAACTTTGAACAGTCACTAAATGAACTGTTGTAAGTCGAGGACTACCTGTACCAACATCCTTATTCTAGAGCAGGGATAGGCAACCTCGACTCTTTTATGACTCGTGGACTTCAACCCCCAGAATTCCTGAGTCAGCATAGAGCCGGAAAAGAGCCGAGGTTGCCTACACCTGTTCTAGAGAATGTGCTATAAGAAAAACAACTTTTGACCAGAATGCTCAAATTATCCTTTATATATCATTTAAGAATAGCAATCCTTACGCACCAAAATGGCACCATCCACAATCAAAGGCCCATAGGTGGGAGATACAGAAATGGGAGAGGAGAGGAAACAGGGTGGAATAATCAAGAAAAAAAAACAAAACAGGCTAGAAGCCTGAACAGGAACAGACTACTGTACGGTATAAAAATTGGTTACAGGTTATGCTTCTATATACTGAAGAATATTCTACTCACCATATAAACCAAGAACTGCCAACTAACTAAATCGTTTTGTATCGTCCTTGCTGTGACTTTTTGGATAATGTGGGGTGCAAAAGTCACCAACAGGAACATTCCCACAAGCATCACTGTTCCACCTTGAAACACATTTAAATAAACATTTTTTTCTTTTACTGCATTTAAAAAAATGCACAAAAAATGAACAGATTTTTAAAAATGATAATACACATCGGTCCAATAGAAAATTGAATTGCTAATTGTATTTCCAACCCCCCTGGAAAAGGTTAAAACAAAATGGGATGTTAAATGGATACAAGCAACTTCAATGTATTATATATATTTTAATAACTTTTTTATATTTTTATTTATTTATTTATATCTTATTTTTATTTTATAGTTATATCTATCTTATTATATTTGCTGGTAAAGTGTGATGAAATCTATGCCAAAGGGGAAATCCATTTAGATCAACATTTTATTTCTGTGCGATACATAACTAGAAGACTCTTCCTTCAAGTAATCTTGATTTTTTTAAAAAATGGGGAAATCATTATTATGTAGCAACTTTGTAAATGTTAATATAAAGGACCTAAAATGTTAAAAAAAAGTTATTACATGTACAGAAAGATAGCTTATTTTTATACAGAAGTCTTTCAATTTTTGATCACACTTCCATGAGATCTATAAGACATAAATGCAAGCAACAGTAAATAATATATTCAGTATTTCACTGGAGGAGTACAATTTCAGCTGTTTAAATAATTTCAATCAACTTGTGTCAGATCTTCTTGTAGGAGGAATATTTATAAAGTGGATAGGAATGAAAATAGGAGCCAGCAAGCCAACTCGCTCTTTACTTTCTGTAATATCTCTCATCCTCCTCCATGGGTAGGAAGAAACTACCTGGCATTAAGCAATAGTTTTTTCCCCTCCACTTTCTCTGCTTACATGTTGATCCAACAGCTGTGGATGGGAAATTATTGTATAATCCAGGGCTGTAGGCCAGACTGGAATGCTGAAACAAGTCTGGAAGAAGGCAACCACAATTTCCTTGCTCTTCTCAGTGTAAATACAGACAATCCTCCTTATTTACAGGTTCCATGTTTGCAAATTCTCTTTTTGTTAACATTTATTTGTAACCCTCAAATCAATACTCGAAAAATATCCCTGGGTTATTCATGGGCATGCCTCCAGTGATGGAGCACCCACAACTTCTGAAGGCAAGCTGTTGTACTGGTTAATTGTTCTCATTGTTAGGAAATTTCTCCTTAGTTTTAAGTTGCTTCTCTCCTTGATTAGTTTCCATCCAAAGAGAGAGGCAACTTACAACTATGGAGAAACTAAGGAGTCATCATTCTGCATGTCTGCCTATCTCTGGTGATTTCTCTTGTTAAAATGTCCATCAAAATAAGTATGTGTGATTATGTGTGTGTGTGCGCGCGCATTTAAATGTTTAATGTTTTCTTTTCAAGATTTTATTTGCAAACAATATGTAAACATCAAATAAGGTTTCTTTAAACAGAAACACACATATCTTCTTCCCTTTGAGTTTAAAATCCTTTGCTTCCATAATCAATCAATGCAGAATATCTGGGGTACAAAAGATGGCACAGAATATTAATGGAATTATTTAAAGGGGGAGAAACATGCAGAGGCGTGGCAGAATTCCATACAGTATTTATGTGCTTACGCAAATCTTCCTAATAATCATTCCCTTTGTCATGATATTGCTAATGTTAATGGAATGCAGAGGTTTTTAACAAGCCTCTGTGGTACAGCCACTCACAGAAATAAATCAGCACAGAATGCTGCTTCAAACTATGAGAAGCACATAAGAGGAACTTGATCAGCTGAAAAATAAATTCTCTATACATCTCATGAATCAACTATGTATTCCAGGATTAGTGCAAACATTTACTGAGACGATTTTATAGGCTGTATTAACTGCTTGTTTATTCGTGTAGGGACTCAAAAACCAGCTTCCTCTAATAAGTTTCTTTAAAATCAACGAATATATAAATTCTTGCCTGTTATTTTAAATGTACGGATTTTAATATATGTCGTGGACTTTTTTATGTAGATGCTCCTGATTTTATAATATTGTATGAAGTGATCATCAACTGTAATATGTTATTGCATTAACTGTCATTTTATTCTATGTCTGTGCAATGCTTAATTACAACTGCATAATAAACAGAACAACTACTGCCAGGATTAGTAACATTTAGTTATGACCAACCTTGTTGAATTTAATGAAAAGTTTCTCCAGGAATCCTGCTTTCTACCCTAGTCAAGCTCCCAACATGGTCATAATCAGAACAAGGAAGCAATAAGTTACTGTAGAAGGTATCCAAAGTAGGGGACCTGGAGCAGAAGGCTCTCCTGGGGACCTCAGTGCAACAAGGAAGTAGGTAGAACTGGACAAAATTTAAATCTAAATTAAATCTATCTTATCAAACACTAAATAAGTGAAGATGTCATTCCATGTATCTTTAGCAGTTTGCCCCTTCTGTCTGACAAGTTACTATTTGACACCAACTTTTGGGAGAGGCTTTGTTCATGGTGTTCTTCGGGGTTAGCGTTATCAATCAGAATACCCCTTGTGCTATTTTCATCATGTTCTTCTTAACAACTTTTGTTGAAAAGGAAAAAGACTCAGCTACCAATTGGGAAACACAAAAGGGAGATGATTTTATCTAGCATAATGGGACATTCAAAGGAAGAAGCAGAGGAATTGCACTATCAATGCTTTCTTTGCAAGCATCCTAATATCAGTTATTTTCTTACAGTGAATCTGGGGAATTTTGACACGCAGCCATTATGACTCATACTCATTAGGCATCAACTCTCCATGGTGGGTGTAAAATACACTATTTCTTGGTTTTGCTTAATTCTTGTAGACATGCCTCTGTATTATTTTTATTGTTCAAAAAATCTTGAACATATGCATACTTCCCAAGCCACATGAGCCATTCCTTTTAAAATAATTAGTTCACATCAGCAAAGTAATGAAGATATAAAATTTATGAATAAATCATATACTGTATATATTTCACATATAGCAGACAGAAAAATCTCTATTCATTATGGAGACTGTAATCAGATAACTTTTAATTAGCTTCTAAATCTGCTCCTGGAATTTGTTCCTAAAAAGGCAAATCAATCAGAGTATCCCACTTAGAAATATAAACAGATGCTACAAAAAGGATTATTGTAATAAAATTTGAGACTGGAAGTCATCTTTAATATGTTACGTTTGCAAGTAACTGCTGTAATCTCAGAGCCAAAAATAACATTAGTTTGTTAACATCTAAAGGAATAAAGATATTTGAAGTTAATAATTATTAATTTAATTATACATTAATAAGTTTATATTAATTAATATAAAATTGTTTGAGATGGTAAGAAAAGTTCAATTTATTGCAAATATTCACCAGCAAAATTTTATTAAAATACTTTTGTAAGTGACCAAGTTAGTATAAAAAGTGGGGGAAAGGTCCATTTATATAATTTTTTTAATTGTGCTGAATTACAGTGAAGGTGATGTGTTTGCAAAGTTAATGTTTTCAGAATAAATAATACATCAACTAATAATTTGGCAATGATTGTTTACGGTACTTACCCAATATACTTTGAGATCTAAAATTCTCTTTTAAGAATAAGATAGCTATAACAGCACTACCTGGAGAAGAAATATTAATATTACATAAGATAATTTATTTTTAAAAATGTAGCCAGTCTTGATAAATGATTTGGACAGTATAATAAGCAAAGCTAAGCAGATTAATGGAGAAATTTGGGACACCTAAAATAAATACCTAACATTGCTTGCCTAGGGGAAGTTTTGAAATTGTAAGACTCTATCAACTAAATCCTTTCAGCATTTGGCTAAGGCAACAGACATTCTAGTCTGTCTTAGCCATGGTAAATTGCTTACTATTCACAACTTTTAAGTTTGAAGAAATAGGACTATGTCTATAAAGTTTCTTAGGAAATAGGTCTCCTCCATTGTTTAAGAGCAGTGCAATGGGAATCAAGATGTTGGTCATGGCAGCATAATCAAGGCCTTGCCTTTCTGTACAGTGGGTCAATGTACTTTTAAAAAAGGGTGCTCAGTCACCTCTACCCTGCAGATGTTATTGTTTGGTAGGTTACGAAGGTAGTTTTAGTTAGGAATTTTTATGGCTGTAAATTGCCAAAAGCCCCATTGTAGCTGGTGGTGTACAAATTGTGAATTAAAGAAAGAAAACTTAACTGTAGCCTCTGAAGTGTTCCAACTACTGCCCTATTGGTTCACTGAATACTTGTGATTTAAGTCAAGGCTTTCTGGGGAGTGGAAACCACTGTGCAATTTTGCATAATTGTATGGCCGTCAATGCATAAAAGTTCTAATTAACTTTTTCTTAATGCTTACAAGTTCACATTATTTTGGCATCCATATCCCATGGGAAAACAATGATGAAATCTTGGCAATCTTGTAATATACATAGAATGAAGGCTATTGCTAAGCACATTGATTTGTGCTTTAGATTGTAAGCCGCCCTGAGTCTTCTGAGAAGGGTGGGATATAAATGGGATTTTAAAAAAAATGTTGGCCATTTCTAATAACCATTTTAATTCTTCTTCACTTTAGCTTTGGGGGTCTCTGCACACTGTGTTGCTGAGCTAGGAGGTAGATCACCACAGTTAGGTATTCAGTCCATTTGTAATTCTAACGCAGTTAAATTAAAGAGAGTAAAAATGAATAACCAGTGCAAAGATTTTGCCTGTACAAAGCAATAAACAACTTAAAAACAAGTGAAAAGAATTAATTATGTCCACTCAGATGGCTTCTTCAAAAAAACCCACGCCCTTTATCAAGCTCCTATTTTGATGTATTGCTCGTCTTCGCATCTATAATTTAAAGTGAGTCATGCTGAGAGTGCTGGATGAAAGTCAACTGACTGTGCTTGCCAAGGCAACATTTACATAGCATATTCTTTCTCTTACACATTAATCTGTTCGGGACCCATCGCAGCTTCTTTCTTTTCATCAGTTGCATATCACTATTGGGCTCATACCAGGCCACAGATTATAGTGTCGCAATAATATGACCTGCCTAACTCTGTGACTTACCTTCCTCTACTACCCTACTTCTTGCAAATTATTCCAGCTACTGAAATTCAGCTCCCTTTTAAGTGTCCTGCAATTGGTGACAACCACCAGTGTATTAGATATCTCTTGATGAGGGCAACTTACAGCATTTGTATTTATATGCGTTGGGTAAACACTTAATGTAATTCTAATAAGAACAGGGGAGACAAGCTTATTATGTAACAGTTCCCTGCATTTAGCACACATAGAAAAAAATAATACCACACCATTATAATGAACTGCTGCATTTTATTTGTGTAGTGTACAGCAGCCAAACTCTCAAATATTATCATTTGCATTATCCTAGGATTCTACTACCTAATTGTTATTTCAATCTGCTACAAACTCTCATCAGGCTTTATATTAACTCTTTGCCAAGCTTTGGGAGATTATTTCTCATGATTTCTAGCAAGAAGGCTTTAAATTTAGGCAATCTGCTTACTTCAACTATTCCTTTTTGAAAAAATATATCTAGCATATTTTATTTTGCCAATGATCCATAAAAATTGAAAACTGACCTGCTCTCAAGGGATTAAAAAGAGAAATAGCAACCTGCA
This sequence comes from Vipera berus, assembly GCF_964194415.1. Classification (NCBI taxonomy): domain Eukaryota; kingdom Metazoa; phylum Chordata; class Lepidosauria; order Squamata; family Viperidae; genus Vipera; species Vipera berus. Next base: position 192,848,148 of record NC_138204.1, read on the forward strand.
AAAATGTATGTTTTTAATAGGAATTCTCCCTCCCCAGGAAATATAATTCCCCCACCTTTTAAGTAGTTTAAATATAGTTGCTGTAAAAAGTTACCGAGTTCTATATGCAGATTAAAAAATGTGATCCTTTTGGAGATACACTTAAAATATATATCTACTTAGACCATCACTTCATGTGAAACATTTAGGCTGACAGCTTTTGCAAGCAAAAAGTACTGGTATCCAAGCAACGTTAAACTACAGCAGAATGATTGAAAGGAGTGAATGTGGAGGGAAAACACTCCAGAATATAAATCACTGTTCCCTCCCAAGATCTACTTCACATCACAATTGCAGACTTGCATCTCAAATAGACCCCCTTAGCCTGCAGGGGTTGGAGAATGGGCAGAGTCTCAAATTACCTCCATATTGAAAACTATGTAGTGAGGAAGAAGCTATGATGAGCTTTTTCCTGAAACATGAACAATCTATGTGGAAGAATTTGTATTCTGCTTTTGGAGAGTGGTTTACTATGCAAAAATGCCTCAGCAATATACAGTGGTACAGTTTTGATGTATCTTATCAACTAGGCCCAAATCTTTTCTAAAGACCACATGTTTCTAAAGATGTCACCTCAAGTTTAACTGATATTATAGAACAAAAATTAAAGAGTTATCAGCAGGGCTTATATGATCCTTAGGGTATGACTGTATGAAACGTACACATGTCTGCAGTGACTGAATATCAAATTCCAGATGAAATACCGGTAAGAGTCTACTACAACAAAGCAGTTATCTCTCCTCACATTTCCCAAACTAGGCAAAAAAAATTTTTTTCTGGGCAAGGCATAATATTTTGCCTTTGGCATTATTAGAAAGAACATACGTATTCTAAGATCCCATATAAGAAAATATGTTTGTCCCTATGGAACTAAGGGATAATGAAACTGATCAATGTGTCATTCGCTGTAGCATTTATAGGGATATTCAGCCTACTTACATCTAATCCCTTCTTCATTTGGAAGAACAAATAACTTTTATATGATTTAACTTTTTACAAAATTCTAAATCCATAGCCCAAATTGACCAGACAACCCATCAATAAATTATCTTACCTCTTTAAGGTCCAAACATCTGGAGAGACAGAAAGACTGGCATGTTTATAACTAAAATCATCCAACTGAGAACTTCTTACCTAGATCCTTGGGGTGAACTGCCAAGGAGATGATCTTATTTGATTAGTTTACTGAATACGTTTTTATATTCAGATATATTAATTTTACTCTAGTTTGATGACATATTATGATTTGATGTGGCCATTTAATTAATCAATAAACAATAAACGTAAACAATATAACCTAGATTATAGCAAAACACTGTGTGGTGGCAGTGAAAATTAGATCTCCCATAGTTAAAACTCAGTTTGTTGACCATCTTGATGTTGTGGGAAGAATCCAGAGAAAGAAATATTTTGGGGAATACCGGTACTAAAAAGGAAGAATATATTTCTCCAAAGGAATAATGAAGAAGAACTTTTAAAAAGGCAGAAACTTCTCCCTCCCCACAGCCAGAAAACTCAGCAGAAACAAGCTTTTAGAAATGTAGATGTAATAAGAGCCTTGGTGGAGCAGTGGGCTAATGCCTCCTTAAGTAACACCAGCTGCCTGCAATTAGTGCAGGTTCGCATCCCACCAGGCTCAAGGTTGACTCAGCCTTCCATCCTTCCGAGGTAGGTAAAATGAGGACCCAGATTGTTGGGGGCAATAAGCTGACTTTGTAATAATGCCACTTAGGGGGGGGGCGAAAGCCCTAATAAGCAGGCATATACATAGAATGAAGGCTATTGCTAAGCACATTGGTTTGTGCTTAAATTGTAAGCCGCCCTGAGTCTTCGGAGAAGGGCGGGATATAAATGGGATTAAAATAAATAAATAAATAAATAATCCATTCAGGAAGGTTAGAGCCAGGAAGCTAGAAACTGATGAGATAAGGAAGACAAAGACCCCTAAAATTTACATACCCCACCCAAACTCTAAAAGACATGACCTTTGGTGACATAATAAGATTAATCCACCAATACCAAAAGGGCACACTCAGATTCAGGTCAAAGTACATGACACAGGAAATAGAAAGCCTCAAACAGGAACAGGAAACAACTTTAAAAGCCCAAGTAGGTATAAAAACCCACCACTCTTAGCTACATGTGGTTAGTTTTCCCAGAGACATGCTTCTGTCTGTCTCTGCCCTTCAATAAACTACAGCCTTCTTTCTAAAGTAGTCTCCATTTTTTTATTCCGAGCTTGGACTGGACCCTGATGAAGATTTTTCTTTCAACAATGTCATCTAATGTTTTATTTCATTTTAATCCTGCACCTCGGCTGTAATAATGTATTTTGAAATTTAAGACCTGGAGTTTAACTAGCATCAGCCCTTATTTCAGTAGCATCCGAAGTTGTTTCAGCTTGCATGTAACCAGTCACATATACCAACCATGCACTGCTTCTGCTTTTACTGTTTCAGAACAAAGACAGTATTAAGCTTGACAGGAACAAGTTCACAACAGTAAGACATCTGCATGGAATTGTTTTTTCTAGGACTGTCATTTGTCTGAAAAGTTCTGAGAACTGTCATGTGTCTAAGTACATTAATAGCAAGTTTCAGTGCCAGATAAAATGAGACCAACTAGCATCCAGAGGAGGGGACTACGATGTCTGAGCAAAGCAGTTCTATGACATAGCCACATGCTTTCTAAAGAACCTTAAAATAATACTGTTTGGTACCAATGGAAGAGAATATTTATAGCTCAGGGTTGAACTATGGGGTCCCTGGTACTGTCTGAGCTTGGCTATTTTCTTGTAAACATTTCATTACACAATTATGAAATGTTATCGGTGCTAGAAAATCCCATTCCCTTCTAGAATTGATGATGTTACCTAGCTGGGTAATGAAATGTCTTCGAGAAAACAACCAAGCTCAGAAGGCAGCAAGGGCCCCCAATATTATTTGGGTTCATCCCGACTAACACACATAAAGTGAAGGATGGGAAGTCTCACCAATGACAGCCACACTTCCTAAAGGAGCAACCACCATAACTGGAGCAAATCCATAGGCTGCGAAGGTCCCAATTTCTCCAATTCCCATAAATATAATTCCACACCACCAGAGTTTGCTTCTGTAACAAGGTTTCTGAACGACTTGTTGGGTCAACCGAAGATGAGAATATTTCTGAAAGTCAGATATGAGAATGAAAGATATGGATTAAAAGATTAATGGTAAATGAGCATTAATATACTACACATATTTTTTCTACCTTTATGAAATAATACAACACTGTGGCTATTTAAAAAAGTATATTTCTGAAAGTCAGATATGAGAATGAAAGATATGGATTAATAGATTAATGGTAAGTGAACATAATATGGTACTACAAATATTTTTTCCATCTTTATGAAATAATACAACACTGGGGCTATTGTATGAATCTTTGATCCCTAAATAAGAATTTATAGAAAAAAACACCAGGCATCAAGAATTAGTATTCTGTGTAGGTAATTTGTAATGCTTGGATATTTTGGACTTTCAAGCAAAAATATTTTAGAAACTTTGAATATTTAAGGTAGTCTCACATCAATTCCAAGAAAAGCATTTTGTTTCCAAAAATCAGAAAGGAAGCTTCGATCGTATGTTTGTCATTTGAATAAGGGGAACATGGAGAATATAACCATGGAGCTGAAGAATAAAATGATTTATCAAAAAAAAATTAAAGGGAATATTGGTTGTGTATGCCCATGACTGTCAACTGAGAAATGATCTTGAGCCAGTAAAAATTTTCATTAGCAAGAACAGAGCTGTTCACCTTTTCTCTCTCTCTCTTTCCCAAAGCCACTTCTAGGTTTTCAACTTTTTTGATCCTGTAAGTCATTTCATTCCTAAAATTTGTATCTTGAAGGTGATATAATATGTCCTTCAAGCTTCACAAGACTGGTGGCATACACATAATACAGAAGTGTCTATCAATTGTTAAATGGGGCTGCCCTTGAAGACCACTCGGAGGCTTCAACTGGTGCAGAATGCGGCCGCGCGAGTTGTAATGGGGGTCTCCCGATACTCCCATGTAACACCTCTACTCCGCGAGCTGCATTGGCTTCCGGTTGCCCTCCGGGTGAAATTCAAGGTGCTGGTTATCACCTATAAAGCCCTACATGGCTTGGGTCCGGGGTATTTGAGGGAACACCTGCTGCCGTCATCAAACGCCCTTCGCCCAGTGCGCTCCCACAGGGAGGGTCTGCTCAGGGTCCCGCCGGTAAGAGATTGCCGGCGGGTGACACCCAGGGATAGGGCCTTCTCAGTGGGGGCGCCTGCCCTCTGGAACCAGCTGCCGGTGGAGCTGAGGACTGCTCCCAACCTCCGATCATTCCGCCGGGGCCTGAAGACCTGGCTCTTCGAGCTCTCGGGCCCAGACTGAGGAGAAATTTTAATTTAGGGTTCTTTTTAATCGACTACAGGGTCAATTTAATATTTTTTAATTTGGTTCTTAATTTTTGTATTTTGGATTTTTAATTCCCTGTAAACCGCCCTGAGTCCTCAGGGAATAGGGCGGTATATAAATATAACTAAATAAATAAATAAATAAATAAATAAATAAATTAATTGGCAAGATAAATTGACCAAATTATTCATACATGGTGGAAATGAAAAATACCATCGAGACCTTTCATTGATTCTCAGAATACAAATAATTTAGATTGCTTTAACATAAAGTTGTCCCTTTGATATATTTACTTTATTAAATTAATTAATGTATAACTTTCCAATCCAAAACTTCATATTAATAGGGTATAGCGCTATAAAACACATACATTAATTCTGAAAGATATGTACAGTATAAAATAGCATTCTAATACATGAGTTTAATTTTATTACAAATGATTTTTATAAACAATTCACATTCTTATGGTATAATTCTACATTAAGATGTTTTTGCCCATGTACTGTCCACATATGTTTTGCATTGCACTTATGCATATATATGTAAATCAGAAAGAAATATAGCCCATGTTTTAAAAATTTATAAATATATGAATGCATACTGTAACTTCAATTTAACTTCAATTTAACTGAAACTACAATTTAACTCAATACTACCTTATCTCAGATCAACATTAAGTAATACTAGACTTAGTCAATCTGAGTGAAATTAGTTCCATTAAGGTGTCACACCAACTTTATCTATTATTTTAAAAAGTCTGCTTTAAGTGTGACTAAATTGCAATTTTATCTAATGCCTCTCAGTCTACATATAGTTCCACAGCTTGCAATACAATGAAGTTTTTCATACCTGCAAATTCAAGGAGATACTGATAAAAATGTTTCCTGTGATTGCCAATAGGATGCCAAAGAGCAAAGTCTGAAAAATACATACAATCTATCTACTGTCAGATAAAATTTTCAAAATTTCCAGCATATATACTTATATTCTTTTATAAAATCATTTGATGTTTAAATCTTTCTTAGATCACATTATTCTATAAATTGGCTTGGGAGGACTAATAAATGACATCAAGTTTTAAACATGCTCTGGGTTGGTACTAAAATATCCAGAGCTCTTAGACTATAAAATATATGTTGGGTGAGTGTGTATGGGTGGGTGGATATGGGTGTCTGTCTGTTGCATTTCCATGATGCAAAACAGAAATATGAATCGGATAATGAATATGAACCATAATCATCAGATTCTATTAGCAGCACAAACAATCAGTAGACGTTTTAACAGCCTTCTTTAGACCATCAGAAATGACTGGATCTCATCTCAACAGATGCAGTAACAACAAACCCCCCTCCCTCCACTCCCCGCTTAAAGATAATAATTACAATGGAACGTAATAAAAGTATTTTTTTAAACCATGCTAAAACAGGAATGTTAAAACAATAAACAACAGAAGGTTACACTCAGTTCCCTAAAAAGTCTTTTCCAGCTCTATGGAAGACTATACTTTGCTATGGAACACATCTGACAAATTTAAATCCAGTTATAGTAGAAAAGCATTATAAACATATGTCTTATTCCTCATTCATAATGGCAATTGTTCATTTAACACCAAAGCTCATACTAAAAAGTAATTTTTAAAACCATGCTTAAACTAGAATATGAAAACAACAAACAACGGATAGATTTTCCCTATGATAATTTACCCAGACATTGATTAAAAATGGACATTCTCCAGTTCAGGAGCTCCCAAAAGGACTCCTCCCTGTTTACCTTTAAGATTTTTGGCAACTGTGGGATTAAAAAGCATGTTGGTAAATTGTCATTTTCATGTAACATTTTATTAACGTTTGCTTGTTGTTTTTCTACGAAGGGTGATGCTTAATCCCCAACAGACATGCTTAGCAACAGAAGCAAACTCTTTTCTGTTCCTTGAATTATAATGGTGCCTGGATTTAAAACAAGAACCCAGACATGTTCAAAATATGGGATGGGGAAGTGGGGCGAAGAAGAGGATCTGACTGGTAAACTATACTGTGTTTATTTGAGCATATAGCAATGGTCCTAAATCACAAGAGAAGAAATGTGAACTGGGCACATCATCACCAAAGAGCACAGTATAAAGTTACCCCATTTTAATCCCCAGTTTAAGATTCCAGCAGTGCAGTGCAGCAGTGAGTAGGAACCTTATTTATACTCAGAAACGGCGAATCCTTCAAGGGAGCAGATTCTTGATGTCTGCATCCATGCAGTTTCCAGCTGCTTTACAGCTTATCCTGACTTTTTGCAACCAGGGCGACTATAACTGTTCCAAGCGGAGCCCTCTGCTTAGGCCAGGGGTAGGCAACCTCGGCTCTTTTATGACTCATGGACTTCAACTCCCAGAATTCCTGAGCCAGGCTCAGGAATTCTGGGAGTTGAAGTCTATGAGTCATAAAAGAGCCGAGGTTGCCTACCCCTGGCTTAGGCTGTTCTCACCTTACTTGAAGAAACCCCGGGAGACTTTAATGGGTCTTACTTCAGTATGCTGCCTAAAGAATTCTGGGAGTTGAAGTCCATCCGTCTTAGGGTTGCTGAGGGTGAGATATGCTGCTCTAAATTAGCTCCTTTGAGAGGAAGGAAGAAGCCCTCGGAACCAGCCTCTCTTCTCTTTACCTGTTCATTTGCAAAATACCAGCCTTGGGAAAGAAACTCACGTCTGCTCGCCCTTCCTCCCAAGGTGGTGTTTTGCAGTAAGTGAGACGATCCCATAGTCTCTACTTCGTCCCCCGCTTCTCCGGACTCTTTAGCTGCACCGACGCCCCAAGCCACGCTGGGAGGCGAAGAAACCGGTTTGCAAGCTCAGGTGAACTTCCTGGGGCCGGAGCGCTAGGCGATGGGACGGGCCCTTGCCTTCCTGGGCCGGATGTTTTCACAGCAAGTGTTTGTACGTGGGGTGGGGTTGACCCAAAAGAGAATCGGGGACTAGAAGGGGCGTGAATCGGGAAGAAAGCAGAATGCCAGCAAAGCGAGACAAGACGCTTTGCTGCAGCGGAAAATGTTTGTTTTGGCAGCCGAACTTTACTAATCTTTGAATAGCTGCATAGGACGAAACTATCTGACAAATACCGGTAAATGTCCTTAAAAATATCCACGCCAGAAAGACCCTAATCGTAACTCTTTCCTGGTTTGGGCACTGTTGAAAGCAAGATGCTGAGAAAATGAACTCATTTTAGATGGCTGTAGGAAGGTGTGGTAGTCCCAAGGGGTTATATGCTTTCTGCCAAAGCCCTTTAAAAGGGAAGTATTGCTTCAAACGCAGGTTGGAAAAATGGGAACACCTTCCCATACGAATTAGTTCAATGGCTCTGCAGTATTGTCAGAGATACATATCCTCTCCATGACCAGTTTTCTTTGTTATCTTCTGGAAGATGGCTTTGTGGTATCTGTAGCAGAACAACTAATAGCTTTGTACCGGATAGTATTTAATTCTCAACACTCTTTTTTCTGCTATGTATTCAAAATGGACATCTCTCTCTCTCTCTCTCTCTCTCTCTCTCTCTCTCTCTCTCTCTCTCTCTCTCTCACACACACACACACACACACACAGAAGTATATATGTATGAGTGCATATATGGGTATATATATGTGTGTATGCATGTAAATGTGTATGTGTGTGTATTGTTTTGAGAGTGGGCATTAGAATTTCATTTTAATGTGTGCCATTGTGTACACAGAATAGTGACAATAAAGCGTATCTTGTGCTGGTGAATGGTGACCTCACACATGGCCATTGATATCTCTGGATGTGGAAATGCAACAGTCAGCCTTGCCTCTTGCTGCAGTGCATGGTACAGCTATTTAGAATAGAGTAGAGTAGAACTGAATTGAATTCCAGGGTTTCTGCTCAGTCTGGCTGTGTCAGAGAATCTGACCTAAACCACCATGTGGTTTGACTGGTCTTGGTTTAGTATACTATGCTGAACACAGGGAAGATTGGGCAAGTTGTTCAAACCCAGCCCACAATTTATGAAACTATGATTAAATTGTGTCTTGGTGTCATCCAATTCCAGAAGGCTTGATACAGTAGGAATCACTGCAGACACGTGGTGATTCCTGAATGGCTACATATGGAATTTCTTCAGATAACGTTGTCCATTGGCCTGTGGTCAAGGAGGATAGGAGCAGATGCTTAATAAATAGCTGTGGGCCTGCAGAATGAAAGAGGTAGTTCTGTCATTAGGAAATTAGCTATAATTAGGAAACAAGGATTTGTTTGAGAGAAAAAATGCCAGTAACGTTTAGAAAAGAATGCCATTTCTTAGGGCCTGATGCTTTAATATTGTCAATCTCCCATGGCTACAAAGTGGCTGCCCTTTGCTTACATTGGGGCACAGGGAGACCATATTGTCAGGCAAAACTCTTTGATTGAATAATGAGATTGGCAGCCAATCTTTGCTCTCCTACAGGCTCAATTATTATTACTGGGCAAGAGTCCCAGAAAAAAACAAGCCATCCAGCCATAATAGCAGCAGTGTCTTTTAATGCATCTCAGCTCATTGACTGTGAGAAAAAAAAATTCATGGCTCCTTTGGCAGGAAACACTTGTATTACTACTGAGAAATATTTATAACCATAATTAGAAAGGGAAGCATGAGGAAAGAGAGCAAATGCAAGGAAATGCAGTTGAGTTATGCGCGGGAGAGCAAGGTCTTTCTCCCATGAATACTTGAATGCATGTAATAAGTGCAAAAAATTGTGATGGCTGGAGAGCAGAATGGGAACTGGAGTAAACTTCTAAAAGAAAGTTGAATAAATGTTTTTAAGTGAAAGATGATTCAAAGCAAACCAAAAAGGGGCTCATTTAGACTATGTCAATATATATCAACTTGAAATACCTGTTTGGTCAGATTCTTCATGGTTCATATTTTATTACCGCTGCAGAGGTTACAAGTAGGAAAACTCTGCACACAAATATTATAGCTATTTGCTGTCTAAACTGTGTAAAGCTGTGTCAAATTGCAAACCAATCGAGACAGCCTCATTTGTAAATGGAATATATTTTGCATTACCTTACAAAAAGGTTGACAATAAATGAGAAGAGACAGCAAAAATCCACACTAGTATCACAACAGCCACTTCTTTCCATGTTTGTGTTCTCTGCATTTGTCCAGTATATTTGAAACACATTCTTTTCATGTCTTGAATGATGAAGCTATTGTGACAGAGATTAAGGTTGGTAGTAAAGATTTTTCACATTCTGAATAATGCAAAGCAATAAAACATCAAGTGATTAAAGCTGTAATCCTGCATATATTTATCTGGGAACCCCCCCCATCAAGTTTATTGGGTTACATTTATACATTTTTATTTTATTATTTTTATGAATAACTCAAGATGGTGAACATACCTAATATTCCTTCCTTCTCCTATTTTTCCCCCAACAACAACCCTGTGGATTGAATTGGGCTGAGAGACAGTGACCGGTCCAAAGTCACTCAGCCAACTTTCAGGCCTCAGGCGGGACTAAAACTCACAGTTTCTAGCCTGGTGCTTTAACCACTAGACCAGGGGTGTCAAACTCAATTTCATTGAGGGCCGCATCAGCATTGCGGTTGCCCTCAGGGGGCCGGGTGGGTATGGCCAGGGTGGGCGTGGCCTACTGGGTGGGCATGGCTAGAGTGCATATGGCCTACTGGGTGGGCATGGCCAGCTCTACATCGTTCGCATCAAGGGTGCCTATGGGGGCCTGGGCAGGAGTGGGACAGATCTGAGGGTCTCTGGCAGAAGGAGGGTCTCTGGGCCAGGGCCAAGGCAGTGGGGGCCGTTCCCTCACTGTTTCCAGGATGGCTTTGTGGGCCACATGAAACTACTTTGTGGGCCGGCTCTGGCCCCCGGGCCTTGTATTTGACATGTCTGCACTAGACCAATCTGGTTCTAAAATAAAATATAAAATTCTCCTGAATAAAACTGCAGTTCTGTGTAGAATTGCATGGAGGTAACCTCCCACTGAACTGTGGGGAGTTTTCCCCCCGTAATAGGCATGCAATCACTTTTTTCAAATGTGTATGTTACCTGCGAAGCTGAACAGTTATTATGTGGGTTTTATTATTCCTATAGTATACTACAGCATCCAAAGTATACACCATGCATACTTCTTCACTTAAGAGCTGGCCAAACATAGCTATGTAAAGTGAGCAGCTTGTTTACAATGAACCACTGTACTAGTAGGGACTCCATGCTATCAAATTAGAGAGAAATCAGTATTATAGTAAACAGAGGTCAAAGATCAAACCCACAATTTCATATAAAATTCCAGTCCATGTACACAAAATATTACAGTTTTTAAAAGGTCTAAGTCACAAGACCATCAACAATTCTTAAAGATAATCAAAAGCAGGACAGAGTAAAGGAAGTAAAATTTAAATGTAATTTTAATCCAGAATTTAATGCAAGGAACAATCATATAATGGACCTCTTTTAAACCTTGACAGCTGACTGTCAAACAAGCTCTTTTGTTAAATGGCTAACTCTTTTCTTATTCAAACAATGTCTTTAGAATGTCAGTTGTGATAATATTAACATATCCGCAAACTTTTGATCTCCTTATCTGGTGATGTGAGACTGGGTTCTTGTTTGTTTGTTTGTATATATATATATGTGTGTGTGGAGAGAGCTACCAATTACATATAAGCTGTAATATTGTCTTTGGTCTTTTTCTCATATGAAAAATCAAGGGCTAATTGATCTGTAACTACAAAGCCACTGTCATTTTGCTTGGCTATGCTGTATCTCATACTACAAGTAGAGAAATATAAATTATATACCAAACAAGCCTTTGAACACTGAAACTAGATATCAGAGAAAAGATTAGACTTAAAGGAAGATTTTTCACATTGACTTCTCTATGTGGTAGACATGTTTATTAATAAACAAATTCTGGGGCTTTGATCTGATCTGAAATTATGCCAATCCTAAACTCTGTCTTTACATAATGTATGTCATTATGATGCAGCTGGCACAAATTACGTAATTCATGCCATTTGCTTGATGATGTCATGACACACAGGACAACATCATAATTTCTTCTGTTTGCCTCTTGTTCACATGTAACATGAAGCCTTAATGTGATTTGTTTGTACTGGACTTAGCATTATGTTCAAATTCATATGGTTTAAGGTTATGGGTCCACCAGGCAATACTGATTTGCTCAACAAAGTGATTAAGAAACCTGGAATAGCATTATGTATGAATGGAGTCATTGGTTCCTGAATTTTGTTAAGATATCTGTTTAATAAGCATTCCTGGCAGAAGAGAGATTTTGAAACACATTTAATACAATTTGGTGCAATTTTATTCTCTTTATTCTGATTCATTTTAAACAGGCACTATCTTGTAACCACGAAATATTCAGAAAAAAAATCCATTGGAGCAGACCTACCTCATCTGTTTTATATTTTATATCTTATTATTGGTCAAGTGTGTATGGGATCCAGGACTATTCATTCAATCCTAAATTGAAGTTGTAGAATCACATAATTTAAACATTGTAAGGGATCTGGAAGATACCTGGTTCAACTTTCTGTCCAGAGTGGGATCCCATTATTACAGCATCCAAGAGATAGTTTAAATTCCTTCAGTGAGGGAGATTCACCATTTCCTGAGGCAGGCTGATCCATTATTGAACTAGAACTAAGGAGAAATTTCCTGACAGTGAGAACAATCAACCAGTAGAACGGCTTGCCTTCAGAGGTTGTGGGTGCTCCATCACTGGAGACTTTTAAGAAGAGTCTGGACAGCGACCTGTCAAAATTGTAGGGTCTCCTGCTTGAGCAGGGGGTTGGACTAGAAGGCCTCCAAGGTCCCTTCCAGCTCTGATATTCTATGCTATTCTATGAACAACTCTCAATTGTTAGGAAGTTCATCCTGATGTCCAAACAAAATCTACTTCCTTGTAATTAAAATCCAATTTCTTTTCTGGAAGAACTCTACAATTGTGACCTGTCTTCTCCATGACATCACTTCAGGTACTTGAACATGCTATCATGTCTCCCACAGTTTTATTCACACTAAATATACCCAGCGCCTCAAAGCATTCCTTCCAGGTCCCTTACCCTCCTCGTTCTTCTTCTCTGGACATGGTCCACTTTGCTAATGTTCTTCCTGAAATACAGTGCCTAGAATTGGACACAATACTCTAGGCGGAGTTTAAATAATGCGGTACAAAGAGGAATGGTAATGTTTATTGATCTTGACTGCAGCTGTAAGAAAAAAGTGGATGCTGTCCTAGGCTGCATCATATTATTGGCTCATGTTCAACTTATGATACACTCACATCCTATTTGCATGTCCAGGAAGGTTCCATCCCACATCTGTTGCCTTTTTCCTATCCAAAGTAGCATTTACCATTTGTTGCTGTTGAAATCCATCTTCCTGGTTTCTGCCAATGTTTCAGCTTGTCAAGATTCTCTGACTCTGATTCTGCCTTCTGAAGTCTTTGCCATCTCCCAATGTTCCTGTCATCTGCATGTTTGCATATCATATTTTCTAAATCCACATCCAAGTCATTTTTAAATATGTTGAACATAAGCCTTGCATAACAAATTCTTCTTAACTTTGTTACTTATTATTCATTTTATCATTTTAGTTGCATGTTCCCATGAAAGTTTTGTGGACAAGTACAATGTTTGTTTTTTATACAAATCATATGAGTTCGTTTCAGCGGTAATCTGAAATGATATAGATTGGCCCCAGGTTTGAAAAGGCTGGCATTCAGCTCCAGATAATTTGACATCCTTGTTCGGTGCAGTAATCACTGTGTTTGCTCTCAGAAAAATAAATCCACTATATAATTTGTCCCTTGACTTTCAGTACCAACAAATGCAGTAAATGGCATTTTTATAAAGGGAAGGATTGTTGATCATGGCAAATGGTCATGATTATAGCTGAAGCATCTAACAATGCTTAGCAATATCTCATTGCAGAGATATACATGTAGTCTTTAACTTACAACAACAAGTGGGACCAGAATTTTGGTTGCTAAACAAAGCAGTTGTTAAGTGAGTCATGTCCAATTTTATGACCTTTTTGTCACAGTTGTTAAGTGAATCACTGCAGTTGTTTAATTAATCATGCCCTCGTTAAGCAAATCTGGCTTCCCACATTGATTTTGCTTGTCAGGAGCTGGCAGGGAAGATCTCAGATGGCACACATGATTCCAGGATGCTAGCAACCATCATAAATACATGCCAAGTACCTGAATTTTGATTGTGGGGATGCTGTAACCATTGTAAGTTCAAAGACTAGTCATAAGTCAACTTTTTCAGGGCCGTTAAAATTTCAAGCAGTGGCTAAATGAATGGTTTTAAGTTGAATACTACCTGTAGAAACTCGGTATGAATACTGCATATCCTATGCTCTTTAAGCCAATCCTTGAAAATAATATAAATTGTGCATGTGATATTCAGTAGCTTTTGGGGTAGTTCACCATATGAACTGGGTTGAAAAACTCCCACTCAGCCATACCTAAAGAACATTTTCCTGCCCTAATCAATTTATCAAAGATATATTACATTCAGATTATGGTAGATGTATTGAAAATGAGAACATGGTTAGATCTGAACTTTGTAGTATATGCTTCATGTAAATATCCCTGGACATAACTGAGAAATAGTTTGCCATTGTCTTTTTCTGGGAAATTTTAAAATTTCTCCAGCTAATATACTATTATGGTATTTCCTACTGATGTTCCATCCGAGGACTGAGAGCTAACATTTGAATTCAGAGAAGATTTGACTAGGTGGTGCCATCTAGAGAGTATATATGCTAAGAAAGTGAATTGAAATGAGATAATTCTGCAGAAGCATCTTGAAGAAGATAGAGTGATGGACAAGCTATTTTCGGGAAATTTATGTTTCAACCCTAATCTGTTCCACAAGGTATTCTAAATTATCTATCATTTCGCTGGTTTTTTAAAAATCAAAATACATTAAGGTCAACTAAATTGTACTTGTAGTAATAATAGACAAAGACTCAGAGTTGAAAGATGTCTTAAAGGTCATCTAGATCAACCTACTACTCAGCACAGGAATCACTAGAGTAATGTTTCTCAACACTGGCAACCTTAAAATGGTGGCTGAGGAATTTTTAGTCATTCCTGCATGTATTTTGAATTTTTTTAAAAAACATGAAATAATAGATGTTAGAGTAAAAAAGAGGAGCCTTTGAAACCTATCCAAACATTTTAATAAATCTAATTCCCAAATGCCAATTGATGCAAACTTGCAGTACGTGACTAAAATTATAAAAGTTGACAATGAGATTTAAAGCAATAACATTAATCTTCTAAGAAAGGAATCTCCCTATGAGGTACATTTTTGGAAGTGGGCATGGGCAGCTGTTTCCATTCCCCACTGCTGCTTCCTGCCCCATAGACAGGATTACCTCCACCTCAAATTAATTTCAGCTTGGGGGGTGCCACTGCACTGTTTTTTCCTTTTTTGAATTGAAGAATGAGAATCCAATGAATTTAGTATCTGTACACTTAAGAGGTTTTTTAGACTAAACCCTTGGCAGGTCAATCAAGAAAGATCAGAAAATAATGCAGACGGAGATTATCTGTGCAGCAAATTATTGAGACATAGTGCTCAAAAAAAACTATTTTACTTCACCAGTCAGGTCGTATCCACACACATTTCTAATTACAGTTTTAGCTTTTTTTTGTTATGATTCTAAAAACAATTAAATTTGCTGCTTGGTGTGATCCTCTGCCATTGTTATTCCAATCTCCTAAGATTCCTAGACAAGGCCTGCATCTTCTATTGCAAACATCTAGTCTACAAAGCATATCTCCCTAAACAGAATCCTTGCACGCAGAATACTGGGATGCTAAAAATAGCTTAGTTTTTGCAGAAGAAAGCCAGATGCCAAGCATGCAAATATAAGCCATATTATCTACCCTGGTGGTTTTCCAACAAAATTCCCTCAGGGACCTTTCCTGCATTGATTTTTTTCCCCTTTACTAAGTCACCACCCATACATTTGCCACTGAATTCCTGTGTGCTGTGGGGATTCTCAGATGTCCTCTACAATGAATCTCAATTTGCACTGTGCAAAGAACAGCCATGTTGTGTCCATCTCTTTGAAACACAAACCTGCAACTGGGTTTTACATAAATGCAAGAAGCTGGGTAGGAGAGAAGCTATATGTGATGCTGGGGTAGCATTCGAGAGAATAGTAACTTGGTTGCCAGGCTAGAAGTCCAGGGGAAGAAAAAACAGAATGAAGTCATATTTAACAGAACGATTTTAGAAAGGATTGCATTCACCAGTTCAACAGTCCCTCCAAACAGCTTTTTGTAATAGTCAAGCTGGGATGTAAGGATGGTACGTGTGTAATTGTCATCAATGATCATAGCGGGTACACATGTTGTTGATTGTGGAAATCCTAACTAGTTGAGATCAGGGCCAGTTTAAGAATTTGGGATCCAAAGCAACAGATGGTTTGGAAGACAACTCATCCCACCATCATACTCAGCTCCAGAGTAACATCGCAGATGGATTCCAGCCAAACAAGAGGTTAAAATTATGGAATCAAAATGGAATACCCACAGAGTTTGAACTAGAATTTAAAGACATAGCTGGAAGAAACATATTGGGGATAAAATTTTAGAGCTTCTAATTTAAAAAACACATTTTTCTTCTTTAGAAGAATAAATAGTTTATTTTTGAAATTGTTTTCCTTGCTTTCTGCTTTTTACAGTTCTGTAAAACTGCTGTCACAATTGCCTCTAACCGTCTCTTCTACAAAGCAGAACAAGAAAATCCACTCCCTGCTTTCAAAAATGGTATCTTAGGGCAGGGCTTTTCAACCAGTGGTACAGGTACCACCTGTGGTACATTGGCACCTGACAGGTGGTACACGACCATCCTAGAAAAGTGGTAGCAGGGGAGGGGAATGAGCTGAATGAGTGGCAGCACCGCACAAGCCTGAGTGAGAGACAGCTGGAACTGCAGGGCTGTCAGGGCTCAGCGGAAGCACCAGGATCAGCACTTCTTCAGGGCTGTCAGGGCTCAGTGAAAGCGCCAGGATCAGCACCAAGTTCCAGCTGGAGCTCGGCGCTGATCCTGGTGCTTCTGAGCCCAGAAGAAGTGCCGATCAGCTGGAATGTTGCAGCATCTCCAGGATCTTGTGATTTACATTCAGATGCTTGACAACTGATTCATACTTATGATGGTCACAGTGTCCCAGGGTCATGTGAAGTGACCAAAACCTGCTGCAACCACCCAGCAGATGGGGGGAGGGAATAAAAACCAAACACCCCCACCCCACCCCCACTGCCAATCCTCAACAGAAATGAACAACAATGAAAATCTCACAACAATGAAAACCTCGGACAGGAGGAAGAACGCCGCCGGGTAGGCAGGCAGATGTTTTGCTCAGCTGTGGCTTGGGGGGCACTTTTTTCAGTGCCATTGTAACTTTGAACAGTCCTAAGTGAACTGTTGTAAGTCAAGGACTACCTGTACTTCATCACTTTTTTCCTTTTTGGAGGGGTTATCATGTTTTTGACACCTTGTTAGGCAACTGGTGGTACTCAGATGTTGCCATATCCTAAAAGTGGTACAATGGGTGAAAAGGTTGAAAAGCCCTCTCTTAGGGAGCTCCTTCTTATGCTCTGTTTCCTGTTCTTTGACAAGTGAGGACCTGACCTCTTTGTTATGTATATAGGGGATGTTTCCGCAGTATTGAGCCACTGAAACCACCAGGTGGCATGATACCCTGTCCAGATTGGCAGGGTAGTCCTTGGTGGGAAATCCAGATAAGGGGATTGGTCCTAGGTATACCTGGCTAGGTATATAAGTGGGGCTAATAGCCCTTTGTCTTCAGCCATGTGTTAACTTCAATAAAGGTCTATTATGCTGAGCCCTGTTGTCCGGAGTTCTCCATGCAGTCTAGAACCCACTACATAATAGTGGCGACGAAGGTGGGATTTTGCTTCATACAGATCTGAAGTCACTTGGAAAGGAGGAAAGGCAAATCTTTCCCGAAAAACCTTCCAAGAGAAGCAATATTCACGGACTGGGCACACCATGGCGAAGTTCGGACACGTCAGCGAATTCTGTTTTAACATCGACGAACCTGAGTGGTGGGAAGCGCACCTGGGACGGATCGAAGGCTTCCTGCTGATCAACAAGATCACGGAAGCCCGGATGAAAGCAGCAGCCCTGCTGTGCCTCAGTGGCCAGGATGTATGATGTGGCCATCGGATTGTGCGCACTGACGCCCATCGCATCCATCCCGTATGATGAACTCACAGATAAGCTAGTGGAACATTTCATGCCGTCCAGGGCTCCAATTTTTTGGCGCTTCCAATTTTCCCAGTGCATCCAGCTTCCAGGCGAGACAACATCACACCACGTGGCGGCTCTGAGACAAGCTGCCCGTTTGTGTAAGTTCCCTGATCTTGAAGATAGAATTCGAGACTAGGTGGTATTCGGGCTTAGAGACCATCAGTGCTGACAAAAATCCTCGCAAAACCACCGATGAATCTGTGTGAAGTCCTAGACGAGGTAATGGCTCACAAGGCAGCCAATGGCGCCAGCAAGCCCACACACCATCTGGGCAGCAGCCCAGGAGGGACAATTCATTATGAATGTGTCACGAACAGCGGATACGGAGAAACGGACGGAGAGGCAGAGATAGATGTGGTCCAGCAAAGACCCGGAAAACAGCCAACGCGGTGGGACAACGACGGAAGCCATAGGAAATACACATCAGTCAGCAAAAACACAGCTTGCAGCTGCAGCTGCAGAGAACCAAGAGCAACCAACTACGCCAGCCAAAAATGTGCCAGCTGCAGAGGAAACCATCTGAGGGCAACCTGCAGATTCAGATCTGCGAAATGTCGCTCCTGCGGCAAGACGGGGCACATCGCAGCCGTCTGCCGGAACTGCAATCGGGACAGCCTGAATGAATTACAAGCCGTTGCGTCAGCACACGAAGGTACTGGGTCCCCGCAGCGCATATCACCGAAATCTGGGGGGAGCAGGCGGACTGGGTCCCCGCAGCGCTTATCACCGAAAGCTGGGGGAAGCAGGCGGACCATGTCTCATACAGAGATACACCAGTTGCTCAAGCCTAAAATTACGATACAGGTCCATCTGCAAGGGGTACCTTGCACGATGGAGCTTGACTCTGGTTCTTCAGTCTCAATAATTTCATATGAGACATTTAAAGGAATTTGCGACCATAGCAAGTGGAGAATTCCTTTAAAACCCACCACATTGCTGCTGTCTGACTTTCAGCATTCTCCCATTAAAATCAGGGTAAAGGCCACCAGGATTGTGGGGTTCAAGGATTTCCAGGGTCCTTTGGACGTCCTAGTGACCGATGGGCGGAAGACCAGTCTAGTGGGGCTGGACTGGTTCGATGCCCTGGGCATTTGGTTGGGGGGAGTACATAACATCCAATCCAAAAGTCTCGAATCCATCTGCAAAACCTTTGCAGACGCATTCGATGACAAGCTGGGTAATGTTGTGACTCAGGGCCAGCCTGTGGGCCCGGCAGCCGGCTCGGATGTATCGGATGACTCAGATGAGGGGGAGGAGGAGGGTGTGGAAGACGAACCGGCTGATGATGGCTTGCAGGCTTGGCAGAGCTCCCAGCCGGGGCCCTCTTCTCAGCTGCGTGAGCCCGATAGTGCGGAGGATGATGACCCACAGCTGGCCCTGTTCAAGGACGCCCGACGCAGGAGGCAGTCGAGCAGGACTAAGCAGAAAAAGGCTGCGGGTCTCCTCGGGAGGAGGCACAGGGAGACCACGCCCTGAACTCTAAATAAAAGGAGTGTTTGGGGAGGGGCTGGTTGCTGAAAGCAACCCTTCCGCTTGAGGATTCAAGTTCCTGTGCTTTTGGTTTCTTGTTCTGTTGTTTTGCTTGTGAATTAAACTTGGCAGACGCTTTGCAGCCTCAGACGCTCTCCAGTCTCTACTGCTTGAACAGGGGTTTGCCTTATTACAAGGCCGGTAGTTGGCTGGTTCAGAACAGTTTGCTTTCAGCCTCCCACCCCTTACTACTACGATGGAGCAGCTTCTTGCCGAGAATGCTCAGCTCACCCAGCAACTCACTTTGCTGGCAGCTCAGGTGGCTCAACTGCAAGCTCAGGTACATGCTGCACCCCCACCCAGGAGGAAATGTCAGATAGCTATGCCGGATAAATTTGCTGGCAATCCAGAACTGTTTCCTGCCTTCCTGGGACAATGCCAGCTTTTTATCAGCGTGAGAGCAGCTGATTTCCCCACTGACCGAGATAAGGTGGGATTCGTGTTGAGCCTTCTGTCGGGGGATGCAGCTCGTTGGGGCACGCCTCTGCTGGCACAGCCTAGCCCTTTGTTGGATAACTTTGGGGGTTTTTGTGACTATATGCGCCTCATGTACGAGGACCCGATTAAGGCGCAGACTGCCACCCGACGCCTGAAAGCTTTGAGGCAGGGTCAGCGCCCCCTACAGGCCTATATCAGCGATTTCCGGCTGCTTAGCCAGGATTCCGCCTGGAATGAGGCTGCGCTCGTGGATGCCTTCCAGGATGGCTTGTCAGAGGAGATGTTGGATGAGCTGGCCCGCGTGGACATTCCCTCAGACCTGAATGGGCTGATCCATCTTTGTCTGCGAATCGATGCCCGGCTGCAGCAGCGAAAGAGTCGCCGTGCCACCCCACAGACCCCTGCCGCCCCTGTTGTGCGTGAGCCCCCAGTCCAGAGGGAGGAGCCAATGGAGCTGGGTGCCGCCAGGTCCCGTCTCTCGGTGACAGAAATGGACAGACGACGATCGGGGGGTTTGTGTTTTTACTGTGGGGACCCTGGACATTTGGCCGCTTCTTGCCCGAAGAAGCGTCAGCGGGCGTCAGTGACCAAGCCTGCCCTGAGAAAGTCCCCTGCTTTGCTGTCGGGAAACGGCCCGAGCCCGATCTAGACGGTGTGATAGATCGGGCGACTCACAACGACCACGCCGAGCGACGCCGTTCCGACGGTGCCTGTGAACCTCCACGGCATTTGATTTTGGAGGCACGTCTGATCCTTCCTGGCAAGCCAGAGGGGATTCCGGTCCATGCCTTAATTGACTCTGGGGCTACCACTAACTTTATGGACTCGGCCTTCGTGGCCAAATGGGCTGTTCCCCAGTGTCCGGTGGATCCGCCCATGCTAGTGGAGACCATCGATGGTCGAGTGCTCCTGTCCGGGCCTATTACGGCCGCCACGCAACCCGTGTGTATGGCCATCAGTTCCCATGTGGAGGCCATTCAGTTCTACATCACTTCGGATCTGCACTTCCCCGTGGTCTTGGGACTGGCGTGGCTCCGGGCGCATGATCCACAGATCTATTGGTCTCAGAACTTGGTCACCTTCCCAAGTTTGCAGTGTGTGGACCACACCCGCCATATCTGTGCCGGCCAGGTGGAGGGTTCCTCAGGGGTTTCCTTGCCTCCCGAACTGTCCGACTTTGCTGACGTGTTCAGCGAGTCAGAGGCGGACCAATTACCCCCGCACAGGCCCTATGACTGTTCCATTGATCTAGTCCCTGATGCGCCTCTCCCAGTGGGGCGTTTGTACTCCATGTCGGAGCCCGAGTTGGCTGCATTGCGGGACTTCCTGACAAAGAATTTGGCTCGTGGTTTCATCCGGCCCTCGTCCTCGCCAGTGTCTGCGCCCGTGCTCTTCGTCAAAAAGAAGTCGGGCGAGTTACGGCTCTGCTGTGACTACCGGAAACTCAACGCCATCACGGTGCGTAACCGCTACCCGCTGCCCCTCATCCCCGAGCTCTTGGACCGACTCCGGGAGGCTAAGATCTTCACGAAACTGGACCTGCGTGGAGCTTACAACCTCGTCAGAGTTCGGCCGAGTGATGAGTGGAAGACGGCGTTTGGTACTCGCTATGGACATTTCGAGTACACGGTGATGCCGTTTGGCCTGACCAACGCCCCCGCTGTGTTTCAGCATTTTATGAACGACATCTTTCGAGATCTGTTGGACCAGTTTGTCGTAATTTACCTGGACGACATCCTGATTTACTCCCCGTCGCGTGAAGCGCATCATCAGCATCTCCGTCAGGTCCTGCAGCGCCTCCGGAAACATCGGCTGTTTGCCAAGTTGGAGAAGTGCCAGTTCTACCAGGTGACCATCGATTTCCTGGGTCACCGCATTTCTCCTGAGGGCATCGCCATGGAACCGAGTAAAGTTGAGTCGTTGCAGAGTTGGCAACCCCCGCGTCGCGTGAAGGATGTTCAGCGACTTCTTGGATTCGCCAACTACTATCGAACATTCATCCCTGGCTTTGCTGCCTTGACAGCCCCCCTCACCCGGCTCCTGCAGAAGAAGACTCGGTTCCAGTGGAACGCCCCCGAACAACAGGCGTTCCAAGCTTTGAAGGACGCCTTCATGAAGGAACCCATCTTAAAGCATCCCGACCCGCAACGGCCGTTTGTCGTGGAGACGGACGCCTCCGACATTGCCATTGGGGCCGTGTTACTCCAGGCAGCGACGCCCAACGGTACCCTTTTCCCTTGCGCGTATCACTCGCGGAAATTGAACCCCTCGGAGCGCAACTATACCATCTGGGAGAAGGAGCTGCTGGCCATCAAGGCGGCGTTCGAGGCTTGGAGGCATCATCTGGAGGGGGCGCGGCATCAAATCGAGGTTCGGACGGACCACAAGAATCTGGAAAGCCTGCAGACCGCTCGGAATTTGAACCAACGCCAGATCCGGTGGTCCCTCTTCTTTGCGAGGTTTGACTTCCGGGTGCGGTACATACCAAGCGGGCACAACCAGAGAGCGGATGCTCTGTCCAGGAAGCCCGAGTACACCCGAGTGGAAGACAAGCTTCCGCCCAGGACAGTGATCCCCGTCGAGTCTTTTGCTGCGGTGCGGGAGCCGGTGGATATACGGGCTCGGATCCGGGAGGCGCAGCAGCAGGAGGCGTGGGTGGCTCAGCGGAAGGAAGAGGTGGGGCCAGATTCGCCTTGGTCGGTCACGGATGGACTCCTGTATTATCGTGACCGGCTCTATGTTCCAGGAGGGCCACTCAGGGGACTCGTCCTCAGCCAGTGTCATGATAACCCGGCTGCGGGGCATTTTGGCCTGTTCAAGACTCTGAACCTGGTCTCCCGTACCTTCTGGTGGCCCCGAGTCCGACACGATGTCCAGTCTTATGTCACCTCCTGCGTCCCATGCAGGCAGGCCAAGTCAGCGACAGGGGCCCCGCCTGGTTTACTGCAGCCTTTGCCAACACCCAAGAGACCCTGGGGGGCTGTGTCCATGGACTTTCTGACGGATCTACCCCCATCCTCCGGCTTCACGACAGTGTTTGTGGTGGTGGACATGTTGACCAAGATGGCGCACTTCATCCCCTGTCGCGGCTTACCGTCAGCTCGCGCCACTAGTCGCATGTTCATCCAACAGGTGTTCCGGCTGCACGGCCTTCCCGATAGAGTCGTCTCCGATAGGGGGGCCCAGTTTACAGCCCGCTTCTGGCAGGAGTTGATGCGGGCGTTGGACATTAAGGTTTGCCTCTCGTCCGCGCATCATCCTCAGACCGACGGGGGTACCGAGAAGGTCATCGGCATCTTAGAGCAGTATCTGCGCTGCTACGTTAACCTGCAGCAGGACAATTGGGTGGACTATTTGGCCATAGCCGAGTTTGCCTTTAACAACTCGCAGCACACCTCCACGCAGATGACACCGTTCTTGGCCAACGTGGGTTATCACCCCCGGTTTTTCCCTCATTCTCCCGTGGACTCACCGGAGCCGGCAGCGAACGAATTCATGGCGGAGTTACAGGCGATCCATCGGTTGGTGCGACGGCAGCTGGAGAAGGCCAAGGCCGACTACAAGAGGTTCGCCGATCAGTCGAGAAGGGATACGCCTCCACTATCGGTGGGGGATCGGGTCTGGCTGTCCACCAGGAACCTACCATCCACTCGGCCGGCGAGGAAGCTGGACCACCGTTACCTTGGACCGTTCCCAGTCGAGGCCGTCATCAACCCGGTCGCCTATCGTTTAACTCTGCCACGTTCTCTGCGCGTGCACCCCGTCTTCCATCGGTCCTTGTTGGTCCCCGAACAACCGGCTTGTCCACTTCGCCAAGCGGAACCTCCCCCATCAGGACCTCGCGATGGCGGCAGCACCCCCGAGTACGAGGTCGCCAGCATCCGGGATTCCCGCTGGCTGAAAGGTCGCTTCCAGTACCTGATCGAGTGGAAAGGGTACGGGCCGGAGGACTTCACATGGGAAGACGCGACCGCCGTTCATGCCCCTGCGTTGGTGACTGCTTTTCACGAACAGTTCCCATCCCGACCGCATCTGGATCGGCAGCCCCGGGGGAAGGGCCCTGCGGTGCGGGATAGTGTTGTGACTCAGGGCCAGCCTGTGGGCCCGGCAGCCGGCTCGGATGTATCGGATGACTCAGATGAGGGGGAGGAGGAGGGTGTGGAAGACAAACCGGCTGATGATGGCTTGCAGACTTGGCAGAGCTCCCAGCCGGGGCCCTCTTCTCAGCTGCGTGAGCCCGATAGTGCGGAGGATGATGACCCACAGCTGGCCCTGTTCAAGGACGCCCGACGCAGGAGGCAGTCGAGCAGGACTAAGCAGAAAAAGGCTGCGGGTCTCCTCGGGAGGAGGCACAGGGAGACCACGCCCTGAACTCTAAATAAAAGGAGTGTTTGGGGAGGGGCTGGTTGCTGAAAGCAACCCTTCCGCTTGAGGATTCAAGTTCCTGTGCTTTTGGTTTCTTGTTCTGTTGTTTTGCTTGTGAATTAAACTTGGCAGACGCTTTGCAGCCTCAGACGCTCTCCAGTCTCTACTGCTTGAACAGGGGTTTGCCTTATTACAAGGCCGGTAGTTGGCTGGTTCAGAACAGGTAAATACAGGGGGGCCCCATTAAATTTAAGCTAAACCCAGGGGTTTTACCTATTCGCATCAAGCCCCGGAGAGTCCCTTTCACTCTCAAGCAAAAGATTGAGAGCGAATTGGATAAGTTGGTAGAGCAAGGGTTGTTAGAGCCCGTGGAAGGGGGAGAATGGGAGACCCCTATAGTGACCCCACTTAAGGCTAATGGGGAAGTAAGAATTTGTGTAGATTATAAGGCCACAGTAAACCGGGCTTTGAATCCGCACGCTTACCCAGTCCCGACACTCCAGCATGTCCTTGCTGTGATACAGGGCAGCGCCATCTTTGCAAAGCTCAATCTTGCGCAGGCATACCAAGCAGCTAACAGTTTCCAAGGAAACAGCTGATGCCCAGACAATAGTGACATATAGGGGAGCTTTCAGAGTTAACCGTTTGCAGTTTGGCATCTCTGTAGCTCCAGGGATTTTTCAAGAAGTGATGGAGAGGACGCTGAAAGGCATACCTGGTGTATGTCCTTATTTCAATGATGTTCTTATTGCTGGAGAATCTGAAGAGATCTTGGCTGACAGGTTGCAGGCTGTTTTAAGCAGGTTTCGCTCTGCTGGGCTCAAACTTAAAAAAAGTAAGTGCAGTATTGGAGTGGCATCCACTGAATTTTCAGGGTTCAGGATTGATGCCAAAGGAATTCACCCTACTGATTCCAAGGTTAAAGCAATCAAATTGGCTCCAACCCCAAATAACAAGGCTGAATTGCAAGCTTTCCTGGGGTTACTTAATTTCTATCATGCATTTTTGCCCCACAAGGCAGCAATTGCAGAGCCTTTACACAGATTATTAGATAAGAAAACCCCATGGAATTGGACCAAGGTCCATGAACAGAGTTTTAGAAACCTCAAACAACTATTGTCCAGTGACTCAACCATCACACATTTTATAGAAAACAAGCCCATCTGCATCGCGTGTGATGCATCCCCTTATGGAGTGGGCGCTGTATTGAATCACATAGAGGGAAATGGAGAGCAAAGGCCTATTGCATATTACTCCCGAACACTGTCAAAGGCAGAAAGGAATTATGCACAAATTGACAAGGAAGCCTTGGCAATTGTGACAGGAGTCAAGAAATTTCACAACTATCTGTATGGCAGGGAGTTCACCATTTTTACTGACCACAAACCATTATTGGGGTTGTTTACAACTGACAAACAAACACTTCAAATTCTATCCCCAAGGATGCTAAGATGGTCCATATTCCTATCTGCATACACATGCAAACTGGTCTACAAACTAGGCAAGGACATGGGCCACGCTGATGCATTAAGCAGATTACTGCTAAGAATCACTGAACCTGACCCAGCACCTGCGGAGCAGATCCTATCCATCCAAGATCTACCGGATTGCCCCCTCCAGGTGAAGGACATTGCTGCTGGCACCACAGCAGACAAGGTACTGTGCAGGGTCCAAATGTGGGTAGTATCTGGGTGGCAGGAAAAGAGCCCGCTCCAGAGTTTCAGGCATATTCCGTGAGAAGGCATGAGTTGTCTTCTCACAAAGGATGCCTTTTGTGGGGTAGCAGAGTCATTATTCTGGAGAAGCTTCATGAGAGGGTTTTGCAGTCGCTTCACGAGGATCACCCCAGCATAGTTAGGATGAAGGCACTAGCTAGGAGTTACTTATGGTGGCCTGGTCTCAATAAGGCCATAGAGGAGCAAGTAGCGGGGTGCTACATATGTTAAAGGTCGAGGCCAGAACAGCCGCAGGCCCCCACACACAAATGGGAAGCAACACACACCCTGTGGTCCAGGGTGCACATTGATTATGCGGGGCCTTTCCAGGGACAACTGTTTTTGGTGGTGGTTGACAGTCACTCTAAATGGTTGGAAGTAGTTCCAGTTTCTAGCATGACTACTGCAAAGACTGTTCAGGTGCTCCGGGGACTATTTGTCACTCATGGGTTGCCTGATGTGTTGGTCTCTGACAATGGCCCACAATTCACATCTGCTGATTTCCAGGCATTCACCAGGGCCAACTTAATTAGGCACGTCACATCTGTGCCTTTCCACCCATCATCTAACGGTCTTGCAGAACGAATAGTGAGAATGACTAAGGACGCATTGAGGTGCATCATCAGTGGAGACTGGCACCAAAGGTTGGCTCAATTCCTTCTGGCACAACACACCACACCATGCACAGCAACTGGCAAGAGTCCTGCAGAGCTACGTTGGGGTCGTCGCCTAATTACCAAGTTGGACAGATTACACCCCGACAGAGTGGCAGCCCAATCGGATCAACCCCAACCTGACACCACTAGAGAACTTCACATTGCAGAAAAGGTTTGGGCCCGGAACTATGGGTTAGGCCATGCCTGGATTCAGGAGGTGGTGGTTGACAAAACGGGGCCTGTATCATACATTGTAGAGGTGGAGGAGGGCCACCAGGTCAGAAGACACAGAGACCAGTTGAGGAAGCGGAGTCCCGAAAAACCACAAGTTTTGGAGTCAGATCAACCTGCCTCTTCGGAGTTGGGGGAAGGGGACAACCGATCTGACACCGGACAGTTACCCAGTAAGGTTGGCTGGGCTGAGAAACATCAGGCCGGGGAACCCTATGACATTGGGGTGGATTGGGCTTGGAATCAGGACTCAGATGCAGACCTGGGTGACATGGGCACAGAGCAAACCCTGAAACGGTCAGCCAGAACCCATAGGCCACCGGCATACCTGAAAGATTTTGTGGGGGTTTAACGTTTTTCAAATAACCGGATTCACACATTGGAGGTTCTCATCATGTTTTTTTATTGGTTATTGTTAGTGTCTCAGTATGGGGGAAGGGGTGTTATGTATATAGGGGATGTTTCCGCAGTAGTGAGCCACTGAAACCACCAGGTGGCATGGTACCCTGTCCGGATTGGCAGGGTAGTCCTTGGCGGGAAATCCAGATAAGGGGATTGGTCCTAGGTATACCTGGCTAGTTATATAAGTGGGGCTAATAGCCCTTTGTCTTCAGCCATGTGTTAACTTCAATAAAGGTCTATTATGCTGAGCCCTGTTGTCCGGAGTCGTCCATGCGGTCCAGAACCCACTACATAATACTCTTCATCCTTGACTTTTCAGCTTTCAGAAGAACCTTTGGTGAAGAATCTTTTGGATCCAATAAAGGAGAATATTTGTATCTCCCTCACAAGCACTAGTTTGGGTAATGAAACATCTGCAAGAAAACAATTAAGCTTAGAGAGCACCAAGGACCCCTAATCTTTTGGAAAGGCCTAAGGTTGTTGTCCTCTACAGCATCACTCTTTCTACACAATCCTGTACACATTATCAAGCATGGCAGTTGCTGAGCATCCTGGGATTTGAAGTTGGTGTGCACATCTGGAAGCCACCAAAGTTGAGAAATACTGAAATAAAAAGCTGCTTTCTAAAGGGAGACACTACCTGAATAGAAACACACTTTGCTTAATTCAAAAGGACACATGCAGAGCACAAACACACACGTATCTCACACAAGGTTTTGGTTAAAAATGTTACTGAAGCAGTTTTGAAAACGATCAGTATATAAAATATATTTTTCCAGAAATGTCATGTGAAATTTGCCTGCTTTCCGTGGGGAGGTCAATTTTTTTTTGTGTTGTGAATTCGATTCTATGTTTAGAATATACGGGACATTCCTTATCATATTTATTATGTTTTCAACATATTCTAGCAATTTGAAAGTTGAAAGGTCAGCGCCTTGTCATCAGGAACTGATCTTTCTTTTTGAAAATAACATTTTTGCTATGTGTATTAAAGGTTATTTTATATACAGTATTTAAAGATTGTCTTCTGTTTCTTTTCCTGCAGGGATCAACTGTGCTGGAAAGAAAAAAGAGCACCCCAACTTGAAATCAAGCTGTACTAGACAAA
Organism: Vipera berus; assembly: GCF_964194415.1. Classification (NCBI taxonomy): domain Eukaryota; kingdom Metazoa; phylum Chordata; class Lepidosauria; order Squamata; family Viperidae; genus Vipera; species Vipera berus. Next base: position 192,876,388 of record NC_138204.1, read on the forward strand.
GAAGCTGATTAATGCTGGAAGAGATTTATGGGGATTTCAATCAGGGAGGCTTATGGGTGTAACACATGAAGATGACTTGACTTGGTGGTTTGGATAATCTTGTTCCATGTCCAGTTTTCACACATATGGAATAAATGGAATCCACCCCTATTTAAAGTCCCCCAGGCTTTCTTCTACTTTGTAATTTACTCTTACAAGATTCTTGTTTCTAAGGGACTATAATCCCACCGCATATGTATGACATGGGGGGGGGGGTAGGCAATGCCATTTTCCAGCTGATTGAAAATAGTTTGGGATTTCTGAACTACATGCAGTAATACTGTACATGATGAATTCCCATAAATCCAACTCAAAAGTGATGAATATTACTATCTGTACAGAGGATAGAGATTCAACCAGGTTTTAAGATCTGCTGATGTGTCATGCAAGAATCTGTCTCAAAATTCCTTTTCATTTGCATAAAAATTTTAAAGCAGTGATTATAGAATAACCTTATCAATCTTTTTTCACCTTGGTGCCTTCCCATGCTGGTTAAGAGCCATACAAATGGTCTTCAACTTACAACCATTCGTTTAATGACCATTCAAAGTTACAATAGCACTGGAAAAGGGGCATTATGACCATTTTACCCTTGACTGTTGCAACATCCTCATGGTCACATGATCAAAATTTGGACGCTTGGCAACTGGCATGTATTTTTGACAATTGTAGTTTCCCAAAGTCACATTTTGTGACCATCTGACAAAGTCTATGGGGAAGCCAGATTCACTTAACAACCATGCTACTAATTTAACAGCTGCAGTGATTCAGTTAACAAGTGTGACAAGAACAGTAAAAGTAAAAAAAAATCATTTAACAATAGTCTTGCTTAGCAATGAAAATTTTGGGCTCGAGTGTGGTTGTAAATCAGGGTCTACCTGTAGTCTAAATAAGACTGGGGGAGGGTCTTTACATGAGGAATGAGAAGAAGGAAGTTATTATTTTATTATGCAGCTTTCTTCTACCCCAACACCAGTACTAGAAATGGATACCAAACTGGATATGCACATTACTTAAAGCAGAGGTGGGCCATTTTTTAGTGGCTAGAGGCTACATTTCATGTTTGGGGAGAGTCTTTGGGCCATCTTGAGTTGTGCAGTGATGCAAAATAGGCAGGGCTGTGTCCGAATTATCAGATTTTTAAAAAATATTTCTGTGCAGAGGAGAATTTGAAACAAAATGAAAGCTATTTGGAGGGATTTTCATTAGTTCTTTCTACATGGCTTGTTCTGCTGCAAGATATTGTAGTTCATAGAGGTGAGGAGCAAGTGTGCTGTAGCAACCACAGTGGTGGTCCCTGAAAACCTCTAGGCTGAAGGCTACGTTTAGACTTAGCCTATACCTTAAAGGGACAAGGATTGATTCATGTGGCAGCAATTGCTCCTCTGAACTGCTTAGAAAAATGCTTCTGTTAAATCAGGAGATTGCAACTTTTGGTTGGCAGAGGAAAAGGGAGACATGTTGGGGAGTCAAGGACTGTGGAGGGTGGATGTTACTGCAAAGAATATGGGTCTATTCCCCTTGTGTTGACAGAACCTATCAACAATTTAAACAAACATTTTCTGAAGGATGTCCATCCTTGCCTGTTATAGGGGTGTGTGTGGAAAGATTTTGTAAGTTTTCTAGAATGGTAAACATACTTCATCAGAAGAGATCTTGGGGAACTCAAGGGTTATGTACTGAAAGAAGCTATTTGCTCCATTAATTTCAGCAGAAGGCAAATTCCATGCTGAAGCCTAAACAAGAGTTAGCTGAACTAAAATGGAATCCATGTACTTTTTGCGACTGTACTCTCTTTGTACATGTGTGTGTTTAAATGTAAACTAAGAAACAGCTGCCACTTCATAACAGTTGCTCCTATGCCAAATATGGTAATCTTGACATTGTAAAAGCCCAGGGCTCCCTGTGCCATAATTTTACTAGTGAGAGCAGAAATGCCCCTGGCTTCTGGCTGCTCCCCCGGAGTCCTGTTCACCAATCCCAGGCCTTGAAATGCTTTGCATTTACAGATAATTGGCTTGGATATTACTGTATGCCTCTCCTTCTGTAATGCATTGTTCCCTCCCACCATCCATAGATATTTTCCATGGCATCCTAGCACTGCCAGAGCATAAGAGATGATATTACAGTTGTAAGAAAAAGGAAGGGTGATAGTCTTTGAAGTGGCTTTTGATGAGATTCTGCTTGATGAGATTGTGCATGATGCTAACCACAAAGGAAAACTAAACTTTTTATTGAGCAGAGAGAGTGATTTTAAGTCAGAAGCAGCAGCAGGAACAGAAAGATGTCATTAAAAACGTGAAGTGCTGGTCCAAGTCCAAACAGAATAAAGGCTTTTGCTCTGCATTTCAAGTTGTTTAGAATTATTTAGGGAGAACATCAATTCAACCTCCCCTCCCCGAGTCCACCTCCTTGAAAGCAAACATGTCTTATCATTTTTTAGTTTAAAAAATTAACTTATTTAACTATTGATTCTCCTATGTGTCACCAGTTTTAAAAACAAACTCATCTTCCAATCTAGCCTGTCAATATATATTCTGCATATAGGTTGAATAAAGAGAGAGTGTACATGCTTGTTTTACTCCTTTGCCAATCTGGAATGGGGCATGTTTCCATTTGGACTGTGTTGTTCTGGAATGGGGCATGTTTCCATTTGGACTGTGTATGTTTCCCATGAGGCCACTGAGATGTTCTGGGATCCCCATTTTTCTAAGACATTCCATAGCTTGGCATAATGAGCACAATCAAGAGCCTTGCTATGGTTAATGAAGCACATATTGACTTCTTGTTGGTATTCTTTGCTTTCTCAATTACCCAGCACGCATCAGCAATCCTTCCTCTTATTTCTTGAATACCTGGCATCTTCCTTTCACAGAGAACTGTAATCTACATTGGATGATCTTAAGCATTATTTTGCTAATATGTGAAAATAAAAAAAAACTTTGCAATCATTTGCTAATGTTAATTGGATACCTGCATATTAATGGTTTTAAAAATTGATTAATATTATTTACTTTGAAGTCAATCTCCATATTTATTTTTCTCTATCTATTTCTATCCCCTGTCAAAAGTCTAATCTATGTAAGGATTTAGGGTAAGGTAGGATAGATGGAATGGAATGGAATGGAATGGAATAGAAAATAGAATAGAAAATAGAATAGAATAGAATAGAATAGAATAGAATAGAATAGAATAGAATAGAATAGAATAGAATAGAATAGAATAGAATAGAATAGAATAGAATAGAATAGAATAGAATAGAATAGAATCATAGAGCTGGAAAGTATCTTGGAGGTCTTCTAGTCCAACCCACATCCCAAGACGTTATACTATCCCAGACAAACAGTTGGTCAATTCTTTCTTGAAGATGTCCAGTGATGGAGCACCCACAACTTTGGAAGGCTGTTCTCACTGTCAGGAAATTTCTCCTTAGTTCCAGGTTGCTTCTCTCTTTAGTGAGCTTCTTGTTTTACCCTACAGGGTGGGATAAAATTTCTGTTTGTATTTTCTATGGAAGCCTACATATTGACAGTACTGAAGTAATGAACAACCATAGTGCCACCCTAATAAATATTCTAGTCATTGTACGTTTTACTTTACATATAATTTCAATTTTAAGTCTCATTTTTGCAAACAGCCTACTTGACTACATTTGTTTGTGTTTAAAACTGTGAATAGTTTTCTCGTTTCCCCCCCAACAAAGCTGGTGGGAGCAAAGGAATACGATTGGTCTCCCTTGGTATGTATTAGACATAATTCAGAACACATATAAGAAATCTCTCGTTACCCAATTTTGACCGTGCATAAGAGCCCTATTTAAACTGTAAATTGACAGCCCTTCTATATACCCTTCTATATGCAATATTATTTCTTTTCACAGAAGCCAGATGGTGCGGAGCAGATGATTTTTTTTGCTGCTAAAGTGGGACTGAATTTTAAACAGCTTAGCTCAGTGTCCTCTTCCTGCCATACAGAGCATGCCTTTTATCCCTTTTAAAGGATTTTATTAAAGTTCATTGTAAAATAAAATACAAACAGAAACAAAAATCAAGAAAGTTAAAGAAAAAAGAAGAGTGGTGCAATAAAAAGGAAGAGGAAGGAAGAGAAAGTGACTACTACTAGTGACTATTTTTTCCAGTGCAGAAGAATACAGGAAAAAAGTTACAGCCTCAACCTTTTGCTTTACATTTCAAGCCATTTCTATAATAACAAAGTCATTCTAGTCATCAGAACCTAAAATCAGAGTTTCACTGCTTTGCAATTTCAAGTACAAAGTCCAGAAGCAATAGGTAGATAGGTTGTCTTGAACCAAAACAGTCCATTTTGCCATCTTCACCAGCTCCATCACCTTTACCATCCATTCTTCCCTGGTGAGAATTAGTGTGTCCTTCCATCTTTGTGCATATAAGATTCTTGCTGCTGTCAACAAATATAGTAACAACATTCCAAATTTTCTTTTAAGCTCTTTATCCATCAAACCTAACAGGAAAACCTTTGCTTTCAGTTTTATGTGAGGGCATGCATTTTATCCTTGAATAAATGCCCAGCTACTTCTCAGATCCCAGAGCCGAAGCAACCATCACCTGGAGACCCCAGCCTCCTTGTTTTAATCACTGGCCCCGCTTCTGCCAAAGCGGTTCCAGAATTGGGTTGCTTTCTTTACATTTGCCTCACTGATTCAAACAACATTTCAAAGAGAAAGCAAACAGCCAAGGCTACTGTTACCAAGGAGTTGTGCCAATGCACTCTTGGGGTGTAATTTCCCCTTATAGTTTCTACTGATATTTTCCTGACATTTTGGCTTGGGAAGCCATTTTGTCCTCAGAAAAAAAGGAGCAAAAAACGCAGCCTTAAATATCACAGAGAATCAGAGCTTTGAGAATAATCAGTGTCCACCAATGATTAGCCTCAAAGTGGATTATATGTCTTCTTGATTAGATCGAATGTAGTAATACTGCACAAATATGTATTTAATGCAGAGGTTCACAAGGGAATTTACAAATTCAATGTCCTGGTGGGGAAAAAAAATAAACCCTGCCCTGCTCTACAACTGACAGGATAGTTCAGGTCATGATTATCTATTTTTATTACCATATTTGTTCCTTATAATGTTTATTTCCATCATAACTATTTGTACCTATTTTTCCTTTCTTGGTTTAGATTTAGCTGCATTTTAGGCAATCAGTTTGTAGCCAAGAATTTATCAGATATTTTCTTGCATTACACACCATCATTACTGTATGATCTATCAAGTTTGCTTGGTTTGGAATCCAGCATCAAAATAATTGAGTTTTTTCTGCTCTTTATTTTGAAACCTGTGATCTGAAGGACTTTTGGTTATTTTGTTTTTACCTCAACTTCCATGTTTGTGAATGTTGTGTTCAGCTGTAAGATTAAGTCAATATTCACCTGGTTTCTCATGATTTTTCCCTCCTAACTTTCTTTCCTTGAATATTTTTTTTGGAACTTGCTTTGTTGAATATACAGAATGAAGGTTTTTGGACAGAGTACATTGATAGCTGAATCCAAATCTGGCCTCACAGCTGGTATGATCTCCCTTCTTGCATTTTTAATACTGAAGCACCTGGTACATGTCAGTTGTTACTTTTCAGGTCAGTGGTTGGAATGATCAGACAGACTTTGAGCAGCCCCAGGATTTATCAAATCTTGCAATTCTAAGAGCAAATAAGACTCTTTTTGGTCTTCCTGTGAACATCAGAAGAATATATGATGCAATTTATTTAATATATATAATGACCAAGTCAAATTAATTCCGGTACGTGAGCTGCTGTCACAGAGAAGAGGGAGTCCATTTATTCTCGAAAGCAGTCAAAGATGGGACAAGAAGTAATGGATGGAACATCCAACCTAGAATTAAGGAGAATTTCCTGATTATGAGAACAATTAATCAGTGAAATGACTTGCCTCTTGGAGCTGTGGGTGTTCCATTGCTGGAGATTTTCAAGAAGAGACAGGGCAATTATTTGTCCAGAATAGTATAAAGTCTCCTGCTTGAAATAGGGTGTGGACTAGAAGATCTCCTAGGTCCTTTCTGATCCTATTGTTTTATGGTCTACGCTTTCAAGATGACTTGAAATGTCTTTTGTCTTTTTTATATTCTACTTTCACATGATCTGTCTGTGATTAAACTAGAACAGATGTGCTTTGTATTGCCCTTGGTCTTCAAAGGTTAATGATAAGTGCACACACATTAGTTTTCCTCATCTCCCTAATTTGTATTCATGTTGCCCTTGCTGTATGTTCACCAGCAATCAAAATTTTCTCATTTATGGCAACCCTTGTTTTGCCATTTCCAGAAGTTCTTTACACTTATTTTGCAAATGTTAGCTTCTCAAAAAATCACCTTTTTCCATTACTCTCTGTAGGGGAATTTGGAAGAGAATATTATAGTCCAATACTATATAAATATTTTTTTCTCTTTATAATTTACATTCCTGCTTATGCATATTAAAAACAGATTAAAATATGTAAAGTTTGGATTTGAATAGTTATATCATTGAATGCTCCCCAATTCCAAAGTAGTTCTTCTTTGTTGACACACAGTGCTTAACTATGATAGATGCATGTTACACTTTTGCAGAAGATTCTTCAGTTGAAATGCCTGGACAGGAATACAAATATGACATACATGTGAATGAACCATGCATGGTAATACTACAGTACAGCAGCCCAGAAAAACATTGACTCTGCAATGAATATAGCGCTACAGCAGGCCGGACATTGTCTTTTGGGGAAGGAAGCCAGTGAATTCTGCTTGGAGGCATTTCCCTTGAGAACCAACATCTGGCCATGATGAAGCATTTCAAAACATCTATATAGGTATCAAGCTTCCTTTGGCTCATTCACAAATATGTTCTAATGTCCACAGTGCCAACACATTTGTTGCTGTTTTAATGTTTTCTTAGGGCTGATTGGCATTATCTTCTTTAGGTTTTGTTTAAGTCTTCTGTTTTCCTGTTGTAGAATTCAGCCCAGTTCTCACCACAATATTCTCAGCAGGCTGAAGAAGCACTCTTTGTGCTACTCTTTTCTCTCGCTGTGGGTTTCTGAAGGAAAGGAGTTTGCCCTGTGTTCATTAGCAGCAGCAACATTTGTTCAAATCAGCCCAATCTCATTTACTTCAGTAGCAACACTTTTGTTAAATCTTCAGGGAGACCAGGTGCTTTCAAAATATAGTTATTGGCATATCCCAACTCTCTTAGTTAAAAGCGGGTTTTTTCAAACTTGGCCCTTTTATGACTTGTGGACTTCAACTCCCAGAATTCCTCAGCCAGTGACGTTGGCTGAGGAATTCTGGGAGTTGAAGTCCACAAGTCATAAAAGGGCCAAGTTTGAAGACCCCGGGGTTAAAAGCATGGAAAAATGACAGAGGTTACCTTCTCCATCTCCTGGCACTCTTACACTTTCAGTGCTAAAATCTCCATTGTGAATGGTAACATTAATATACAGTTTTAACATTAATATACAGTTTTAATATACAGTTTTAATTAATATACAGTTTTAAGATGTCTTCCATTTGTCCTTTATTTTAAACTGTTTAGTTTGCTTTGGTATTTCTTTTGTTAACCCCCCTTAATTACTGTATGAAACAAAAGGAAGATATTCACTGAATAAATGAATGAATAACATCCCTGATTGAGGTGAAGTCTGTAGCTAATCTCAGTTGAATATGCTTCATTGCAACTCTTTTGTGGGCCTTTTTATTATTATCATTTTTATACAACTACAAAAGAGAAGAAAAACAAATGCTCTTCAAATAAAACAAAGATGTAAGGACAAATAAAAGAAGGAAACAAACAAAACTTAAAAGTTCAATAATTATAGCTAAGTGAAAATTACCACAAGCCAGTTTTTAAACAGCAATTTGAACTTTAGCCATATGAAATGGTATTGTTCAGTTTTTTTTATGCCAATAAAAAGTGAATTCAAAGGCTGCAAGCTGATATGTTTTATTAAGCCAAGCTTTGAAATCTCACATACAAGTCTTTTTTTATATAAAAAATATAATATTTTAGCAACAATCCATGAACTGTAAATCTTGATTTCTTCATAAGTAGATTAATTTCAAATTTTGGAGTATACTTTAGCAGTAATATCTTTAAAACTTAAATATTCTTCCACAAATAGAAATATCCACCCAACACAAAACCACCAAATGTTTACTAAAGTCTCTTCAGTCGATTGCATCATTATCAGGCAGACAAATGATGCTTTTTCACTATCCATTGAGAGGTCCTTGTTAACTCATTTTTAAAAAATTAAATTCAAATTAAGATCATTGATGATGCTTGAAATATTAGACCATTGTTTTTGTAAACTGAGAGCCTCTAATTTTTTATTTCAAAGTTCTTGTCAATTAACAGTATTTATTTTAGTAAAGTTTATAAATTATCAATTAAATTTAATTGTATCCTGGAGAATTTGATCAAGTACCTTCAAAACCATAAGACTTTCAGATGCTGCCTGTGCACCTAGTTCGAAGAATACAACAAATGGTTCACCTGAAGATATTCCTTTTCAACGCTTTTGCAGTCCTTCATCTTCAGCAAGTGAAGATTGACAGGACAACCAGAAATGTGGAGGCATTGAAACAGAGCTTGCTTCTAATATACTTTATTTTTTTTTTGAATTCTTGTCTGTGCAGAATAAATATCTGCTCAAGATTTCTTCCCCTTTGTGATTTGAACTCTGCTGCAAGCAATAATGTGGAGAATAGGACCAAGACCAGTGCTTTTTTTGTAAAAGAAAAAGGTGCCGGAACTCACACATGTCATACAACCTGCCTTGCCTACCCTACAAGGTTCCATCCAAAAAAGGTGCCGGAACTCCATTCTGGGTGTTCTATGACAAAAAAAGCCCTGACCAAGACTATCAATCAGTGTTAAAGCTATTGGAGGAGAAGAATCTGGTCTTTGGGGCCCTTGGCGTTCTCAGAGCTTGATTGTTTTCTTGCAGATGTTTAATTACCTAACCCGATAACATCATCAGTGCTAGAAGGGAGCAGGGTTTGCTCTATCTATAAGAGGCTTGCCCTGTCAGTGCTGGTGAATCTACTCTAATGGTCACAATTTCAAAAGAGGCAGAGAAACATGTTTTCTCATTAGACATTCATTAAAGAGTCATATTTAAATCACAGATTCATTCCATTATAATTAACTCAATTCTCCTTTAGAAATCTCTTGTGGAGGCATAAAGGACATTCACATAGCAGAGATCCATGGGCAGCTTGAAAATCATTTTAATGTTATAAAAAAAAACCTTGTTCAAGCATTGCCTAAGAATACTTTCTTTCCTGGTGTAATCAATATATAAAAACTGTTGATTGAAAGTTCACTGAAAACTATTATGTATTATTTTTTAAAAAATCTTATGAATTTTTTGGTCACAACAGATTGAGGTATTGTAACCTGACAATGGGACATCTTCCAATTTTTAGTAAGCACTGAACCACATTTACAGCTGCAGTGGGATTTTAAGAAAAATCTCAGAATGTAAAGACAATGCAATGACTATTCAGTCCAGGACTGATGGAAAATGCAAACTTTTTGCCTACATTGGTGTAATTACTTTCCACAATGAAGAGGGAAGCTATATTTTAATAAAGATCTGAATGAAAACTTTTTTCACTACTCCTCCCACCTCTAGTGATAAATGAATTACCTAACCAACCATAAGGGCAACACGAGGAACACGGTTAATGCCGATGCCTCGTTGGCAGAGGAGTTGAATATCTTCTTCGCTTGCTACAAGGTAAAAAGACTAGGCCCCGTAGCCTCTGCTGGTCGGCCTTCTGATTCTCAGCCACTCACCCTGTATGAACATCAAGTGAAAGCTATATTGAAGGCTGTGAATCCCAGCAAAGCTGCAGGCCCAGATGGGGTGCTGGGGATAGTGGTAAAGAATTGTGCCGATCAATTAGCATGGGTCCTGACAAGGATCTTTAACATCTCCTTGCAAACGGCCTGTGTACCATCATGCTTGAAAGCAGCCACCATTGTCCCAGTCCCAAAGAAAACAGCAATTAATTGCCTAAACGACTACGGAGCTCCGGGAGATGAAGCGTCGGAGACGGGGCCTAGAGAGCGGTTGGAGGTCCACCCGATCTGAACCCGACCGATTGCGACTAAGAGCCTATATTAGGTCTTATCTCGCTGCAATTAGGGAGGCGAGGTCTAACCACTTCGCCACCCTTATTGCGTCCGCAGATAATCGCCCGGCCGCCCTGTTTAGGGTGACTCGCTCCCTCCTAAATCAGGAGGTGAGGGAGGATCCCTTGCAGGGACGTGCCGAGGAGTTTAACCAACATCTGTCGGACAAAATCGCTCGGATTCGGACCGGTTTGGACTCTGACTGGGCAGAGTCTGACGATCAGGACACGGGTGGTCTTGTCGATACCATCTGGGAGGAGTTTGATTCTGTAACTCCGGAGGAAGTGGACAGGATCATGGGGAGGCTGAGCGCCACCACATGTTTACTGGACCCGTGCCCTTCCTGGCTGGTTTATGCAGCCCGGGAGAGGACACGCAGCTGGTTCCAGGCAGTTATATCGGCCTCTTTGAGTGAGGGTATCTTCCCCGCCGTCTTGAAGGAGGCGGTGGTGAGGCCTCTCCTCAAGAAGCCTGTCCTGGACCCGGCTGTATTGAACAACTTTCGTCCTGTCTCCAACCTTCGCTTTCTTGCGAAGGTTGTTGAGAGTGTGGTGGCGCATCAGCTCCCTTTGGTCCTGGATGAAGCGGATTATCTAGACCCGTACCAATCGGGTTTCAGGCCCGGGTACAGCACGGAGACGGCATTGGTCGCGCTGGTGAATGATCTCTGGAGGGCTCGGGACAGGGGGCATTCCTCTGTCCTAGTCCTATTAGACCTCTCGGCGGCTTTCGATACCATCGACCATGGTATCTTGCTGCGGCGTCTCAGGGGATTGGGAGTGGGAGGCACAGTTTTACAGTGGTTCTCCTCCTATCTCTTGGGACGTTCGCAGTCGGTGTTGGCAGGGGGGCAGAGGTCGACCGCGAGGTCTCTCATTTGTGGAGTTCCTCAGGGGTCGGTCCTCTCGCCTCTCCTGTTCAACATCTACATGAAGCCGCTGGGTGAGATCATTCGTGGCTTTGGAGTTGGGTATCATCAGTACGCTGATGATACCCAACTTTTCTTTTCGACCCCAAACCACCCCAGTGATGCCCTCAACGTGATGTCCCGTTGCCTGGAGGCGGTTCGGGTCTGGATGGGGAGGAACAGACTCCAACTCAACCCCGACAAGACTGAGTGGCTTTGCATACCTTCGTCCCGGGTTTATTCGGACATTCCACCTCTAGTTATGGGGGGTGAACTATTACCCCCCGTAGATAGGGCTCGCAACTTGGGGGTCCTCCTAGATTCACGGCTCACTTTGGAAGACCATATAGGAGCCGTGACTAGGGGGGCCTTCGCACAGGTTCGCCTGGTGCGTCAGTTGCGGCCCTATCTTAGCCGGGACGATTTATGCACGGTCACTCATGCGCTCGTGTCCTCTCGTCTGGACTACTGCAACGCTCTCTACATGGGGCTGCCCTTGAGGACTACTCGGAAGCTCCAACTGGTACAGAATGCAGCCGCGAGAGTGGTGTTGGGAGCCTCCCGATACTCCCACGTTACGCCTCTGCTCCGTGAGCTGCATTGGTTGCCAGTTGTCTTCCGGGTGAGATTCAAGGTACTGGTAACGGTATTTAAAGCACTCCATGGCATGGGGCCGGAGTACCTCAGGGAACATCTGCTGCCGGCATCAAGCTCCCTGCGCCCTGTGCGTTCCCACAGAGAGGGCCTCCTCAGGGTGCCACCGATCAGAGAATGCCGATTGGTGGCCCCCAGGGGGAGATCCTTCTCTGTGGGCGCTCCGGAGCTGTGGAATCAGCTACCGGTTGAGCTCCGGATGGCGCCCGATCTTCGCTCCTTTCGTCGCGATCTCAAGACATTTCTGTTTGTACAAGCCGGCCTAGCCTGAGGGGGAGTGTTGGGGTTATTTTATTTTTCGTTTTTTAACTTTTCTGGGGGTTTTTAGTGTTGTATTTATATTGTTTTTAACTAGGGCAATTTGTTTAATCTTATTTTAATGTTTGTATTCGCTATTTTATTCTGCCCTGTGAACCGCCCTGAGTCCTCAGGGAGAAGGGCGGTATATAAATGTTATTAAATTAAATTAAATTAAATTAAAATTAAATTAAATTAAATTAAATTAATTAAATTACAGACCTATCGCATTAACCTCTGTAGTGATGAAATTCTGTGAAAAACTGGTTCTCCAATGTCTTAGGACATGGCTCCCACCGGACTTTGACAAACATCAGTTTGCCTACAGGGGGAATAGGTCAACAGACGATGTCATAGCTACTGCTTTACATTCTGTAGCAAGCTATCTGGAGAAACCTGGAAGCTATGTCAGGATGCTTTTCATTGACTATAGCTCAGCTTTCAGCACTATTCTTTCAAGCATCCTTATTGAAAAGCTGACTGATTTGAATTCCGCCCCCCCCTCCATCTGTGATTGCATCAAAGACTTTCTGAGGGACTGGCTACAAACAGTGAAGGTTGATTTGATTTGAATTGTTCAATGAATGATCATATAGATTCAACATATTGTCTGTTTTAGATTGTGCCTTTCCCAAACTTTAGAACTGATTCCTGAATGTTTCTCTGGAGGAAAGGCAACTTGTATTATAATCAGGGTTGGAGCGATGAGGCCAAAAGGTCTCTTGAACTGCACCTTCTATGATCTGAGATCCATAACCTCTTCAGCATCAGGATACCACTATGGCATTACGTAGGCTGGGATCTACATAATATCATGCTTCTTGCATAATAACTCATCCACCTCAATTAAAAGCTTCTGTGTTATCAGCAAAGAAAGCTCAACAGTTTCTCCTAATCAGTGGTTTTATTTCTAGAATATTTTAAGAGACTATTTCTTATAGTAGTTTCTACTGCTATTAACATTGATTTAGGGATAGATATTTTCACAATATTTTGAAAATTCTTGCCTAGGGATAAACAAGGGATTAAATTCCTGGAAAGAGAAGAAGAAAGCAGAGGGCTAGCAAGGACTTTGGTCTCATTCCTAGACAAATAATAAACATATCCATATCAAGCCCACATCTATTATTTCTTTGAGCAGCAATGAGAGACTCAAGGTTTGAGCAGACCTCTCCAGCAGTGCATATTAGGGAATGTATGTGTCTGTGATTCAGGAATGGTTGCATAGGTGTTCCGTTTATATTTCTGCAAATGTAATATTCTGGCACTCAAACAGCAAAGCACAGAACAGGAAGTCAGATCAACCAATCAGCAACAGGGTGCACACTTCCACACAACACACAATTGGAATTTGGGAATTGTGAGTGTCAGCTCATCTGCAGCCATTTGCAACCTACATTTACCCTTACACCCCTTCGCAGCATAGTATGTGGCAATGGCTATGGGCATTTATGGGCAACTCTATATCTTGCCTTCAGTGTAACTTCACTGAATAATCCCAAGGTATAATCATAATTAACATGGGTGGTAAATGTGGCCTTGTCCAGAAGAAGACCTAGTAGTAAAAACTGTCCTTCTGAGGCTTATCTACAATTGTGCTTCCATTCCAGCTGCTGTTAGATCAATGTTTTTCAAACTTGGCAACTTTAAGATATATGGACTTCAGATCCCAGAAATATGGATGGCTGGGGAATTCTGGGAGTTGAAAAACTCTGTGTTACACTATTTGTTGCATTCGTTAAAATGGAATGACATGGTTGCTTTTAAGTTTTTAGAACAGATTTCAAGTCACCCCCAAGATGGGTTGAGGTAATGCCCCCCAGAATTCCTAACCAGCATGCTGCATTGAGACAGACTTCTTTATCAGTCATAGAATTAAATGCTGTGATCAGTTTGCCAGGACAGTTATGGCAGAACCTGTCCTTACTGGTATTCAGGGACATATATTTTAGGAATAAAAAAATAAAATGAGCTGGTAGTGGCAAAGACCACTTCCCAAGATGCAATAATGGAAAATTCTCTTCAAGAATTGGTGTTTAGACCTCGCAAAAATGCACAGCAAATTGCACTGTGATTTATTTGTCAAAGTCTTTATAGGCTGGGCGTTACTTTACCCCACAGCTGGAGTCAATTTTTAATATTTAAAAGTGGAAAGAAAGCAAAACCTAAACACATACAGATTTGTCTGTTTTAGATTGTGCCTTTCCCAAACAGTACTGTTTAGAACTGAATCCTGAATGCTTCTCTGGAGGAAGAGGAACTTATATTATAATCAGGCCTGAACTGATGAGGCTGCACCTTCTATGATCCGAGATCCATAACTTCTTCAGCATCAGGATGCCACTATGTCATTATTTTTTCCCTTTTTCCAATAAGGAACATATATCAGATACATTTGTCTTTGTTGTCTTGTCTTTTCTGTGGCAACCCCTGAATACACTAAATGTGGTACAATGAACTGTGTTTAAAATTCAGCAGTTGACTGAACAAATGCCAAGGAAATAGATTAAAAGAGAAAGAGAGAGGTGGCATTGCTGATTTACATCAGTCTTGAATCACACACAATTAGGGCAATTGCTACAACATTGTACGACAAGAAACTTTTCCAATGGCCTTCAATTTTATTTGCTTAGCCAGAAGATGCAAACAGTGTAACGGCCCCACTGAGAAAGAGACCCAACCTCAAGGCACATCTTACAATCAAAATAAAAGAAATAATCTATCTTTGGCAGTTTATTTCCAGCTGCTTTGAGAAGCGTTCAAGATCAATTTGAGAACTAGGCATTGACTTGTATGGGCATCATTTACTATTTAGTCTAGATCACTCTCTTCACTTTTCAATTCCAAACCAATTCATTGTTTAAGTGTACTTGTGATCATACCACTGACAAAAAACACACTGTGGGAAAACGCATTTTCTTTTGTTTAAGTTTCTATATCCAGGCAGGTAACAACTTAAAGCCATAGAAATAAAGAATGTGAATTTGAAGTTATTTAATTAGTCCAACCCTTTGCTCAATGCAATTTTAGCATCCCTGATGGACTTTCCCCCCCCCTCATAAGCATCTGTTACATGCATTCTGATTGGATAGAAAAGGTATGGGAAGTTGTACCCTATGCCAGTGTTTCCCAACCTTGGCCACTTTAAGATGGGTAGACGTCTACTCCCCAAATTCCCCAGCCAGCCAAATAGCAAACTACTAATTAATTTTATTTTTATACTTTGTAAGATATATACTGCTGAATTCCAATAAGGACAGGTTATTCCATAACTCTGTGGGCAAACTGATCAGGGTGCTCAACTCCATGACTTATAAGCAAGTTTTCTTCAAACCAGCATGCGTCACTCAGTCGGAGAAATCCAGATAAATGTGACCACCTTCACACATGTTCCTATAAATCTGTTGGCTGGGTTTAAGCCAAATTTTGAGATCATAATTTATTGAACAAGCCACATTGGTCTAGCTCACATATAATATTAAGCTGTAATAGATAGGTTTACATGTCACACTGACAAAACCCATTATGAGTGTATGATGTGTGAAACCAGCTCCTGGGCTGAAAGTATTTGACCACATATTTTGTCTGCTGCAGCCTGACTTCATTCGCAGTAGACTTCCCTCAAGGAGATACTGAGCTGTTAGGCTCCTCTCACTAATTTTCAAGCGGTGAGTCACTTGCCTAAAAGAAACAAGTGGCATCTTCATCTCATGCACAAATTTATCATTCCAGACCTTGTCTCTGAATCCTTGTTTATACATGCAGCAGATAAAACAGACTGAGTGATAGCTTCCCATGGTGATAGATGAGGCTGTTTTCCTGTCTTTCTGTAAAGATTTTTTTTTTAAAAAAAAGAAAAGAAAAGGGATTCATTTTCTGTTTTCTCTTTCAATTAAAACCAATACTTTCCTTGCATTTAACCAACTTGCCCAGTAGGGGATGGACTAATTTAGAAAATTTTCTTAGAAGTACTGAACATTATATGAAGGGAGGGGTGCTGACATCCTTCACTTGTTATATTAATGACACATTCAACACTGCTGCTGCATCCAGCTTTTGTTCAGATCAGGACTTAAATATAAAATGTGCAGGTTGGGCCACAAGAGTTAGGATTATGGTTGACAGAACCCATCCTAAAACTGCAATTGCCATTTCTAATGTGACAGAAGAATGCATGAAAATAAAGAAGCAAGAATCATATGGACTGCGTTCAATAATTAAATGACATTTTAACCGCATTATGTGTAATCCATTTTTTGTTTTGAACTTTTGCTGTAATGCCCCCCCCTTGCAAGTTGCTGATCCATGCTTTAGCTAGGCCTTCAATGATGCCACCTTGGAGAGTTTTATCTCTTCAATTTGAATTCGTCCTCTTTGCAACAACACACAACATGTAGGGAACTGGGGGTTTTATCCCCTTTCAGCTTACCACTCAAACCAGCTGGCTTTCATGTCAAAGGAGGGACTAGAACTCACTGTCTCCTGGTGATTGGCCCGAAGTCAACCAGCCAGCATTCATTCTAATGTGGGAATAGAACTCACCATCTCCTGGTGATTAGCCCAAAGTCACACAGCTGGCATTCATGCCTAAGGAGAGACTAAAACTCACTGTAAATTAGTCCATCTCCTAATGGGCAAGTTGGTTAACCAGTAGACCAAACTGGCTGACTGCTTTGCGTGCTCCTGCAGCCTCTCACAATCAAAACAGCAGGTGGCCCCTAGTCATGGAGGGATTCTCATCTCCAAAGGAAGCCTTGCAAACCCTCTGATGGAGGGACATACTATTACTTATTATTGTCATAGAGATAATACCAGGCGAGGAAGTCAAGAAACATCACCATCTTTCTCAGGCTTCCTCTTTTCCCAGCCTGATGCTCTGTTTGGTACAAGACTCGTGCCAGATGACAGCCGCTTCCAGCTCTGCGGAGATGCTCCGTGTTTTAGTAAACTGCATATGGAAACATGAACACACTTGGGAAAACAAAGGCATGTGCCTTTGCATGGCATATCACACTTCATGGCCAATTTCAGCCTCAGAGCTCTATTGTTCTGCTGGTGATTGGCACCAGTTCCTCGAAAGGCTGCCATGGGTGTGTTTACCAACACGGCTCTATTCTTTAACATACACCATATGTCGGAATTACAAAGATGAAGGAGAAGGCTCCTATTTGGTAATGCTGATTGGAGTTTTTCTCTTTTCCCTTTCCCTTTTCTAGTTTTTATATTATCTTCCCCCAGTAGAGTCAAAATGGATACCAAATGAAGCCCAGCATTGGCCTTACATATATCTTGCTAAAGCAGAAGGGAGCCATGGAAAGCCTTTCTTTCCCTCAGTGGAAGACAGTTCAAGAGGGTATTGATTTTGCTCCCAGGCTGCTGTGTCATCTGTGCCTTAATCCTTGGCTTTGAAAACAATTGCCAGACACATTCACGACAGCTGTGCTAAACTGTGTGGGAATGTTCCTGATTGTGCTAGATAATAGAAGAAGAAAGAAGTTGTTCTGTCCTGATTGTTCCAAAGTAAAATTATCAGCAATTGTAGCTATGATATACAGGTAGTCCTCAACTGATGACTGGTTGCTTAGTGACCATTCAAAATTACAAGAGACCTACCTTCAGAGTACTTATGACTCAGAATCAAACTTACGACAGTTGGACACCCCCCCCTGTGGTCATATGCCTGAACTTTGGGCGGAACATGGATACATTTATGGCCATTTGTAGTGTCACATGGTCACGTGACCTTGTTTTATTATGGTTTGGCTGAAAACTGGAACGTACTTCCAGTTTTCAGCAAAGGTTTGCTTAACAACCACTACCCCCAAAAAATCCTACAAGCAAGCTGATCATGTGATAGATCCATTTTATGACATGATTTGTGATCATAACAGGTAAGTTCCATTGTGACTGTATATTGAGGACTGCTTGCATTGCAAGGAAACTTTATGTTCTCTGCAGTATAGGTCAGAGTTAGCCCAAAATCCACTTTCATTTCCAAGAAGAAAAAGCCATTTGAATATATATTTAGCCCAGAGTGTGTGGGGGAGGGGCTGAGGGAGGGGACAGGATCTAATTTTCAAGTCCGGGCTAGGTTCTGCTGAGGTCCAGTAAGGGAGTAAGTGATTATATCTGTGTTGGTTTGCATGATGTACCTCCTGAATGAAAAACAAAGCTAAAATGCCTCCTTCTTTCTGATTAACATTTTCATTTTCTCTTGAAATTATACTAGCGATTTATTGATTTGTATCCCATCTTTATTCTTTTTACAAATAACTGAAGATGGTGAATACATCCAACATACCTTGGAAAGAGAGCGACTAGCCCAAGATCACCCGGCTCGCTTTCATGGTTAAGGCAGGAATAGAACTCCTGGTTTCCCGCTTTTTAGGCTGGTGCCTTAACCACTAGACCAAGGGTAGGCAACCTTGGCTCTTTTATGACTCGTGGACTTCAACCCAGATTTCCTGAGCTAGCATGGCTCAGGAATTCTGGGAGTTGAAGTCCACGAGTCATAAAAGAGCCAAGATTGTCTACCCTTGCACTAGACCACAGGTCTGCAACCTGCGGCTCTGGAACCGCATGCGGCTCTTTCAGCCGTCTCCTGCGGCTCCCAGCCCTCTGCCATGTGCAGTCCAAAAAAAAAAATGGGACTAAAAAAGTTCAATCAATCAATTCAAATATGCAGGGTAGGTGCATATCTCACCTTGGCTCCACTCTTCAGTCAAACCCTGTTCTGCGCATGCGTGCATGTACGCGCATGTGAACACATTTTTTGCGGCTCCCAGTTTTTCCTTTTGTGAGGGAACCGGTTCCGAGTGGCTCTTTCACTGTTTCAGGTTGCTGACCCCTGCACTAGACCAAACTGGTTCTGAAAACAAACTTTGTTTTAGTTTTGTTTGTTTCTGTAACAAACTTTGATTTTTCCCATTGTTTAGTACTTTAATAGTGAGAAATATAGTTATTGCAAAAGGGACGCGGTGGCTCAGTGGGTTAGGACACTGAGCTTGTCGATCAGATGGTCAGCAGTTTGGCGGGTCGAATCCCGAGTGCCGCGTAACAGAGTGAGCGCCTGTTACTTGTCCCAGCTTCTGCCAACCTAGCAGTTCGAAAGCACGTAAAAAAATGCAAGTAGAAAAATAGGGGCCACTACGGTGGGAAGGTAACAGCGTTCTGTGCGCCTCTGGCGTCTAGTCATGCCGGCCACATGACCACGGAGATGTCCTCGGACAAGCGCTGGCTCTTCGGCTTTGAAACGGAGATGAGCACCGGCCCCTAGAGTCGGAAACGACTAGCACGCATGTGCGGGGGAACCTTTACCTTTACCTTACTATAGTTATTGCATTGAGTAAAAGACATCCCAAGCAAACAACCAAGCTCAGAGAATCTCAAGGACTCCATGGGGGTGGGGGGGGAAAACAATTTTAAGCAAATGAATTATATTTATGAGAAGTCAATGATGGATTTACAAGAAATATTCAGACTAAGAATTTTGGCTTACATTCAAGATAGAGGTTATATTGTGGATCACATTTTAATGTGCATCAGATTCTTAAAAATCAGCTGCTCTATCCTGATACAGTGAATTGCAACATAAACATTTTTAGCATGAGAAAGATATGCATTTTGATCACCAGGGCGGCTCACAACAATAAAAATTAAAAAAGAACAAACATAGAATAAAATTTTTTAAAAAATTAAACTAGTAAATACAATGATAAAATGACAATTTAAAACCCAGTAAAACCTAATTAAAATACGTAGTCAGTCCAGACCCGCTTGTTGAAACAACCAAATCTTCAGGTCATTGCGGAAGGACCGAAGGTCAGGGGCCGTCCGCAGATCCAGAGGTAGTTCGTTCCAAAGGGTCGGCATGCCCACAGAGAAGGCTCTCCCCCTGGGTGCCGCCAGCTGGCATTGCCTGGCAGATGGCACCCTGAGGAGGCCAACTCTGTGGGAGCGAACGGGGCGATGGAAGGTTGACAATGGCAGCAGGTGGTCTCACAAATTCCCCGGGCCTAAGCCATGTAGGGCTTTAAAGGTTATTACCAGCACCTTGAAACGCACTCGTAGAGCAACCGGAAGCCAATGCAGCTTGCGCAGGAGTGATGTAACATGGGAGTACCGAGATACTCCCATAAGCACCCACGTGGCCGCATATTGCACCAGTTGAAGCCTCCGGGTGCTCTCCAAGGGCAGCCCCATGTAAAGAGCATTGCAGTAATCCAGACGAGAGGTGCATGCATAGGGCATCTCGGTCCAAAAAGGGGCACAATTGGCGCACTAGGCAAACCTGTGTGAAGGCCCCCCTGGTCACAGCCATTAAATGATCTTCCAGGTTGAGCCGTGAATCAAGGAGGACACCCAAGTTGCTTGCCCTTTCTGAGGGGGGCAATACCTCCCCCCATTAAAAGAGATGGAACTTGTTGGACAACACGAGATGCCGGTATCCACAGCCACTCGGTCTTGGAGGGGTTCAGCCTGAGTCTGTTCCTTCCCATCCAGACCCGCACCGCCTCCAGGCACCGGGACATCACGTCAAGGGCATCACTGGGTTGGCTCGGGGTGGAGAAGAACAACTGGGTATCATCCGCATATTGGTGATACCTCACCCCAAAGCTGCAAATGATCTCACCCAGCAGCTTCATATAGATGTTAAATAGGAGGGGGGAGAGAACCGACCCCTGGGGCACCCCACAAGTGGGCCTCAGGGTAGATCTCTGTCCCCCTGCCAATACAAACTGCGAATGGCCCGAGAGGTAGGAGGAGAACCACCATAAAACAGTGCCTCCCACTCCCAGCCCCCCGAGCCATCGCAGCAGGATACCATGGTCGATGGTATCAAAAGCCGCTGAGAGGTCAAGTAGGACCAGGACAGAGGAACAATCCCTGTCACAGGCCCGCCAGAGGTCATCCACCAGTGTGACCAATGTCGTTTCCGTGCTGTAACCGGGCCTGAAATTGGACTGGTATGGGTCCAGTTAGTCCGCTTCCTCCAGGAATTGCGGGAACTGATGTGCCACCACACTCTCAACAACCTTCACTACAAAGTGAAGGTTGGAGACAGGACGATAGTTATTCAACAAAGCCGGGTCCAGGGCAGGCTTCTTGAGGAGGGGCCTTACCACTGCCTCTTTCAAGGCGGAGGGGAAGACACCCTCTATCAAAGAAGCGTTGACAACTGCCTGGAGCCAGCTCCCTGTCACCTCCCAGGTGGCCAAAACCAACCAGGAGGGAGATGGGTTGAGTAAACAAGTGGTAGTGCTCAGTTTACCCATGATCCTGTCCACATCATCCAGAGTCACAGGGTCAAACTCACCCCAAATGGTATCCGGGACCTGCCCCCTCCACTTCGCCGGATTCCGCCCAGTCGGAGTCCAAGCCTGTCCAGATCTGAGTGATTTTATCCTGCAGATACTGTACGAATTCATCAGTCCTACCTTGCAAGGGGTCATACCTCGGTCCCTGGTTAAGCAGGGAGCGGGTCACTCTGAACAAGGCGGCTGGGTGGTTATCTGCGGATGCAATGAGAGCAGAAAAGTAAACATGCTTTGCCGCTTCCATTGCCACTAGGTAAGACTTCAAATAAGTTTTTAGCCATGTTCGATCAGATTCGGACCCGCTGGATCTCCAACAGCTCTCTAGGCATCTTTTTCGGCGCTTCATCTCCCGGAGCCCCTCGGTAAACCAGGGGGCCACCTGGGATCTGCGCCGGGTCAGAGGCCGCAAAGGCACAACTTGATTCAGGGCCCCGGCAGCCGCCGTCTCCCAGGCTTCTACTAGGGCCTCGGCCAAGTCGTGGGCAAGGGAGGCAGGAATTATCCCAAGCTCCGTCTGGAACCTTACAGGTTCCATCAGGCGCCTGGGACAGAACCACCTGGTCGGCTCCGCCTCCCAGCGGCGGGGGGTGGCGAACTGAAAGTCTAGCCAGAGAAGAAAATGATCGGAGCATGACTGGGGTTGGATGGTTAAGTCCCCCCTACCCAGATCATTAATCCACTGCCCAGAGATAAAAACCAGGTTGAGTGTGTGCCCTCCACTATGGATCGGGTCCTGAATTATTTGAGTCAGGTCCATGGCCGTCATGGAAGCCATGAACTCCCGGGCCAACTCAGACGCCTCACCCACGGAAGGTAGATTGAAGTCCCCCAGAACTATAAGCCTGGGGAACTCAATTGCCAACCCAGACAAGACGTGATTGATTGATTGATTTTTTAAAAATTTTCTTTAAAGATCCAAGATCACCCTACTCTCACAGAAGTAAAAATTGTAGAACCAAGCATAACAGTAATGTAACTAAAAGTAGAATTAAAAATCCATAATCATGTAGTTCTAGAAATTTAGTAAATTGGAAAGGATCTTGGAAATGACTTAGTCTGTCTGCTCATTTCAGTGCAGGAAAGTGGCACATACAGCATATAACAACAACAACAACAACAACAACAACAACAACAACAACAACAATAATAATAATAATAATAATAATAATAATAATAATAATAATAATAAAGTTGGAAGGGACCTTGGAGGTCATCTAGTCCAACCCCCTGCTCAGGCAGGAAACCTTATACCATTTCAGGCAAATGGCTGTCCAGTCTCTTCTTAAAAACCTCCAGTGTTGGAGCATTCACCACCTCTGGAGGCAGGTTGTTCCACTGGTTAATTGCTCTAACTGTCAGGAAGTTTCTCCTTAGTTCTAGGTTGCTTCTCTCCTTGACTAGTTTCCATCCGTTGCTTCTTGTCCTGCTTTCAGGTGCTTTGGAGAATAGCTTGACTCCCTCTTCTTTGTGGTAGCCCCTGAGATATTGGAACACTGCTATCATGTCACCCCTCACCCTTCTCTTCATTAAACTACACATACCCAATTCCAGCAACCGTTCCCTATATGTTTTAGCCTCCAGTCCCCCAATCATCTTTGTTGCTCTTCTCTGTACTCTTTCTAGAGTCTCGACATCTTTTTTACATCGTGGTGACCAAAACTGGATGCAGTATTCCAGGTGTGGCCTTACCAAAGCATTGTAGAGTGGTATTAGTACTTCACTTGATCTTGATTCTATCCCTCTGTTAATGCAGCCTAGCACTGTGTTGGCTTTTTTGGCAGCTGCAGCACACTGCTGGCTCATATTGAAGTGATTGTCTACTAAGACTCCGAGATCCCTCTCACAGTTACTACTATTGAGCAAGGTACCACCTATACTATACCTATGCATTTGATTTTTCCTGCCTAAATGTAGAACCTTACTTTTTTCACCATTGAATTTCATTTTGTTAGATAGTGCCCAGTGTTCGAGTCTGTCCAGATCCTTCTGTATCTTAAGCCTATCTTCTGGAGTATTGGCTATTCCTGCCAGCTTGGTGTCGTCTGCAAATTTGATGAGTTCCCCATCTATCCCCATCTCAGAGATGTGAGTGTTCAGTTTCTATTTATTGCCATTTTCTATCAGCATAAGGATGCAAAAATGTTGCAAAAGGTTTATGTGTATGAATTTGAAATCCTCTAGCCCCACATCTTCTCTAACATGTATATTTCAAGAGTGCAAATCCTTTGGACAATCACAGGAAAAGTTTCTACAGGTGGAAAGTTGTGGTTGCTCCATCACTGGAGGTTCTTAACTCCATAGAATGTAGAACATAGAAGAGATCAGATAGTCATTTGCTGTAATGGTAGAGTTTCTCCTGCTTGAACAGGGGGTTGGACTAGAAGACCTCCAAGGCCCCTTCCAAATCTGTTATGTTGTAAGTCTACTGTCCTTGGCCCCTTTCCAAAGATATATAGGCTCCTTGTCAGTTGCCTTAAGAAAAGGCATAGTGATACAAGGAAGAGAAGTGAATTTTGTGAGATTCTGATGGGAAATCTGCATTTATTTCTTTTAGAAAAACCACAGAATCCCCAGAATTGTTCAGCTGGTGCGTATTATGCAAACGAAGATATTTACATATGTTTCCCTGTCTAAAGCTGGATAGCTTGCTGGGAGTTCATTATCCGAGTTATTTTGACAAGCCTTGGGGCAGAGGTAACAGAGATTCCTAGAATACTGGTTTTATTAACATCTATGAGGCTGGATCCTGAACCAATGGAAGTGACTGAATGTCTGAAAGAAACATGAGTTTGGGAGATTGGCTTTTTCCCATTACATTTTCTCATATGGTTATCTGTATTGCATAATGTATCTTGTTCAAAGGCAAGATGCACACAATTGCAAGTTGCTTTGCCTAGTTAGGGTGAGATTGTTACCACCCTTTTGCTTCTTTGATCACAGAACCACATGGCACTGGGAATAACCTATCAGCTTGGAAGATGACCATATTATTTTCCTACCACTGCCAATGTCATGCTGATTGGACTCTTCACTGATTATCACCTTGCTGTGATGAATTTGAGTTTTGTTTGTGATATTTATTCCTTTGCATCTCCCATGGCAAACTCTGGTAGCTCTCATTAACTAAATTGTGTTTTGTCTTATTTTGCATGGTTTGGGACCATTCTCCACTTTTGTAATATCAGCTGGGCTAGCCTAGACATTAACCATTTGCCCACCATCGCAGTAGGCTTAATGGACAAAACAGTCAAACAAGCCTTGTAGAGTCTTGGATAGCACAAAATGTACTGTGCTAAAACCAGGTTGGGGAATTTATGGCTCAGCATGCAGTGGGAGTTCAACCTTCTTCTTATCCTGTTATCCTCTTATCTTGTTTTCTTATCCAGGCTATCAAACCAACCAAGTTTATTTGGGGGGGGGGATTGTCTGTACTGTGAACTTAGGGATTGTGTTTTATTATCCTGGATTTGTGTTTCAAAGGGTTGTGCTTTTGACTCTTTCTGACAAAAAAAAGAGAGAGATTCCTTCTGAGTGTGCCCTATGTCCTATGCTACCTAGTGACCAAAGTATATGATGTTATCCACCCACCTGGGGATCTCAACTGAGTAAATTATAGGTCCTGCCCCAGCTGCCCCATGGCCATTCTTTTTTTTAAAAATCCATTTCAATTACTATTTACACAAGTTGTCTTTAGTCAATCTTTTTTGCAGTGCAAACACTGAGTCATGCTGCAACTGTTTTCCTCCTGTCCTTTTTGGTCAATTTGCCTGCCTCCATCTAGAAAGATTTCCTTAAAAGATAGGCAGGGAATGAAGAAGAATGATATTTAACCTTTTCTACCTTTCTTTGACTAATGGTTAACTTGATTTTGAGTCTTAAAAAGTCTGCTAGGATGTATAGCTTAGAAAGCACGCAAATACCCTCCACTATCTTCATCAGTGAGGTATCTGCTTAGGAGGAGGAGGAGCTCAGCTCTTCACACTTTCTCTTTGCTCTCACTTTTGTTACGCTTATTGCATTGTGCTAGACTTTGTTATTCAACTGTAATAGTTATCTCTGCTCCACATCCATCTCTTTGACAATTTTACTAACCTGATCTGAATGTCTTAAAATATTATGAATAATGGTGACTTTACTCATGCTCGTTTAAAGGAACAATGGGATATATTGAACAAGAACCAACCTACATGAAAATGACATTTATCAGAAAAGATACACATATATTCCCTGGATTAGTTTTTTGCCTTTTTTGCCTGGGAAGAAGAACGAAGCTGAAGAACGAAGCTGAAGCCACCAGCCTGAGGATGACGGATGAGATTTCGTCGAAACGTTGCTATATATATGTATATGTGTATAGGTATAGGTATAGGTATAGGTATAGGTATAGGTATAGGTATAGGTATAGGTATTGGTATTGGTATAGGTATAGGTAAAGGTAAAGGTTCCCCTGCACATGCGTGCTAGTCATTTCTGACTCTAGGGGCCGGTGCTCATCTCCGTTTCAAAGCCGAAGAGCCAGCGCTTGTCCGAGGATGTGTCCGTGGTCATGTGGCTGGCATGACTAGACGCCAAAGGTGCACGGAACGCTGTTACCTTCCCACTGTAGTGGTCACTTTTTTCTACTTGCATTTTTACGTGCTTTCGAACTGCTAGGTTGGCAGAAGCTGGGATGAGTAACCGGTGCTCACTCTGCTACGCGGCACTCGGGATTCGACCCGCCAAACTGCCGACCTTCTGATCGACAAGTTCAGCGTCCTAACCCACTGAGCGTGTGTGTGTATTCGAATCTCGGAAGGGTATGGCTGACTGATGAAAACTAATAAGTTTGAAATGCATATCAGTCTCCCTTAATTCTTTGTTAGCAATTTAAAATTTACACAAATATGAGCTGTCACCGGTGTGACTACTGCCTGTCGATGGCCTTTGGGATAGTGTTCTGTACCAGCCTGCTACCGGCCTTGCAGAAAAGGCAACCCCTTTATAAATGGCAAGAGGCTGGAATACGTCTGCCAAATTTATTACAAAAACAAACAAAACACATACCAAGATACAGGAGCTTTGAAACACTATCGGAGTGGTTGCTTTCAGCAAACCAGCCCTCCCCAAACATTCCCTTTATAAAGAGTTCAGGGCGTGGCCTCTCTTTGCCTCCTTCCGAGAAGTCCCACAGCCTTCCTCTGCTTGCTCCTACTTGACTGCCTCCTGCGTCGGGCGTCCTTGAACAGGGCCAGCTGTGGGTCATCTTCATCCACACTGTCAGGCTCACACAGCTGGGTCTCCATGGTGACCAAGTGGGAGGGGCCTGCCTGAGGGCTATCATCAGCAAGATCTTCAACACCCCCCTCCTCCTCTGAGTCGTCGTCCAACCCAACTGCCGAACCCACAGGCTGACCCTGAATCACAACAGATAGGCTGACACAGGAGATAAAGATTTGTCCCATGTTTGGGGCCTAGCAAGGTAATTTAATAGTTAACAAGCATTTGTCATATATATATATATATACCGGTATATGCTTTATCTGACACTACAAAGTATCCTTTTGAAACAATTGATAAAACAGTTGTATATTTTCTGGTTATAAATATTTATCATACTCTTATTCTTTGAATTACCTATTGCAGAATGTTATAGCTTTGCGTTAATATTGTAGAATGTGTGTAACATTAAAAACACAATACTATAACTCCCCCTTAGCAATCTTGGACTGAAATGCAAAGCAGTGTTATAGTTTGTAAGTGCTTTGTTGAGTAAGTGTTGACCCCTGCTGACTACCTGGACTACATTGCTTTTGATACCATCGAACATGGTATTCTGCTGCGACAGCTCGAGGGGTTGGGAGTTCGTATTGGCAGGGGGGCAGAGATCTACCCTGAGGCCCTTTCTTGCGGGATACCTCAGGGGTCAGTTCTCTCCCCCTCCTGTTTAACATCTATATGAAGCCGCTGGGTGAGATCATCCGTGGCTTGGGGTGAGGTATCACCAATATGCGGATGATACCCAGTTGTTCTTCTCCACCCCGAGCCAACCCAGTGATGCCCTTGACGTGATGTCCCGGTGCCTGGAGGCGGTGCGGGTCTGGATGGGAAGGAACAGACTCAGGCTGAACCCTTCCAAGACCGAGTGGCTGTGGATACTGGCATCTCGTATTGTCCAACATGTTCCATCTCTTTTGATGGGGGGGAGGTACTGCCCCCCTCAGAAAGGGCCCACAACTTGGGTGCCCTCCTGGATTCACGGCTTAACTTGGAAGACCATCTAACTGCTGTGACCAGGGGGGGCCTTTGCACAGGTTCACCTGGTGCACCAGTTGCGCCCCTTTTTGGACCGTGATGCCCTATGCATGGTCACCCACACTCTTGTCACTTCTCGCCTGGATTACTGTAATGCTCTCTACATGGGGCTGCCCTTGAAGTGCACCCGGAGGCTTCAGCTGGTGCAAAATGCGGCCGCGCAGGTGCTTATGGGAGGATCTTGATACTCCCATGTTACACCACTCCTGTGCAAACTGCATTGGCTTCTGGTTGCCCTCTGGGTGCAATTCAAGGTGCTGGTAATTACCTTTAAAGCCCTACATGGCTTAGGCCCAGGGTACTTGCAAGACCACCCTTCGCCCGGTTCACTCCCACAGAGTCGGCCTCTTCAGGGTTTCGTCGGCTAAGCAATGCCGGCTGGCGACCCCCAGGGGGAGAGCCTTCTCTGTGGGCGCACCGACCCTCTGGAATGAACTGCCTCTGGAGCTGCGGACTGCCCCTGACCTTCGGTCCTTCCGCCGTGACCTGAAGACATGGATGTTCCAACAATCGGGCCTGGACTGACTATGGTTTTAAATTTGGTTTTATTCGGTTAAATTGTCATTTATTTATTATATCCATTGTTTAATTCTTTTTAAAATTTTGTACTTTATGTTTTTTTAATTTTTTATTGTTGTGAGCCGCCCTGAGTCCTTGGGGAGAAGGGCGGCATATAAATTTAATAAATCTAAATCTAAATCTAAATTCCTAAAGGTTTTTTTTCAAGATTTTCAGAAGTGGCTTACCATTGCCTCTTTCCTAGGGCTGAGAGAGAATGACCGGCTCATGGTCACGCAGCTGGCTTTCAAGCTGAAGCAGGACTAAAATTTGGAGTCCCTCAGTTTCTACTATGGTGTCTTAATCACTACACCACATTGGTTTGCTGAAAGATAGAGTAAACAGATAAATTCATATTTTAATAAAAGAAATAAGATGTTGTCAATTTGCATTTGCATTGTCAATTTGCATTTGTACTACATTGATTGTCTAATTCAGCTTTCCCAAACCAGTGTCCAACAGATGTGGTAAATTCCAGTTCCAATGCTGGAACAGGAGTTGAAACCTAACTTATCTGAAAGGGAAGTTTAGATAAAGCTGGTCTATTTGGTTTATTAACAGTCGCTATTTTGCACACTGCAAAATTAAATCCTGTGGTATTATATACCCAATCACAAGAAAAGTATCCTTGGAAAAAGAAAGCATGCATGGATATAGGAAATTGTTTTTTCTCCCTTGAAATTTTAGAAGTGGAAAAAACAACCCTGTTTAATAGAGACTTTTGCATTGTTCCCATTTCACAAAACCTAAAAATTTTAACCTAAATCAACTTGACAGTGTCCTTTTAAGTTTTTCATGATGTGGATTCTTTGAGTTATTGTTCACTTGTCTGCTTTTCATTTATATATATTTTCTTTCAATGCAACAACAGGCTGGTTTACTTTTAATATCACTGTAGCACGCAAGCAATAAAAAGAATGACATGTCTTTCAAATGTATGAGTTTTTTAATCTATTAAAAAAGCCCCCAAAGTAGGAGGAATTCTTGAATCTAAAGTGTGCTTTTGGTTTTATTCTGAACAAATGGATATTGGGCCATAATTAAAATGGACCCATTGAAACCAATAGGACATAGAGCAAGATTACTTTAAAATCACTTGTTTTAATCAATGCCATTGTTCTGCCACACTCTCTTACACACACACCAGCCTTAAGAAGGATTCAGAATAACTGAAACAGGCAAAGAAGGGCAATCATTTTAGGGTGCATCAGTTTCATTTTGTCCTGCTGGTCAGGCTTCATCTCATGTATATTTAGGCACCATGCTTTAGGAAGTACTAAAACTCTCTATAATAGGTTCAAAAGAGGTGATGAAGATAATAAGGTGCTTATAAACGAGGACCTGTGAGAGGCTTTGAGGAAATGGGATACATTTAATTTTGAAAGATGACAACTGAGGAGGATATGAATATTTTTTTTAATTTTAATTCCATTTATATCCCGCCCTTCTCCGAAGACTCAGGGCGGCTTTACAAACTTAGCAGTAGCCTTCATTCTATGTATATGCCTGCTTATTAGGGCTTTCACACACCCCAAGCGTCATTATTACAAAGTCAGCTTAATTGCCCCCAACAATCTGGGTCCTCATTTTACCTACCTCGGAAGGATGGAAGGCTGAGTCAACCTTGAGCCTGGTGGGATGCGAACCTGCACTAATTGCAGGCAGCTGGTGTTACTTAAGGAGGCATCAGCCCACTGCTCCACCAAGGCTCTTGAATACTTGAAGGGCTGGGAAACTCAAGAAGGCCATAGTCTATTTTATAATTCTCTATCAAATAACTGGTTTTTTACTGCAAAGCAAATTTTCTCACAGACAGAAGGACACGTTGTGTCTCCTTTATACCCAGT
Source organism: Vipera berus (assembly GCF_964194415.1). Taxonomy (NCBI): domain Eukaryota; kingdom Metazoa; phylum Chordata; class Lepidosauria; order Squamata; family Viperidae; genus Vipera; species Vipera berus. The sequence goes on from NC_138204.1 coordinate 192,906,467, forward strand.
GTGGGAAAAATCTGGCAGAAGCAGGTTAGAATTCCCCACCTATCTATTGCAAACCCCTGCACTTTTGCAGGGGAATAGCCATTCTGAAAGTTGTTGTGTGCAAGGTGAAAATGTATATCCCCAGACCACAGGAGAAAAAACTAATATAATATTGAGAAGGTGGTGGAATATACTGTATTTCTAAATCTCTCTCTCTCATAGACATAAAATATTATGAAGGACTGTTGCAAAATCTAACTAACCACTAGGTGGCGGCAAAGAGTTAGTCTTCTGTGTCTCTGGGTCATCTAGTGGTTGTTTGGATTATTGCTGTCCTAATCCTGTGGTACTGAAAAGAGTTTTTAACTTAGAATCTTTCTCTTGAATAAGAGTTCTCTTTCAAGAGCACCATTCCCCCATGATCCATAGGTATATCAATAGTCACGGTGCAATTAAAATATCACAATGTTTCACCAGAAAAACAACAACGATGAGCACTGTTTCTGGCATAAATTCACCATGCCTGGCAGCCTGTTTTTCACTCATCCACCTGCCTGGACATATATATTCATCCCTATAAAATTTGTTGCAATTGTAAAAAGACTTAAATTTTGGGGTGCTTATCTAAAAAAGAAAAAGAGGACCCTTTTGCTCTTCTCAGATTTAGGTATGCTATGCTTCTCCTGTCAGTATAAGACATGTACACTTATGAAAAATGAGAAGTGGCAATGATTCCCCATAGGTATTTTTGCTGTAATATTTTACATGTTTACATGTTTACATATTTCTTGACATTGCCACATTCCATTGGTCAGGGACCGAGAATATATAATCCTTAGGGTGTTTTTTTATTTCTGTTCCCATTATCTCAAATTGTGGCTCTGCTATCTAGAGCTGATAAAAATAGGATCCATCAATATTTAGAACAGTGTTTCTCAACCTTGGCATCTTTAAAATGCCTGGACTTCAACTCCCAGAATTCCCCAGCCAGCATGCTAGAGGAAGGGGGTGGAAAAAGCTTGCCTGCAAAATTAATGGAAACCACATTGGTGGTAAAAGGTAATGTATTTGATACTGAAATGCATACTATTCTATTTGCTTGGAGGTTATGGTCAGCTATCATTTTCTTGTTATATTTCTTAAAGTTTGTGTGTGTGTGTGTGTGTGTGTGTGTGTGTGTCAGTGAGTATGTTGACTTTATTTCAAGACCAATATGATTGCATATTCACTGCACAGCTTTGTTTGATTGGAGAGGCATGGGTCTGTATTATATCACTGACAGCTATAGCATTAACTGTACTATGGCATGGAAGGGTCATGATTACCCAGAGAAAAACATAAATGTGTATGCACTTATTGGCTTATTTGGCTTGGAAGCTCACTGTTAAGTATGGCTGCCCTGAAAGTTATAATTGTATAAGAGAAGTATAAGAGAAGTTGCTCAAGGAGTGTAATCAATTTAAAATATTTAAAGAGAAACATGCATGAGTAGGCAAACTATCTTACTTGCTTTCCAGAAGGTGTTCCATATTACTTTGCTATAAGCAATAATCCTCTCTTACAAGATATCCAGGGGCTCATTGATCTACAAAAGGGCAACAGGTTTCCCGTAAAAGAGGGTTACACACAGTAAAATGTCTGACTTTCTTTTTTGCTTTCAGTTCCACTTTACAGAGTAGAACCCATAACAATTAGATTAGCTGATTTTCCTTTACCACCTTACCCCAGGGTGAGTGGGGGGAAAGGAAGGGGGAATCCTTTCATCTGTGAAAAACAGCACATCAGAAAAATGCATTTCTGATGTTAATATCACTATTCAGCCAGCTAGCAGTCAGATGTATGTTTCTGGATTCCAAGGTGTCGTTCATCTAAAATAACCACAAGGAAATCTTTTGAACAGATGTTCATAATAGGAAAACAGCTACAAGCCATAGCTAGGACATACAAGAATATAAGTCAAAACTAAAAGAAATTTACATTACCATCTTGGTTCTGCAATGATTTTATAGTTAACTAATATTTAATGAAAGTTGTTTGATATTTTATGATAATAAACTCAAACACCTGGTTCTTTCCCATCTGGAGTGGGATCTAATCACTAGGATGCTATGCTACCTGTCCCATCCATAGGAATAGAATACAGAGAACATAGCCATAACAAATTTACCACCAACCAGGACTAATGAGATTGCAATGGATGGAAGTTGCATTTGGCAGGGGAAGGGGAGCATCTGAACATCTAACCTTGGATGGGTGCACTGGAATCCAAAATCCACCAGTTCAGGATACAATTCCTGCTAATAAATACTGTTTACATGGTGTAGTGTAGTGGTTAAAACAGTGGGTTGGGAAGCCTGATGTTCAAGCTCACCAACCATAGAAATCCAAAGCCTGACTTTGAGCCAGTTCCAACTGTTCCTTTCAACTTTACTAGGTTCTTCCATTAAATCTAGGAGCCATGGTGGTGCAGTGGTTAGAATGCAGTATTGCAGGCTGACTCTGCCCACTGTCAGGAGTTTGATCCTGACCAGCTCAAGGTTGGCTCAGCCTTCCATCCTTCTGAGGACGGTTAAATGGAGAGCCAGATTGTTGAGGGTTATATGTTGTTAGATATATTGTTGAGGTAATATGCTCACATTGTAAACCACTCAGACAGTGCTATAAAGCATTATGGAGTGGTATATACATCCAAGTGCTATTGCTATTGTCTGGAAAAAGGTGTTTTCTCTTTGGTGTAATTTTGTCTTTTGACACAGGCTGACAGGCAGCCAGGTTTCCCAAGTGTTAACAACTAGTAGAAGAAAAGATTCATCTTGCTGTAGAGATAAAGAACAAGCAGACAATAAGCTTGATTTGTGGATGACACCAGATTTTTCAGGACTTAACCAAATAATTGTGAAAAGCTCAAACAGAGTTTTCTCCAAACTGGGTAAATACAGCAGGCAACATGATGGTATATGAGATGTTTGAAAACAAATGTAAAATAAAGTGTAAAATAAAGCAAACAATTTGCAAAATTCAATTTTGACTAGGTGACTATTTGAGATTTTGATGGGTAGTCTTGTGACAAACTCCATGCCAGGGATGATTAAAACCAGTAGTGGAAATAAAACTGCCTTTTTAAAAAAAAATCAAAATCATTTGGCTGCTTTTCATATATTGTGCACAGATCTGATTGTCTTGCTGAGAAGGGTAGAAAAAAGAAGCAAGCAGCATTTTCAAGAAGGTGGCATTTTGAAGGAAAGAAATATAGGGACAAAGAGAGCTGATGGAATTGTGATTGGTGTGCAAAAAGTGAGAATAGCGGCACTGCCCTTCTTTTTTCATAATATGTCAGAGTCTTCAGTGGATTGACTGCCAAGGTAGTCCTCGACTTACAATAGTTTGTTTAATGACCGTTCTAAATCATAACAGCACTGAAAAATGTCACTTATGACTGATTTTTCACAGTTATGACCTTTGCAGCATCCCCATGATCATGTGATCAAAATTCAGATGTTTGGCAATTGACTTATATTTATGATCGTTGTTATGTCTTTACTTTAGATGTTATTAGGCCCTTCCTTCCTTCCTTCCTTCCTTCCTTCCTTCCTTCCTTCCTTCCTTCCTTCCTTCCTTCCTTCCTTCCTCTCCATCAAATACTCCATCTCTGATGTCCAGCAAATCAGACTTTACTATGTGGCTGAATACCTTCTTAAAAATTATATTGGAATAACAAAACAGTCTACTTTCCACCACTTGTGGCTCTGTATTAAAAAAATAATAGAGAGATTTTTTTAAGACAAAAAAATGAATCCCAGTTATGCAGGCTCTCAACAAGAGGTTGAGTTACCAGTTGCTTTGACTGGCACTTTTTACATTATAACAGAACTAGGGGGTTGTTCTCACACTTGGTTTGGTCTTGGCATGTTATTTGAACTTCACCTTTGAATGAAAGTGTTTCTGATCTCCACAGCGTAGATTGTGATGTTTACACATTTGTTTTATTAATATCACTTGTCCACCAGATAGCCAAAGAGATTGGTTCTTTCAACAGAGCTTGATATCTATTTACTGTTATACCACTGCATTCTGAGATCTTTGCCTACAACAAGATTTCATACATTCTGAACTTAGAAGTGATGAAACAGATTCTGTTGTGCACCACAAAAGTCAGAAATTTAAAAAAGCTTTGTGACCTTTTGGAAGACTGCCAAGTTTCTTTTTTCTTTTTCATTTTTAAGCTAAACAAAGAGTTCTGCATGCAGTAGAAGTCTTTGAAATAAGAATTCTTGGATTAATGGTTTTAATTGTTGCATGTTCTAATCTGGGTCGATCACCAAGACCACACGTTGAGTCTTCTGAGCTTTCAGACTCAGGAAACTGGAACCCATCCTCAGGAAACTTCTCTCTCACCAAAATGTGTGCTTTGAGCAATGTATGCAGTGAACAAGAACATACATTCAATGTTGCAGCTACCATGTTTTCCCCAAAATAAGGCCCGGTCTTATATATTATTTTTGCCCCCCAAAGAGGCATTAGGTCTTATTTTCAAGGGATGTCTTTTCTACTGTGTCGCCTTACGGCAGCGGCATCATCAGCCCCATCAGAAGGAGCATGTGTGGCCACCGCAGGCCCACTTCTTCTGTGGCTTCTCGCCACCACTTGCGTGCGTCACCCCCGGCCTCCATTTCACTGGCAAAGGCCTTCAGGAAAGGCCTCTGCAGCCCAGAATGGAGCTCTGGGATAACATGCGCATTACGCCCTGGCCTCCATATCATTGGCAAAGGCCTTTTCCTGCAGCGAGCAGCCACAGAAGAAGTGGGCCGGCAGCTGCCACACAGGCCCCTTCTGGATGGGGCTGTTGGTGCTGTCACCACGAGGTGAGGCAAGTGTCAGGGCAAGGGAGGCCTGGCTGTAGCAGTCTTGAGGTAAGCAGGTACGGGGCACACGGGGCAGCTCCACACCCCCACCCTCACCCTATATTGATTTTTACGTCTGCGCCTTGCCCCACCTTGTGCAACCAGACAGTGAGATGGAGTGGGCAGGGCCTTAACTAGGGCTTATTTTGGAGGGATAGGGCTTATATTAGGCACACATGTAAAAATCAAGCTATGGCTTATTTTCAGGATAGCTCTTATTTTCAGGGAAACATGGTACTAAGATCATTGGATGAACAGGGAAATGATTGAAGCCTGGAAAACAGGCCCCTCATCAGTCAACAGGAGTGTTGATTTACTATCAGCTTATCAAGTACTTAGGAAGCGAGGGCTTGGCAGCACAAGGAAACAACAGCCAATGACTTAATAGCTGGCCATCAACACCCCAGTAAACAACTAAAAAGCCACACACAACCAGGCACCATATAAATACCACATATATAAGAGAGAAGTTCCCTGAGGATGGACTCCAGCACAAGTCCAAAATCTCTGGTCCTGGTGATCAACCCAGATTGGAGCCTTCAATATTATCCTGGGACACATACAGTATATTCATCTTCATTTGTGATTTTAATTTTGTTTTTGTTAGGCTTTATTACTTTTACTCAGATTTAATTGGTTTATTTTTTGACTTTCTGTTTTCTATTATTGCTTTCAATTCCCTCTGTGTACAAAGGCAGGTTATAAATTGAAATAGCAACAGAATTTTAAAAATGCAATTGATGTGGCATTACAGCTGTTTATGGTGACAAAATAGGAAGATTGCTTGGCCAGGTCCACAATGGGTGATTAGACATCTATCCTCTGACTTCATAATGATAGGGGGGGAAGGAAGCTGGCAAAAAAAACCCCATATTTGTTTGTTTGTTTGTTTGTTTATAAGTCAAATTCATAGGCCACCCTTCTTCTAGCAACCTTGGGTGGCCTACAGTTCAAAACAAACCAAAACAAAGCAGGAAGTGTGCACAAACTGGGATTACAATAACAATCCCATTCATGTAATTCCTATAGCAACACATGATTCCTAACCTATTGCTTGGAGAAAAAGCAAGGTCTTTAAGCAGGGTCAGTATTATTCTGGAAGGCAGGCACCGAGAACTAGCTCAGAAGTCTGTTCAGCAGGACAAAACGTTCTACCACAGGGTGGGCAACTATGGGAACTTTACAACCTGTAACTCCCAGAATTCTTGAGCCAGCCATGCTCATTCAGACCAGAGTCTTTCTCTTCCCTCCCCAAGGCCATTATCCACAATAGCCTTGTGGGAGGATGGATCCTTTGAGATGATTTAATTGCATTTTTATTAAATGTTGTTCATATTGCTTACAGGATACTTAGGGAGGAACCTTATTCAGAACAGCAGGATATAAATATTTGTTACAAATAAAAAGTAGTTTAAGTCAGACCTCAAAGAGACCAGTATCCCAAGAGAAGGGAGATTAAGGAAGTGTTGTAGTTTATGTGATGTCATCCTTAGATGGTATACTTCTTTCAGTGCAAGTTAATTCAACTTCAAAAGAAAGTACTATTTAGTTCTAGTTTTCAAGCAAATGTATTTCTTTTATTTATGCACGTTATCCAAAAATAAATACTGTATACAACAATCAAAGAACAGCAAATGCTGTCAGGCAACTCCCTGTGAATTAGCTACTTCTCTTTGAATGTTAAGGGACGCGGTGGCTCAGTGAGTTAGGACGCTGAGCTTGTCGATCAGAAGGTCGGCTGTTTGTCGGGTCAAATCCCGAGTGCCGCGTAGCAGAGTGAGCGCCTGTTACTCGTCCCAGCTTCTGCCAACCTAGCAGTTCGAAAGCACGTCAAAATGCAAGTAGAAAAATAGGGACCACTACGGTGGGAAGGTAACAGCGTTCCGTGCGCCTTTGGCGTCTAGTCATGCCGGCCACATGACCACGGAGACGTCCTCAGACAAGCGCTGGCTCTTCGGCTTTGAAACGGAGATGAGCACCGGCCCCTAGAGTCGGAAACGACTAGCATGCATGTGCGGGGGAACCTTTACCTTCTTTACCTTTGAATGTTGGATATTAGGAGCTGAATGTATTTAAGCAGTTATTTTATTTACAGCAGACCCAGAGAGCCACAAATAACGTGGAATGATGAGACATCAGGAAAAAGATAAATAGTTCCTACTAACTGTCATTAATTATTATCTTTGGCCAAAGAAGCTGCAGCTTCAGGTTTAGGTGTGCCATTCACACCTGTTGACTGTTAGCATACTCCATAAGCTACGTAGAGAACTACTCAAGACAAATTACTTTTCCATAACAATAGAACTTAGGCTAAACTTTTCTTCTCTGAGCAGGCTAATAGTTATGTTCCCTGTTGCAGATAGTCAAGGAAAGAAGATGTACAGACAGTGCGGTGTTCAGTCGGGGTCCTTAGATCAACACCACCCAAAAAAAGAACCCGTGTTTTACACTGCCAACATCATACCATCATCTCAGTGCCTGGTAATATTTTGCAGGGATAATGGGAAATCTTATGAACCTCCAAAAATATTTAGAAAAAAACCATAAAACAGCAGGAATCAGCTGAGATGAGTCATAGGTCAACTGCACCAAAAAATGCTGAATATGTACAGAGTAGGACCAGGGAAAAACCATTGGGGAAATATATGGAATAGTAGGGCAAGAGAATAACTAAGCATTCTAATTGTCAAAGTTATAATATCAGTCAGTACCCTAAATAATAGGTTGTTGCCAGAGTTTTTTAAAAAGTAGTTTTTTGTTTTCAGAGATGAAATCAGTAGTTTGTGGTTTTTTTCATAGTGTCACTGAAGCTATGACTCAGTTAAAAATAAAAAGGGCTATTAGTCTGGAAGGAAAAACAGAAAAACTTGTTGGCATAGGTTCACACATACCATGTAGCTTAATCCTAGTTTACAAGACATATTAAAATAAATTGCTCACAATGAGAAAGATTATTGCATCAACTAGATTTTAGACTCTTACAACATTTTATAGTCCACAACAAATGTATTCATTAGTAACTATGGAAGTGGTTGTTTGAAGTACATTTTTGAGGGGTTTGTGCTAAGGTGTGCAAGTGGAGGAGATATCTGGAAACTCAGTTAACATCTGCCTCTTTTCCATTTTGTCACATCATTTGGAGAATTTGACACCCCACCCCACCCCCTAGGGCAAGATGCCTAAATGTTCTGTTTATTCTGGAAAGAGTTTGATTTTTCTGGAACCATAACAATGCAAATACTTCACATAATGGCCGTGAATAAAACATTTTATAAATAAATGCAATGTGAGATGCAGCTGCAAGTTTGTGGATGCTAAATTCATGGGCAGAAGTGAAAAAACACTCTCATCTTCAGGAATGCAGAAGGATAATGGATCCATATTCAATCACTTTTAAAATCCTGGGTTTAATTAAACTGCTTTCTTTTCAATGGGCTTACTTTAAATGATATTAACTCTGAATCCAAACCTATATTATATAATTACACCAGCATGTGAATCTTGTAGTCAATGGCAAGCATTAGCATGATGGCAGGATAAACCAGCAGCTCTCTGCTATTTGTTAATTCAGCCCAACTTTGTCGAATTTCCATGCAAGCCTAAAAAAAATATGCTGCTGCTTTAAGAGTCATGTTAACTTTAGTAAAGGCATTCCTTTGTGTTCCAAAAAAGTATGAGATCTTAAAATTTTGTTATTTTTACAAGGAAACATAAGAATTCACATATATACCATAGGAGGACTACACTACCAATGCTCCAGAGGCTCATCAGATGGCAAAAAAAGAAATACAGAAAACTTTGCCTCTAATGGCCATCCAGATTTCTGCAGCCAACATCTGGTAGTCCTGCCTAAAAATGCTTCTGAAATCACCTTTTGGACCTTTATCTTCTCCAAACAATCTGAAAACAGAGCAAAACTTATAAAAAGAGATTAAAACTGGACAAGCTTTCAACACCCCTCCAGCCACTCTTGCATCCTTGGAAGCAGACCCCCAGTCAGTTACGTGGGGGGGGGGGAGAAAATCTGGGGGATGAGATACACTTTAGCCTCCAGTTCTTCAATCTAACAGAATATTACAGTAGAGGGGCCTGGAGATATCCAAGAGAAAGGAAGATGTTTTTATACCTATCTAACATATTCTGAAGGGACGCGGTGGCTCAGTGGGTTGGGACGCTGAACTTGTCGATCGGAAGGTCGGCAGTTTGGCGGGTCGAATCCCGAGTGCCGCGTAGCAGAGTGAGCGCCTGTTACTCGTCCCAGCTTCTGCCAACCTAGCAGTTCGAAAGCACGTAAAAATGCAAGTAGAAAAATAGGGACCACTACGGTGGGAAGGTAACAGCGTTCCGTGCGCCTTTGGCGTCTAGTCATGCCGGCCACATGACCACGGAGACGTCCTCGGACAAGCGCTGGCTCTTCGGCTATGAAACGGAGATGAGCACCGGCCCCTAGAGTCGGAAACGACTAGCACGCATGTGCGGGGGAACCTTTACCTTTACCTAACATATTCTGGAAGTTCATTGAAAATCTCTGTCACTGTCTGGCGGTATCTGTGTGGTTGATAGATTATTAATTGTAAAGCAGAAAACATCACCTACTTTACTGAGCACAAGACAGACACAGAGAGAGAGAATTAACTTAGGCAACTGTATCCAGTTTTGGTCAATGTGATGTAAAAAAGACATTGAGACTCTAGAAAGAGTGCAGAGTGCAGAGAAGAGCAACAAAGATGATCAGAGGTGTGGAGGCTAAAACATATAAGGAACGGTCGCTGGAATTGGGTATGTCTAATTTAATGAAGAGAAGGGTGAGGGGTGACATGATAGCAGTGTTCCAATATCTCAGGGGCTGCCACAAAGAAGAGGGAGTCAAAGTATTCTCCAAAGCACCTGAAGGCAGGACAAGAAGAAATGGATGGAAACTCATCAAGGAGAGAAACAACCTAGAATTAGGGAGAAATTTTCTGACATTTAGAACAATTAATTGGTGGAATACCTTGCCTCAAGAAGCTGTGAATGCTTCAACCCTGGAAGTTTTTAAGAAGAGATTAGATAACCACTTTTCTGAAATGGTATTCCTAACTGAGCAGGGGGTTGGACAAGATGACCTCCAAGATCTCTTCCAACTTTATTATTATTATTATTATTATTATTATTATTATTATTATTATTATTATTATTATTATTATTATTCTATTCTCTTCTAAGGTTTTGAATCTACCAATTGTTCTGTTCCAGCCTACGACCGGCCCTGTTTGAATGTCAGGGACAACCCCTTTTTATAATCAACAGGCTGGAAAAAAACCAAACCAAATTTATTTACAAAGAGTTCAAACAAAAGTTAAATGAAAAGTTCAAACAAGACTTAAACCAAAAGGTTAAACAAGACTTAAACAAGAATAACAGACCAGGACTCTAGCAGAAGATCTTCAAACAGTTGCCTTCAGCAACCAGCACCTCCCACACATTCCCCTTTTATCAGCAGTCCCAAGGCGTGGCTTCTCATTGCCTTCTCCCAAGTTGCCTCATTGCTTTCCTCTGTTCTGTTGTGCTAGATTGCCACCTGCTCCTAGCGTCCCTGAACAGAGCCAGCTGTGGATCATCTTCTTCCAATCCCTCATGCTCACACAGCTGAGTCTGAGGAGGAACAAGACGGGAGGGACCAGGCTTAGAGTTCTGCAGTGCATCAGAATCTTCCTCTGACACCAAAGGCTCTCCAAACCCCTCCTCCTCCTCCTCTTCAGAATCATCCAACTCAGCTGCCGGAACCACAGGCTGACGCTGAATCACAACACCAATCACTTCTCTTGTGTTGTTCTACCTGAAATCTATGGTGACAGCACTGGTTGTAATGACAACAGTGCAAGCTAACATACTTTTGTGTATCCTCAGAGACTGAAGGAAAACACATTAATGAGACAATATGAAAGAGTTTCGTCCAGATTTTTTCCAGAATTACAGGTCAAATCGAATCTTTGTCATCTGACATTTGCCATAGCCTTATTTTCTAGATACTGTGCCAAATTATTGATATTTCTGCTCATCCACCCTCACTCAGAAAACTTTAATATAAGCTTCTTTTTTATCTACACGATCATTTTAAACTGTTGCAGAAAGAAATCAAAACTTCTGCCCCAGCTTGCCTCAGCCAAATGCTGTCCTATGCAAGGCCTTACTTTGTCAGTAAGTGTAGGTGAAAAGTTACTCTAAAGCTTGTCTTTACAAGTGAGGGGAAGAGGGGGGAAAAAGCAAAGAGTTTGGATGAAAGGCCTGCAGTTGTGGTTACATCACAACTAGAAGTTTTTATGAGGAATACTGGGCATTTTTAAAGGCAGAAGCTGATGCTCCAAGTCTCTAAGAGGATAAAATCACCAAGACTGGCCTGAACATGAGCTTCATAATAGCATTTGCAGTCCAGATTTGGTCAACAGCTCTTAACAGTTGGATAATTTTACACTTTTAAGATGAAATGACAACAATTTGATCTTTTGTGAGCTGGCCCTTGGATACTTCATAGTCTTATTTATGAGCACAAGGGGTTGGTAAATCCGCTGTAGCTAATTTCCCATTGGGTCTGTCAATGATCTGGTTACAGCCCCTTAATTGCTTGCCCAGGCTGACTGAGCCCGTGTGTCAAAAACAGACTCTCGTTAGAAAGGAAGAGAGGTTGGGGCTGGGTGGAAGGGAAATGGAATCCATTCTCTACAGCAAATCCTTGGGCCCTCTTATTTGTTGAACTTCCCTTTTGAAAAAGCACCTCTTCCTTTTTCTTTTCTTCCATTCAGTCATGTCCAATTCTTGGAGACCTGCCTGGACAAATCCTTGTCGTTTTCTTGGCAAGGTTTTTCAGTAATGATTTGCCGTTGCCTTCTTCCTAGGGCTGGGAGAAAATGACTGGCCCAAGGTCACCCAGCTGGCTTTGTATCTAAGGTGGCAACAGAATTCCAAGTCTACCAATTTCTAACTGGATACCTTAACCACTACAGTACACCATACTGGCTCTTGTATCTGACACTATATGGTGAAATCCAGGGTGCACAATTCCCAGCTCTAGGCTACTTGTCTAATGTGATACCCTTGACATGTGAAACGGAAGTATACTCCCCATCTGATGGTATATCATAGATTTTAAGACTTGACGGGTTACTGAGAAATGGCATATTCCAGTTCTTTTCTCATTGCAAGTTCTAAAACATCCTCAGGCAAAGCCTATCCAAAGTACAGATAGTCCTCAATTTACGACCACAATTGAGCCCAAAATCTCTGTTGCTAAGTGAGACAGTTGTGTGAATGTTGGCCTGTTTTGCAACCTTTCTTGCCATAGTTGTTAAACGAATCAATGCTATTGTGAAGTTAGTAACATGGTTGTTAAGTGAATCTGGCTTCCCCATTGACTTTGCTTGTCAGAAGGTCTCAAAAGGTGATCACATGACCCTGGGACACCGCAACCGTCATAAATATAAGTCAATTGCGAAGGGTCTGAATTTTGATCATATGACCATGGCGATGCTGCAAAGGTTATAAGTGTGAAATACAGTCATAGGTCACCTTTTTTCAGTGCCATTGTAACTTCAAGCAGTCACTAAATTAACTATTGTAAATTGAGGACTACCTGTGCAAAATCCATCCAGTAAATGCTTTTTATTTTATTTTCTCTCCAGGTTATTGAGTTCAGTAAAAAGAGAACATGTTCTCCTTTCTGTCCTCATGTCTTTCATCTGGCAGACATAGTCTTCAAATCAGCTATTTGAGTGTCTTTTTTTGTTTTTGTTTGTTTAAATTTTGCGTTGTTTTCACAACAGCAGCCATTCAGACTTTGTGTATTGTGACAATGTAAATTGTCTGTTTCTTTTCCTCGTCTACTGACACACTCAAGGACCTAGATTTACATTATTTAATTTATTTCCTGATTCCAGCAATTACATTCAATCCAGCCCCTTCAGAGCTGTCTGTGTGCTCTGTAGATCACTGGACTCATCATATGTTTCTATGATGAAATTTAAAAAGTGCATTGTCATTGATTTTACATTATCGGCAGCATACGTTCTTGAAAATACAGATTTGTTGGAAAAAATGGGATTGAAAACCAGTCTTTCTGATGCTGGAAAAAAATAATTTAACATACTTATGGGCCTAAGTATATTTTTTTCCTTTCTTTTTTTGCAGTTTACCATTGTAATTGAAAGGCTGAGAAAGTTAAACAATATGTCTTTCCTTTTTGTCCTCCTTTCCAATTGTCTGTAAACTTTTTTTGCCTTCTGGCTTCTGGTACCCATTTGGAAACTGGGAGGCATTCATAAAAATTGAGGTGGTGCAAGAGAGCCAATTTGATATAGCACCAGGCTAGAAACTGGGAGACTAAATTCTAGTAGCACTTTAGGCACAAAGCCAGCTGAGAGACCTTGGGCCAGTCGCTCTTTCTCAGCCCTAGGAAGGATCAATGGTAAATCACTTCTAAATTTTTGTCTAAAAAAAAAAACTGCAGAGACTATTCCAAGCAGTCACCAGGAATCAACACTGACTCAAAGCTTCACAGAGAGAAAGACTGACAACTTACTTTGCAGCATGCCAGATTTCTATTTTTAAGTCACTTTTTTTTAAAACAACAACAAAAAAAAACAATTCAGGTAAGACAGAAAATCTGACAGATGCCCAGGTAAGTGTCCATGGGCTTACTTGCAAACCCATATTGCCTGGAGGAAACTTTAACTTTACTGCAAATGAAGTTCTCAATGTTTAGTCACACTTCTGTTTCCTTGAGTTTTCAAGGCTGTCTTCTGTGGGACAGCTTGGACCTCATAGACAAGAAGACTTCAAAGTATGAATTTCTTTTTTTCTTTTTCTTATGGTACCACCACATTTATGGAATATTCACTTAAGGAGTGGAGTCTGCTTTTTGCTATGTCAGGGGTAGGCAACCTCGGCTCTTTTATGACTCATGGACTTCAACTCCCAGAATTCCTGATTCAGCAGCTGACTCAGGAATTCTGGGAGTTGAAGTCCATGAGTCATAAAAGAGCCGAGGTTGCCTACCCCTGTGCTGTGTCCTTCTACAAACCTCCTGCCCATTTGTATATGGGTCATGCCTTTTTGAATATAAGCCTGATTTTATGGTTGTTTTACAACTGATATACTTGACTGTATTGGTTAAAGCCAGCATTAAACAACTTCAATAAATAAATATTTGTACCCTGCTTACAAATAGAAAGAGGGAAAGCATAAATGGTTTGTACAGTTATTTTGTGCCTTATTTTCAAAGCAGATTCTGAATCCATAAATAACCCATAACAATGAAAGGTATATAATTTTGTAGGATCCAGTCTGGGTCAGTCATAGGGACCAGAAATTTAACCTTCCGAACTTTTGGACTCCTGCTGGAGCACACAGAACGTCTCTCTACTAAAATGTGTATAATATAATTTATAATATCATTTATTTATCAATCACATTTGTATGGCCACTCATCTCACAAAAATTGACAGTGGATGACATAGAACAATCAATAAAACAGCATTATAAAAAGTATAAAAGTCATGATTAAAAATGAAAAAAATGCTATAAAAATTTTAAAAGTACAAACTACACTATATCGATCAGTTCTTTGACTTGGAACTATTCTGTTGGTCCAGATTGGCTTCCTTGAAGGTTTAACATTCCTCAGTTAACATTTTCTCAAGTCAAACAGCAGCTTGAAAGGAAAACTGTCAGCTAGTTATATTCTTGTTTGTCTTCTGCCACGTAGCTACAGGAGAAATGGCCTTAAACCTGATATGTCGAAACTATTCCCCACAGAGATACAGCTGAAATCTTGGAATAACAAGGTAGGATAAACACAGCCAAAAACAGAAGGAGAAAGGAATGGGAGCAACAATCTTTTCTTACTTTTCCTTTTTTTTCAGCACTGCTTTCCAAGTTAAAATCTGGCAGAAGCAAGTCTCTTGCTAGCTAAGTTTACACAGCAGAATAAAACATAATACTGTATGTTCTGTTGGGATTTAGATCTGTAAGCCACCCAAGAGCTGTTCCTCTGAGGGTCATCATACTTTTCTTGGTCCTAGAAGCAGCTGTGGGTCAAATTTGCCCTTCTGGAAGCAGGAGCAGTGAACACTTTTGATTTGGTGATAGAAAGTTTCCCAGTCAGAATTAGTATGGTAATACTAGTATGGCCCATCCCTGTCATCTGCTCACCGAGCCATAGAAATACAGTGGACTCAGTGGAAAAATCACACTTGGCTGTGGTTGTCTTTTGATGCACCTTGAGAGTTGTCTTATCTAGACAGGGGTTGTTTTTGAACACCATTCCCTTCCCATTACACCTTTTTCTCTTCTCCTTCCTTTATCTTGTGCACATCTGGATTCTGATCTTGGTCTACATATTTTAGTTTGTTCTATTATTGTCAATTGCTTCACCTTCCAGCCTGTGTTACCTCTGAGGATTTGCTTAGTGTTACCTGTTTGGGTAATTAGAATGCAGCATTGCAGGCGCACTCTGCCTGTAGCCAGGTGTTCGATCCTGTCAGCCTTCCATTCTTCCGAAATCGATAAAATGAAGACCCAGATTGTTGGGGGCAATATGCTGATATTTGTAAACCACTCAAAGACTGCTGTAAAGCACTATGGAATAGTATATAAGTCTAGGTGCTATTGTTATTGCTTATTCCAATTATGGATCCCTCTCTCCTAAATCAAACTGGCACCTAACCCCTTACAAGTTTTAACAGGTTAATGGAGTAAAGCAAAGAGAAGGCAACTTCTGTCAGGACCAAAAGAGAGAAGGACAAAGTTTTGATGTGGAAAGAGGAGTGTCTGGGTTTTTGTAACAAGCTGAAATAGATTCTTTAAGTTCCCACAAAGCTTAAGGCATCCATTTTGACTTTTATTCCCCCAAATTCTCCCAAATAGGCAGAAGGGATATATAGGTTATCTTCAACTTACAGCCATTTATTTAGTGACTGTTTGAAGTTACAATGGCACTGAAGAAAGTGACTTATGACCAGTTTTCACACTTATGACCATTGTAGCTTCCCGTGGTCACATGATCAAAATTCAGGTGCTTGGCAACTGGCATGTATTTATGACAGTGCACTATCCCAAGGTCATGTGATCACCATTTGTAATCTTCTCAATCTGCTTCCATGTGCAAAATTAATGGGGAAAGCCAGAGTAAGGCTGAAGAAAATAATGGCCTTGACTTATTAGAGGAGATATTATATTACCAATTAGATGGTTGAATATGGTGGAAAATAGATAACTTTTAGAAAATAGAGTAACATTTTAATTAAATAGATAAGATGTGTAACTAGAACATTAGACTTTGGTATGAAAAGGGAAAAAGGGAGAAGTTGAGGTAAGGGAAGCTTTTGGTCACCTAAACATAAAGTATTTGGAAGTTATAAATAATCGTGTTTTCTTGAATATTGATGGGAAATTAAAGTTTCAGGGGGAAGGCAATAACAGGGCATTGTTCATACAAGGATATTAAGTGCAAACGCAATTAAGATATGTATAGGCTAAAAATTATCGATAAGCATAACAAAGATGTTTCTACTTAGTTGAAATAAGAATTGTGTTTGCCCAATATGAGATAACAGATATTATTGGAAAGAAAGAGGAAGTATTTGATGTTCTAATATTAGACTTTAACTAAAAATGTATGTACATTACTGATTTATTGGTTAACCCAGACAACACCTATAATGGTTTTGATTTATTAGAGGGAATACTGTATTATCAGTTAGATGGTTGAACACGGTGGAAAATAGATAACTTTTAGAAAACAGAGCAATATTATAATCAAATAGATAAGATGTGTAAAAAGAATATTAGACTTTAGTATGAAAAGAGAAAAAGGGAGAAGTTGAGATAAGGGAAACTTTTGGTCACCTAAACATAAAATACTCGGAAATCATAAATAATAGTGTTACTTTGAATATTAATGGGAAATTAAAGCCTGGGGGGGGAAGCAATAACAAGACATTGATTGTATACAAGGTTTAAGTGCAAACACAATTAAGATATTTATAAGCTAAAAATTATTGATAGCTGTAACAAAGATGTTTTTATTTAGTTGATAACAATAAGAATTGTACTAGCCCAATATGAAATAACAGATATTATTGGAAAAAGAGAGGAAATATTTGATGTTGTAACATGAGATTTATACTAAAGATTTATGTACACTATTGAACTATTGCTTAACCCAGTCATCACGTTGCTTTTTAAATATCCAATTGTAAAATGAGAAAATCAATAAAATATTATTAAAAAAAATAAATTCAGACACTTGGCAACTGGCATGTATTTATGACAATTGCACTATCCCAAGGTCATGTGATCACCATTTGTAACCTTCTCAACCTGCTTCCACGTGCAAAATTAATGGGGAAAGCCAGATTTGCTTAATGACTGCATGATTCACTTAACAATTGCAGTGATTTGCTTAACAACTGTGGCAAAAAGGTCATAAAATGAGGTGCAACTCACTTAACAACTGCCTCACTTAGCAATGAACATTTTGGGCTCTACTTTGGTTGTAAATCGAGGACTACCCATACAGTTTTTGGCCACATCTGCTCTGCAACTGGAAAAAGTCTGCTAATAGAATTGCACTTTTCACACTCCTAAATGAAAAGATATAACATTTAATATTCTATAAATTAGCTCATTTCTTAATCCAATCACAGTCATGTTTTCTGCACCTAAGTACTCATTTAGATGTAGCTGCTGTACAGCTCCCAGGTCTACATATTTCTTTATTTATATATTTTGTTTGCTACATTTTATCTTGCTTTTCATTCAGGAGAACCACATGGAGCATTTCGTCCCATTAATCTTCCCCATGCACATCTAGGGTGATGCCTCACTTACCCTTAATGACAGACCACGTTCTGCCTGCAAAATGGCCTCACTGTTGCTCATTACAATCTCCTTGCTATTCATCAATTGTTATGCTACTTTAAATATTGTTGTAAACAAATAAAAAAATTATTCCAACACCACAGTTTTATTCTGCTCAATATACGGGTAGACAAGCATTATAACTTTATGGAGGAAACACCCACTCTACAAATAGAAGGATTGGAAATTGGATTGTTTAATATAGGATCTAGCTCTATATAATTCCTGATTAATTCCTAAAGCTTTGCAAACACAGCTTGACAGCCTTGCCTAAATTTAGGCAGCAGCAAAAAGTAGCAGCAATATGGCTGTGATCGAGACCAGGTGCCTTGGAGCTGGCATTTTAATTGCCTTCAATCTGCTTGATGTAAAATGGTGGCTTTGAGAAGCCAAACAAAGGCCCAGCTGAGTGGTGGTGTAGGAAGGGGAAGGTGTAATGTCCATGGATGCCATGTGTTGAAGAAGGCCTGTTGCTAGGACCCACAGAATTAACAGAAATGGAGGGTAATAGCAGCTAAGTAAATACAACGCAGGAAGACCAAAATGGAGCTTCTGGGTCAGCAATATTCCCTTTTAAAAAATTTAATGTAAATTGGCTGAAATACAAGTACCGTCATATAGATTAGAAACAGGTTGAGTCCTGTAAACAAAGAGAACTAAATGATAAACAGCCAGGCGCAGAGTTCATCAGGAAGTATCCAGTGCGATACTAGTGGGCTCTGCGTTAGATCTGGTTTTATTTAGCATCTATATTAATGATCTGGAAGGAAGGAATAAACAGCATGTTAACTTAGTTTATATTCATTGTAGTAAATTATAACAAATTGGAGGTGTTGCAAACTGCTGCCAGATCCCGAGAAAAAAATGGAGAATTGAAAGAAACTCACACAGGGCAGACAATCAATATCTAACAGCTGGCAAGACTCTGGTTTGAAAATGACAAAATGCAAGTGATCCTGGAAACAGAGGTGTTTTTAAATGCTCTTTGGGAAGGAGAGATTTTAGAATGCAGCTATTCAGAAGTCCCAATGTGATGAGCCACGAGAATGTAGGAAAGATCACAGAGGGAACATACTGGGCAAATAAACCAAATGAATTGATTAATGCCAGAGTATTGATGAGGAATGAATGAGATCATGGATGGTGTATTTGGCAGTAGAGCAGCAGCAGAGAGATCCGAAGGGTTATATTCTTCCCTTTTGCTCTGTGATCCCTGAAAAACTGATAGGGAATGACTGCCAAGAGAATGTCTGACGTAATGCATGTATATTGAAAGTCCTGCTGTTGACTTCTTATATAGTTTCAGACATGAACAAGAAACAACAAATATGGTCAACATCTCTATGCAGGAAGCCAAAGGTGGATATGGAGTAGCCTACCTACATCCTTGCTCTCCCAAGCTGGTAATGAATAGAATAGAATAGAATAGAATAGAATAGAATAGAATAGAATAGAATAGAATAGAATAGAATAGAATAGAATAGAATAGAATAGAATAGAATAGAATAGAATAGAATAGAATAGAATAGAATAGAATAGAATAGAATAGAACCTTGGAGGTCTTCTAGTCCAGCCCACTGCTTAAGCAGGAGAACCTATACCATCTCAGACAAGTGACTGTCTAGCACCTCTTCTTAAAACTCTCCAACAATTAGTTTATTGCAAGAGTAGCTGGGTGAGGGTCCATAACTCCATTTGCAGCCCAAAACCCTGAATTCACACTGTTAAATGGCTAATTATCAGGGGAAAGATTTTTCAGGGTTTCTTGTTAAAAATGAAATTGAGGCACACATTATTTGCACCCTTAATCACAGCAACTCCCCTCCCTGTTCCTATGTGCTACTTGAAATTGTAACTACTGTATAAATTTTGTCCAAATTTCAATTGAGTTTTGCTGGCACAATTTTGACACTGGGTGGGAAGGATTTAAGTGTGGAAACAGTGTTATAATTTCAAGAGATTCACTCTTGAATTCACTGTGGTTCCTTTAATTCATTACTCCAAAACAATAAAGAGATCCCCCTCCCCAATTGCCCATGGCTCATCCATTGACATCATAACGGAGAGAATGTTGGTTGCCTGTTGAGAGGAGGAGGAAAAA